>NW_025764891.1:8915000-10115000 GCF_003918875.1 Haliotis rubra
TGTGGGACGGACTAGCTGAGACGGTGTGCTCTAAGATGTATTAAACCAGGATCAAGATTCACGTCAAATTTTAACACACCCGGGGACGACATAAATGGAGTATTATGGGACGAGACCCCATAGAGATCCCATTTGGCACGTCATATGGGAAGAGACCCGCCCATCTACGCCATTGCTGAGAACTTTATTTCACTCAAGTCTGTTATAGAGGGGTGAGTGAGGTTGGTTTTACGCCGCTTTGAGCAATATTCCAGCAATATCACGGCAGGGGACACCAGAAATGGGCTTCACACATTGTACGTATGTGTGGAATCGAACCCGGGTCTTCGGCGTGACGAGCGAACGCTTTAACCACTAGGCTACCCCACCGCCCCGCTGTTATAAGGAATTAGATAAGGTTTGCAGAGATCACGAGCTGTCAGATGACGGTGAATTGAAAGCATGTACACAACTGAGCAGGTTCAGGAACAGCTACATTTGCCGTATATTCGCGGTAACACACGGAGTATCGGCGCTATACAGTTGGTAAAGGGACGCGCTTATAAACAACATCGTTATTTTCCCCAGAGATCGAGCGGCACTGAACAAATTTCAAAAGTCGATAAAACAATGAATGAGTATGGTTTTAAGCCGCTTTAGCAATATTCCAGCAATATCACGGCGGGGAACACCAAAAATGGTCTTCACACATTGTACCCATGTGGCGAATCGAAAACGGCCTTCGACGAGCGAACGCTTTAACCACTAGGCTACCCCACCACCCCGATAAAACAATGATTTCTATAATAGCGTCAATGCAATGATATACGTTTCTACGCAACTGTATGAACAATAAAATATGATCTGTCCAGGACATTTTGGTCTTATACGAACCTCTTCGTTTTGGTTTTACGCAGCTTTTAGCAATATTCCAGCTGGGTCTGTCTGTATCCCAGGCTACGCTATGGGGTATAGCATTACAGTCAGGGTTCTGAGGAAGGGAAATAACATAGTAAGAATATGGTACGAACCATTATATGCCAACCAAGTACAGAAAAGGCTGATTGTTTTCGCAGCAACGTGATATTTCCGTGAGGGTAATAAGTTTGACACATTAACAACAAGAAGATACAACATTCGTCCCATATTAAATGTCAGTGACCTGTCTTAGCCGAGGTCGCCACATTTCTGACAACCAAGGTTGGTTGGATTCAACCTGATCTAACCAGTTTAATCGAGGATAACTTAGGGCAACATAAAACACATAAATTCAACCCAAGACATAAGTTAAGATCGTATATACTAAATGGTTGCCAGGAGATGGATGACCTCTAGCTAAGCCCTGTCTACTGCCATAGGGCGGTGGGGTAGCCAAGTGGCTATTTAAAAAAGCGTTGGCTCGTCAACGCCGAAGACCCGGGTTCGATTCCCCATATGGGTCCAATGTGTGAAGCCCATTTCTGGTGTCCCCCGCCGTGTTATTGCTGGAATATTGCTAAAAGCGGCGTAAAACTAATTTCACTCACTGCCATAACACACAACTATAATATGGTAACGAGGCTAGTATCACTTGACAAAGCTGCATTGTACTTATTCCAATGCATTCTAAACAAAAAAGATTAAAATTAATGCACAGAACATCAAACAGTTGCTTTATCGATCATAAAGTATTGATGTCAACGAAGCATAGAAGAATAAATGTGAAAACTATAAATGCGTAGATAATTGCATTCATTAAATGCATTTATTCATTAAAATGCAATAAATGAAATTAATAAGCTTCAACGATGGCGTCACTAGAAGCGGTAACGAGAGTGCAACAAACTGCTCGGGAGTTCAACAGGTATGGGCGCCTGAGGTCAACCGAAGTAGAACGTTAATCAGTATACTTGTGCTAGCATAGGTCAAACAGGGTTAACTTGGGCTATTCCTTGGTCAATACAGGTTCACCTGGGGCGTCCAGGGTTTTAAAATCGAACGCAAACACATTAGCAGTTCCCAGGCTCGTGGTCAAGGGTGGGCTGAAAGCCTGGGATTAAAGGCGACTTATTTTGCTGATGTCCACTTGATAGGTGAGGTAAGGTGAGGTGAGGTGAGGTGAAATGGGGTTTAACGTCGTATACATGAGAATATTTCGCTCATATGACGACGTGCATGCATGTGTTTGTGTGGCTGCTTGTACTAGACCAGACTTAAACTGGTTTTATAGTGCTAGCTCACTGAGATACCATGCCGCAGTGAAGCATGAATACCCCACTCAGACACATTATACCGACTCCGAGCCGACGAGTCCTTGTTGTACCCATTAATGCCGAGCGCCAGGCAGGGACCAACAAGTACCATATTTTAACGTCATTTGGTATGGGATTCTGGGAGTTTTATTTGAAAGAATTAGTCCAGGTTAAGAATGGGAGTTACCATATAAGCGCTGAGATCGGTTTGTGGAAAGGGTGCTGGTTCAAACAGCATGGTTTCTGTGGGCCATTCAAACCCAGAATCCCAGCGGTAGGCAGGTGGCACTGGCACATGTTGACTGCGCAACTTTATATCTTAACTGGTGATGCGCAGTAGATGCGAAAACTACCGATCTGCCTACCTGTTGTTTGAAGTATTTCAATCACAGGTAGACTTACTTACCATATTTACTGGAGAAAAATTCGAACGAAAACAAGTCCAGATTTAAGTGAAATGAGTGAAGACTGAAAGGAACAACCGATAGATGCACAGGCAACTCTGTTGTAATCTTAATAAAATATCAACAAAAACCAAATTTTCGATGTGCATCATTCAAAGTACAGTAACGTACGTTTATGACGAACACGCATACTGAAGGGTGTTACGAGCAGGTTATTTCTACCCCGTACACTTGCTGTAAAACCCCGGCCACTTGCTGTAGTCGAAATACATATAACGAAGTACGGTTACAACGTACCAAAATATGTCCCATTAAGTTCGTTATAACCATAGTTTAGGGGCGGTGGGGTAGCCTAGTGGTTAAAGCGTTCGCTCGTCTCGAAGAAAGACCCGGGTTCGATTTCCAACATGGGTACAATGTGTGAAGGCCATAATTTCCTTGTGTCCCCGCCGTGATATTGCTGGAATATTGCTAAAACCGGCGTAAAACCATATTCACCCACTTACTATAACCGCAACAAGGTAAAATTATGAGGATTCGCAGTCTTAATTTCACTTTATTTGATTTATTTTTTTGTTTAAAGTGAAATTAATCGGTACGTTTTCACTGCAAACAGACTATAAGCAGGGCATATTTCACCCATTGATAGATAGTTAGCAAAGGGCGACAAGTTAATGAATTCATCTCGAACAAGTTGAAACAACGACTACTACAGTATTTGTGATACAGGAAGTCGTGTATACCATTAAGTTGTTTCATTTTATAATGAAACTTTAGTTACACTTCTATCGTACACCTGGAATATAGTTTACTTGAGTAAAGTAATATGCTGCCATAAAATGTGAAAAAAGCCCCCACAAAACAAGTCAAGCATACCCCCAAAAGTTGAAACAACTTGCATCCAATGAAAATAGAGACGAAGGGAGACAACTCTATAGAACATTTTCTCAGTCGTCAATCGTTATAGAGTAACTGTCCTTAAACTTAAAGTAAATCTACATAAAATTGATTCACTTTCCCAATTAAACTTAATGTTACCCATTATTATGATATAAAGAATGCATGTCTATAAAAGTAATATCATTTAGTTATGATAAAGAGAACACCCAATTTCATATAGATATTGAAACGAGAATATTATTTCTCCTTAGCATTTGGAGCTGTATTGTCCCCCAACGCCGTAACAATCTTCTAAAATCGAACGTTTTGGGAAAACTTGTCCGTTTAGGCTCGAATGTTTACTGAAATCATGTCACAGACTGTCTGACAAATGAGCTATGTTGTATACATCGGATTAAGAAGAAGCGGCATCGATCCATAGGCTTACTTGAATCATATTAGAAACCAATTTTACTGGAGAACTATTCTACCGGAAACAGCAAGTCCAGGTATATTCGAATTCAAGTCAAATGAGGGAAGACTGAAACGAAAGACTGAATCTGTTGTAATCTTCCTACAAATCTGCACAAAAGAAGCCATTTTGAGAAAGATTTAGATGTGCATCTTAGAAAGTACAGTAACGTACGTTTATTACGGACACGCGTACTGAAAGATGTTACGAACAGGTTATTTCTACACCGGTCACTTGTACACTGTAGTTCAAATGCGTATAACAAATTACGGTTATAAGAAAACTAAAATAGTCGTCCTTTCGAGTTCGTTACAACCGTAGGTTACTGTAAGGCCACATACAAATAATTTATTGTTTCTCATTACCGACCGACCCTAATTGTTTTAAAAATCTTTTGCACTGCATGGTAAATTCGCGTGTATAAGCCCACAGACTTCCAAAATCCGTTTCAGCTTCCGGCATTCCAAGTTTTCGACAAACACTGTATAGAAAATCAGAAAAAAATACATTAAAAAATAAAAATAAAATCCGCACTACCTACCCATTATTAAAAAAAAGTGATGCGAAGAAAGAAATTTATTTTATGTGGCCTAATAAAATGGCGTTGCATTTTTAAGAACTCTGTTGCCATGTTTCACGTACATCAAATGTATAGATTACTCTTTCTTTTCACTTGAGAGAGATGCAGGGGAAAAGGTTAATAGCATAGATACGGTGTATTTCCGAACAAGCTCTAGTGCTTATTATTGCAAAATAATCTAAAGTATGATACATAAAACAAAGAATGTAGGGACCATCTCAACAAAACCGGGAAATATAAGTAGACAGCTTGGACGGAGATTATATAGGCGCACTATATGGCCTATGTGAGCAGAACGTGACCCGACTGGTAGAATTCGGATGGAAATTGACGAGACAACTGATGTTTCCGACCTACATAAATTATTGCTCTCCACGAAATGGTATTTCGAAACACTACGCGTAGTGATGACTGAGCAGCTTTTAGGAAAATATTCCATCCCGTCTACGAGGTCACGTTATCTCCGCGCCATTCATAGCTACCGTTAGCTGTCTCACAGTCCCTGAACCACATTATTTTCCGCCCAGCTCTTCCCTAATGCTAAAACAGTAAATGAAGCAAGTCTTGATTTCCTCAGGATCTGAGTGCCCCAGGAGTGCTCCTATTCAATTTAAAAGAAACTATCCAGAATATTTTCTATTTACCTTGTTGAAAACTGGGTGAATAAAGCTCATTCCACTGAATACATGTGGTTATATCAATTATGTACAGAGTATCTTGTCAGTGTTTTGCACGTTGTAACTGAGTTTAGTTTTACGCCGCTTTTAGCAATATTCCAGCAACATCACGGCGGGGGACACCAGAAATGGGCTTCACACATTGTACCCATGTGGGGATTCGAACCCGGGTCTTCAGCGTGACGAGCCAACGCTTTAACCACTAGACTACCCCACCGCCCTGCACGTTGTAAGCCACAATCTGGGGGTCAGTGCTGGGCGTTGTTTTCGAGTTAGTGAGGTTTTGCACCGCTTTCAGCAATAATCCAGCAATATCACGTCAGGGTACAATTGAATTAGACTTCGCACAACTGTGGGGAATCGAACCAGGGTCTTTGTCGTGGCGAGCGAACGCTTTAACCACTAGGCCATCCCATCGCCCCACTGTTTTCGTTCTTTTTAGCAATATGTGACAATTTGGGGATTGGCATCCAAAATGATCCCCAGCAATGAAAGCTGCAAATTGATCAAGAAGTCAGATTTCATCCATTGAGAGATAGTTATCCAAGGGAGACAACTTAATGAATTCATCTCGAACAACAACGACTAGTATTTGTGATACAGGAAGTCGTGTATACCATTAGATTGTTTCATTCTATAATGAATCTTAGTTACACTTCAAACGTACACTTTACGTGAATAAAGTAATATGTTGTTACGAAACGTTTATAAAGCCCAACAAAACAAGCCAAACATGCCCCTAAAACTGAAATAGCCTGCATCCAATATGACAATAGAGACGAAGGGAGACAACTCTATACAGCAGTTTCGTATCAATCGTTATATTGAAAAAATATCTTTAAGCTTAAAAGTTATTCTAAGTAAAATTAATTCACTTTCCTAATTAAACTTAATGTTACTTATTGTTATAATATAAAGAATACATGTTTATAAATGTAATATTATTTAGTTATGATTAAAGAGAACACCCAATTTCATATAAATATTGAAACAAAATATGATTTCTCCTTCCCTCAACTTTACAACATCTATCAATGATGTAGCAAATTCTTAATATCATAATTTTGGCAAAGCCTTACCGTTTAGGCTTTAGTATTTTTGAAATGAAATTGTATCTGACGGCTGATATTTGATGTGTAAGTAGGGGACAACGATCGAATGACCTGAGCCATATTTGAATTATTCATGGAAACTTCAGATATTAAAAGAGTAACAGAGAAAGAAATACACGATGGCATTTGTGTTGTCATAAAATCAATATAGGCTTTGAAATACATCTCAGCGTTTTCGTAGCTACGGACAGTAAACCAATGAGTCTTGGCGAAACAATCCAGCCAATGAGAACACGGGATATTTCCGTCAGTTACCGGTAACCACCTCCCAAACCCGAGGTCCCCCACAAAGCCCTCCGGTAAATTGGATTACTTGAAGATTTGGTACACAGCGAATATCGCAAGGGTCTCAATGTTTGCCCCGGGTTATGGATTGTACGTGGGTCTGCTTGCTGCGTCTGTTCGGGGTATGTGGAACAGAACCCAGTGATTGGCACTTGGACAGTTCCCCGGATATTTCCCCATCGGACAGTTCCCCACTCATAGTAAGACCATCCCCGTCCCACTGATTAGTTTTATGAATAAAATATGATAGGGGGCTCGCGATATGTTTAGAAAAGATTCTAACGCTTATCACTAATTCTAAGAGGTAAATTGTACGGAACACCCATGGTTGTAACCCCCACCCCACCACCCCCCGTCCGTGCTCTCTCTCTCTCTCTCCTCTCTCTCTCTCTCTCTCTCTCTCTCTCTCTCCTCTCTCTCTCTCTCTCTCTCTCTCTCTCTCTCTCTCTCTCTCTCTCTCTCTCTCTCAAGGTGAAAATGAACTGGTGCACACCTCCACCCCATACCCACTTCTCCAAAAGCTGTATCCAAACCTGCTACTATGTTGTCCAGTTGTAATGTAATCTCCTGCTGTGATCAGGTAGGCAGGATCTCATGAGGATTGTCATACAACTGGGAACAGTTTAGTGGTGAAGAATATATATTACGTGGGGCGGTGGGGTAGCCTAGTGGCTAAAGGGTTCGCCTGAGAATCGGGTTCGATTCCGGACATGGCTACAACCTGTTAAGCCCATTTCTGTTGCCCCTCCGCGGTTATATCGCTTGAATACTGCTAAAAGCGGCATCAAACGATACTCACTCATACATCTTATTATAGTTTATCCGCCGCCAAACAGCTGGAATATTGCTAAGTGCGGCGTAAAACTGAACTCACTCACTCACTATTTATAGTTTGTCAGACTGTACATAAAGAATAAATATAACTGTGCTTTACAATAAATGTTGTCTTTATTGTATACAATATCATATTAGGAATAATCCGTTTGGGGAAATGTCAGTGTGACTATTTTCCAACCGGGGAATTGACCTTGTGTGGACATATCCTACGCTCACCTGCCCAGATAGCATTCAGACGTTGGCCCAACGTTGGCAATGGTTTTGCCAATATTGCCAACGTTGGGTCAACGTCCGAATGCTATCCGGGCGGGATTTAAAAGTGGGATAATATTTTACTTGGCACGGGTGCCATTTCATTTTTTTACATTTGATTAATCACATCGGTACAACAATTAGAGACATTTTTGTAGTTTGGCGTCCCGATATGGCTCGATATAAAATTTCCACTGACACTCGCAAACAATTGTTGTGAAATGTATTGCGACTCACGGAGCAGCCATGACGTGATCAGCAGTCAAAACACGTGCTGCACGAACTCCACGTGACTGTCAATTCATACGCGTGCAATGAGGTGAAGGTCGCCAGCAGTGAGTAGACGCGTGTACCCAATGATTTTCCAGTGAGACTGTCGTCAGTGTGACCAGGAACGGTATAACCAGTAAGTTACCCAACCACCCCTATGTACGGGAAACTGTTAGTGATTACTTCTCTCTTGAACGCGGCGTAAAAGTGAACTCACTCACTCACTCTTGAGGGTTTCCTCCACAAACACACGCATCGGAAGGCTCTGTGATTTGAGGAAGTCCATCATTTCACTCCTGCTTTCATTGGCTGGTGGGACGGTGGGGTAGCCTGGTGGTTAAAGCTTACGCTCGTCACGCCGAAGACCCGAGTGCGATTCCCCACATAGGTACAATGAGTGAAGCCCATTTCTGGTGTCCCCTGCTGTGATATTGATGGAATATTGCTAAAAGCGTCATAAAACCATACTCACTCACTCACTCAATTAATAATTAGGGCTTCAGCAAGACTCGATGGTTTACAGTCTAATATAGAGGCGATATTGCAGACCCTTGCTTTTACCAACAATCACCCACTAACTGTATAATTAAGTAGGAATTTACAAATCTAATTAATTTCTTTTGATAAAATTAATACTTGCACATTATGGAATATCCCCAAAACCTTCATTTCATAAGTTAATCGTGAAACTAACCCGTACGTCTTGTCACATAATTGCACTTATCGACTTTTTATGGCTGTGGATGGTACCGGCCTTGCGCCTGGAAATAGCGAGCTCTTTGCCTTAACCTTGTCTGCAAGGTATAATGCCCACCTGTGTAGCGCACCAGCGAGCGCACGGAACCGATTACGTTGAAATATTCGCTCTTGGCAATAACATTCGGTCACTGCTTGCCATTAAGACAGATGTTTGCAAAATAAGCATGCTACTATTTAGCAATTATGGGACGACTTAAATGAATTTGATAAGTAAACTCGATATTTTTTTTCCAATTCCTTGAGCATACTCAGTGCCGTTGTACAATACAACCTTTGCGCAAAGACTGAAGAGTTCGTCTTAAATTTGAGATTTATAAACAACAAAATCCATCTTTTCGGATGGGGCGGTGGGGTAGCCTAGTGGTTAAAGCGTTGGCTCGTCACGCTGAAGACCCGGGTTCGATTCCCCACATGGGTACAATATGTGAAGCCCATTTCTGGTGTCCCCCGCCGTGATATTGCTCGAATATTGCTAAAAGCGGCGTAAAACCAAACTCACACACACACACACACACACACACATATTTTCAGATAATTGGAATAAAATAAGTCCAAAAGTGCAAGTCATTCGAACTAGAAATTTACAACAAATGGTGGAAATGAAGTATTACACTTTAGGAGTGTACTTCTTCAAGTCCTGCAGTTTTCGTGTGCTTGTATATTTACCATTGTATTTATAACACTGACCGTGAAGATCCTGGTTAGAACTGATCTTCACTAACCCATGCTTGTCGTAAGAGGTGACTAACGGGATCGGGTGGTCAGGCTCGCTGACTTGGTTGACACATGTCGCATCCCAATTGCGTAAGTCGATGCTCAAGCCTTTGATTACTGAATTGTCTGGTCCAGACTCGATCATGTCGCCATATAACTGGAATACAGATGAGTGCGGCGTAAAACTAAACTCACTCACTATTTATAGTGCTGGTGCTAAGTATTTGAAAACAATAAGCAGAAGCTGCACATACACGTCTGATCGGTGATCTTCGTAACACGAAGGGTTAAAGTAGATTGCAGTGGTTCTGAAATGTGTATGTGGTGGAGTGACAGAGAACAATCGATTTCTGCTATATTTAGATTATGTTTGAGTTGGACCGGGAATAGTCTGTGTGATGAGACCTCCACTCATGACCTGTCTGGGACTGCGCACAGGTTTCTGGCACCGCTGAGAAGGAAGACCAATACAGCCGATATTGTTCAACTTAAATGTCTACAAAGCGGAGCATACCTGTCATATAAAACCACAGAAATACGAAGCTGTACATTAAAGCCCTCGAAAGACACATTGGTCTGTATATATTGGGTTCAGCTCTTTCCCCAGACACAATGAAATGAGCCTGGCGTCCGATCCACAAAGAATTCGTAGCATTACGTCATTCGTAATCCTATGAGAAATTGTATAGTTACAACATCTCGTAACGCTACGAACGCTTTGTGGAACTGGGCCTAGGTTTTCGAAGCTCTCTTAGCCCTAAGATAGTCATAAGTTAATGTTAATCTATGGCACTTACGACTATCTTAGCGCAAAGAGAGCTTCGAAAATCTAGGCCCTGGGTCACGATCCACAAAGCGTTCGTAGCGCTACGACATTCGTAAGCCTATGGTAAACTATAGAGTTACGACATGTCCGCTCGTCACGCTGAAGACCCGGTCGATTCCCCACATGGGTACAATGCGTGAAGCGCATTTCTGGTGTCCATCGCCGTGATATTGCTGCAATATTGCTAAAAGCAGCGTAAAACTAAACTCACTCACTAATTTAAAAGCAACGATTTGAATTTGAAAAATAAATTCAACAGTTACTGCTTTTGAAAACTCAAATGATCATTGCGTCTGTGTTTTGTTTTAGGGTAAATACATCGCTAGGTGTTTTCAGACCAAATAACGATGGCGATGTAATGAGGTGGAACATATTTGTAAGTCTATACCTCCGACAAACCTTGCCAAATGGGTGAGAAGGTTAAATATAGATACCATGATCACGGCAACAATACCACTAACCAGTAACTGTTGACATAACCCATTGTAAGGTCAAGGTTGAAAAACAAAATACAACAAATAATAAACATGCATACTTTGCTGTATTGTGTAGCCATTTGTGCCTGATTTTCCCGTCAGGAAATGTGGTTTTGTTATGTAACGCTGCGCATGCGGTTTTTACTCCGCGACAGTGCTCAAGAGCGAGAGTGTCTGTCAGACTTGTGGATAGGGACATGACACAGACGTGTGCAGGCAGACATCATGCTTGACCCAGAAGTACTTATATATCCAGTTGACGTGATTCAGATCTATAACACTCCTCTCTACAGTCCACGACCAGACATGAGACACAAGGGCAGAGAATGATTCAAACATAGGATAGACATGATGCAACAGAAGGTAACACAAAGTAACACAATGCCATACACACTAGACACTATACTAGATCACAGTACGATTGCACATACACGGTGTTCGGAAAAAAGTCCTCGGAAAAAAAGTACCAGTAAAAAAGTACTAAATTCGCCTAGGAAAAAAAGTCCTCCGAAAACAAAAGTCCTACTTATATTTTTTTATAACAAATGTTAAGAAAAAACTTAGGTATTCGGGGTTTTATTCGGCCAGCTAGACAATAGTTTACATGAAATGACATGAAAGACAAGGACAGACAGTGATTCAAACCTAGGACGGACAGACACGGTGTAACAGAATGTAAAAACATGCCATAGATTATGGATACCACACTAGCATGTATAAACGATTACATACAAGGACACATATCATTGGCCAGTTAGACAATAGTTTACACTATGACAGACCCACTGGACACACAATGCAAGGTAGCATGCCTACCTTGGACATACAAACACGATGCAACAGAATGAAACACAATGCCATAGTTATTTGATACCACACTAGCATGTATACGAATACACAGTAAGGCACACATTATTAATCACTAAGACAGAAGGCAGTCTACACTAGGCCAGATAGACAATAGTTTACACAAGTATAAAAGGAAGTTCACACTTGGACAGACACAATGCAGTACAATAAGACAAGAGGCAGCTCATGTTTGGATAAACAGGCGAGAAGGACAGACAGAGTAATGTCCACTTATGGTCAGATAGTCGACACTTGGACAGCAGACAACTATCGACACTGGAACAGGCAACAGTCGACAAAAATGGGACAGACAACAGTTGACAATGGTACATACAACAGTTGACAATGGGACAAACAACAGTTGACAATGGGAGAGACAGCAGTTGACAATGGGACAGACAACAGTTGACAATGGGACAGACAAGAGTTGACAATGGGACAGACAGCGGTTGACAATAAACAGACAACAGTTGACAAAGGGACATACAACAGATGACAATGGAACAGACAACAGATGACAATGGGACAGACAACAGTTGACAATGGTACAGACAACAGTTGTGAATGGTACAGACAACAGTCGACAATGGGACAGACAGCAGTTGACAATGGAACAGACAACAGTTGACAATGGGACAGACAGCAGTTGACAATGGAACAGACAACAGTTGACAATGGGACAGACAGCAGTTAACAATGGAACAGACAACAGTTGACAATGGGAGAGACAGCGGTTGACAATGGAACAGACAACAGTTAACAATGGAACAGACAGCAGTTGACAATGGAACAGACAACAGTCGACAATGGGACAGACAGCAGTTGACAATGGAACAGACAACAGTTGACAATGGGACAGACAGCAGTTGACAATGGAACAGACAACAGTTGACAATGGGACAGACAGCAGTTGACAATGGAACAGACAACAGTTGACAATGGGACAGACAACAGTTGACAATGGGACAGACAACAGTTGACAATGGGACAGACAACAGATGACAGTGTTGACAATGGGACAACAGATGACAATGGGACAGACAACAGTTGACAATGGTACAGACAACAGTTGTGAATGGTACAGACAACTGTCGACAATGGGACAGACAGCAGTTGACAATGGAACAGACAACAGTTGACAATGGGACAGACAGCAGTTGACAAATGGAACAGACATGGGACAGTTGACAATGGAACAGACAACAGTTGACAATGGGACAGACAGCGGTTGACAATGGAACAGACAACAGTTGACAATGGAACAGACAGCAGTTGACAACAGACAGCGGTTGACAATGGGACAGACAGCAGTTGACAATGGAACAGACAACAGTTGACAATGGGACAGACAACAGTCGACAATGGGACAGACAGCAGTTGACAATGGAACAGACAACAGTTGACAATGGGACAGACAGCAGTTGACAATGGAACAGACAACAGTTGACAATGGGACAGACAGCAGTTAACAATGGAACAGACAACAGTTGACAATGGGACAGACAGCGGTTGACAATAGAACAGACAACAGTCGACAATGGGACAGACAACAGTTGACAATGGGACAGACAGCGGTTGACAATGGAACAGACAACAGTTGACAATGGGACAGACAGCAGGTGACAATGGGACAGACAGCGGTTGACAATGGAACAGACAACAGTTGACAATGGGAGAGACAGCGGTTGACAATGGGACAGACAACAGTTGACAATGGGAGAGACAGCGGTTGACAATGGAACACACAACAGTTGACAATGGAACAGACAACAGTTGACAATGGGACAGACAACAGTCGACAATGGGACAGACAACAGTCGACAATGGGACCGACAACAGTTGACAATGGGACAGACATCAGTTGACAATGGGACAGACAACATCGACACTGGGATAGACAACATCGACACTGGGGCAGACAGACGACAAGTCACAACAGACAACACACACTAGACACACCACACTTAAAAAACACAAGACATTGAGATATACAGACATGCAAGCATCAACCAAACTAGCGAGTTGATCAACCGAGGCAATTTCATCTTTTAGTCGCCTCTTACAGCAAGCACGGGTTGCCAAAGACCAATTCTGACACAGATCTTCACGGGCCATATGTTACAAGTAACATTTCGGATCATTTATAGGTTGGTACACATAGGAAATAACAGGAACAATAATTATGGAATCGGTGTCAGGTGGCATATATACGTTGGGAATGAAATGAACCGAAAAACAGACCCGTAAATTAATACAAGATTATATTCATTCTGAAATCCACAAAGAACACATTTAATAAACCAAATGTATAAATTACGAGATCAAGTTTATATTGTTTTTCATAAGTTAAAGCAATCTTTGGGCGTAGGTAGGGCGAAGACTCCCACCCTAGATCCCCTGGCCGAGTTAATCCCCGGAGCATGTGTGGACGGGTCCCGCCCAAACCCCGGTGAGTACTCGCTGTAGTAAACAATGCCCAAATATAGTTGACCGAATTCCACGAGGGGGATTGTTTTTCTGGGGGTTCTGAGTGGGGTAAACAATACAATCGCAATATCGAGTGTCCGCTTGATGAGTGGGGAAGGGTGAGATTAGACACTCGGTAGATAAAGTTAACTCTCGTATCAGTCCATAGCCTGGGGTGGGCGGGTGAAACGGTGCAAAAGTAATTGTAACCCTCCAAAACACGAAGTTCTATACTAGCCGTTAGACTAACATCTAGTGTCTGAAATATAACGATATTTTACAGAAGAACGGTAGTTTAATTGTCTTAATATTTGCAAAGTCTAGATTGCAAATTCAATTAATATGGTAAACGTATTTTGAATTCTTTATTCTTGTAGTATGTCCTTCCTTAGTCCCCACACATTCTCAGAAGGGTTTAGATCGGGGCTGTAGCTGGGCCAGTCTAAAGCTTGAACATTTTCGCCCGACAACCACTGTTTTATGTATCCGGTAGAGCTGTGTGTTGTGGCCAAAAGTGGCGAGACGATATATCCAGATACCAGTTTAATGAGGCGAGACGATATATCATCAAAGTATTGGCAAGGAACCTGCGAGACAATTATCACGATACAATGGTGGCGATACGATACGTATCACGATACTTTACAGTTTCTAATAACAGAACATATATCATACATGATAGATAACATGACTGAATCTTTATTTGTTATACAGCAGAACATGTGTTACCTTCACACACACACACACACACACACACACACACACATTAAAAAGCTGTTCATCTAATAAAGTCTCAGCATTTAATGCTTAAGTAAGTACAGTCAAACATATTCAGTATACTTTGATCTAACATATATAAGTTTGAAACTGAAGTTTCCCTCGGGAAGTTGTGTTTCTACACCAATGCTTTCACAAACAATTCAAGGTAATTTATATCAGAATTCAGAATCACTGAAAATAACTCTTAAGTACGCTTTCTAAATTTTATCTTCTCTTTGTTCTCTTTCTTAACAAATCTAAGACATCGTTCATAGTTCTTAATACATGGTGTTATTTGTCAAACAACTGAAACATATTTCAATTACTTGAAGACAAGTATTCTAAAGTTCACAGAGTTTGAAAAATGTTCACACTCTTTTACTTATACACCAACTCCTTTGTTCATGTAACACAGCAGACACAAACACATTCCTATAAGGTTCAATTTGTTCTTAAAATTCAGAAAAATTTCAAAGAGACCCCATTCCTATTCCTAATGCAATACTTCTTACACCTTATGTAGTATTTACGTTGTATCGGCATATGGTCTCTTGTGGCGATACATCGATGTATCATGGACCCTTGCGATATAAATATCCTGATGTATTGCCTAAATGTGTTTTGTATCGATGCATTGGTATAGCGATGTTGACGATGAAAACATCCATACTATCGATGAGGTGAAGTGAGGTGAAATTGGGTTTGAAGTCGTGCTTGAGAATATTTCGCTCATATGACGATGTGCATGCGTGTGTATGTGTATGTGCGGCTGCTTGTACTAGCCCGGACTGAGGCTGGATTTATAGTGCTAGCCCACTGATATATCATGCCGCAGTGAAGCATGAATACCCCACTCAGACACATTATACTGACTCCGAGCCGACCAGTCCTTGATGTATCCATTAATGCCGAGCGCCAGGCAGGGACCAACAAGTACCATATTTTAACGTCTTTTGGTATGACGCGGTCGGGGATCGAACCCGCTACCAGCGCTCTCCGGTAGGACGCTCTAATCACTACACCACCGTTACAATATCGTTACACCACCTGTAGCCCGCAGTGTGTTTTGGGTCGTTATCATGCTGGAAAATCCAGTTATCTTCATATACAGTGTTCGGGCCGTTGGAAGGAGGTGATCATATAAGATATCAACATATCGTTCCTTCGTCACATTTCTAGTGAAGATACACAATGGCGTCACTCCACGTGATGATAGCCCACCCCACATGTGAAATTTCGGGCTGTGTTTTGGGCGTTGGTAAATCAGTTTCACGGTATCTTTTGTCCCAATTTTCACACAGTTCGGAAAAATACGGACAGAACTTTAATCAGAAAAGTAAATATTATCCGAATCTTGATTTTCGTGAGCCCTACACTAGTTTAAACGTCTTTCTTTTTGTGCATATTTCATCAGTGGTGAGGGAATTCCGCGCTTTGTAATTCTTGTCTAAGGGTTTCATTACATACCTGTGGGCCTACTCTATTTATCATCTCATTTCCTAGTCTGCTCATTTCCGATATTCTCAACCTCAGCTCCGTAGCACTGGACTTCCTTGGCCTCCCTACCCCTGTCACTCCCTGACTGTTCTATATACTGTAGACAGAGGGATGTCATGTCTACCAGCTAACACTTTTGCATGTCACACTCCTTTCAAAATCATCTGGAACAAGCTAGCTTTCGTTTCTCTTCTGCTGTCAAATCTGCCATATCAACAAAGGAAGCCGTCTGCTACACCAGGGGAGATAACTCTTGATGTTAGTAAGGTTCATTCTACAAGAGTTGCCTCCTACATTGAATATCTTACTACATAATGTAACCTATTTTAAAATTCTATTATCACTGTTAGGAAACAAAGATTTTCTCAATAATTTCTGGGAGAACTAATATATTCACTGCAATTTGCTGAGAATGTGAACACATGCA
This sequence comes from Haliotis rubra, assembly GCF_003918875.1. NCBI lineage: Eukaryota > Metazoa > Mollusca > Gastropoda > Lepetellida > Haliotidae > Haliotis > Haliotis rubra. Next base: position 8,931,752 of record NW_025764891.1, read on the forward strand.
AGACGTGTTCAGATCTAAGCATGCGTCTAATTATTAAAGAGACCACGCATTTGGTGTGTGTTCTGTCTGAACACGTGACATGATGACCTGTTTAGATGACATCTTCAAACACGTATGAATAAAATGCATTTCATTTGAAATGAAGTGAAATATGAACAATACGTATAATATAGCTTGAAACTAGACGGGCCAATGAGATTCACGGTCACTTGCATAGTACACATACCAACAAGAATAAACCTAGACTTGCACAAGTCTCTAAGGTAATAATATAGTTTAAATGATAATTTCATAAGAATATAAATATCCCTCCAACAACCTGACGTCCTTAGACTGTCCACTTATCTAGCCTTGCCTCTTTAAAGGATGTAATTACTAGTATACATCCATGGGCTTAGCATTCAATACAGCCTTGGAGCAAGGCTAGACTAAATCCGTCCTTGGTGCTTTATTGGCATGATTTTACAAGTTAGCCAAGCCCAGTTAATGGGGACTTTAACAATGGACAATAGCGTAGGTGGATTGCAAGCAGTGATGTTGCAGGTGCGTGTCCCTTCGAGGTTGCCGGTGCGTGTCCCTTCGAGGTTGCCGGTGCGTGTCCCTTCGAGGTTGCCGGTGCGTGTCCCTTCGATGTTGCAGGTGCGTGTCCCTTCGATGTTGCAGGTGCGTGTCCCTTCGATGTTGCAGGTGCGTGTCCCTTCGAGGTTGCAGGTGCGTGTCCCTCCGAAGGTTAGGTGTCAGTCTGTGTTGATAAATAATATCTAACGCTAACAGGAAACAGAAGCATTGTAAAAGAGATCTGATGATAGCAACCCCTCAACTCTCGTGATATCAATACCTGGATTGTCTGGTTCAGGCGCGAGTGTTTACAGACCGCCGTCTGATTTAAACAACACAAATACAAAACAACCCAAACACAACTGAAAAAAGAAACACCAACCAAACAAACAAATTAGAGAAATTGTCAAGGCGCTGCTCATGATGCTACTACGTATACAATCTTTGGACATGATTTGCGGTTTGGCCACAGACCCTTGAGTCCAGTTTATCTGTAATCATGCCGATAACAGACACATCGCCAATGGTCTTCTAGCAGTGGCTCACACAAATATATCCCAAAGGTCCCAATCCAGATACCAATATTATACCTTGGCAGGTTTACGAAAATGAACGGATTCACTGCGCTCCGTTCTGTTATTTACTACAAGATGACTGACCACAATACGTTGATTTCAGAACCTAGATGCAGTATACAGGTGAACATATAAGCTGTATACAGTGAAACCCCTTTAACTCGAAACTATTGGAACCATCGAAAATATATTCAAATATTGTAGTTCGAGACTTACAGTGTTTAAAGATCTTGATTCACATCGCGTCAACTGATAAATCTATTTGAAGCAGTTCCAACTGAAGAAGTTTCATTATATAACGGAAACAAACATTATCACTCTAAATGCCTAACTGCTATTTATAATGTCAATGGCATTATTTTCAATCGAAAGATGGGGGTACGATCATTAATGCATATACATCCATTCTTATCTCAAACAACACGTTTTAAGCGTATTCGGGGATCAAAGGTGTTATGGCATTGACGTCATTCGGTTTGTTATCCATGCTGATGTCGAGGTATCTCGCCCCAGAAACATTGGTCCGAAATCCCTTGTCATTGTTGTTTATCTAATGAATAATTGAACAGGTAATAAATATTCAGCTGGGTAAGTCACCTGGAGACCGGAAGAGTGAGAACGTATGTCAGGGCTTTAGCCCCAGATTTATCAGTTATGTGACACACACGAACCCATGCTGCTCTCGGGAAGATGGGGAACAGTCAGGTTCGGTGAATTGATTGATTAGGTTGATCGTTACTCGTGATCTTTATCACCGGTTTATATGGCCCAGACTAGATCGCTTATCGACCACGTCATATAAAGTCGATTCCCGTTATCTCGAATGTCCGGTTAGGTGTAACTTTCAGTGATCTAGCAAACAGTACAATATCGTAGCAACATCTCTTGCAGGCGGGCAGGGTCCCCTGCTTTGATCTATCAGTGTAGAGGAAACAACCCGTGACAGGCGAACGCATTGACCACTGTGCTAGTGAGTGAGTGAGTGAGTGGGCTTAGGTTTACGCCGCACTCAACAATATTCTATCTAAACGGCGGCTGTCTGTAAATAATCGAGTCTGGACCAGACAATCCAGTGATCAACAGCACGAGCATCGATCTACGAAATTGGGATACGATGACACGTGTCAAGCAAGTCAGCGAGCCTGACCACCCGATCCCGTAAGTCAAGCATGGGCTACTGAAGACAATTCTAACCCGGATCGTAACGGATATACTGTGCTAGTACTTTGCCCCCTTGCACCATGTTAGTACATTGCAGAGAATTTTCATATTGCGATATATTACAATGCGAAAGCATATATTGCGATATGTATTGCGATATATTGAAAGACGTTTTTCAAACATAAAACTACTTATAATCGAGTTAATGCTTGATTTATAAAGCCAAAAACACAACAAAATCACTATGCTTGATTAAACTTTAATAAGAACTTTTAATCATGACAAAATAAAAATGGAAATAATATTTGGCACAAATGAAACAAGGAAAAAGAACAATTTAATATCAGCACAGTGGTTACTAGTTTGAACTAGTTTCTCCACTCTCAAAGAAAATGAAACACGCACGCCTTGTTACAACTAAAAATCTGGCGTTTGAAGTCACTGATAGGTTGGCTTCCTACGTTACTCCTACTTCTGTTGCAGCTACTGTGGATATCGTTAGATTTGATGTTTTCGGACAACTACTACTACTACTACTACTACCACCACCACCACTACTACTACTACTACCACTACCACTACCACTACCACACTACCACTACCACTACCACTACCACTACCACAACCACAGCAACTAGCTACTACTACTACTACTACTACTACTACTACTACTACTACTACCAGAACTACTACTACCACAACCACAACAACAGCAACTACTACAACTACTACTACTACCACTACTACTACCACAACCACAACAACAGCAACTACTACTACTACTACTACAACTACTACTACTACTACCAGAACTACTACTACCACTACCACAACCACAACAACAGCTGCTACTACTACTACTACTACAACAACTACTACTACTACTACCAGAACTACTACTACCACTACCACAACCACAACAACTACTACTACTACTACTACAACTACTACTACTACTACTACCAGAACTACTACTACCACTACCACAACCCACAACTACTACTACTACTACTACTACTACTACTACTACTACTACTACTACTACCAGAACTACTACTACCACTACCACTACCACAACCACAACAACAGCAACTACTACTACTAATACAACTACTACTACTACTACTACCAGAACTACTACTACCACTACCACAACCACAGCAACTACAACTACTACTACTACTACTACTACTACCACCACCACCACTACCACTACCACAACCACAACAACTACTACTACTACTACCACAACAACCACAACAATTACTACTACTACTACCACAGCAACTACTACTACAACTACAGCTACTACTACCAGATCTACTGCCGTGTCGTGCTGCTGCTACAGATAGACTCGTTTGCTCACTGTATATGTGTCTCTGACAGCGAGCACCACGCCCTACTAAAGACTACATAATAAATGGGTACTAATCAATGCGATAGATAATCCTAGTGCTACATTAATTATTCATGTCATACTAATCAACAACTGACACCATTAGAAGGTCAATACGTAGAGTAGCTCAGTGGTGTAAACCGACTGGTACAGACACGAGAGTCGGATGGTTTGTCCACTGTCACAACGTCTTGATCGCTCCGGGGCGGTGGAGTAGCCTAGTGGTAAAAACGTCAGCTCGTCACGCCGAAGACCCGGGTTTGATTCCCCACATGGGTACAATGTGTGAAGCCCTTTTTTGGTGTCCCCCGTCGTGATATTGTTGGAATATTGCTAAAAGCGGCTTAAAACCATACTCACTCACTGACTTGATCTCTCCAACAATAAACCGATGAACATGATGGACAAGACGCAAGACGTATGTCACATCACCTAAACCATAGCAAATATACTACTCGAAATACGTTAAAGAATATCCGATTCTTTCACTTCATGGCACAATAGACTAACTTTTAGTAATATGAGTGAGTTTAGCTTTACGCCACTTTTAGCAATATTCCAGCAATATCAGGGCTTCACACATTAATTGTACCCACGTAGGGACTCGAACCTGGGACTGCGGCGTGACGAGCGAGCGCTTTAACCACTAGGCTACCTCACTTCCCCTAACATGTAGGATATATGGTGGGTCATCCTCGATTGTAGGTTTACCGGAGATTATCGAGGATGATGGAGGGTATGGATGTCGATATACTAACTTCTTATGTATTAATTATAACTAAAACTATAGTAACAACGTGACCAGTAATCGTAGGGGGGCGGTGGGGTAGCCTAGTGGTTAAAGTGTTGGCTCGTCACGCCGAAGACCCGGTTTCGAATCCCCACATGGGTACATTGTGTGAAGCCCATTTCTGGTGTCCCCGCCGTGATGTTGCTGGAATATTGCTAAAAGCGGCGTAAATCCAGTCAGTCAGTCGTAGGTTGTTATACTTGTAATTCTTTATACGCACTTCGACTAAATATAGAGCAAGTGTCCACGGCTAACAGCAAAGATCGATACAACCTTTAGTTCGTTACACGCGTGTTCGTTACAAACGTAGTCGACCGCATTTCAGTGAAAAGGTTTTCCATTTGAGGTGAGTCGAAATTGGGTTTAACGTCATTCTTGAGAATATTTCGCTCATATGACGATGTGCATGCGCGCGTGTATGTGTATGTGCGGCTGCTTGTACTAGCCCAGACTGAAGCTGGTTTTATAGTGCTAGCCCACTGAGATACCATGCCGCAGTGAAGCATGAATACCCCCCACTCAGACACATTATACTGACTCCGAGCCGACCAGTCCTTGTTGTACCCATTAATGCCGAGCGCCAGGCAGGGACCAACAAGTACCATATTTTAACGTCTTTTGGTATGACGCGGTCGGGTTTTCCATTTGAAAACATAAACGTCTCAACATTTTGAAGTAAAGGACATATTTGAAGAAATATACAGGACAAAAATAGTTAGGGATATAAGTAAATTTTGAAATTATGAATAATAATCTATTCATTTATTGACACTGATAAAATATCAATAATAAAAATATCAATATCCCTAACTTATTTTGTCCAGTATAGATAATCCTGGGACGTGTATTTGGGTCTGACACCTCCTGTAAACCAGACCCAGATACACATTCCAAGATGCTAGAATTATTCCGGACCACCTCAACACGTGGCGTTATGATACCTGTATGTCAAATAGGTGTATAACAGACCGACAGTTTCACCTGTTGAGAGCATATCCTGACGGCCTCTTAAGAGACGGTAGGAAAATAATTGACATTCGCTAAGCTGTGCTGGTATTCATATTCCGAGTTATGATACGGCTGCCTGCATCTTTGTTACACATCTCCTTGCAGCTGTTTTTTTTTATGCTGGGCCCAGTTACCGTACAACCTGTAATCAGTCCCGTGTACCGTATTTCCTCTTACAAACGCCGATGTACGGTTTTTTTCGCTGATAAAACATCACAATGCTTTATGATGAACTGAGCTAAACCCAAATCGGAACACTTTGTATTATTTTTACACTTCTTTATGGGGTCATTTGTCACAATATACCTATTATTTATCAAAAAGTATTAATTTCGTCACAATTAATGGTTTTACATGATTATCAGTAGCTTTCTAAACAACATATATTTACTTGTTACTGATGGAAACCTAATGTAAGTAAATGTGCATTCAGCTCTCTTGTAATATTGATATTGTAGATATACAGGGCATTTATCGTGCCTTACCCTTCCCTTGCTGATGCTAAAATCACAAAGACTCTGTGACATATCGTAAAGTTTCCGTCGAAAAAATCACAAACCACTCTCACAAACCACTCTCAGTGAAAACCTAGCCACGATTTGGGCTATGGTGTTACGAGACTATATCACGTAACTCGGGTCTGTTCCATGTCTTTGCACACGACTCAAGGCCTGATTCCAAGACATTCGGCACACTACAGATGGCAAGCGATATATTATACAATGACCATCAACCCGTAGTTTTAGTTTAAGTGGAATCCGCAAGACCATATTTTTGAACAACCATGGACAACTCAGCCTGCTTTCGAAGGTGGCAAGAATTCGATTTAACGCGGGTCGTTTGTTTATATATATCCAACCACACTGCTGTTGAAATGAATATGAAACAGAAACACGTTATATCATAATTGCTTTTGAACATGATTGGCGCTGTCAAAATGGTTGTTACGTATTGATTTGGGTAGAGGCATACATTTTGCCTCTATTGAATTGCTAGAAATGTTTGGCAGTGTTTTATACCTCAAACAAATGTATTTGTTGATGGTAGTGTTAATATATCCTAACAGTGGTTAACTGGCTCATTATTTACTGGTATTTTGATCACGTGAACAGTCACCCGAAACAGTGCGGCCAGTCAGCAGATTTGTGTGAAAGAGACCCCAGAAGATCCGGGTTAGAATTGATCTTCAGCAACCCATGCTTGTAGTAAGAGGAGATCTAGACTAACGGGATCGGGTGGCCAGGCTTGCTGACTTGGTTGACACATGTCATCGTATCCCAATTGTGTTGATCCATGCTCGTGCTGTTGATCACTGGATTGTATGGTCCAAACTCGATTATTGACAGACAGCCGCCGTTTAGATAGAATATTGTTGAGTGCGGCGTAAAACTAAGCCCACTCACTCACTAGCACAGTGGTCAATGCGTTCGCCTGTCACGGGTTGTTTCCTCTACACTGATAGATCAAAGCAGGGGACCCTGCCCGCCTGCAAGACATGTTGCTACGATATTGTACTGTTTGCTAGATCACTGAAAGTTACACCTAACCGGACATTCGAGATAACGGGAATCGACTTTATATGACGTGGTCGATAAGCGATCTAGTCTGGGCCAGATAAACCTGTGATAAAGATCACGAGTAATGATCAACCCAATCAATCAATTCACCGACTGTTCCCGATAATGTTGGGAATTGGTTAAAAGCTCATAATTGATGATTGGTTCATTACCACCGATCAATCATCGAAAATAATTGGTTAGCGTCATTTATGAAATTTGTTAATGCACAAAAAATATGGAAAAAAACATGTAGTTATTTTGGGGTTTTGGGCAAAATTTCACATCTTTAAAGTATGACTAGTATGTTAGGAACACTGTTGATCACTGGATTGTCTGGTTCAGACTCCAGTATCTACAGCCCGCCGCCGCCATGTATAGCTGGAATATTGCTGAGTGTAGCGTTAAATCACCTAACCAACCCTCGTGTAAACGGTTCTGTGACATACACCAGTCACGTACGAACGTGTCATCAAGGTGTATAGATATATATTCCACGTGTGCCTTGTCTACAAATACAAACTACTTTATTTATAGATCCATCACGCGCGCCATTAGACAGTCGGGTGATGTTTGGTTGTTTTACAGTCAGCAGTATTCCAACCATGTTCTGGCGACCGGTAAATAATCCGATTCTGAAACAGTGACATATTTCTAACAACGATATGATTTAGACCACATTGGACCGTTAGTGTCCGTAATCCTTAACAGAATGAATGTTGGATGGACGTGATCTTCGTAAAACGAGTACAAAATGCAATTGATGCTATTGTTAAGTGAGGGCGGTGGGGTAGCCTAGTGGTTAAAGCTTTGCTCGTCACGCCGAAGACCCGGGTTCGATTCCCCACATGGGCACAATGTGTGAAGTCCATTTCTGGTGTCCCCCGCCGTGATATTGCTGGAATATTGCTAAAAGCGGCGTAAAACCATACTCACTCACTCACTATTGTTAAGTGACACAAAGGTTAATACCATTTATGTTGTTATTTCGTCTTAAAACACAAGATGCGTAAACAGCAACTTTTTTTCAGAATTGATCTTCAGTAACCCATGCATGTCGTAAGAGACGACTAAAGGGATCGGATGGTCAGGCTCGCTGACTTGGTTGACACATGTCATCGTTTCCCATTTGCGTAGATCGATGCTCATGATGTTGATCACTGGATTGTCTGGTTCAGATTATTTACAGACCGCCGCCATATAGCTGGAATACTGCTGAGTGCGCCGTTATACAACAACCAAACATAATACACACCGTGGTTGTGATCTCCCTCACTCACTTCTCAGTCACTCGATAATACTTAGTGGACATGCACTAATCCTTTAAGCTGCAAAGTCGCCCTGACAACGCCATGTGGTTCCACTAGAGACATCTTTCTTGAGGGCGCAATTTCACAAGCGCCATTTTGTAATTGACAAAGAGCCATTAGTGACATATACGTTCAGGCTAATGTCATCATCATCCCTGACTTTAGACGTCTATCAGACACACATCATATAACCTGATCAATAAGATGGGTTGATTGTCTCCTATTGATTCTGAAACTGGTACCGACGTCTGAATGCGCCGTCGCCGGTACGTAGGAAGCTTTCACCACAGACAGAAGATCTATATATGCGAGTCCCATCAGTCTGCCATATCCCCAGACCGACACAAATGTAAGCAAGCTCATACAAGTCTGTAATATTACATATAATATGATCTATCAAAGTTTACTGTAGTTTAAGAAAATGAAGTAAGTCTCTTGCTTCTTATGTTTGTCATATATCATTAACATAATTCAAAAACTGAAAAGCATGTTCATCTCCAAGAATAGATGTAAATCTAGATTCAGAGTTCCAGTACTCTAACAGCGGCTTCCCCTAGCCTTGCTCCAAGGCTGTACTGACTGCTAAGTCCATGGATGTTTCGTAATTGTATCCTTTAAAGAGGCAAGTCTAGATAAGCGGATAGGAAGGACGCCAGTCTGTTAGAGGGACAATGTGTTCTTTTCAGAAATTATCATTTAAACTATTATTGATTACCTTAGAGACTTGTGCAAGTCTAGCATCCCCCCATTCCTCTCCCCACCCCCCCCACCGAACAGCCAGTGGCTGGAGGAGGCAGCAAGGCAACTGCCCTGACCGAGTTCCGCCATGTCAAGATAACATGCAGACCCAACATCTGTGTCGGCAAACATCGCCATCAACACGTGTCTCCCGACCTGGCCATGCTTCACTCGTGCCCGGGGCTTGTCTGAGGGCAACCATTTGATTTAGGGGGATACAGGAAATACTTGTCCGAGATCTCCTCTTCCTGCAGACAGAACTAAAGTATCTAGAACTATTTCTCTGAGTACCTGATTATGTTTGAAAAAGTATTTAAGCTCATAAACAGTGAAAGGAAAATGAATTTTGTCCCCACTCCTCGACCCGACCCATGCAGCGTTGGACGTATCCTCGGTTAATGGGTCAACACCAAGCAGGTGCGTGTGAGGTAGGGCATGCGTAGCAGTGGTCATGTACTCCTCGGTTTGTTTGTTGGGTGCAAAAAAACACGATAAGGGTTTATCTGGAATTTTGGCACAAACAACAGACCCAACTCTGCACAGCTATGTTAGGCGGACGCCTAGACTTCCAATGATGTTTATGAAACGAAGGGTTTCCCATGTTTCTGTTTCCCATGTTATGTTAAAGACCTACAGTCGATTTCACACATCCCTTGAAGAACCACCGAGAGTCGTGTTGACCAAGGCATAAGCCAAATTTATCTTGGTTGACCAAGGCATAAGCCAAGTTTATCTTGGTTGACCAAGGCATAAGGTAATACATCTATCAGTGATGAGTGTTGAATACCGTCTGTTGTTGTGGACTGTGACGTAACGAGTGTCAGAAGCATATTAATTAAGTGTACAAGTGGGTGAGTGAGTTTAGCTTTACGCCGCACTCAGCAATATTCCAGATATATTGCGGTGGTAAATAATCGAGTCTGGACCAGACGATCCAGTGATCAAAAGCATGAGCATCGATCTACGCATTTGGGATACGATGACATGTGTCAACCAAGTCAGGGAGCCTGACCACCCGATCCCGTTAGTCGCCTCTTACGAAAGCATGGGTTAGTGAAGATCAATTCTAACCCGGATCTTCACGGGTCTGATGTATCAGTAGATGTTAACATGTTATAAGTGAGGTGAGGTGAGGTGAAATTGGATTTAACGTCGTACTTGAGAATATTTCGCTCATATGACGACGTGCATGCGTGTGTATGTGTATGTGTATGTGCGGCTGCTTGTACTAGCCCAGACTGAAGCTGGTTTTATAGTGCTAGCCCACTGAGATACCATGTAGCAGTGAAACATGAATACCCCACTCAGACACATTATACTGACTCCGAGCCGACCAGTCCTTGTTGTACCCATTAATGCCGAGCGCCAGGCAGGGTCCAACAAGTACCATATTTTAAATCTTTTGGTATGACGCGGTCGGGGATCGAACCCGCGACCTTCCGCTCTCAAGGCGGACGCTCTAACCACTACACCACGGAGGCGGTCCCATGTCATAAGTAGATACATAAGCCGGTATGGGTTATAAAATCGAATTTGGACGTTCACGGGTGTTATTATTAGAGAGCATAAATTGTGTGTGGTTAGTACTAAGAGTAGAACTGGTAGAACCAATCTCCATGTTCAACAACCGGGCACAACCACACGTGTGCGCTACTGGGATGACATTCTGGACTTGTAGCGTTGACCGAATGGCGATACAGTCGTACCGGGCTTCATCTACGTGGACGACAATGCACGACCTCATCGTGCCGGGGTCTTTGAGGCGTACTTTGGCAGATCGGTTTTCGCAAGTGGCCAGCCTGTTCTAGCGCGTCCTGTATCTAATCTTAGCAATACAGTGTCCTTATCAGAAAGGTGCTTGCGTTTTGTTTACATAAAACTGTTCTTGACCCCCATCAGGGCAGGTTTGTGACCTCTGCGGTGTATCAAATTTGAGAGGCCTTCCGTTCGTCCCCAGTGGAAGAAATGGCGGTTGAAATTGTATTTTACATACATAACGGCATGCCAGTTAAGTAAGTGGGTGAGTGAGTGAGTTTTATAACGCACTCAGCAATATTCCAGCTGTACGGCGGCGGTCTGTACATAATCGAGTCTGGATCACACATTCCAGTGATCAACAGCATGATTATCGATCTACGCTCTTGGGATATGATGACATGTGTCAACCAAGTCAGCGAGCCTGACCACCCGTTCCTGTTCGTGGAACAAGCATGGGTTACTGAAGATCAATTCTAATCAGGATCTTAACGGGTTGCCAATTTAGTACATGGCGACAGTAACACAGGTGGTTTACCACTTGTATGCCTCCAACGCACAAGTATGGTTGTTCTCACACACCAAGGATCATAACTGAAATATTAGACTCAACACATGTCCAGTGAATCGTAGAGTTAAGGGAGGCAATTCCGCAAAACACTTAACGTTCCCGTCACACCACGCAGAGAAGTAGCCTGCATCTGTGAGGTCAAAACAACAACCAAATGTCTAATTAAAAAATGTATTTTGAAAACCGTTACAAAAAAGGTAATTGTGATACCAATGCATTGTTATGGATGATGAAGCATAAGAAATTAACAATAGCCTGACAGCCCGTGTCCAGTTAAAATTGTCAAGGGCTAGAGGATTGTATATGTGAATATTTTCATGTCTGTGCTTTCATCAAAGGATGAGAGTGACAACTTGTATAAAACATTGTAGCCATTTTACTCAGATAGCAACTAAAGTTAACTGAATGTTCTCAGTGTAGTATTTAAATGCTTTTTGTGAGTGAATTGTGAGTGAAAAACGAACATGGTTACCTAAGCTAAAATGTAAATATATTAATTGAAGCCAAATTGAGCCCTCGTTTCATTTCTAATGCTGATGGGTCATCATATTTCATCATTAGTAACAAACAAGTTTTAAGCACATTACAACTCTACACTACCTCAAAATATCTCATCATAATATTGGACATGGTAATGATGAGTGGAGATGAACATGGAAAAAGGAACTCGGAATTTGTGTCTAAAGGCATTCTTTTCTTTAAATACCCAACACCAGGATTTAAAAGGTCCATACCTATGAGTCTGACTACCATATCATCCCAATTAAGACCATAGAGCTTCTCAAACAAATATCCCCATCCCTAACCCATCTATATTTTTCTGAAAAAAGATTAGAAAGTTTATCTGATGAAGACGTTGTCCGGGCTGCTTTCCATTATAGAGTTTAATTCAAGCTCAATTTAAGAAACACATTCTTCATCATTTCAGATGAAAATTTAAGCCACAAACTTTTCTTGTACCTGTGTGGTAACATATCCCAGTCTAATGGCAAGGTGTCTGAAGAAGGGAGATAACTGTTGATAAACTCAACCACCCATTCCACACATAAATAACATTAATCATGCCAGATGACTGTGAACCACACACAGGAACTATCACTTCTACACCTTAGATAAATATATACCTCTTCCAGGTGGAGTGGTATATTTTGAGGCAATACACATGGGTGTCATTACCATTTGTATCAAATTGCACCAATTGTATTAAAAAATCTAAAGAAATTGTTTTTGACAATTGTTTGGTTTTGACATGGGTAGGTTGTCATATGGAAGAGAAAATTTTACAGTACATGGAATACTTCTACAAAGCTTTAAAAAGTTTCATAATGATGCTTCTGTTTTTTCTATAATTGCCAATTTAAAAACATTAGATGTAAACAAAATAGCACCAGAAATGGATACTTCAAGTCACAGCAAACATTTTTTGACATATAAATTGCTATTCTTAAACAGTGAGCTATCATATTATCTTATCAAAAGATAAATGGTATATGTGAGACATTCCACCCATAACAGTGCATTTTAAAGCATTTACAAATCACTGGATATCTTGTGATTTCATAGTTTTCTGTTGAAATGTGCAAATATGACGAGGTGGGTGGAAGGTAAAATTGTCATATTTATAACAAATAAGCTTGCACCCTTGTTGAAAGTGGAATGAAAATAATTCACAAAACTTCCTACTGCATCTAACTAATACAAGTAAATGAACTAATCTAATCATGCTGCTTAAAATTAGGGCTGGGACGGGTGTGAGTTGGACCTGGGTACCTGTCTCAATACCCGGACCAGTTATGATCATGTGACTAATAGATTAAACAATGTAACATGTTATTCTTTCATGACTAATGGGTTGTATTGTCTTTGAAGATTAAGACATAATTATAGTCACTTCTTTTGAATAAAATATATGGTTAAGATATTGGAAAAACTCGAAATATTAGCCTCCGATCTGAAGAAAATGTTTCCATTTCTTACAAATTTGATGTCAGGAATTAACATAACGGGTGTCCAGGTAGGGTAGGGTAATAGCGAGTGGGGACCAGTCCCAGCCCTACTATAAATCTAAGAACAAATTGAGCAAGCGCAATAAATATGATTCTGTGTTCAGAAGCAGAACAAGGTATATGGACACTGTACAGTAAAACAGCTATAACATTGTACACCTAAACACAGAGTATAATGAAACATGGCAAGGCATCATTTGATTATCTTTCTGGATCTAAGGGAACAGTCATTTTATTTTATGGGGGCCATGAGGATATGGGTATAAAAAAATGTTTAAAAGTGTAATCGTTTTTTTATCAGAATATCAATAGGTGCTCAATTATATTTTGAAAATACTTCACAATAATAAATTTAATTTTTGGAAAAAGGGACATTATTTCTTTCTTATAATTTGAGGAAAATGTAAAATAAAACTCCTCTCTTAAAATGAAATGGTGACTCCCCAAAACAAAAAACTTCAAAGCTCTCATTCATTCCTGAATTACCCGGTACACTTAATATGTTTATATAGAACAGACATGTTACAAAAGATTCCTTTTCTAAAGTATTGTATGTTATATTTCATTAACACAAAGGGTTAAAAGAATAAATACATTGAATATTCTAATTGATAATTTATGTTATTTTCAATCTGTTAATTGTAATAAAATATAATCACAACAGAAACATGTGACTTGAACAGGTTATATGGAATGATGCTGAAGAACAATTGTGATGTTATGGGACAAAAAAGAATATGTTTAAAACACTCCCTGGGATCTGAAAGTACAATTCATTAAACAATATATACAGGCATCTCCAAATATACAGACAATACAAACAGAAGACTATCAATACAGTTAAAACACCCTGATCAGCATAAGGCACAAAACATTATTGTCAAGTAACTACTAGCTTCCGTTGAACAGAGCAAACTGAATAGTAGTGTTTCATCAAGCTTGTTATACATTGGGTTCACCCAGTGAACATGATTAGCAAGAATATTACATGTTATTTTACCTACCTCCTTTTAATCCTACCATCACAAAGCAAGATCACTGAGACAAAAAATAAACTGACCATTAAACACTCTTTAGCAACGTTGACAGAGAATGAAAGCATTTCTTTCAGGATATCCAACATGTAAGTGAAAAGAGAAAATATTTGGAATTTTATACTTGTATTACATAATTTAACTGCTTCTGCTAACTTTGAGAAAAAGCAATCAAATAATGAAAATATACAGCTCTACCCAAAGAGTCAGGTAACTGATACCTAAGAAGATGAGAACAATGCTTAAACCTGTTCACATAAACAGGATGTACCAGACTCAGACACTCATAGCCACATTTGTTTGGAACACAATGCTGATATCAAACCAGCTCTTTGAATCCTTGTTTATCATGACAACACATTAACAGCTAATAACAACTTGGGCGCCTTTAAAAATTTCACAGCAAACATTATAAAAAGACATTAATCATTAATTTAAACTTAATTCAGCATGAACTTAATTAAATTTTTACGCAGCAAAACATAGGTTTACTAACCATAAAAGGGTTTGAAGTGCGCATAAACAGTTGATTCAATTTCACCTTATTACTTGCTATTGATGCTGTGTAGAGGACACCTGCTGAGATATGTTCTATATTCTTGAAATGTGTTTTAATGATTTGTCAGCGCTATGAAGCTGTAAGAATGGAATATTTTCATCCAAGCATAAGAAATAACCTTTCTATGGACACTTTTGTTAGAATCATGTTGAGTAGTGATAAAAATGTATTGTTAAATTTAGCAAAGTTTTTATATGAAGTCCTTAAGATAAGAAACATCAAATTTTCAGCATATCAGCTGAAATATTGTTTGATAAGGTGGTATAATATCTCCATTGTAATTTCACAAGAGCTTCATAGATTTAACACTGATAAGGTACCTGTAATGTAACACCAGCATCAACACACTTGTTACAGAATACCGTCATATGGGCCATGGCATTGAATCCATGAATAAAACTGTCTGTCTAAATGTGTAGCTTTTCTTGCATCTTATATTACCTTTGGCTTCATTATAACTTGGATACATATACAAGAATAACCAGTTGATAATCAGACAAAACAGATTCCATGGGACACAAGAGGCACAATAACACTGAAACCTGTATGAATGGATCACTGAAAGTGATTGAACCAGCCTGTAGGGCTCACTGAGTTATCTCCCTTGAAAACATGGCCTTTTATCTGGTGGCAGAGACCATATATAATAGAACGTTTTTAGCACATAATACCAGTTTCACTTGCAGTTAATATTGTTCAAAGGTGAAGAGATGCTTTGGAGGTTGATTAGCAGTTACTTAAACTGACGTTCAATTGTGACGTGAAAAGGCTCTTCTGTGATCACCACTGATCAGCATTTGATTCTTTAAAGTCAAGTTCACAGTAACCTTATACACATAACCAAAATCTACAAATGTCCTGAAGCTCAGCTTAGCGGAATGTTTTCATATATTTTAATCTGTTTTATCCCACGTGTCAGAGACTACATAATGATATTAAGGTGGTCTCTGAAAGTACGGAGAAGTATGGAGAAGGCAGACTCACTGGTAGGGAACTTGGTTACAGTGAGAGTGGAATCTTTGTGATTTTTTCGACAGAAACTTTGTGATGTGTCACAGAGTCTTTGTGATTTTTGCATCAGCAAGGGAAGGGTAAGGTACGATAAATGCCCTGTATACTTACAAAATCAATATTACAAGAAAGTTCAATGCATATTTACTTACATTAGGTTTCCATCAGTAACAAGTAAATATATGTTGTTCAGAAAGCTACTGATAATTATGTAAAACCATTAATTGTCACGAAATTAATACTTTTTGATAAATATTGGTATATTGTGACAAATGACCCCATAAAGAAGTCTAAAAATAATACAAAGTGTTCGATTAGAGATTATCATAAAGCCCTTTCATCGAAAAAGCATTATAAGAGGAAATGCTGTTTTATCATTGTGACAAAACCCATAACATATTAATTTCCATGAATTGGTTTAATGTCACAGAAACTGAATGATTATGAAATTGATGTAACGGAAAATTCCTCCATAGTCATTATCTATGCAACATATGACGTGCTCCAATGAACTACAATTGTGTAAGATAACATTATGCAGTGATATGGAAAATTATAACCTAATATACCAGAAAGAAAAGCTATAATTACCATTTTGTCTTGTCAAAACTCATGTGACACATCTCAAAGTTTCTGTCTAAAAAATCTCAAAGACTCCACTCTCACGGTAACCAAGTTCCCGACCAGTGAGTCTGCCTCTCAGACATTGTCAGTGACAACGTGTTACAACATATTAACTACCTGATTAAAGACGAGGGTGCTTTTGAACAAAACAACCGTAGCGCTAAGACTACCTTAAGTCTATGTTAAGGTATGGGAGTTACGGTCACCTTAGAGCTAAGACTACCTTAAGTCTATGTTAAGGTATGGGAGTTACGGTCACCGCTAAGACTACCTTAAGCCTATGTTAAGGTATGGGAGTTCTGGTCACCTTGTTATGTCTATATTAGGTATGGGAGTTACGGTCACCTTAAGCTAAGACTACCAGTCCATATTAAGGTATGGGAGTAGTCACCAGCTAAGACTACCTTAAGTCTATGTTAAGGTATGGGAATGGTACCTTAGCAAGATGGTACAATGGTACAAATGGTACTGTACATGAATATGTTAGTTAACTCAGCTATACAGAACTACAGGTACTCATACAACAATTACTATGTACTTACAAGAATGGCATGTGAATATTGGGTTGTAAAGTGACCCAATGTATTCAATCATCAAAGGGGACGGTGGGGTGGCCTAGTGGTTAAAGTGTTCGCTCATCACGCCGAAGACCCTGGTTTGATTCCCACATGGGTACAATGTGTGAAGCCCATTTCTGGTGTCCCCCGCTGTGATATTGCTGGAATATTGCTAGAAGCAGCTTAAACTAAACTCACTCACTCAATCATCAAAGAAAGAAAACGTTGAATGGAATGTAATGAAAATGCACCTTTCAATATATTGTGAGAGATGGACAAAATGAATATATACAAGTGGAACTGATCTCTCTTGATTCATACTTGCGTGTGTAAATTTGTGAGTTTTAAAAACCGGTGTCAAGGGTTCACAATGATATTATTCATCCTATAGTTCAATACATCAATAATTCAGCTGAATCAATACAGGATGACATCAACCCTGTATATACCCCTTGTGGGGAATTCCATGTTCTTTCACATACATCACAAGCTACAGAAATCAATGGGCCCTCACAAATTTAAGCTAAGCATACATCTCAGATAATCACCAACATCATTTTAAGGCACTTAGCCAAGGCAAGGAACATGCTTCCCAACATTAATCAATGCTGTCAAAATTTTCAAAGAACATAGTTTCTATGGTTATAATTCTGGTTTTCGTGGTTAATAACTCAAGAAAAAGATAAATAAACAAGAATCAACTAAAGAAGAAGAGACAAAATGAATTTCTTGTTTTACATATTACCTGAGTCAGAAGTAACAAGGTAAGTCATATTTCAGTAGAATTGATTTGACAGTATCTTTGCAAAAAGAAGACCAGTAAAAAAGTCTAAAAATTACATTATCAATCAAAATCAGTACTACAATTTTAAAATATTTTTATGTGGGTAAGTAATTAAATTACTAGTTGTATTACTATTACTATTTCCGGTATGGAATTATGGCCACTGCTGACAGCTGATACACAAACTGGAGGTGACCTGAACTAGAAACAGTGAATCTCATTTGTCCAGTGTTCTCTCTTCCCATTCTAGTTCCTACTCTCTGTTGCTCAATCGCCGAGGTAGGGCGGAGGACCCTTCTGAAGCCGGTCCACGCTCTGGATCTCGAGCTCCTCCATCTCAACGGCGTCTCTGTATTCCGTCAGTTCCTTCGATATCCTGATGCGTGTGTAGTTGGATGCCAGACATATCATGAAGTGAATCTACAACAAGCATATATAAAGCAGGACTTATAGTGAGTGAGTTTAGTTTTATGCCGCTTTTTAGCAATATCTGCTGCTGCTGATTTTTATGGAGAAGCATGTACAATGTGAATGACCCCCCTAAAATTTATGTACAAAGTAAGGTCCCCCTTTGGCATGTCATGTACAAAATCAATGCCCCCATGGTCCCTTAATCTGCACGATGAGACAGGAAGCTGCTGTACTGTTCTGCAGCTAATTGTAGGAAATACATCACAGCAGTTCTGAACGCTATAATACTATTGGCACATATACATGAGTAAGTTTGGTTTTTCCACATTTTTAAGCATTATACCAGCAATATCATGAAGGCGGAAACACAAGAAACAGGCTTCACACATTCTACCCTAGACGGAATCAAACCCAAGTCTTCGCTTGACAAGAGAACACTTTAGCCACTAGGTTAAATAGATCAGTTACCCATAAAGGTCCGGGTTAGAATGAACCTTGATCATGCAGTAACCCATGTACTAGAATGAACCTTCAGTAACCCATGCTTGATACCCCTCCGATTAGGAATGATCTTCAGTAACCCATGCTTGTTAGGCGAACAGGATCAGGTGGTCAGGCTCGCTGACTTGGTTGACACATGTCATCAGTTCCCAATTGTGTAGATCGATGCTCCAGCTGTTGACCACTGGACTGTCTGGTCCAGACTCGATTATTTACAGACCGCCACCATATAGCTGGAATATTGCTGAGTGCGGCGTAAAACTAAACTCCCTCACTCACTGATAGATCAGTGTATGTCTTTACCTGAGAACTATTCTTTCTTTTTCGATTAAAGTACAAAACTACTAATTCTTTGTTTGATTCTGTATTCATAATAGGGCTGGCTATCAACAGAGCTCATAGAAATCGATATGGTTAGCTAAATATTGATTACTGCTAATTATCGGAAAAGTAAATTTGAGCATTATAATGCATAATCATTTATGGTTCTTATAATTGACAATATTCTGAATATCAATCTTGTTCACCAGCCTAATAACTACTAACAGCTAGTTTAATGTTTTATTTTCTCTTTGTAAGGCCTTTGACTTGCTTAAAGTCTTTTTATATCATGCATGCTTTAGTGTCATCATTCTTGAATAGATCTCCGAACTCACCATCCCCAAAACAATGAGCAGCGCACTGATGTAGGCCACACAGAATAAAGGACCAGCTTCTGTTGTCTGTAAAGGCAAAGTGATTTTAGAGTGAGTTACTTCAACAATGATCATTCATCTATGATTAGTGTCTAATGTTTGAATGACATTTCGAAGTCATACACATAGAGGTGAGGATTTAGGGATGTCATTGTCAGCTCCTTTATTCAAGAATATACTCCGTAACATTTGTTATTTATAAATTTTTCTCCTTCAGTTGTCTCAGTTCTTTGTATGTGTCTGTTAGCTTATTGCAAAACAAAAGCTGTGAAAGAGGCTTAACACTAACAACACAGGTGACACTATGACATACATCTTGCTGAGGCAAGGGAGATAACTGATTGCAAACATTAAATTTACAGGCTGAACAAAGTGAGTGAGTTAATATTTAACGTCACATCGGCAATATTTCAGCCATATCGAGGCAATATATTCAGCCATATTAAAAACCTGTTGAAGAGAACAGTTTACAGATTATATCAAAGATCAATAAAATAAGTTAGAAATTAAAACCTGTTGCCAACGACTGAAGGAGATCACCACACTAGTAAAACTACTAGTGTATCACAGATATCCATTATAAAACTAGTAAGTAAATCTAAAATATTTGGCAATAGATGCAGTGACAATACAATATAGAAAATGACAGGCTATAGATTGCTTTTAAATCCGGTGCTGAAGTGTTTTGATGCAGTTTGAGGGTTAAGTGAGAGGTGCAATCTGATTGGTCAGTAGGTTCAACAGAGAAAGGGCAAAACTCATCATTGCCTTGAAATTCTGCCCTCCTTTGACCATGGAAGAAACTGGATTTTTACAGTCTGTGAACTCCCCTGCCCCTGGCACATGAGGGGTTACACAGACATGGTGCTGACAAACCACTAGGGGAATATGCATCAGTGCTATCTCAGAATAGTTCCTGTTATCTCACAGTTCATGTTAGGAATTTGAAACGAATTACTTAAACTAAACTGGTGCTTAGTTTTGAATGTTTAATAATACACTGCAATGTTACCATGGTTACTAAGTCTTAGTCTTGAGGCAAACGCCAGTGCTCACCTTAACACACATCCTCTTCAGTTCATTTTGTAGACATATCTAGTCCTATCTCTTCATGTTAGGAATTAGAAATGAATTTCCTGGAGGAAGTGATATACACTGCAATGTTACCAGACTAAGTCTTAGTCTTGAGGCAAAAGAACTTAACACACATCCTCTTATTCCGGTAGATACCTGCCACAATTATACAAATCTTAGACACTCTAACAACTACCATTTTACATTCCTTTCTCAGAATATTGACAGAGAAGATATGCACAGCTTAAAAACATATTGGGTCAGAAATTCTTGTATTCATCATTACTGACAAAATTCATTATTGTGTTCAACATTATGACAAAATTCATTATTGTGTTCAATGGACAAAATGGACAACATTATGGACAAAATGCATTGTGTTCAACATTATGGACAAAATGCATTGTGTTCAACATTATGAACAAAATGCATTGAACATTATGGACAAAATGCATTATTGTGTTCAACATTTGGACAAAATGCATTGTGTTGAACATTATGGACAAAATGCATTGTGTTCAACATTATGGACAAAATACATTTCCCTGTTTTGGGAATCATTATGGGAAAATAGCATTATCACATTCACATGAACAAAATGCATTTTTGTGTTAATGGACATGGACAAAATGCACTATAAAAGAAATGTGGACTCACCAAACTGAGTGAGGTTGAAGCAGTAGTTAATTGTCTGTGCATTACGGCTGTAGACCTCGTGATTGCAAATGGCTGCCAGTGCTCCATACATTATCATCGGGACGACGGAGAATGACATGATGATGATCCAGGCCAAATTCAGAATGTACGATATCGCCATGAACTGGAAGCATGAAGCACAGTAGACTATGGTAATATCACACTTGTAATGAGTGAGTGAGTATGGTTTTACGTTGCTTTTAGCAATGTTCCTGCAATACAGTACGGGTAACACCAGAAATGGGATTCACACATTGTACCCATGTAGGGAATCGAACCCGGGTCTTCGGCGTTACGAGCAAACGCTTTAAAAACTAGGCTACCCCACTGGCCCAACTTGTAATGAACTAACAGATATAATTGACTAGTTTTTGGTATGGACCGCTTGCTGTATATTTTAGTGGAAATGGGTATAGTGAACTATGGAAATAACAAACTAAAATAGGTGGTCCCCCAGAGTTTGTTATACACAAATATCTTCTGTTTCTAATGTTTACATTTTGGATTATCCACTTACCCATTTTATCCATAACACAATAAAATATACATACGAAAGCTGCAGATATTCTGCCTCCCATGATACACTTGGCTCCGGAGTACACATTCTGCCTTGTTGCTCCGGTAGCGAGCAGCCCAAAGATGAGAAGGATGATAGCGAAGACTCCCATGCTAACAGCCAGCACGACAAACACCACCTGGATAACCTCCAGCCTGTCAAAGTAGTAGTGTTACAGTTAATACTTTTAAGTAATTACATGGTGAACAAATCATCTGGATTATGTTGTTGCACAATTCCTCTTGAAATAATTCAAATTCCACAGATTATATTTTTACATACTGGTGCCTTTAATGTGGATTGACATCTAGTCTTTGAAATGAGATTATTTTCCAGAAAAAGTAGTTGTTTAATTATGTTAGGATAAAATAACATCACCAGAGATTCTCTTAATTTTTTAAAAATATACATAAATCTAGACCTGCCAGCAAAAAATCAAAGGACATATTTAATTTATTAAATGGTCTGTATGAGAGGACACCCTTCATAATTTACTGAAGAAACTTGAAAAAAATAAAACAGTCATCAATCGCAATAACGCTCTTCACGATACCACGGTTTCAGTTGAACCGCGGAGTAATCTGTGGCTCCCATCCAAAAAAAAGTCCAAAGTTCTGCAGCGATCACACATCTTCACGTACTATCATTTAGATCAACAGTCATAAAATGAGTTCAATATAACACAACAATGACCTGTTGAGGTCTGTAAACATGGTAAAGACGGTGAAAGCGACAAACTGTAGGTCAGAATGTATTATCCTGCCTATATGGTATATAAACGACTTTCGATGCTGATGTGTGTGATGCCCAAGAGGAAGACAATGAGGAAACCTTACCATCCCACTTTGAAGTTAAACAAATCGTTGAGGATGTCATCGATGAAGATTTTGAGGGCCTGATAGGATGTGCCACAGAAGACGCAGACCCCCACGATCACAATGATCATAGCCAGCAGGGACCCGAACGGGGTCCGACCAAGGCAGTCAATACAAGCTGAAATAAGATAGAAATGAATAAGCACTCAGCGCTTTACACTCTAGTGACCCATAATAACTAAAAAATAATTAATGTGACATAATTAACCAAAAACAAATCCTCATAACAATGTTTAGATAATATCAATAAAGGGGAACGATTATTAAGCTGACCTCCTTTCAAATTCAAATTGCTGAGAGTGGCATTAAACACTCAGAACTGATATGAGGAATCAGAATATGAATTGAAACCTCGCAGAACAGCACTTCGCGCCAAATGAACCTAAGAGGTTGCTAATGTACATTTAAACTACCTCCAATATGATAACAAAGCATGTTAACCCTTGGGGGATGATATAAAGTTGTCTTCCCTTCACTACCCACCAGCCACACTGACAAATCCAGTCCAGTATCTGTTTAGACAGAGACCATGTCTCTGGTTTAGATCACATGTTAGGTGGCACAAGCTGAATGTACTACTTTGTGACCATTAACATGGTTAACCCATGCAATCTTCACAGCACCAAGGAAAGTTTTGGAGCCATCCTGCAGATTGAGCATTACTCAATCCTTTCCTATTTTTACTTTTACCATCTGTTCCTGTGTTCCTTGAGGTGAGGGGCGGTGGGGTAGCCTAGTGGTTAAAGCGTTGACTCATGTGTAGTGATGTTTGATTACAAGTTTCCTATACATATATGTGTTTTCATTTTCAAAGCGTTCGTCACGCCAAAGACCCAAGTTCGATTCCCCACCTTGGTACAATGTGTGAAGCCCATTTCTGGTGTCCCCCGCCGTGATATTGCTGGAATATTGCTAAAAGCGGTGTAAAACCATACTCACTCAGGTGAACAATTGACTTGCCTTTGCATGTATTTGTGAGGGGTGCCACTGGTTGGGCCGGATAACCTGTTATCATCACTATTTGATAGTGATCTATAAACACTGGCTCATGACATGGTGGGAACAGTACAAGTTACTACAACATGATGTTTACACTTTTTTAAGTGCATTCTGTTAAAATCATGTTCTTTTTATCATAATACTTACACAAATGTACCCTTGATCTAAGTTATGTGCATGTATTTAACCTGCAGATGTACCCTTATACTGATTAGATAGGTCTTTGAGTTTGGTTTATTCTGACATCATTAACAAAAATTGTAGGTGCCGTCATGAACAGGTAGAATTTATAGTAATATCTTATATGTGTGTACACTTTGAAACAAATTAACTCAGGTTACTTAAGAAACAACATAAGTTTCTATCTTGTGTACTTCACTAATATTTACATCCATATTAAACGAAAAATCTGAGTTTCAATCACAAATATGTTAAATTTGAGAACACCTGTAATTCTGATTAACAGTTGCTTGTTTCAGCCAGGTAACGATGTTCAAAAACACTATATTCGAATAAAAGTAGACCAACATCATTTACATAACCAAAATAATCCTCCAGTACTCACCCATATTGACAGATGCGTTCAAAACCCGGCCTGTTTTAGGATCCAAAACGCATAAAATACCTGTCAGGTACACCTGAATATTTCGAAAACTTCCGGTTACTTTGTGAAGGGAGGTAACTCGTACACAATAATACCTATTGTGGACCACAAAGCAAGACATGATGTTGTAACGGGTTATTTTTGTCCTTGGGTATAACTATCCTGACATTAATTAGTTGTTAAAGAGACAACATCAGAACGCCAGAAAGCATAGTTTTTTTGGTCATGTTCCTATTTCAACATACAGACTTATGTTACAACTCTGTGGACCGACCGACTCGATATATAATTATTTTTTGTCGTGAGTAGCTTTCTTGTTTGGCATAGGCGGACTTAGAAGGTGTGTGAGAGAGAGAGAGAGAGAGAGAGAGAGAGAGAGAGAGAGAGAGAGAGAGAGAGAGAGAGAGAGAGAGAGAGAGAGAGAGAGAGAGAGAGAGAGAGAAGATGAGAGAGAGAGAGAGAGAGAGAGAGAGAGAGCTTGTCTTGAAAATTTGTGAACATTTCAAAGAATCATTCATTTTGTGTAAAATGAAAGTGAAAGTGTAAAGAAAATGTCATGGTAAGGAACGGCTTCATGTTAAGAAGCCTCAGGTATGATTTGAAGAAACAAGGTATGGTAATAAGAAAGAAGCATGAAGTTAAGAAAAAGGAGGTGTGGTGTTGAGAAACAGCTTAAGGATGTTAAGACAAAGAGAGCATATGATGTTAGGAAACAAATACAATGTAAAGGCACAGAAAGAGGGATGTTGACAAAGATGTTATGTTCATAAATACGAGGTTTAATATTATGAAACCGAAGGTATCACGTTCAGAAACAACATGTATTTTGTTGGGGAAACAGAATGTTTTGGTTTTCCGAAACAAGGGTTAATGTTTAGAAACCGAATGCGTGAAGTTAACAAATAAGGCAAGATAAGAAAAAGTAGGTTTGAAGTTAGGAATAGAAGTTATAACGTTAAGAAACAGAAAGTATGAATTTAAGGTACCAGATATGCTTATAAACTAGATGTTTGATGTTAAGAAAAGAGGTATGGTGACATAAACCTCAGAGTGTTTTTAAAATTAAAAAAACCCGGAAAGATATTTTAAGAAAAGGTATGTATGATATAATACTGAGAGAGTAGTGAGTGAGTGAGTTAAAATTTTACATCGCATCAGCAACAATGCAGCCATAACGCTATGTATACCGAGAGTAATATTTACATGTAGCTGAAGAGCCCGGTGACTAATGCCATTGATGAAGGAAGCAGTCATACAATCTCTGCTTGAAGATGATGAAGTGGAACCAATATTTGTACCAATAGTATCTTGAGACAGCCCTTGGAATCCAAATCCATAGTAAATGATATTCTTCTTATATGAGATACCGATGTAGTTTTACCGGTATCTTCAAGAACATCATTAACTATTAACGATATTATGAACTTGATGAGAAAGTCAATACTGTTGGAGTTGAATCATTCTGCAGCAGTACTTGACTGTTCTGGCGGTATAGTGATACTGCAGGGAGACTCTGCCCCGCTCTCCATGTTGTTGTTTGCATGCGTATGACCTTCCCATATAATGTAAACACTCGCTGTAGGTGGTCCCCCACATCTCAGATCCATAACACAATATGACAGCCTCCGTGGTGTAGTGGTAAGAGCGTCTGCCCGGAGAGCGGAAGGTCGCGGGTTCGATCCCCGACCGCGTCATACCAAAAGACGTTAAAATATGGTACTTGTTGGTCCCTGCCTGGCGCTCGGCATTAATGGGTACAACAAGGACTGGTCGGCTCGGAGTCAGTATAATGTGTCTGAGTGGGGTATTCATGCTTCACTGCGGCATGGTATCTCAGTGGGCTAGCACTATAAAACTAGCTTAAGTCTGGGCTAGTACAAGCAGCCGCACATACACATACACACGCATGCGCGTCGTCATATGAGCGAAATATTCTCAAGCACAACGTTAAACCCAATTTCACCTCACCTCACCATAACACAATATAGGTGTGATCATAGAATCCAACTGTTTAAAACATCATGATGGTTAGTATATCCAAAGTGTTTCTGGTCATTATGGATTGAGATCTTTTCCTGCTTCAGGTGATCAACATGTTTTGGCCTTTGGCCATTATTTAGGTGAGTGAGTGAGTTTATTTTCACGTCGCAATATTCCAGCTATATGGCGGTGGTCTGTAAATAATCGAAGTCTGTAAGTCCCTGGGCTCCTGTTTTATTATATTCTATGATTATTATTCATTAACTGTTTTTTCTTTCTCTTTTAAATATGTTCATTTCAGAGACTAGATGTTAGTCTAGGCATAAGCTGGCCTGTGTTAAGACCAGGTTTTAGGGCACGGCCGTCATAGCAGGGGTCGTCTGTAAGAGTCGTTCTTCAGAAACACTGGACCAATAAAGCTGAAACCTCAGAGGCTTGTTTCAGCCAATGATAAAATCAACGTCGTTGATAAACGAGCAATTTGGGAATGTTATTGTGTTTTGATTTTTCGTAATGAATTTTGTCCAGAATTCGGCCTTTCCATTTGCATGTATTCAATGTATTCAAACCAATGTGCACGTGTTTCAAGTGTTTTATAGACGGCAGTTTCAGGGTCTAGATTTGTATTACATTTATCAATAAGCTATATCAAGGCATTTGTGCTAATGCTAATCGTAAACATATCCGTGCATTCATGTTTACCGGGGATGTATCTTTATACAAGCTTTGTTCCATTGGCGAATGAGAAATATCTTGGCTAGAAGTTTAGCTTCTCACTTGTTTTGTTTGTTTGTTTGTTGTTTAACACCGCAACAAGCAATATTCACACTATATGGCAGCGGTCTGTATATAATCGAGTCTGGACCAGACAATCCAGTAATCCACAGCATGATCATCGATCTACGTAAATGGGATAAGATGACATGTGTCAACCAAGTCAGCGAGCCTTACCACCCGATCCCGTTAGTCGCCTCTTATGGGTTACTGAAGACCAATTCTAACCCGGATCTTTACGGGTGCTTCTGGTTTGTATGTTTAAAGGTAAATCCTACCAAAATATAATTTCTAGTTCTTGAGATGCTGTTGACTGATGAAAATATATTAAATCCATGACAGTATGATGAAATACTTCAGGTCTCTTTTGAAATAATGTTATTCCTAACAGTTAGATATAATAGGATATATACATGGTAAAGGAGATACAGTTTATTGAAATTCGAATCCTTGCATTTCCATCTGTTACACATATCAAGAATGTAATGAAATTAAATTAATAAATACATTTATAATGGATATTAATATCATAAGCTCACAATCAAGTACATGTTTTAAATCATCATATCGCCGTTGCTGTCCACCTTGAATAGCATTGTGTTACTGAGTGTGACGTTAGCACATACAGTTCAACCAAATGTTATTACATGCACGTACTTAACTGTGTGGTGCCACGTGTGGATGAAAATATATGCGCCTTCCACAGTCAAATAAAGTCCACTGTATGATTCTGGCTGCAATGTGAGCTTGGTGTTCATTAATCTCTATGAAAAAGAGACACACCAGCTGTTTCCGGAAAGTGGCACCTGTAATGCACACATACTAAAGGTTATTTAACGTCACATCGGCAATATTTCAGCCATATCGTGACGAGAACATATCTGACCTTAAAAAGGTTATTGCATAGGACATAATTTGGGTTATAGACGCGTCTCCACATATCTACCATACTGAACTTTTGTGAAGCAAAGGAATGATGTTCTTTGAATGAATCACTGGATTGTCAAACCCAGACGCGATTGTTTACAGACCGCCGTCGCACAGATGCAATATTGCTGAATGCGGCGTCAAACAAACAAACAAACAAACAAACACAAATGATAAAGTCGGAATTGTAGGTCGACTCTGCTTTTAGCAGAGATTTCTTACGAATGTTGAAAGAGTTTTGTCGTTTCTATTTAAATCGGTTGGTTACCAAGGGTACGTTTGATAAAGAGGGGGCAGAAGAGAATGGCGTAGTGACGTCAATCAAGTGTGACGTCATGCAAAAAGTGTACTTTATCGCCTGATAAAGTACTGTCGGCGCCTTAGATCTTTTTGAAAAGCAAAGGTCTCCTATGTAGACTGGCTCTGGCGAATATTGTTTGACAGAAAATTGACTACTAGTGCAGGGGCTTAGCAAATATGCTTTCCGTGGAAAGTGCATGTTAATTTTTGGAACCACAGATAATTGTAATCAGTATTGCATATGGATTCATAAAAAAAACATGGTTCCATTTTTTCTGATGATTATAAGTGTCATTCTGGGGTAACTGGATATAATCGAGCTGCAACACCAATGTGAGAAAGACATATTTTCATAAACGTATCACAACACAGGCATGTAGTATATCAAAATGTGATATCAACCTTGTGATGGGTGTTTTATAACTACCATTACATATCATGAATCTCAATAATATATGTATGCATAATAATTACTATGATCAGAACTGCCTCTGCCAAAACTTAGCAACTTTTCTCAAAAACTACAACTTGGATTTCAATGAAACTTACTGGATCTCTTGGGTATGTCCCCAGGGTAAATCAATTAGATGTTGAAGAAAGAAAGTACACTCTTCAAAAAAAGAAAAGAAAAGCAAAAGCAAAATATTATTGAATTCAATTATATTTTCTAATTATATGTAAATCAACGAAAATAAACGGTACAGCATTGAAATTATGTAGAGCAAAACATTGGTATCTCGTGCACATTTCACAAGAATGACAGTCATCATAGTCATTACTGCTGTCCACGAGGTGGCGTTGACGTTACTACCTTGTATGACCACCGCTTACTGCTAGAACTGCACGACACCTCCTTGATACAGATTGAATCAGTTGGATGTTTCGTTGTGGAATCGTTCTCCATTCCTCCTGCAGCATGTTGAACAACTGATAAAGGGTCGATGGCGGATTACGACGTTGACGTAGACGTTTATCGATCTGATCCCACAGACAATCAATTAGTTTCAGATCCGGGGATCTGGAGGGCCAGGGGAGGACATTGATGTTGTTATTGTCCAGGTAGTCCACTGTAGCATGTGCTGTGTGAGATCTGGCGTTGTCCTGTTGGTACAGCTCCCTCTGGCGGTCGACAAGGCGATGCACGTGAGGACAGAGAATCCGGTCGATATATCGAGCGGCCATTAGATTGCCTTGGACGAGCACCAATTCCGATCTGCAAATGTGTGAGATGGCTCCCCACACCATGACACCATTTCCACCAAATCTGTGCACTTGCCTGGTGCAGTTGGGTGCAAAACGTTCATTTCGCGGTCAGGTAGACACGTTTATTTCTGTCACGTCGCTTGAGGGGATATCGCAATTCATCACTGAACCATATGTGCCTCCAGTTTCCAAGGTTCCATGGCTGCACCGTGTTACACCACCTGACTCGCGGACATAGATGTAATCGTGTCAGAAAGGGGACAACATTTGGAGGTCTGGCACGCATACCTGCCTCTCGTAGACGGTTCCTGATTGTCTGGTCGGACATTGTCCGGGCTCCAAACCGTTCTTGTGCTGTGTGTCAGGCGGAACGATGGCAGTCACGTAGGTGGATTACCCGGATGTAGCGATCTTGGGCTGGTGTGGTGACTCGCGGTCTTCCTGGTCTTGGATGGTCATTTGTTGAATTGGAATGCACAAAACGATCACACAAACGAGTTATTGTGCTTGGAAGAACGCTGAAGGTCCTCGACACGACACTCTTTGATTCGCGAGCTTATAATCGTCCAATGGCAATATTTCGGTCGGCTCCGTTGAGACGTCCCATTTTCTGATTCAGTATTTGCAAGGGTCTTGGATGAATTTGCGAGATGCATTTGGGTCTTTTATAGTTATAGGTTGTGCTCATATTTTGCACGTGAAAAGCAACAATTGCGACTCTTGGTTGTGTTCCATAACAGTCAAGCTCATCATGACAATCATGATCGATAAAACCATTCAAAATCGTTTATAATTGCATTCGCTCACGCACGTTCTTCTAAACCATACCAACAACAATATTCAACCTTCAAAAACATGCTTAATTTGACAGATGCGCACAAACTTTCGATCATTATTTTAAAATTTTATTTTGCGTTTCTTTCTTGGAAGAGTGTATGTTAAAGTACAGGCACACGGAGGTACTTTGAAAACAACCGCAATGTTAAGTAAATGGGGATTATGAATAATATCTCAAAATATTATTGATAGATTTGAATGAATCTTGGTGGTTATGTTAGGTATGACACAAGGGCTATCTGCGTACGGTTGGAAGAAAGTACAATGTACACTAAAGCACAAGTACACAGTAGTACTTTAAAAATGTAATAATGAATGGAGAATGTTGTGCAATCGGAGGCATGTTTTCCAACGAGGGCCCGTCTAGTTTCCAAATTAAGAAACAAATATGCTTGTGCTTGTACGTCAAATAATTTCGAAGCTTGTATTTCAACATCATAATTTGTTCTTGTAGGTTAATACGGATTGATTGACAATGCAAGTTACTTAACAATGCTAAATCCTTGTGAAAGTTAAAACAAATATACTAGTACACATTATATATTGCACTTTCATACCCCACTTGTAATATACTATTCCAAAAAAGAAACGCACAACCCAGATATCTGTTGCGAAAATGATGTATTTTCAAACATGTATAACTCGTCCACAAATAGACTTTAGTACATGAATTTTAACATCAGTTTAGAAGAAGGAAATGTCTATACAACCATGTGGATAATGTTAGATAACGGAGACGTTGAGCGCGATTGTGACGACGTAGCACGGTCCCGATGTCGGGTCTCCTGGCTCTCAGTCCAATCTCTCTCAACCTGTTCCGTAGAGTTTGATCGGATATCCTCCTAAGTCCAGGCACCCTGGCTGCTCTGCTCTCACCCGTGGCTGTACGATCACACAAATGTAGTACCCGGATGTACCAATCTTGGGCTGCAGTGGTGACTCGAGGTCTACTTGTACGAGGACGGTCATTTGTTATACCGGTTTGGGTTGTAACGAGTTGCAAGCCGTGATATCGTGCTCAGACTAACATTCAGACGTCTGGAACAGAAGATTGATAATCTCCAGCGTGCATTTTTTCAATGGCGATGTTCCGCAGCGTCAGGACGTGGCACAGTGATTTGACCTTGAAACTACTTCAAAACGAATGCCGATTTCCGAAAGTAATCTGGACTTTTATAGTCCGACAGTGTATGCTCTTTGCTGCACAATTTCAACTGGAAAGTGATTTCTGTTGCGTTGTGGCGATTCCTTTTTTAATCCTTGTAAGAAATCTCATCAAAATCAACATTTTCAGGTAAAGTCGATCTTTTACTTGTGCAAATGTGTAAAATCATGTTATCAAGACTTTTGTTACATATTTGGACGATTGTTTGAACACAATAGGTAATGAAATATTCAAAACGCCTATGCGGTTTTTTTTGGATAGTATATGTAGTTGTAGTGTCACTATGATATAATTTTTCACTTCTGTATTAATACGTTCAGTTTATGTTGACTGCAGATTTGGATTTATGTCATTTGTCATTTAATTACCCAGACATGAGTGTCAGTGTGTCAATTCTGACTGTACTGGTAGGCCTGATTTGACACTTGTGCATGACTATATGATAGTCACATTAACCTTACCTGGATACTATTATTACTACATATGTGTGTCATGGTAGTATATATTATGACATGGGAGAATACATTAATTGATAAATGATTTCCATTAATATAGGCCAATACTTACAATGTTGGTGTCCGATGAAGGAAAGACAATATTTGATTAATTTGTATGATTATGTCATACTTTATGTCACCAATTTGAAATTAGAAGCATATTATGTGGTTATTTCTATATCATGCATCATAAGCTACCTTTTGACATGCTACATGACTATGTTGTGATAAGTTTATGAAAATATTTTTGTCTTGAAATGGTGTCGCAAGCAATTTTGGGAACTCATATTCAATCACCCAACAATGACACTTACAACAAACAGAAAAAAGGGAACCATGGTTTTTTCTGAATCCATACACAATAGTGATAACAATTAGTATTGATTCCAACAATTAACATTTAATTCCCACGGAATTACACAAGCCCCTGCACTATACTAGCTATAGAAAGTGGAAGACAACCCTCTAGTCATACGGTCTACTCCCATTTGCGAGAGCTCCCAGTTGCGAGACTCCCAGTTGTGAGACAGTGGAGAAGGTAAGTAGCAAAGAAAACACACCTTACTCCCCTATCTGATAGAATGGATTAACCCCAGCTAATTAGGGATTAGCTATTTAACTGAATCTTGTGGAGGTAGCTTAAAAGATAAAGTAATTAACCTACTCAGGTAAATGGCTTTAAAAAATAAACACTTTGTGTAGGTAACTTCGTGATCATTTGAAAGAGAAATTAATTTACCTACTCAGATTTACGTGCTTGAAAAATCTAGCAATAACTGTTGTAACTATAATTAATCCAAATGTATTTATTAACCTGTGACTGCTCTTTCCGATCACCATTATGGCAGGCCTTCAACAAGTAGAATACATCACCAGTTCACGAGGCAGTATTCTGGTGCTCTTTCAGGGTAACCTGTATTACAAGAACAAGCAGCGGCAGACTCGTCATCAAAATGTGTGAATAAAAAATGATAATGAAGTATTTAATGAACTATTTCTTCTGTGTAAATATAATGATAATCTTTTTCAGTATTTCAGTATTTAACTTGTTCTTTATTGAAAACAATAAATGCTCTTCAATGAACAATGTCTTCTGTGTCTCATTAATGAACTATGCCTCCTGCGGGTACTCTTCAGCAACAGGGCTGTTCCCACTTTCATCGTAGGGATTGGGAAGCACCACCTGTGTGCACTGAACCATTAATTAATGTGTCTCACAACTGGGAGTTCTCGCAAATGGGAGGACACCAGTCATACAGCCCTCTGGATAGTAGTTTGTCACTCTGAATCTTTATGCACAGTGAGTGAGTGAGTGAGTTAATATTTAACGTCACACCGGCAATATCGTGAAGAAAATAATTCATACAATGAAAACATTTTGAAGCTTTATGCATAGATCTGAACACGAAACAGTCACGGCAGTTCCCGAAACTTCTAATTTAGGCAGGTAAATCAGTGAAAGTGATGAAGCTGAACTTGTTTCGCGAATTCCCTTATTCTTATTTTCCAAATCCGAACAGAAATTCAGATTCATATGCATGAAATATATATTAGTGTTCATTTGTATTACTTCTATAAGTAATGCCTGATCATTTATCATATGGACTATTACTATGATAATTAACTTCGATACTCAATATGAAATTGCTGCTACGGATCAACATAGACTATTCCATATGTAACAGATATAGTCCAGATATTCAGGCTTCTCAAAACTCTTTTATGTACACAAGATCTTTCACCGCTCAACGGAAATTGTGGCACAAGTGTAACGAAAACTAAGCGTAGTCATAGGCGACGCATAACGGTAGTCTTTCATCTAATATATATTTATTGCTTATGCATCTGAAGAAAACAGACACATATATACAGTTCTTGCCACAGCAGTCACATAGTAGTGTAGTAGAGACACAGTAGAGAAGCAGCCATGATGTTGTGTTGGTTCCTTGTGTTTGGTGTTACCATGTTCCACTGTGGTGTATGTGACAACACTGGGAATGACGACCAACTCTTCTATGTGGACATTGTGGCACCTCCAGCTGGCCAGGACATCAGGGTCATCATGGCGACTATAAATAATGCCTTGTATAGTGTAGAGGGCATCACAGTTGAACAAGCTTTCAAAGTAAGTCCTATTTAGTTTAATGTTGAAGAATAATTCGAAGGAATTCAACATCATATTCTCTGCAATATATCTGCCTCCAAAACTGCCGAATCCATTTATTTATGTTTACCCATTTCTGTAGGAGTGGAGTTTTTAGGCAAAACACATTTTTCTAATAGCAAAGCACCAAAACTTGTGTATATAAATACAAAACTGGGTACCTGTTTCACGATAAATCGTGCTACTTGTAGACCGTTCAATGTTCCATTGTACATTTGATAGAACAGGGTATTTTGTATCAGGAATATTATCTCAGGATCAGTGCATGTGTTTTACAATTTCTGGAAATGCACAGGGTAAATACTGCACCTCAAATCATTTTGTTTCAAACTTTTCAGGTCGTTGGAGAACCACGGGTCGTAACCAGTAAGTCTATTCACTTGATTATCACATGAAGAAACTTTGCATCCAGATACCTTTAAGAAACCAACCGGAAACCCCAAACCTTTCATTTTCTTCTTCAGATTCCTTTTATGTGTTTAACACATAATTAAATACACCTCAAAGATTTGCACCATCCTTTCTTGCTGAAGTGTTTTCCTTTCTTGGCCCACATACTACAGTGCACCCAGGTTATAATGCCACGATGGATATAATGCCATGTTTTTCCTGCCTATATAATACCTGGTTATAATGCCAAACTGGCTATAATGTCATTTGCCAATGGTTTTTGGAACAAAGGTAATATTATTCTGGAACTTGATTTTCTCCGATTGATTGTATCGCTCTCCTGAGATTGATGTTTGATAATAATAATAAAATTTCTTCAATGCTTTGAATGCCTGTCAACAAGTCTCCTATATATATTAGTTAGAAACAGTCAGTGCTCTATGTCCACGCGAGTTTGTTAAAATCCAATATATGTGAAACTGGTTTTAATCTATACAATAGATGTTTCCATACTGGGGAAAGCGTGAGCAGAGTTACAAATGTCTAAAATACATTATTGTGTCTTTTCCTTTGTAATTTGGCTTGCCTACGCATAAGCCGCCAAATTGTATAGCCTCTCGCAGTCATTCATTCACGTCGTTAAGTATAGAAGTCGATGTAAACTATCATAGCTGTAAGAAAGTGAGAGACCTTCATATCTCATAGCTCCTTATACAGTGCCATCAAGAATATTAATTGGTAGGTGATGGCCTCGGCTCTGTTGTTATTTTTTCAGTTCTCAAATTCCAAGCTCTCTGCGACTGGCGACCGTTGGAAGCTGTCCTGTTAGGTGCCAATCTCACGATGAATGTGAAGTCCGTATATGGCGAGATGAATCTGGCAGCCGATCTGAAGATCAACAAAGACCTTCTTGCAAGGGCTCCAGAGCCAGATATTATTCGTGGGGAATTCTTGTATCTCGTGGATGTCCGACTCACCATGCAAGGTGAGTGAGTTTAGTTTTACGCCGCACTCAGCAATATTCCAGCTATATGTCGGCGGTCTGTAAATAATCGAGTCCAGACAATCCAGTGATCAACATCATGAGCATCGATCTGCGCATTTGGGAACCAATGACATGTGTCAACTAAGCCAGCGAGCCTGACCACCCGATCCCGTTAGTCGCCTCTTACGACAAGCATGGGTTACTGAACGTTCATTCTAACCCGGACCTTCACGGGTCACCATGTAAGGTAGGTTAGCTGTGACCAGTGACTGAAGTCATATCAGTAATTACAAACTCGGATAAATACAGCTGTACACGCTAGGATTGGTTGGTTGGTTTGCTGTTTAACGCCACCCTCGGCAATATTCCAGCTATATGGCAGCGGTCTTTAAATAATCGAGTCTGTGCCAGCCAATCCAGTGATCAACATCATGAGCATCGTTCTACGCAATTGAGATCTGATTACATGTGTCAACCAAATCAGCGAGTCTGACCATCCGATCCCGTTAGTCGCATCTTACGACAAGCATGGGTTACTGAAAACCAATTCTCCACGGGCAGTACACGCTGGGAAGAGTTGGGTGCAAGTTTAATCATGTCTGATTTTTTTTAAATGTCATTATGATTCAAATTATAACATCTTTGCTTCAGGGCAAACCGGATCTTCGTACAAAGAGGAAATGCGTAACTTCATAGAACACTGTTTAGAACGTCGAGCTATTGGCATACATTATGTGAACTACAACGTGCTGGGAGAATTTCCAATCCAGGTAGACAATCTTTGAAATAATCATCATCATTTGGATATTCTTACTAACGTGTTGATCCAAAATCATGTTTCGCCGCCTCAAACCATTATTAACAACATCATGTTTCAAGAGAGACCTCAATAAAACATGGTACATGGTTTGTAAGAAACTTGATGATCACTTTCTGAACTGAAATTGCGTCAGTTTGTGATGTATGTAAGAGTACAAATAGTTACAAAAGTAGGTAAACACATTTCAGCACAACGTTAAAATCGAGATCTAAATATGCCGCCCTGAGCTGCGTGCTGGGCCGGACAGGAAGCCCAGTGGTTAAAGCGTTCGCTCGTCACGCCTAAGACCTAACTTCGATTCCCCACAGAGGTACAATGTTTTAAACCCATTTCTGGTGTCCTCTGTTGTGATTTTGCTGGAATATTGCTAAGAGCGGCGTAAAACTAAACTTTCACTGTTGTATTTTGTATTGATCCTCTATAGATTCCGGGCCAGGCTCAGTACCTCGCTCGTCCTGCTTGTCATGATCAGCTACTGGGGATCGCCTTGTCACATTTACTGGATTGTGAAGATCGTTGTTTTTTGCTGTCTAACACATGCGCAACACGCAAGGACATCGTGATATAGCTGGATTTAGTTGTTCTCCAGCTTCATGGCGGCAATCTGTAAATAATCAAGTCTGGACCAGACAATACAGAGATTATGGGCATCGATCTAAGCAACTGAGATTCGATGATACGAGTCAACCAAGTCGGCGACCTTGATCACCCGATCCCGTTAGTTGCCTATTACGAGAAGCATGGTTTGCTCAAGACCAATTCTAACCCGGATCATCACGGGAATAAAATGGCTGTAACACAGCCGACCTAACCTTATTTCGTTGTATATTGGGAGCGGTGGGGTAGTCTAGTGGTT
Source organism: Haliotis rubra (assembly GCF_003918875.1). NCBI lineage: Eukaryota > Metazoa > Mollusca > Gastropoda > Lepetellida > Haliotidae > Haliotis > Haliotis rubra. The sequence goes on from NW_025764891.1 coordinate 8,969,054, forward strand.
AAAGCGTTCGCTCGTCACGCCGAAGGCCAGGGTTCGATTCCCCACATGGGTACAATGTGTGAAGCCCATTTGTGGTGTCACCCGCCATGATATTGCTGGATTATTGCTAAAAAAGCGGCATAAAACTAAACTCACTCACTCGTTGTGTCTTGATGTTCTCTTCTCCCTTGCTACAGATGCTGTATTTTGCTGTACACCATCCAAGAACCGTTGAGATGACCACGTGGCGATACAACCCGGGACCACTTGAGATGACGAACTCTGTAACCCGAATTGAGCATCTGGATGACTACCTTAATGACAATTACTGCAACTAAAATCGTTTAACCTTTGCCTGAATAAAGTTACGTGTCATCCACCTTGTTTGGACAAAAGTGTGAAACATTTCGATAAATCATTTGGAACAGAAAACATTATAAACAAAACTAAAAGAGCAGCTGCAATGCATTAACAGATAGCCAGGGTTGAAAAAAGACACACAAATTCAGTAAAATCTCTCATATGTTAACATTCATCTTTGCAGCTGGTCACGCCTAAACACTATCAAGACCTATTGGTGTTGGAGTGGTTGGATTGTCATCGGTATTCGAATTCTGTCATAAGCTCGCATGTGCATTTTACATTATATGCAATTACGTGGGGGTGGGGGAGCATATACGACAATACAGACGCTCTTGTTAATCACGCAGCTTACCAAACGACCGCCAAGTTATCAAATGAGAACGCGAGTTGTAGCAATACCGAAATGTAACCGGTTACATATGACAACAACCATATTCAGTCCTCATGTTAGCCAAACGCATTACCCTTTTGTGGAAACGGATCCATTTGTTGATATCATTACTGTTCTGTGATCTTATCATACATTGCTCGACATCTGTGCGCTGACTTCAAATATTGTATATCATGCTTCGATCACAGTCACGCAAGGGTATATGATTGTGACCATAATATGAACTGTACATAATCACTCCCCCCTCCCCCCTTCCAGAAAAAGTGTATGCTTATCGTAACAAAGTCAGCTGGTTTTTATTACTTATTATTATAGGATATTTATGTAGCGCACATATGCACGCAACTAGTAAATGCTCAAGGCGCTGGTATTTCTTTCCCTCGTCATTGGATGTCAGTCTCAACGACACATCTTAGTATCAATCTCAACTCCCTGGGGATCATACAGCTTTTGCAGCCACTAGGCGCACCGAGTTATTGTGTCCTTCCCATCCTTACGAGGTATCCATTCGCAGCTGGGTGGACTGGGAGACATAGTCACAGTACCGTGTCCACGTTTACTGCACGTTGCTGTACCCGCAACTAGGTGTTTGCAGGTATTCATGAGGCCACCATCTGGTCATATGCTAACGGATTCGTGGGTTCTTTTAAGTGCACAGGGTTATGTATTGTACACTAGGGGTTGTGTGACAACACTGAAAGAGTCTGCACACAAGCTGACTCTAAGGTCACAGGTGGGCTTGATCCCGGCACCTCATACGCGGTGGATCACCACCCTCCCACATGTAGGGCTTTTTTACAGAGCTTTCATCCCGCCAGTAACCAGACTTGCAACATGTGTCGCATGGATGTATGAGTGAGTGAGTTAAAATTTATAGTCACATCGGCAATATTTCAGCCATATTGTGACTTAAAAAGTAATAAACACTATTACATTATAAAACACCTGTCGACAAAGGACAGTAAAACAACAGTTACTAGTTATCACAGGAATAAATTTAAGACTAGTAATTAAATCTAAAATATTTTACCTGTAAATGACAATACAATATAAAACCGGCCATAGATTGCCAACAACTGAAGGTAGATCATCATACTAGGGACCATGGGGACAGTACATTTGCTTCCTGCATGGGCCCTAGCTGGATTTACATAATCTCTTCAGCTGTAAGCAATTTAGATACATCTGGCCATTAACATATACATTAAATATAAAAACCATGGATGTATGACATATAGACACTTCATATGCAAATGTACGCCTTAAGTACCTGTTTGGTTGAGAGCCTGGACATATAGATACTCCGCACTGTCTAAAAATGGTCCATACGTTTCTGTTTACTGGTTGCTGTGATGTAGGTCTACAGCAAAGAACGTCAACCAAAATAGTTTGATTTGGGTTACAAAGTAAAGCTTTCAGGTTGACAACCGGAGGACATTTCCAAATTTGACGCGTTCCAAACCAACGTGATGCCTGATGCAGTTAACTTTTTCAGTCTGTTTCTGATTTGTAGCACCAATCACAAATATAAAACTTCAGCAAAAAAATATGCTCAGTCTTTGCTATCCTCAGAAACAGATTCCCTTTGGTGTAAAGGGACAATTAGAAATAAGAAATGTTGTAATTGTAACACACATGCACATTCAAGTAACGAGGCTTCTAGCAATATTCCAGTAATATCAGGGGGACACCAGAAATGGGCTTCACACATTGTACCCATGTGCAGAATCGAGCCCAGGTCTTCAACATGACGAGCGAACGCTTTAACCACTTGGTTACCCCCACTCCCTCTAATATGTTTGTCTGAACACACCGGGAACGTAATCGTGAAGTCAACAGGGATTTGCACCAGACATTAGGTTGGTCACTGACGGTTAATTACAAGCCACGTGCCTTCTTGTGTATAGCTTAAAGCCCGGGAGTGAGTGAGTGAGTTTGATTTTACGCCGTTTTTAGCAATATTCCAGCAATATCACGGCGGGGGACACCAGACATGGGCTTCACACATTTTACCCATGTTGGGGCGTGACGAGCTAACGCTTTACCCACTAGGCTACCCTGCCGCCCCTAAAGCACAGGATACTCACATTACATCAAATCACTATCATTGTATAAATGATTGTCATTGTGACATAGTGTTAGTTTCATAAAGGGTAATGATTCCTGCAAACAAGTAATGATTTTAAGACCACTGCGAATTATATATATAGATATATATATATATATACATATACAGTATATATATATATATATATATTAATTATTTTTTTATTTCAGAAGTCCCTGTTATAAATAGGGGCTCATGACCAGGGTAGCAGGAGCCCAATTGCACAAAAACTAATGAAGAAAGAACTTTCTGAGTGTGGGTCTTTTCTAGACATTAGACAAGGACACCACACTTGCTCACACATTCACACTCTGTATATCCCGGAACATATGGTGAAGGAATTAGTAGAACAGGCAATAATTTTGATGCAGTTTGTAGATCTAAAAAACTTTGCTGACAACAGATAATATGAACTTCTAATTACAGATATATTACTGATAACAAAACCATGATATATATGATATGAGGTTAAAAATACAATAGGCGAAAATTGAGTTCATTAAAAATACCTATATATGCATGCATAAATACCAGACAATCCAGTGATCAACAGCATGAGCATCGATCTACGCAATGGGGACCGATGACATGTGTCAACGAAGTCAGCGAGCCTGACCACTTGATCCCGTTAGTCGCCTCTTACGACAAGCATCGTTTACTGTGGATCAGTTCTAACCCGGACCTTCACGGGTATTAACACATTTGAAATTCGGAACTTCAGCGTCCTTTTAACTATACTCTTTGCACCTTCATCTGTCAAACCTATCTATCCTCGACGTTGCCGTGCAGATAGTCAACGGTCCAGAGGCGTCAACCCTCGGTCACGATCGAGCAAAGACGAACAATATCAATATTCATTATTTCATCCCCCTTCTGATGTACTAGGTGCTCGTTGTATACGTGGGTAACTTAAAAACATAAGCAACCAAACTACAGTTTTCGATATTTAAACCTCAAATCTGATGAAAAGAATATTCAGATTCGGGATTCAAATCCCGAAACCCGAATGTTAAGAAAACTCAGACTTTAGGTTCAAATATCGGAAACTTGACGCCTGCATGTAGGGAAGAGCTTCAGGACCGTTGACTATCTGCACGGCAACGTCTAGGATAGATAGGTTTGACAGATGAAAGTGCAAATAGTATAGTTGAGTATAGTCGGACCCTGAAGTTCCAATTCCGGATGTGTTGAAGAAATGCATTATTAGAGTTCAAATACCAAATACCGAATGCCCAATGCCGAGTGCCGAATCTGCAAAAGAGAAACCCGAATATGAAAAAAAATATTCAGATTCGGGATTCAAATCCCGAATATGAAAAAAATCCCGAAATGAAAAAAAGTTTCAGATTCGAGAATCGAATCAAATAAGGATTCAGATTCGGTATTCGAATCCCCAATCCCGAGTCCGTTTTAACTTCATGTTGCTGCCATATTGGAATTTCTGGGAACACAATGGCCGATCTTGCTGCTAAGGCAGCACTCAACAAATCTGTGATACGACTTCTAATCCCTTACTCCGATTACAAAGCATTACATTCGTGATCTGATGCAGAAGAAGTGGGACACTCAAGTAGGTATTAATAAATTACATGCTCTAAAAACCCTTTATTGGTTACACCTGTTTGGGTTGTCAGTCCAGATTTGTGGAGGTCATCATGCGACGACGTCCCATTGGCCAGAGCAGGTATTCTCATGAGTATTTGTTAAAAGGCGAAGATCCTCCGTGTTGTATCCCTTGTGATGAAAGAATCACGGTCAAGCATGTCCTGATTGACTGCATTCATTTTTCCATCACAAGGGAAAGATATTTCGATGTTAAAACGTTATAGGATCTTTTTAGTAATGATAATTGCAATTATATTATTGAATTGTTTAAAGTGATACAGTTAATTGATAAATTCTGAATGATCTGTTTTTGTACATGTCATGTTATGATTGGTAGTTTAGATTAATAACTGTGACTGTTAGTGGCTGTATCCTCAAATTGGGTTTGATTTTAAGGATTTTAAGCGTAGTATTTTTGTGATTTTTAATTATGGATACATTTGACTACAATCGCCAGCGACTGAAGGGATGATGTAAATCCAGCTAGGGTCCATGTAGGTAGCAAAGGTACACAACAGAGGCAATCTGCTTCTCTATGTGCCAACAGGTCACATTCTGTACCAGTGCGAAAACATCCATTTTCTGATAGAGATGGTGTCTGCTTTTCAGAATCATCTAAATTTTCCCACGTGACTGACTCCTGATGTTACTTTTCATTGTTTCCAGCTCTTCTTTGCCCCTTTTTACGTTTTTTCAATGATCAATCAAAGTTAAAATATACGTAAAAGACACATACTGTTACTCGGCTTTGTTCTTTCCTTTGTAAAGATCTTTTCCTAATGGTCCCATTTTCTCATAATTCGTGAGTCCCGAGCAAAGTGGAGTATAAATTTCAAAACTGCAGTATGTGCGCAACAATTTCCTGAAATGATTTAAAGACGACAGTACTAAAAAGTAGGGATGTCACTTAGGTTTCATGAATCGAAACGTATCATGATACCCATGTCACGATTTGATACGTATCACGATACCTATTTTCGCGGCATTATTGTGTAAATTTAGTTACATTTTGAACATTAATATTTCATATTTCATAATTGTTCATGAAAAGATCAAAATATTTTATTCTCAGAGATTAACAAGTTCTAATTTCTTTGTGCATGGAAAATAAGCATTTTATACCTCTCATAACATCAAACATGATACAATTGCAAAATGTAAACGATACATTAGCATATTTAAACCTATACTTTCAAAAATATATCTATACAGTTTTGAATGTATCGATAATTGTATTGTTTTAGAAAAAGTATCGATGTATCGATGTATCCCTACTAAAAAGTAACTTTTTGACGTCAAGAAAATACATGATGGCAAACTACTGTACTGGCTTGCATGATGCAGGAATGTCCTGTGGCAACATTGGTGCTAACTTGTGTGTTAGCCACTTGGTTATTAGTTCACTTAAGAGAAATTTTGGAACAACGAGACCACCGGGGAAGTAAAGTGTCGTCCAAGTCCTGGCAGACTGAGGAACACCAGTGACCATGATGATCAGGTCCAAATTCGTCTGGCAAGACATCAGTATGATAACCCTGCCGAAGAACTGCAATGGGGAGTGGGAGTCTCTCACACCCTCTAGCATTACTCATCAGAAGGAGGCTGCAACGTCTGAGTGTACGTCGTCCCATCAGACGTTCCTTCCTCACAGATAGGAACAGGCAGAAACGTCTGGTGTGGTGCAAACTCCAAGAACTGCAACTTGAGGAAATGGCGTGGGGTTCATTGGTCTCATGAAAGTTGCTTTCTTCTACACGTTACCCACGTCCGTTGTCAACTAAAGAGACGTCGTATCATCAGGAGATCTATGCAGCTGAACGCATCAGTGATTTGGGTTGTGTTTCCTGTGACTGCAAGTTGGATCTCATTACAGTACCTGGGAAACACAAGGGTCCTTGTTTTCGACAGGAAGTACTGGATACGACCATGGTGCCACATTTTGTGAACTTTGCCAATCGTCAGATATTCATGGATGACAACGCTATGTCGTTTCGTGCCGTCGTCACCCTTTTTAGAGACCAATTCCATCGAAGCTTTACCATGGCTCCCAAGGAGCCCTGATATAAACCCCATTGAACATCTTTCGGACTGTTTGACGCCAGGTTCGAACTGGACCTTTTTCAGTTTAAAGTAAAGACTGACTGACTGAGTTTAGTTTTACGCCGCCTTTAGCAATATTCCAGCAATATCACGGCCGGGGACACCAGAAATGGGCTTAACACATTGTGCCCATGTGGGGAATCGAACCCGGGTCTTCGGCGTGACGAGCCAACGCTTTAACCACTAGGCTACCCCACCGCCCCTTTAAGTAAAGAGTTGAGGCATACGCTGTTTCGGGAATGACAGAGGAATCAGATGCTAATGGTGTTACCTCTTAGGAATTGTCGTGATAAAAGGTTTGTGAATTCCCAAACCAGCAAAGTAGAACACAGACAATACTAAAATATTCAATAAAATGTTCACGTTTTTGTGCATTCTTCTCAGATTGCATGTAACCATGTTTCAAATTCAGTTTTGTTTTTGTTGAAATCAGAGTACAATGTGTTACAGTTATCATTTTAATCCGTGTAATTTAGGTTTTCAAACCATATGCACCAACATGTGTTTTCGTACCCATCTTTAAAAGTGGGTTATTGCATGATTAATGCTAATGGATATATTTCATTATGGCCTTGAGCATGAAGTCCAAATTCAATATGGTAACTTGCCATTTGTAGAATAACTGCCACTGGGCATAAAAGCGAAAAGATTATTGTGTCACCGTGAGTTTTCAAATTCTAATAAAATATTTTATGAACATAAACATCAGGTATTATCATCAACTTTCTGGAAACCTAAACCTCACAACTTAATTATACTGAAATGACATATAAAAGAAACTTGAGGAAAATATTTGTTTTACATGTGTAACATCGAATCAGGCAAAACTGTCACTGAATTGCAATACTTTAATTGGTTTTAAAAAAAAATAATTGAACAGTAAAAGTGCGGTTCAGTGATGTGAGTTGAGGTGACATTGGGTTTAAAGTCGTGCTTGAGAATATTTCGCTCATATGACGACGTGCATGCGTGTGTATGTGTATGTGCGGCTGCTTGTACTAGCCCAGATTTAAGCTGGTTTAATAGTGCTAGCCCACTGAGATACCATGCCGCAGTGAAGCATGAATACCCCACTCAGATAAATTATACTGACTCCGAGCCGACCAGTCATTGTTGTACTCATTAATGCCGAGCGCCCGGCAGGGACCAACAAGTATCATATTTCAACGTCTTTTGGTATGACGCGGTCGGGGATCGAACCCGCGACTTCCGCTCTCCGGGTGGACGCCCTAACCACTACACCACGGAGGTGGTCTTTAGTGATGTTCATTGGAATAAAATAATGATAACAAAATAATGACTGCTCCTTCGCGAAAGACAAATCTGGATTACCTGCCGCACTTGCCCTTGAGTCTAATGACTTAAAGATTTTATTGTTAAAAAAATATCCAAACTTTAACTTACGAATTATTGTTCCTGGAGTTCTTTAGCCAAATATTATGTGCATTTTCAATCAGTATTGATGAGATGAAACCATAACATACTTATCTTTTGTCATGGATCTCCATATTCAAAAAAGCTCTCTGCTACCTGCCGTTTTGGATGGAGGGAACATTTATATTTGGGGGATGTTTAATCTTAATGAATATTGAATATTTCTTCTCTCTTCCTGCACCTGTAAATCATTAATTGTGAAATATTGGTTTGTAATGATTGGCTATGCTGACTATGTAACAGGAAACATTGAAAATAGTACGGCATTTTTGTCTACTGCACCACATGTGCCTCCATATCTGAAATTATTTAAGAGATGATCTTGAAAATGATAACCAACGTTTGTGCTTTGATCATTAAATGCACATTTTTAATGGAAACTTGATCCTAGCCGATATATATGAAGAAATATATATATACAGTTCTTGCCACACCATTCACACAGTAGTGTAGTAGAGACACAGTAGAGAAGCAGCCATGAAGTTGTTTTGGTTCCTTGTGTTTGGTGCTACCATGTTCCACTGTGGTGTATGTGACAACACTGGGAATGACGACCAACTCTTCTATGTGGACATTGAGGCACCTGGAGCTGACCAGGACATCGGGGTCACCATGGCGACTATAAACAATACCTTGTATAGTGCAGAGGGCATCACAGTTGAACAAGCTTTCAAAGTAAGTCCTATTTAGTTTAATGTTGAAGAATAATTTAAAAGGAATTCAACATCATATTCTCTGCAATATATCCAGCTACAAAATGTCCGATTTTTATGTTTACCGATTTCTGTAATGAAAGACATATTTTCCCAATCGCAAACCATCAACGCTTAGTGAATATATTTTGTGTGTAGAAGACCCTGGTAACGGTTTAACAGTAAATCACACTACTTGTAGACAGTTCATTTTTCAATCGTACATCTGATAGAACAGGGTTCGATTGATCTTCAGCAACCCATGCATGTCGTAAGAGGCGACTAACGGGATCAAGTGGTCAGGCTCGCTGACTTGGTTGACACATGACATCGGTTCCCAATTGCGTAGATCGATGCTCATGCTGTTGATGACTGGATTGTCTGGTCCAGACTCGATAATTTACAGACCGTCGACATATAACTTGAATATTGCTAAGTGCGGCGTAAAACTAAATTCACTCACTCATTTAATCGTTCAACCTGATAGAACAAGGTATTTTGTATCGCGAATATTATCTCTGGTTCGGTGTTTGTGTTGTACAATTTCTGGATATGCACTGGATAAATTCTAGATCCGTTTTCTTAAATCATTTTCAGGTCGTTGGCGAACCACGGGTTATAACCAGTAGGTCTATCATCTGAAGAAACTTTGCATCTGGATGGATTCCAGAAACGAAACCATCGATCTTCAATTTTCTTGCAACTTTACAAATACTTATATGTTTTTAACACTAACTGAATAAAATGCATCCCAAAGATTTGCACCATCCAAAGTGCCAAAGTATCCGGAAACGGAAATTTTCCTTTCCTGCTGAATAGTCCAATGCTTTCTCTTTCTTGTCGGATCATTACTTTGTTTCAATATTTGTCCCACCTACTACTTGATATTCTCAAACTGATTTTCTCCTTTTCCGACATGAATTTCCCGAAATTGATGTTCAATATTAATACTTAAACTTTATTCAATGTTTTGAATTCCCATTCCCAACTTCATATCTTACAGCTTCTTACAGTAGGTGATGGCTTCGGTTCTGATGTTATTTTTTCAGTTCTCAAATTCCAAGCTCTCTGCGACTGGCGACCGTTGGAAGTTGTCCTGTTAGCTGCCAGTCTCACGATGAATGTGAAGTCCCTATATGGCGAGATGAATCTGGCAGCCGATCTGAACATCAACAAAGACCTTCTTGCACGGGCTCCAGAGCCAGATATTATTCGTGGGGAATTCTTGTATCTCGTGGATGTCCGAATCACCATGCGAGGTAGGTTAGATGAATTTGTTTTCACAAAGATGTAGGGACTTACACAATTTCAAAACTGCCGTGGTAAAACATCAATTCTAAACAATTATAGTGGTTCTAAATCTGTTTTAGATGTTGAAAAGTATATTCTTGAAGTGTTTCCGGAAAAGGACTTAATGAGGGCATATTGTAAATTTCGGTGTGCATCTCATAAATTGAAAGTTCAGTTAGCTAGATTTAAATGTTATGATAACCCCAAAGCGTCGTTATGTGCAGAGTGCCTTCTAGGCTGTGTTGAAGACGAATTTCATTTTTTGTTTATCTGTCCTTATAAGACAAGCAGACAGCAGTTTCACCTGAGTATTATTATAATAATCCGTCTACTTAAAAATGTATCAACTGCTATCATCCAAGTAACAGAAAACTACTAAAATCTTAGTCGTATTTGCCAATTTGATATTGTTTTGAATGATATATGTGCACTGTGTGCAGTTTTTCTGTGTTAACAATATGGGTCTCGTGGCCCCAAATGCAAATATATTTGTCACTTGTAGGTTAGATGTTACCACTGATGTCGTCATAAACTTAATGACACATTCTGGTAACGATAGCTGTACACGCTGGGAAGAGTTTGATGCAAGTTTGATCATGTCTGAAATTTGGAGATGTACTTTCCAGCATTGCTGATGTTCACGTTATTGTGTATTTTTCTCAGATTGTAGTAATGCTACCATGTTTCAATTTCAGTTTTGATTTTGCTGAACTCAGAGTAATGTGTGTTACAGTTACCATTTTAATCCGTGTAATTTAGGTTTTCAACGCATATGCACCAATTTTTATTCGTACTCATCTTTAGAAAGTGGGTTATTGCATGATTAATGCAAAAGGATATATTTCATTATGGCCTTGAGTGTGAAGTCCAAATTCAATATTATAAGATGTATGCTTCTCTCGAGGGTAATACGGTCTGATGTACGCCTCTTTGTAGCAGCGTCACCCGAGCCGGTACCGTATTTATCTTACCGCCATGTTAAATTACAAAATAGCAGTTCATTTTATTTTAAAGATCGCTACCTACTATATAACATTTAAACAAAATGGCGTCTGCCTCTCGACTGGATTTTTTAAATCAGTGAAACATATTCTGACAAGATTAACACTGCTATAAAAATTCATTCACGTCGTGCAGTATAGAAGTCGATGTAAACTTTCCTAACTGAAGGAAAGTTTATAGCAAAACGTTCATATCTTACAGGTTTTATGTATTAAGAATATTAATTGGTAGGTGATGGCCTCGGTTCTGATGTTATATTTTCAGTTCTCAAATTCCAAGCTCTGTGCGACTGGCGACCATTGGAAGCTGCCCTGTTAGGTGCCAATCTCACGATGAATGTGAAGTCCGTATATGGCGAGATGAATCTGGCAGCCGATCTGAACATCAGCAAAGACCTTCTTGCATGGGCTCCAGAGCCAGATATGATTCGTGGGGCATTCCTGTATTTTGAATATGTTCGACTCACCATGCGAGGTAGGCATAGATAAATTTGTTTTCACAAAGACACAGGGACATACAATTTCAAAATCTAGAGACGTAATGGTCATAATTTCTAAAACATTATAGTGATTTTAAATCTATTTTGGGTGTTGAATAGTGTATTCTTCATTTTTTCCCCGAAAAAGACTTGCTAAGGGCATATTGTAAATTTCGATGTGCATCTCGAAAATTGAAAGTTAATTGAAATTAGCTAGATTTAAATGTTAGGATAACCGCTTTGCATTGGTATTTACAAAGTGTCTTCTATAATGTATTGAAGACGAATTTCATTATTTATTTATTTGTCCGTATTATGAGACAAGCAGACATAGTTTTTTACCTGAATATTATTATAATAATCCGTCTGCTTAAAAAACGTATTATCTTAAAAAATGTATGCTATTATCCACAAACACAAAACAGATTAAATCTTTGTCGTTGTATTAAAAAAAACGTTGCCAATTTGATATTGCTTTGAATGATAAATGCGCACTGTGTGCAGATTTTCTGTATTAGCAATATGGGTCACGTGGCCCCAAATGCAATTCAATTTCTCAGTTGTCACTTGTCACACTTGTCACTTGTAGGTTAGATGTGACCACTGACTGTAGTCGTAAAACTAATGACACATTCGGATAAATATAGCTGTACACGCCGGGAAGAGTTTGATGTAAGTCTGACCATGTCTAAAATTTTGAGATGTCCGTGTGATTCCAACAATAACTTGTTTGCTTCAGGACAAACTACTTCCTTGTACAAAGAGGAAGTGCAGAACCTCATTGAATACTGTTTAAAACGTCGAGCTATTGGCATACGTTATGTCAACTACAACGTACTGGGAGAATTTCCAACCCAGGTAGACAATCTTTGACATAATACTATTCATCATCTGGATATTCTTACTAATGTGTTGATTCAAAATCAGGTCTTGCCGCAAAGTTTCAAAAGGGAACTTAATAAAACATGGTCCATTGTTTATTAGAAACTTGACTCTTTGAGTCACGCCGGAGACCTGGATTCTGTTCGCTGCATAAGTACAATGTGTGAAACCTATTTCTGGTGTTCCCCCAAAGTATATTTTGTTTAGAGCGGCGCAAAACCATACTCACTGTTGTATGTTGTATTGATAGCATGATTCCGGGCCAGGCTCAGTACCAGATACGTCCTGTTGGGGCCCGACCATGGGGATCGCTCTGTTACATTTACCGGGTTGTGAAGATCGTTGTTTTTGCTGCCTAACACGCACAAAACCCAAGGTCATCGTGACGGTGTCGTCTCACGACGCCGACCTTTCGATTTTCCACTAGTCTCAGGACACCGACCTGCGGTTTTTTTGAAGTTTAGGTTCTGATTAGGCTTAGGGTAATCTACCGTAAAGTTGGGTCGAAAGGTCGGCGTCGTGAGCCTGAACCCTCAGGACGTCGACCTTCAGATTGCACCCAACCGTAAAGTTGGGTCGAAAGGTCGGCGTCGTGAGCCTGAACCATCGTGACATGTCTGGATTTAAGGACCGTTCATGATCTATGGCTTGGGGGGTTTGGGTTTGGGTTGGGGTGGGGGTTAGGGAAAGATGATAATGATTTTAATGTAGTAGCATGTACAATGCGAATGACCCCTAGTTTTTGTACAAAGTGACGCCCCCACCCCTGCATGTCATGCACAAAATCAGTTCCCCCCAACCCTTCCCACAATTTTTAAATATTACTATCTACAAAATTGATGGACTTCCCCACCTCCCAAGAACAAAATGGGTGACCCCCTTTTAAATTATCATCACCCCCCTAGCCATAAATTATGAACGGTCCCTTAGTTGTTTTCCAGCTATCTGACGGCGATCTGTAAATAATGAAAGTCTGGACCAGACAATCCAGTGATTAACATTAGGGACATTGATCTACGCAACTGGGATTCGATGTATCGTGTCAACCAAGTCAGCGAGCTTGATGGCTGTCACAATGTGGACCTTCCCTTATTTCGTTGTATATTGATGTTTCGTTCTTTTCTCCCTTGCTACAGATGCTGTATTTTGTTGTACACCGTCCGAAAGACAGTGAGATGGCCAGGTGGCGATACAAAGACGAGATGACTGAGATGACGATCTCCCTGAGCCGGATTGAACGTCTGGATGACTACCTCAGTGACAGTTACTGCAACTAAAATAGGCTCGTTTAACCTTTGACTGAATAAAGTTACGTGTCCTCCACCTTTTCAGACAATAATTTTTAACATCTTATATTGAAACCCAAATGTACTTTTATATGTATATTGTCAAGGACACATGGAACTACTAATACGTGAGCTGGAAAAGTCATATCATTTAAATAAAACCATAGATAAAAGACTTTTCAGAGCATATATTTTCTATTTTCAAGGGTAAAATAAACACAACTTCAGGAACATGCAATTAAGTTCCTCTTTTTGTCTCATCAAAGTTATGATTTATCTGAAAGAGAACTATCCTCTATCAATATGGAGAAGTTGTTCTCACATATATGATAGTACAGATGTCTATTTATTGCATAGGTATATAAAATTTATATATAGTCGACAGCTTGTATGTCCATCCGAAGGTACGTCTCTAATAATTACAATTTCATTCCATATCTCTAAAACTAACACATATTCATCATAAACTTTGAACAGAGAGATAGAGAGAGAGAGAGATCAAGTTATGGACATGAGCCCTGTGCTATATTAAGATCTTGGAATGTGTATGTATTGATTCCTTGACAATAAGTTTGACTTTGTCCATGGTAGTATACTTGCTATGGCTATCTCCAAAGCCAGTAGGAGTTCTATTAAGAAACTTAGTGGTGCCTTTGCTCTCCAGGTATTTGTCCATGACACTAGGTTTAGGTTTACTAAAAGAAGAGTGTATTGCTAAAGAATGAATTGACATCAATATTTTTCTGCCTCATGGAACCGATTGAAGTACACGGGACCAGATCATTCAAGACGGAATCTCCATGTCAACCTATGGGTGACAAATTCTCACAGTAAATCCGTTACAGTGTTCCATGTGTGATATTAGCTGTCAAATGCAACCAGCTGACTTCCACGTGAATATGAATCTGAGTAGATCACTTGACTGGTTAACCTAGTATATGTGGCTTGTCGAAATGTGTATCGACATTGTTCTTCTCTGTCTGACCGCTCACAAACACGTAAGTTGAGCAAATACAGCTTTGAGTCTTGCACCACTTGCTTGATAACGACATTAGGATCTATGTTTTGCAGTTACCATTTTAATCCGTGTAAATTAGGTTTTCAAAGCATATGCACCAACATGTGCTTTCGCACTCGTCTTTAAAAGTGGGTTATTGCATGATCAATGCTAGTAGATAGATTTCATTATGGCCTTGAGCATGAAGTCCAAATTCAATATGGTAACTTGTCATTTGTAGTATAACTGCCACGGGGACAGTAAGAGAAGAAGATTATTGTGTCACCATATGTATGAGTTTTCAATTTCTAACAAAATATTTTATGCACATAAGTGTATTAGTGTATTATCATCAACATTCTGAAAAACCAAACTTCACAACATGATTATGCTGAAATAGTATATAAAGGAAACGTGTAGAAAATATTGTATCTTACATTTACATGTTATATTTGGGATCACACTTTCTTAGTAAAGTACAGATTCTAGTACTTTTGTTGGGTTGAGTCCCATCCGGGATTCGGACAACTGGTAGTCCAGACTTTACTCAGAAAGTGCAATCCCAAATATAACATGTGTTACATTTGACCACTTTCTAAATGGCATTGTGTATTTTCATAGCTTTCGGCCGTGGGAGCTGTGCCAATTAACACTTATCAGAGGGGTACACAAGGTCCGCAGTCTGTACTACCAGTTGTCCGACTTCCATTTTTGTGGAAGTCGCGGTGGCTGAGCGGTCTAGACTTTGTGTGCTGGCGATTAGGTGCCTGACTCTGAGGGTGTGGGTACGAATCCCGGATGGGACTCGAACCAACAAAAGTACTAGAGTTTGTACTTTACTAAGAAAGTGTAATCCCAAAATATAACGTGTTAAATATTATGTTCACTTTCATCATTGATCAGATGAAACCATAACATAATTATCTGTTGTCATTGAGCTCCATATTAAAAAAGCTCTCTGCTACCTGCCGTTATGGATGGAGGGAGCATTTAAATTTTGGGGATGTTTAATCTTAATGTAAATTAAGTAATTGTTCTCTTTTCCTGTACCTGTAAATCATTCATTGTGAAATTATTGGTTTGTAATGATTATGCCGACTATGTAAGAGGAAACATTGAAAATAGTACGGCATTTTTTGTCTACTGCATATGTGCCTCTATGTCTGAAATTTTTTAAGAGATGTTCTTGAAAATGATGACCAACTTTTGTGCTTTGATCATTATATGCACATTTTTAATGGGAACTTGATCTTAGCTGCTTCGCGATGACTCAGTGACACAGATAGATTATATATACAGTATTTGCCACAGCAGTTACACAGTAGTGTAGTAGAGAAGCAGCCATGATGTTGTGTTGGTTCCTTGTGTTTGGTGTTACCATGTTCCACTGTGGTGTATGTGACAACACTGGGAATGACGACCAACTCTTTTATGTTGACATTGTGGCACCTCAAGCTGGCCAGGACATTAGGGTCACCATGGCGACTATAAACAATGCCTTGTATAGTGTAGAGGGCATCACAGTTGAACAAGCTTTCAAAGTAAGTCCTATTCAATTCAGTGTTAAGGAATAATTAGAAGGAATTCAACATCATATTCTCTGCAATGTATCTGCCTCCAAAATTGACGAGTCCATTTATGTTTACCGATTTCTACAGGAGTGGCGTTTTAAGGCAAAAACATATTTTTCCAATCGCAAACCACCAACCCCTAGTGAATATATTTTGTTTGTAAAAAAGACCCAGGTAACTGTTTAACGATAAATCACGCTACTTTTAGACAGTTCATTTTTCAATCGAACATCTTTGTATCACGAATATTTTCTCTGGTTCGGTGGTTGAGTTGACAATTTCTGGATATACACTGGATAAATTCCAAATATGTTATCTTAAACCATTTTGTTTCAAATCTTTCAGGTCGTTGGCGAACCACGGGTTGTAACAAGTAAGTCTACCCACCTAATTATCACCTGAAGAAACTTTGCATCCGAATGTCATCCAGAAACCAACCGGAAACCTTCATTTTTCATGTAACTTTATAAATACGTATATGTTTTTTAACACTTAATGGAATAAAAATTCACCCCAAAGATTTGCACCATCCAACATGCCAAAGTATTCGGAAAGGGAAACTTCTCCTTTCTTGCCGAAGTGTCCAAATGCTTTCTGTTTCGTGTTGGATCATTAGTTTCCATATTTATCCCACCTACTACTTGATTTTCTCAAGCCGATTTTCTCACTTTTCGACATGAATCTCCTCAATTTGATGTCCGATATTAATACATAAATTTATTCAATGCTTTGAATTCCCATAAAAAGCGTTGCAATATCAACACTGAACAGGAAAATCCAATATATGTATGCAAAAATCCAATATATGTGAAACTGCTTTTAACCTATACAATAGATGTTTCGATACTTGGGAAAGCGTGAGCCGAGTTATAAATGTCTAAAATAAATTACTGTGTCATGTCCTTTGTAATTTGGCTTGCATACTGCATAAACCGCCAAATTGTATATCCTCTCTCAGTCACTTATGTCATTAAGTATAAAAGTCGATGTAAACTATCATAGCTGTAAGAAAGTGAGAAACGTTTATATCTCCTTATCCACAGATCCTTAGGCAGTGCCAACAAGAATATTAATTGGTAGGTGATGGTCTCGGTTCTGATGTAATTTTTTTTTCAGTTCTCAAATTCCAAGCTCTGTGCGACTGGCGACCGTTGGAAGCTGTCCTGTTAGCTGCCAATCTCACGATGAATGTGAAGTCCGTATATGGCGAGATGAATCTGGCAGCCGATCTGAAGATCAGCAAAGACCTTCTTGCACGGGCTACAGAGCCAGACACCATTCACGGGGAATTCCTGTTTCTCACGGATGTCCGACTCACCATGCGAGGTAAGTTAGATGAATTTGCTCTCACACAGATTTGGGACATACAATTTCAGAACTGGCATTGTAAGATGGTTTTAAATATGTCTTGGGTGTTGAAAAGTATGATTTTGAATTGTTTCCGGAAAAGGACCTGCTGAGGGTATGTTGTAAATTTCGCTGTGCATCTCATAAATTGAAAGTCCAGTTAGCTACATTTAAATGTTATGATAACCCAAATGCAGTGTTATGTACAAAGTGTCTTCTAGGCTGTATTGAAGACGAATTTCATATTTATTTGTCCTTATTATAAGACAAGCAGACAACATTTTTTCTTGAATGTTATTAGAATAATCCGTCTGCTACAAAAATGTATCAACTGCTATCACAAAACTTATTCAATCTTTGTCGTTGTATTTAAAACGAACTTTGCCAATTTAATATTGTTTTGAATGATAGATGCGCACTTTGTGCAGTTTTTCTGCATTAGCAATATGGGTCACGTGGCTCCCAATGCAAATACATTTGTCACTTGTCACTTGTAGGTTAGATAAGATAATTGACTGTAGTCGTCGTAAAACCATTGACACATTCGGATAACGATAACTGTACACGCTGGGAAGAGTTTCATGCAAGTTTGACCATGTCTGAAATTTGGAGAAGTCAGTATGATTCAAACAATAACTCCTTTGCTTCAGGGCAAACTAGTTCCTCGTACAAAGAGGAACTGCACAACCTGATGGAATACTGTTTAAAACGTCGAACTATTGGCATACATTATGTCAACTACAACGTGCTGGGAGAATTTCCAATCCAGGTACTGTGTTGAATTCTCCATCATAAGGGATAAATATTTCAATGTAAAAACAATGAAGGATCTTTTTACAAATGTTAATTATCATATAATTATTGTTTTTTTAAAAGAAATTGATTTGTTTGATGGATTCTGATTAATGTGTTTTGTAAATAGACATATTTTAAAGATTGGTAATTTAGAGTAGTAACTTAGATTGTTAGTGGCTTTACCCTCAAAGGGGGTTAAAGTACTGTAAAATTATTGTCCTCCTGAGAGGGTACGTAAGTCCCAAAACTTTCAATGTAAAATGTAAATGTACCATATTTTAAACGTAGTATCTTTGTTCTTTTAACTGCCGGCTACATTTTCCTACAATCGCCAGCGGCTGAAGGGATGGTGTAAATCCAGCTAGGGTCCATGCAGGTAGCAAAAGTAATGTAAGTCCCCATGGCTCCTAGCATGGTGATCTACCTTCAGTTGGTGGCGATCTATAGCCCATTTTTATATTGTGTTGTCCCCTATAGTTAAATGTTTTAGATTCAATTACTAGTTTTACATGTATATCTGTGATACTCTAGTTGTTTTACTGTCCTTCGTCGGCAGGTGTTTTATAATATACATATATTTTATTTCAAATATCAAATGTTCTCGTCACGATATGGCTGAAATATTGCCGTTGTGACGTTAAATAATAACTCACTCACTCACGTAGTATGGTGATCTACCTTCAGTCGTTGGCGATCTATAGCCCGTGTTTTATACTGTATTGTCCTCTTTAATTGAAATGTTTTAGCTTTGCTCGCTAGTTTTATTCATATCTGTGATTCTCTAGTAGTTTTACTGTCCAAAACTTATTTTTTTAATCTTCAAAACATTTTCTCTTTATATTGTATGAATTGTTTTCATCACGATATGGCTGAGATATTGCCGATGTGACGTTAAATGTTAACTCACTCACTCCAATCCAGGTAGACAATCTTTGACATAATGATATTAATCATTTAGATATTCTTACTAAGGTGTTGATTCAAAATCTTGCCGCTTCAAACATTTTTTAACAACACAATGCTTCAAGAGGGACCTTAATAAATCATGATACATGGTTTGTCAGGAACTTGACTCTTGAGTCATGCCGACGACCTGCATTCTATTCCCTGCAAAGGTAAAATGTGTGAAACCCATTTCTGGTGTCTCCCTGAAAGAATATTTTGCTTAGAGCGGCGCAAAATCATACTCACTGTTGTATGGCGTATTGACAGTATGATTCCAGGCCGTGGCTCAGCACCAGATACGTCCTGCCTGGGCGTGACTACTGGTTATCTCTCTGTTACATTTACTGGATTGTGAAGATCGTTGCTTTTCCTGTCTAACACACACACAAAACACAAGGACATCGTGATATGGCTGAATATATTTGGGATCTGTAAATAATCGAGTCTCGACCAGACAAACCAGTGATTAACATTATGGGCATCGATCTAAGCAACTGGGATTCGATCATACATGTTATCTAAATCAGAGAGCTTGGTCATCCGATCACCTTTGTCGCCTACTATGACAACGTCGTTTGCTGGTCCTAATCCGGATCATCGCGGGTCTGACATGGCTGGAACACAGTCGACCTAACCGTATTTCGTTTTGTAATGATGTAACGTTCTTTTCTCCCTTGCTACAGATGCTGTATTTTGTTGCACGCCATCCGAGAGGCACCGAGATGGCCAGGTGGCGATACAAAGACGGGATGACTGAGATAACGGAAACTTTGACGCGGATTGAGCATCTAGATGGCTTCCTCAATGACAGTGACTGCAACTAAAACAGGCTCGTTTAACCTTTGCCTGAAAAAAATTACGGGTCCTCCACCTTGTTTGGACAAAAGTGTGAAAACTTTCGAGAAATCATTTAAAACAGAAAACAGTATAAACGAAAGTAAATGAGGAACCGCTGTGCATGAACAGATAGCCAGGGTAGAAAAAAAGACACACAAATTCAGTAAAATCTATCAAATCACATTTGCAGCTGGTTACGCCTTAACACTATCAAGACCTATTGATGTTGGATCGTCATCGGTATTCGGATTCTGTCATAAGCTCGCATGTGCATTTTACATTATATGCAATTACGTGGGGGTTGGGGAACATACACGACAATACAGACATTCTTGTTAGGCACCCAGCTTGACCGCCAAGTTATTAAATGAGAACGAAAGTTGTGGAGATACCGAAATTAAACCGGCTACATGACAACAATTATTCAGTCGTCATGTTAGCCAAACGCATTGCCCTTTGGTGGAAATTGATTCATTTGTTGATTTCATTACCCACCTGTGCAAAACTGTTCTGTGACCTTATCACACATTGCTTGACATATGTGCGCTACCGTCATGTATTGTGTGATCAGTAATCAGATTTGCAACATGTGACGCAAGTAACCCTGGTAGTGAGTTATTATTTAACGTCACATCGGCAATATTTCAGCCATATCGCCCCTGGTAGTGACTTCATGCATAGATGTATGACATATGGACACTCAGTGTGGGAAATAGTTTCTAGATTTGGCTAGCCATTCGGGCTGGCTATTCCTGAAAGTTACTAGCCCACAAAATAATTCATTAGCCCGAAATTTGAATGTAGAAACTAAGCAAAAGATTACAAAAATAGATGATAATGAGATATTGTCGACATGACAAGGGTTTCATCATTAACATGCTAATATGATGAACATTCTTATCAGGCTATAATCTTGCATGATTTAAAAGTGTATTTTAACTTGATAAGTAGGAGAGTGATATGTTTACAAAATGACTCCATGAAAATTCACTAGCCAGTCGGGCCAGTGACTGTGGAGATTTACTTGCCCGACTGGATTTTTAATCGCCACGGGCTCGCGGGCCAGTGACTATTTCTTACACTGTAGATACTTCATATGTACATGTATGCCATAACTACCTTTTTTGGTTGAGAGCATGCGTTTATAGATACTCCAAAAAGGCTAAATATGGTCCATACGTTTCTGTTTACCGGTTGCTGTATATAGGTCTAAAACATTATGGCATCCAAATATTATTTTACGTATTTTACCAACGTCTGAGGTGCAACGAAGCATGCTCTTTCTCACATGTTTTCAAAGAACGTCATACAACTACTACGAACACTGTTTCATCAGGGTTACAGAGTGAAGCTTTCAGGCTGACAACTCGAGGACATGTCCAAATTTGACCAACATGATGCCGGATGCAGTTAACTTTTTTCAAAACTCTTTCAGTCGTTTCTGATTTCTAGTACCCATCACAAATATAATGTCAGCATAAACGAATGTCTTGGTTATCCTCAGAAACAGATTCCTTTTGGTGGAAAGGGAAAATAGCTGTGAAAATAGTGTGAATGTAACAAACATGCACATTCAAGTAATATGTTTGTGAGTGAGTGAGCTTAGTTTGACGCTGCTTTTTAGCAATATTCTAGCAATATAGCGGCGGGGCACACCGGAAATGGGCTTCACACTTGGACCCATAAAAGGATTCGAAACCCAAGTCTTAGCCGTGACGAGCGAACGCTTTAACCACTAGGCTACCCCCACCGCCCATCTTTAAGGTTAAAAAGCACTGAGAATTTCCTGCATCTGGTAAAAGATTAAAATCGTTGTGAACATACTCTGCTTCTATAAAGAGGGTTCTTCTAAGATCATCATAAAAAAGGGCAATATAAAATAACATGAAGTTCACTTTCCACTCCATTCTGACACATGGGACATATTCCCTCTTCTACTGGAGGCGCCCGTGAACAGCCACCTTCTCGTGGTGGGTGCTGGGTAACCTAAGCCGTTGTGGACCCGGGGGTATATTTGGTCCACCAACCCGTTTGCCGTGGGTTGCGCCCCTGTGTCGGTGTAGGACGGGAGTCTGGTGGTTGAGGGCACTGGGAGCCTGGAACCGTGTTCCTTTTGCCCAACACACCACTTCGCCCCTTACTTCACCTAGACGGGTGGTAGAACTGGCCCGATTCTATCAATTGGCTGGTCACGCCAAGCCCTGTGCTACAACTATGTACTATTGCACAAAATGTTTGAGAATGATTACATGATATGTTTAAGTCTTGCCGAATTTTTTTAACTCAAAATTTCGAATATACAATTCCATGTATGTTTTTGCCTAGAGTCGTGTGCCCAGAAGGCGGTGGCTCATGGGCCATGATCCAGTTGATAATGATCAAAGACTGTCCACGTCCATTGAATACTGGCCACGATTTCTTGCTATTGAAACTGTTGACAAGACATTAAAGTTGAACCCTTTTGCCATATCTAAGGGTATACATGGCATTGCTGGTGATGTCAAGAATATTAAACGTTTACGTTCCGGTGCTCTGTTGGTTGAGTGTGGGAAAAGGCAACAAGCCACCAACCTTATGAGTACAGAATCGTTTGTCGGCGTTCAGGTCACGGTCACGGCTCATAAAACATTAAACACGAGCAAGGGAATCATCAGAGACCGCGATCGATTGTTTGCAGATATGTCGGAACTTGACATCGTCTCTGAGATGAAAGATCAAGGCGTACTCTATGTCAAACGTTTCACAACCCGGAAAAACGATGCTGATATAAAAACCAATACTTACTTGTTTTCATTTTCTTCACCAAATGCTCCAAATCTCTTAAAGCAGGTTATTGTAACATCAATGTAGAAACGTACGTTCCGAACCCTCTAAGGTGTTTCAAATGCTAAAAATTCGGTCATGGCGTCAATACTTGCACATTGTCTGTTGTATGTGCTCACTGTGGTGAAAAGACACATACAACAGAAAATTGTGACAGTAATGTCAAAAAATGTACAAACTGTGCAGGGGATCATTCCTCTTACTCTAAAAGCTGTCCTGTTTGGAAACATCAAAGGGAGATAAATAAAATCAAATTCACCCAAAACATTAGTTTTGCAGATGCCAAAAAACTAGTTCAAAGCTCAGAGCATAAAGAGAGCTATGCTTCTATCACCAGAACACCGTCAGAAGCAACCACTAGAATAACAAACTCATCTGCATGCTGTCAGACAAACTTGACCTGGGTTAAATCTGAATCTCCTCTGATATTCTCACCTGCAATATCTACCCAAACAACAGAATCAGTTCCTAGTACGTCTCAAAGCCAATGTTAAACTTCCTCTGATCTTGATGCATCATCTCAGTCGACATCAAAGTCTAGACAGCCCCTTAAAGGCAAAGGTAAGAAGTAAGATTCTTTGAAAAAACTCAGTGGCAGAGCCCCAAAAGGGTAAGAAAACCAAATCAACTTATACAACAAATATGGATCTCTTGAGGACATGGGCGTGACCGAAACTGTTCGTTCTAGGGCGCGCAGCTTGTCGCCCATAAAAAAAGTTCGGGGAAGATCCCCAATAAATCCTCCCAAAAGATAGTTATCACAATCATATTATACAGTGGAATTGTAGAGGACTGAGGACTAATTTCAGTGAATTACAACTTTTAGTCCAGGATTTAACACCATCAGCGTTCTGTCCACAGGAGACCTATTTAAAACAGACAGATATTTTTGTCCTGCGTTCTTTCAATGCATATAATTGTTTTTCACCTCCCGGTGACAGGGCCACTGGAGGATCTTCCATCCTAGTCAAATAGAACGTTATCCATAGCCCTGTTGCACTTACTACTAATCTTGAGGCTGTTGCAGTGCGACTAACTTTGCACGTTGCGTTTACATTATGCTCTCTCTATATATCTCCGTCTTCAATGTTTCACAAAACCGATCTTCAAGCTCTATATAACCAACTCCCGAAGCCCTGTATTATTATGGGAGATTTAAATGGGCACAACCCACTCTGGGGTAGTACAAATACAAACGCTAAAGGTAAATTACGAGAAGAGTTTTGTTCAGATAATGATTTATGTATTTATAATGATGGTTCCAACACATATTTACACCCTGGTACAGGAACCTATTCTGCTCTGGACTTGTCAGTCACAAATTCAGACCTATTAAATCAATTTGAATGGTCAGTCCACGACGACCTCTGTGGAAGTGACCATTTTCCTACTATACTAAAACCTGTAACTCCTTCTGATGTACCTACATCATCAAGGCGGAATTTGATAAAGGCTAACTGGGCTTTATATGAAACACTGTGTGCTGAAAAACTTAAACCTGAACTTTTTATTGATGTTCCTGATGCTATCAACTGTTTTTCTAATGAACTGAATACCATAGCTGATGAGTGTATACCACAGTCCTCTGCAATTCCACATATCCGAAAACCATGCTTCAACGATGAGTGCAAACAAGCTAGGAAGGCAAGG
This sequence comes from Haliotis rubra, assembly GCF_003918875.1. Lineage (NCBI taxonomy): Eukaryota > Metazoa > Mollusca > Gastropoda > Lepetellida > Haliotidae > Haliotis > Haliotis rubra. Next base: position 8,993,628 of record NW_025764891.1, read on the forward strand.
AAAAAAGCAGAACATAATTTCCGTCGCCATCCTATGGTGCATAATTTAGTGTTAAATGCTAAAGCGCGGCGTACCTTTAAACAGAATAAACGCCAATCTTGGCAAAGTTATGTATCCAAAATAAGTTCTCGAACGCCTATGTCCAAAGTATGGAACATGGTCCAGAAAATTAAAGGTTAAGGTATTAAATCTAGTGTCCATCATCTTAAACATGGAGATCAATTACTTACTAAGAAATCAGATATTGCGAATAAACTTGGTGAAACTCTCGCTAAACACTCTTCCTCTACTAATTATGTGCCTAAATTCTAAATTTTGGAACAAGTTATTTTGCAAGTTACGTTTACATAACGGAAGATATCCAACTTCAATTGGCTCAGTTAATAATGATATCTGACGACCTATTTGAGTGTTGAATTTCAAAACTTTATATCAACTATGGAAGTACTGGAAGTACCTTTTGTTATTTAAACGTAACTTGCACAAAACCGTGTTCCAAAAGTTCGGTTGAGGGACTATAGTTGCTATTATTTGAAAGCTATTGCAAGAGTGTACACCTTCGTCACTATGCAATTATATACCCTTTCAAAGCTGATGTAAAACAATTTGTGATATGCAAACTATATATTTGTAATATATATTTGTGGGTGCGCGTCTAATGAAGCATGGATCTCAATATGGTGAATATGGTATTTTGACTCACTCAATAAATTCCTCAAACAATACATGTGTATAATATCGTGAATATACTTTACCTACAACCACAACAGATGTATGCATTTACATTCATTTGCTGTTGTATTACAGTTCTTTTCATGTGATTTGCATGAATTGCTTCTAGTCTGCCAACATTTGTAATGACAGTCTTGTGGATGTCATCAATTTGATAAGGAAATATCAGTAGTTATTGTTACAGTTTGCACTGGTGGTTATCGACAAACAATACCAAACAAATGGAGAGTCATGATCAAAGGTACATGGAGTGCTGCTATTAAAGGTACATGGAGCACTATGATCAAAGGTACATGGAATGCCATGATCAAAGGTACATGGAGTACCATGACCAAACGTACATGGAGCACTATGATCAAAGGTACATGGAATGCCATGATCAAAGGTACATGGAGTACCATGACCAAAGGTACATGGAGTGATATGATCAAAGGTACATGGGGTGCCACAATCAAAAGTATATAGAATGCTATGACCAAAGGTACATGGAGTACCACTGTTAAAGGTATATGGAGTACCATGATCAAAAGTACATGGAGTACCATGATCAAAGGTACATGGAGCGCAATGATCAAAGGTACATGGAGTACCATGACCAAAGGTACATGGTGAGGTGAGGTGAGGTGAAATTGGGTTTATCGTCGTGCTTGAGAATATTTCGCTCATATGACGATGTGCATGTGTGTGTATGTGTATGTGCAGCTGCTTGTACTAGCCCAGACTGAAGCTGCTTTTATAGTGCTAGCCCACTGAGATACCATGCTGCAGTGAAGCATGAATACCCCAGTCAGACACATTATACTGACTCCGAGCCGACCAGTCCTTGTTGTACTCATTAATGCCGAGCGCCGAAAGGTACATGGAGTGCCATGATCAAAGGTATGTGGAGTGCCATGACCAAAGGTACACGGAGCGCCATGAACAAAGTGAGTGATTGAGTGAGTTTAGTATTACGCCGCACTCAGCAATATTCCAGCTATATGGCGGCGGTCTGTAAATAATCGAGTCTGGACCAGACAATCCAGTGATCAACAGCATGAGCATCGATCTGCGTAATTGGGAGCCGATGACATGTGTCAAACAAGTCAGCGAGCCTGACCCTCCGATCCTGTTAGTCGCCTCTTACGACAAGCATGGGTTACTAAAGATCAATATTCTAACCCGGACCTTCACGGGTAATGAACAAAGGTATATGGAGTGCCTATCTCTGCAGAGCAAATTGTGATCTTAACATCCTGTGTTTTTCACAGGAATGGAATCTCAATTTACTAAACTTGTGTGATAAAGAAGGCCAGATTTGTCATATAATGACAAGAGTTACCTCTCTTGGTACCTCAACCAAGACATGAACTCTTAGGTTTGAAAAAACAAAACAAAGATGTACAATAATTTCTTTATCATAAATAGTGGCATATGTGACATAGAAACTGAAAGGGTTATCTGTACAAACCTCTGTTAGAATTCTGACTGTACTCTTCTTTCATTTGTTTTTTGGTAATATAACTTTGATAAAGTGTTAACATGTAAGTAAGTACATGTACAAATATGAGAAATAATTCATTTCCATATTTACAAAGTCATATCTTATCAACACAGATGTTTTCATATGTAGAGACTAAAAAGGACTAACTGCTTGTAAATAGAGCAGGAATTTATTTAGGATTTCAAACAAATTGGCTTTTGGGAAGAAAACAACCATTATTTTGTAAAACTGTTTTTTGAATTCTTATTTCAACTGTTTTCTGTTGAAAATTGCATTCTATTCAATGAAGTAAAATTAACTTAAACAGCATATGGGGTTACATGTCCTACTGTCAGTGAAATACACCTCTGAAAAACATAATGTTAGCTGAATTTTGTGGAATGTTTCCGGACACTAGAAAAACAAGTACCTGCCCCTCTCTAGAGAAGGGCTTTATCCACTAGGCAAAAGGACCTATTGTTTTTACACAAAGACCTAAAAAGTGTCCTGATCTGCAAACTTCCATGGAGTTATCATTCTGATTTTCAAGCTTATCTACTGTTTTAAAGCAAACTTTGTTACATTTATGAAAGTCCGACCCATGGCATCTTGAAAATCAGATTTAAACTTCTTCAACTAATTCATGTGTCTTTGTAGTTGGGAACATAGAGTAAGAACAATAAAATTAGTTCCAGTTTTTGAAATGTTGAGTCCCGCTACAAACTACATGTGTAACAAAATTATATTACATTTTGAACATAAATGATTGGGTGATGATAACAAGTGGATTTTTTGCAATATGGCTGTTGTGATATGGCCATATTGTTAATCCAATTTGAAGATCTTGATCAAATTCAGGATTATATTTATGAATATCACCAAATTTTGCAAATAAATATTTCAATTAAACACTCACTTTCTGACAATAATTATGCTTCTCAAAACAACTTGTTTTATTTATATACACTTCTATCAAAAGAACATTTTAAGAAACTATCATATCAATCTTCATCTTTAAGGTCTATTTTGTTATTTCTCCTCTCGTTCCTTGACATATAGATACAAATTCACAAAAACAGTGAAATTATATTTAAAATATATTTAATTATATATCATGATTTTCCAGCATTTTTTCTTAAATGGGGATAACCATCAACTGTTAGTTTTATCCCTTCATCAAGGGAGACAACTGGCTTGTATGCCATGTCCTTCTTGGCCCGATCACAGCTGTAGAAATGATGAGTTCCTGCCAGGGCCACTCTCATCGGCGTGAAGGTTGGTTTGATCTCCAGGATGGGTTTCAAGAGCTGGCAGAAGAACTGGAGAATCACAGCAATGATGTACACCAGCATGAAGGGAATATGATATTTCGGAGCATCATAACCCAGTCCTGTCAGAATCCTTGTCAAGAAGGTCCAGAAGAATATTGGCTCATCATTTGTTATATGATACGCCTGAAAAAGCAAATTGGCACCGTGTAAGTAGTACAGACATACTTGAACTGCCTCCGTGGTATAGTGGCTAGAGCGTCTGCCCGGAGCACGGAAGGTCGCGGGTTTGATCCCCAGCCGCGTCATACCAAAAGACGTACTTGTTGGTCCCTGCCTAACGCTTGGCGTTAATGGGTACAACAAGGACTGGTCGGTTCGAAGTCAGTATAATGTGTCTCAGTGGGGTATTCATGCTTGATTCCGGCATGGTATCTCAGTGAGATAGCACTATAAAACCAGCTTATGTCTGGGCAAGTACAAGCAGCCACACATACACACACATGCATGTCGTCATATGAGCGAAATATTCTTAAGTATGAAGTTAAACCCCATTTCACCTCACAGACATACTTGGTTATACAGGGAAATCTGGTTTGTCTGGACCCTGTTTATCACAAAATCTCACTCTCTGATGGCTACTTACGTCAGATTCACTGTGACATTTGAGTGAGTGAGTGAGTTTAGTTTTACGCCGCACTAAGCAATATTCCAGCTATATGGCACCGGTCCTGTGATATTTGAGTGATTGGAGCAATACTATATGTCCAATACTCCATAACAAATATTCATCAAGTCATGTAAGAGTATGTTTTCTTTGATTGCAATATTAGTATAAATGGAGTGTTTGTAAGTTAGAAATTACTTGCATCTGTTTATTATAAAACTAGAATCAATAAGCCTTTAAGGAGCTTGTTCTGGAATCAACAGAGTTTGAGTGATTTTTCTGACTTCAATCATGTCTTCGTTGATATAAATTCATTAAAATTTTGCATGACAAATATTCCATCAGTATAACTCTTAAAATGGCTGGAATCAACTGTGAAGACAATAGTATGGCGTGTAATTGTTTACACTGTGATGGAATACCTTCCCACACACTGCAGACCCTTCCCTCAGACTCTCTGCTGCCAGAATGTGACCATGAACCACGTTTCCTACGTATGTGAAGTCAACAACATTCTTGCCATCCCTGAAACAAAACAAAACAAGACACTTTTGACATGTGTATATGTTGAAAATAGGGTATTCTGATCCTCCCAGACAAAGTCGGTTGCTTAATGCAACAGTCACCAATACACTACAGTCATATGATGGTAGTCTCTGAATAATTGAGACCAGACAATTCAATGATTCATATCAGGTGCATCAGTGTACATAATAAGGATATGATGATTTGTATCAACAAATTCCACAAGCTTAACCACCTGATCCAATAAATAGGAGCATCATGGAACCACCTTGTCAAGAAGCAAAATGCAATTTGGATATAATTATATGCATCAACCAAGTCTATTCATGAAGAAACTGGGGTTAGAATTGATCTTCAGTAACCCATGGTCGTTGTAATAGGCAACTAACGGGATTGGGTAGCCAGGCTTGACTTGTCACCATATCCTAACAGTGTAGATTGATGCTCATGATGTAAATCACTGGATTGTCTAGTCCAGTCTCGAATATTTACAGACTACTGTCTTATAACTGGAATACTGCTGAGGTAAACAATACACAAAGAAAGAAACCAACGAAAAATGCAGCAAGCTTGACCACCTGATGCTGTTAGTCACCTTGTACGACAGGAATGGGGTGCCGAAGACCAAAGAATGACTTGGTACAAGCCACATAGCACCCCAGCAATTTTTACTCGATTTCTTAAACTTTGTATTCAAATATTCAAATATTTTCTTTTTATCTGAAAGTTGGTTATTACCCTAAATACCCTGAAAACCTCAGCCCACAGAGATGCAACAGTTTAATCTGGTTACACAATCACGCAGAGGATATTGAGCCTGAGCCAACAGACCACGTTTTGGACTTCAGTGCCACATGAGAAAACAATATGTACCTTTCCCTCTCTGAAGAGAGGCTTTATCTACTAGACCGTGAAAGCATTGTCTTTACACAAAGGATAAAAGTGTCCTGACCTGCAAACCTCCACAGAGCTAGCAATTGCATTTTCAAGCATATCCACAATTGAAAGCAAATTATGTTACATTTATGAAAGTCCATGACATCCATGACATTTATGTCAGTTTGTTTAGAAACCTACCCAATGATGAACTTTGACTTCCCCCTCCTGGCCATGTCTACTGTTGTGGGAACCAGTTGAAGATCACGGGGTCCAAATATCCCATGAGGTCGGATGGCAACTGTATAGAGGTCAGCACCATTGGCCTGGAGAACTTCCTGGAAGGAACAATTATTTATACCATTAAACGGGCAAAGGACGTAGTATAACTAAGTATTATATTATGCCATGAATGAAGGGTGACGAATATATTGCAACTAAGTAGTGTATAATATCACTAATGTGTTGTGCAGAATATATTGCAGTTTAGTATTGTATACCTTTAGGTTGGGTAAAGAATATATTTCAACAAAGTAGTGTATTATACTACCAATGAAGGATGTAGAACATATTTTAGTAGCCATCATTAATAGCTGGTATAGCTATAGGGTATGCCTGAAATGTCAATTTGAGGTTTTACAAAAACTCCCTGTTAAAATGAAAGCTTAAGGGTTACATGGCTAATTGAACTGGTGAGCATCCTTGGCCATTGGTGCCACTTCAGCATCCTTTCACCATCCTTTCACAAAACTGCAGTTTGTGTTGCATGCCATTCTTCTGCACCCTTCCTCACTTTTTCTCATCCCACTATCAAGGAATCTATCTTCTAATAACTTTATCCATTTGGGGAAACCTTTAGTTCTGTATTGGCAACAATTCAGCATGTACCAGGTGTTTGTATACTCCAAGAACGTTTGTCTAGATGATCCACCATCTTGCTCAGTGCAACATGTAGCTCTATACCCACACTGCTCAATTACAATGTTTGTGTGTTTATGAATCTGTGAATTTTGTGTGTTCATTTTGCCTGTAATAAAAGCAGTGAGTTATATTGTGTAGCATGAAACCATATTTCCTTTTTCCTTTTCAAATTTAAAAAACATTCTCGGACAAAAATTCAGTTTCCAAAAGCTTCACAAACAATTCATTTTCATTTCAAATCTCTGTTGGAGATGTTTAAGTTGACATGGCTGAGAAAACCAAAGTGTGGCAACACATCTTGAACTCACTGACGCCATCCTAACATCTATGACTTCATAACCATGGTAAAGAGAGAGAGTTTTACGCCGCTTGTAGCAATATTCCAGCAACATTACCACTGGGGACACCAGAAATGGGCTTCACACATAGTGCCCATGCATGTGGGGAATCGAACCCGGGTCTTCAACGGGCGAACACCCTTACCACTGGGCTACCCCACCGAGAGAGAGAACGATCAAGCAGCAAAATAACAATTGCTCAAGTGTTAGAGTGAACCATATGGGCAAAGGTTGCTGTCTAGGTGGAAAAAACCCCCACTTTGTATGAAGAGTGTAATCTATCAACCTCTTAGTGATAAACTTACAAACACAATCTTTTGACTGCAGTGTGAGAAGCTGTAATGCTACTATTCAGACTGACATTTTTATCTTTACATCCCTATTTGATAACTACAGAATCTCACACTGTCTACTGATATCAATCATATCAACACAAGTTGATAAAGTTAAAAATATCTGAGGCTTGCCAAGGATATTTTTACTTTTATCAACGATTGTTGACATATTTGATATCAGAGGACACAAGGGTGAGATTCTATTAATCATAAAAAATCACTCTTCACTCAATAAGTTTTCAATGAAAAATGTACATCTCTGAACACGGTAATGCCATTAGACTTGCAGTGCAGCGATGTCATAGCATTGTGACGTCATCAGGTTTTTGATGTCACAGCATTGTGACTCATGTAATTGATGACGTCAGGGCAATTTGTACAAAATCTACTGTCAAAACGATATCTCCTAGGAGATATTGTTTGATCTCACGCAAGCAATATGTCCAGTGGAACACAGTTTGGGATCATAAATTAGTCGACTCCGCTGTTTTGAGATTGTTAATATTTAGGTACTAATCTGTCGAATATGCTAGAATATACAATGCTGTTTAGTCCACCACTATATTCTTATTCTTAACACTACCTTGGACTGAAGGGGACAGACCCCTGTGGGTATTTTAACATAAATCATACATTCAAGCCACAGGTGAAATAGTGGTTTGAGGGCTACCTGAATGTGTGAGGGTACAGATAGTGTCACAAGTGACACTCACCACCTCTGGTGACACACTTCGGTTCCTTTGATGATAAGTAGATATCACCGTCATATGAAGCTACTTAAAATACATCATGACAAAAATGGCATTTTCATGTTACTCTTCAGATATGATGAATGCTGTGTGTATCTAAGCCACTAAATACAAACTACCACATATTAGTGACATGACTGCCTTAAGTGCTGTCCAAAATGTGGAGCCTGTCTGTTAAAGTAGTATTGTATTTGTTAGAATACCGTCAACTGCATCATACATATCTGCCACTTGCAGACAATATCTATCATATTGAAATGCTGTGATTTAACAGTCAAAAAGTGATGTCATATAATATGACATCACTTTTCGACTGTTAAATCACACCACAGGAATATTACACTATGACATAGCACAGGAACATCACAGTATCATATCACTTTTCAGCTGTGACATCATCTCACAGGAACATCACAGTATCATATCACTTTTCAGCTGTGACATCATAGCACAGGAACATAGGAATATGATATTCCTATATTCCTATGCTATGATGTCACAGTCGAAAAGTGATGACACAATCTAATGTTCCTGTGCTGTGATGTAACAGTCGAAAAGTGATGTCACATTCTAATGTTACTGTGAGATGACGTCACAGTCACAAAGTGATGTCACATTGTAATTTTACTGTGAGATGACGTCACAGTCAAAAAGTGATGTCACATTGCAATGTTTACATACTATGATGTCACAGTCGAAAAGTGATGTCACATTCTAATGTTACTGTGAGATGATGTCCCAGTCAAAAAGTGATGTCATATTGTTATGTTCCTGTGCTATGATGTCACAGTTGAAAAGTGATGTCACATTCTAATGTTACTGTGAGATGATGTCCCAGTCAAACAGTGATGTCACATTGCAATGTTCCTGTACTATGATGTCACAGTCGAAAAGTGATGTCACATTCTAATGTTACTGTGAGATGATGTCCCAGTCAAAAAGTGATGTCATATTGTATGTTCCTGTACTATGATGTCACAGTTGAAAAGTGATGTCACATTCTTATGTTCCTGTGCTGTAACAGTCGAAAAGTGATGTCACATTCTAATGTTACTGTGAGATGATGACAGTCAAAATGTGATGTCATATTGTAATGTTCCTATACTATGATGTCACAGTTGAAAAGTGATGTCGCATTGTAATACTACTGTGAAATAATGTCACAGTCGAAAACCGATGTCATATTGTTATGTTCCTGTGAGATGATGTCACAGTTGAAAAGTGATGTCACATTGTAACATTACTGTGAGATTATGTCACAGTCGAAAAGTGATATCATATTGCAATGTGACCGTGCTATAATATCACAGATATGCATTGTTGCAGTGTTAGTGTGCCAAGATATAATTTTCAAAAAGCAATTTGTAACATATGTAAGTAAAAAAAACTGGTGATTTTGAACCACGATATATCAATGATCAAAGATAATAGGTGACAACTGCTGAAGGGCTCCAGATAATTTTTCAACATCAGGAGTACGTACTCCTTATTTTTTCAATACAGGAGTACTGGAAAACCTTATAGAGTACTGAACAGAATTTAATGGAGTATCAGTAATCTTGTGTTTCGTTTCATATATGCACCACAACATTGCTACTCTTGTGTAAACAGGTAAACACACAATAAAACAATACTTTTTCAGATGAATACGTCTGTAAATGAATCTAAGACCGTACACCATTGCTGTGGTGCGTATCTGCTACGTTTTCTAAATTATTTCCTACCGTATCGTACATATTTTATATCCGTATATACGCCAATACAGCCCTTATCTGGAGCCCTGGTGAGTATAGCTTTCTGTGCTCGCCACACTACCCGCTATCCTAAATGTGGACAGGACAATCCAGTCACAGTGGTCCATGCCATCAGGGTACGACAGCACACTATCAACCAAATCTGACCACCCAATTCATTAGTTCAGTTCTTACTTGGAATCCCACAGGTTAGGTGGGTTAAGTGGTTGATAGCATGAACAACGATGACTCATGAGCAAAGGAAATTTGTAATAAGATACTTCCCTTAAAGGGGTTGCTATTATGGGGCCTGTTGAACTATAGCCTCTGTTGGGGTAACAAGTACACCAGTGACAGATTGGCCTCTTACAAGTACACAGCAATGCTAAGCGCTGGACAGGCCTGTGAAGGAGATGGCCAAATTGACAGTTGATCACAATACTCAGATTTAGATTGTGTAAAGGACCCAAATTACGCTGATCTCTACCCCAGTTAATAACATATGGAGTTGCATGTACTTTTCCATACAATTTCTGAACTTTTATGACATACAATGTTTTATGAGACAAGATACAATGTAGCATTCACCGGGTTTTGTACAATTTGAGATTTCTGGTGTCCCCCACTAATGCCTAAAAAAACCTCAGTCAGTCAGTCAAGATCAACTTACAGTTACCCTAAATTCAACAAAAGGGATTATTAAAACTTTTTTTTTTTCAATTTTATCACATTTATTCTAATTTCAACCTCACTAACTTCTTGTACTTAGGTGTACTGACCATGGAAATCTATACAAGATTGAAGAATACATATGAATTAACCTCATATTACAAAATCTTGACAAAAAGCCTGCATGAAATTGCAAGTCAAAGTGGCAATGATAAGTTTTTGATGAGGTTATCACCTGTTCACCCACGAAACTATACCATTAAATGACTGATGTCATTACTGGCGTCTTTGTTTTTAATAGACAGAAAAATGTTTAACAGCCATCTTAAATCAAACGCGTGGTCCAAAGCTAACTGCTGACTTGATATGATGAACGTTTTTTAAACATGAAACCTTTCTATGCGTCAGTAATACCTACACATCTATCCCATAATCCCATAAACGTTTCTATTAAGACTTCAAATACCTCAGTGTCATGTCAACAGAAATTCTGTTTGAACAATTTTTTCAATTATTATCCTAATAGATTTACTGCGAATACTTCATGGCGACAGGTGTGTCAGTGCAGCTCACAGTTTACAGCCTGATAACAAGGGCCAGTGAAATACCACTTGCGTCAAATTACCTGTGATAAATAGACGCACATGCTGAACCCTTACTCTTGCTTTCTAACATATCTAAATCCCCACAAATACAAAATCAAATATACCTCTTAATGCACATGCATTAAGATATGTATTTGAAATTTAGTACTTAAAACTTCAGCCTGGTATTTTTTATTCTCTATATATTGTACTCATTTGTCACCAGCTGGTCAAACGGAGTGATTTTCTTTAAGATTTCAGATAATAAGGAACATGTTTAGTAATATTATTTCTTGTTTTAAATTTTTAAATCTTATGATACTCAAAAGTTTCTTACACTCCCCTATCTGGTGTCCATGTATTTTATTCCTGTTTTACAAGTGATTTATAACTTAAGTTTTCAAAAGCATCCTTTGGTTTCACTTAAAGCTCCGAAATCTTTTGCCCATGTAAATAGTGATTTCTATCAAAGTGACCAATTTGCCTGTATGAGTTAATCATTACCTGACAAATAGATACTTACTAATCACAACAAGTTGAAGAACACCCAATACACATTACTATAGATTATCTGTCATCCATACATCATAACATTGTTTGTACACTAACAACAGGTATTCAATTACTTAAAGGTGAGGTGAAATTGGGTTTTACGTTGTGCTTGAGAATATTTCGCTCATATGACGATGAGCATGCATGCACGCGGTATGCGCGGCTGCTTGTACTAGCCCAGGTGAGGTGAGGTGAAATTGGGTTTAACGTCGTGCTTGAGAATATTTTCGCTTCATATGACGACGTGCATGCGTGTGTATGTGTATGTGCGGCTGCTTGTACTAGCCCAGACTTAAGCTGGTTTTATAGTGCTGGCCCACTGAGATACCATGCCGCAGTGAAGCATGAATACCCCACTCAGACACATTATACTGACTCCGAGCCGACCAGTCCTTGTTGTGCCCATTAATGCCGAGCGCCAGGCAGGGACCAACAAGTACCATATTTAAACGTGTTTTGGTATGACACGGTCGGGGATCGAACCCGCGAGCTTCCGCTCTCCGGGTGGACGCTCTAATCACTACACCACGGAGGCGTTCAATTACTTAAAGGGGCTGTTGCTCGTCACACTGAAGTTCTAGGTTTGATTCCCCACTTGTGTACAATGTGTGAAGCCCATTTCTGGTGTGATAGTGTCGGAATATTGCTAAACGGCATAAAACTCACTCACATGCTCACTAAGGACTTAAATAAAATGGCTGGAACTGCTAGTTGATCCAAGCAAGGTCTCCCTTTAAAAGGTTGAATTTATTGTGGGAAGATCAACAATAAATTTGTTACCTGACTTAACAACATTTTAGGTTCCTGCTATTGACCAAAGGCGATAAATTCTGTGATGAAAGGAAATTAATTTAGTACGGCATTGACACAACGAAGCATTGCCATAATTATATTCATTGGGTGAGCTTTGGAAAATATATAAGTATTCCTATGTCAAGCATTAATCAACCACTGTATAGAACCTGTATTCTGGAGATGGATTATGATGTATAAAAATAATCCAGCATTAGTGTGCCAAACATTAATCACAGACATGACCCAGGTATTTTTATTAAGATCTTATCGGGGTATTTATAAGGTCATTTATCTATTAGCAGGAAAACATTAATTAAATCCATGGGTTAGGAAGCTCACCTATATTCATTGATAGAACAGTTACTTTGTATAAAGATTTAATACTCAATAATTAGATACTGTTTTTTATTAATCATTTTCAGACATCAGAACATTTTTATTGTATGTAATTTTATCGGATACATACACCTATTCCTCTCAACGCCCCCACCAGGAGATTGGTGCCATACAAACACACTATGTTACACCTGGATCTAACTGTAATACTTACAAGCTGATTCTGCTGTTGTGATATGTAACTGGAAATTTCAGTCAGTTCTAATGAGACTCAGTGACAGTTTTATGGTGTAGACTGAAATTTGATAGACTCTGATTAACATTTTCAAGTTCAACTCAAACACAAAACATTTCCAGTTTCTACTATCGAGACTAAATCAGTTCTGTTCACTTTATGTTTGTTTGTTTTGCTGTTGAATATATATATGCTCATGACATGGACAATTACCTCTGACTACTTCTACTAGGACAAGTTTGATTATGAAAGGACAGTGAGTGAGTATGGTTTTATGCTGCTTTTAGCAATATTCCATCAATTTCACGGTGGGAAACACCAGAAATGGGCTTCACACTTTATACCCATGTGGCGAATCAAACCCAGGTCTTCAGTGTGGCGAGAAAACGCTTTAACCACTAGGCTAACCCACCGCCCATTGAAAGAATAGTAAAAGATCCAATTGACATAACTGGGCCTCTTTTAGATAAAGATGAAGAAAATGATACACATTAAAACAGTTTAAAAAAGCATCATCAGATAATGACAAATCGCCCACAAATTTGAAACAACAAATCAACTGATTGTTACAGCAAGTCCATCAAAAGTGATTGGTCTAACATGATGAGTGTATTTGTATCTAGTCTGTCTTCCCATATACAAGACTAGTTATTGAGCAATCAAATTTATGAATTTGAAATTTTGATTCGGAACTATGTATTGGTATATAAGGTTCTTTTTTGCAAAGATTTAAGTTAGCTTTTCTCACACAATTGGCACAATAAGCTGCAGTCTGTTACAATTTAAATGAATATAACTATAAGTATGCAAGATTATGTCATATAAAATTACGAAAACATATAAAGAGACAGAGGTGTAACAAAAATTCTGTTAAGAATTAAAAGCAATAGTTTACCATTTGGTTATTATGTGTGTGTACTGAAGAAACCAATAGTTTTGGTGATACGCTCTGGAAAAAACATCCCTAGGTCAAAGTCAAACTTGTTGCCATGGAAATGAGATACAAATAATATTTAAAATCTGTAGACAGATAAAGGCACCTGTAAACATTCTGATGTGTGTGCAAAGTTTCAAGAAAGAATATTAATTAGTTTTGAAAATCATCATCCAGACAAACACACCACTATGAACAGAGTAATACTCAAACATATTGCCATGGAAACAGGAAAAAAATATAAACATTAAGAATCCTCAAATGGCAAAAGGCCCCAGGGACAACCTGTTTTTTGTGAGCGCAAAGTTTCATAAAAAACTATCCATTATTTTAAGAGATATGATCTGGACAAACCCATCACTATGAACCGAGCCAAAGTAAAACTCAGTGGTTGCCAAGGAAATGGGAAAAATAACAATTCTAACCAAAATCCTTAAAAGCTAACAACCTGATTACCACAAGCCGTTGTATTATATGTGAGGGGGGATAAATATATATGCTACATATACAAATAGAAAGTTCCACCAACACTTATATCAGAGTGTGGTACATTATATGTGGTATACAGATAAGCGCATATTCCATTTACCTTCACATATATGGCATCAGAGACCATATAATAATCTATTATATGGTCTCTGATGGAATGCAGGTATTTGCATAAATTGCAGATGTTTGTCCTCCTGACATAGGCATATATTGCAGATATATCCTCCTATTATAGGCATTAACTGCAGATATATCCTCCTATTATAGGCATTAACTGCAGATATGTCCTCTTTGGTATAGACAGAAATTGCAGATATGACCTAATGGCACAGGCATAAAATGCAGAAATGTCCTGCTTGCATATGGATAAATTGCTGATTTGACCTGATGCATAGCTAGAAATATATTAATTTAAGAAACAAACATGTCAAGCTGAGATAATGTCGACACTTCCTTTTTAACAGGTTGTTTCTTAAAAACTTTGTGAATCTTGAAACTGAAATTGATGCTTAGGTTTGTGAATATTACAGTGATGTTTGAGAACAAGAGAAGACATTGGCCCAATGGTTTATTATTTCACCCTTCCCATAACTGTTCAATAAAGTATGAACACAGTGTGTGACAGTACAATGTGTTGATTACATACAAAACTAACAAGCTTGCTCTTATTCCAGGCTGATTCAAGAGTTCTGAATGCTTGGATGAAAGCACATGTCCAGGACAACACGTAATGGTTAATCAGAAGATTAATGAAATGTGGTTTGAAATGCATATTGGAAGCACTGGCCATACACCAGTCTGATGATGTTGAATATTACATCCCAATTATTCTAAGTTTATTTTATGTTGTGTATTATATATTATACATGAACATGTTTAACAATCACAACAATCTCAAAAAATACATGTATATAACTTAATTACGCTTAACAAAGTACACAATTTTGCTCTGCACACCACGCCTTGCAGACTTCATTTTGCCGACTGCATCACAGACACGCTAATGAGTTCGCTAATCACGCCGATAGTTGGGCTTGGGGTAGTAAATCAGTTCGCTATAGCCGTTAATTCGCTACTCACGAAGTTCGTTATTCGCAGATAATTTCAATGATATTATAAAGGACTGTTGACGGACTTTTAAATTTGTTCGCTATATCCGTTTTTGTACGCTTATATCCGTGGTTCGCTATATCCCGTGTTCTACTGTATTCTGTTTGGCTCAACATCGATCGATGAACTGTAATTTAACTCAAAACTACTAAACATATAACACTTCAATGAAACACTGATCATAATCAAAACATCAGACCAACTCTGTGACTTATTTGTAGAATTATGTCCTAAAATAAAAAGTTGTTTAACAAACTATCATTTAAAGTTTGACAAAGTTCACTATTTGTTACGAGGGAGGGCTGCAAAGAGAGGAACAGCCAGGTATACACGGGGCACGTGCTGACAAAGTTATTGAATCATTTACCTGTGCTGTGCTGTCTCCATCCTTTCTCGCGCACCTGGCTGTTCCTCATAACAAACAGTGACCTGTGTCAAAATTTTAATGATAGTTTGTTAAACAATTTATTATTTTTAGGACATAAATTCTGCAAAAAAATCACAGAGTTGGCTTGTTGTTTTGATTATGATTAGTGTTTTATCTAGCATTATATGTTTAGTAATTTTCGAGTTAGATTGCAATTAATCAGTCGGATTTTGAGCCAAACTGACTATAAATATTGTTTTTATTTTCTTATTTCTATCTACTGGTAAGGTAGGGCATGCTCTTCCCTTTTACGAACATCTGATTTCAAGTGTGGATATTCTCAACATTAGATATTAGACGTTTTGAACCGAAAAAAGACCATCGATCACAAAACTGATTATGCTCTAATCATTGTAGAAAGTGTGTTTAAACATCTAATCATCATATTCACAAACAGCAAACTTCTGCAGATGAATAGAAATAAAAAATTTACACTACTACTGAAAATATATCACAAATTTATGCAAGTCTCTGAATGCCTTATACCATTTATAACATTTGATGAACTCAAACTGAATTCATTAGAACCCTCAGAATATCAAAACATAAATTTTGTAAAGCTCCTTTCCTTTGCTTAATACTGTCTTCAGAACTATTCCAGCTAAATGCTGAATGCCTGTAAAGATTTAACCTTGGGCCAGGCAAACCAGTGATTGATATTATGACCAAGACCCACTTTTGACGGGGATGATGACACTCAATCAGCCAAGAAATGGCGACTGACCTTTAAGTATATTCAAGCATCTCTCAAGAGGAGTGAGTGAGTCTGGTTTTATGCTGCTGTTTGCAATATTCCAGCAATATCACGGCGGGGGACACCAGAAATGGGCTTCACACCTTGTACCCATGTGAGGAATTGAGCCCGAGTCATTGGTGTGACAAGCAAATGCTTTAACCACTAGGCTACCCTACCGCCCTCTCTCAAGAGGAATCCTCATTGGGGTAAGTAAACACATTATCTTTAAATGTTAACTATTTTTTTTTCTTAAACATAACAATGTAATGCATTAAAGTACAATCCATAGTGCCATAATTGAATAAGCAACTGTAATACTTACCACATAAAATCATTTAGGGAATGGCTGAGAAAGTGTAATCACGAATATAACACGTTACATCTTCACTGGTACCATTTTCAAGCTACCACTTATACCAAGGCTATCTTGAAACACTGCATATGGTACTGCCGAAATTCCTTTGGCTACGTTTTTTAAACTCAAGCCCCTGCAACATATCCTGCAGCCAAGCATTGTATCTCGATAACTTCCGCGACAAAGCAACTTAAAATCTTTGAAAACAAATTATTTGAAATTAATACAACAGTTTATCTAAATGAATAATTGTACAGAAAGAGGTATGGCACCAGATCTATGAGAATGCTTAATCCGATACTAGGGACAAACAAGAAAATGACTGCATTACCTGTATATAAAAATAGTTTGATACTTATCTATGTAATTATTAGTCTCTCCCACTACGCAAAAAATGTCAACCATGTTTGATATAAACTGCTACAGAGTGGTTTTGTGTTGTAGCCAAATACTATGTTTGTTCTATTCGATTCCAATATGACGCTTACATATATTACAAATTGTATATCACTTTCTGATAAGAATAAACAGCTTTAAGGACTATTTTTCTAATAATCAGGACCATATTTTCAGCTCCTTATGTCATGTAGGTTAGACCAAGTCATGTTCATGTTTGCAATGCCCTAAATTTCCAGAAGGTTAAAAACTCAATTCTTGTCGATGGAAAAAATGTTTCTTTAAAATAAGTTCACATATATTTTAGAATTTTCTTTGAACAAACTGATACTCAAGAAAATGCTCCTGAATTATAATCCGTCAATTGTACTTATTTTTGTCATTAATACCTTGCTGTCTTAAAGATAATCTCTTGGTGTGGCCTGAAGTCTCATATAGGAAGGCGTTTCCTATTCTCGCGGTACTTACGGATATCGGCTGAAAAAAATAACACAAACAATTCTTATTGTATGAATGTTAGTTGTTTTTAAATGAAGGGTTTTCTCCTCTAACATCTACATCTATCAGCTGCTAGATCCATCAGGTGAATTACCACTCGTGAGCCCAGTGATAAACAATGCCATCCGCCATTGACGAAACAAGGCTTCTCCCATTCTCGCGGTATTACCAGGAATTAACGTTATTGAGTGTGTGTAACAGCAATCCTGCCGGAAAGGGCGGGAAAAAGTAATGGTATGTCCAAGTTGGTATAAACTGCTCAATATTCGTGACACTGCAAGATTTTGATCACTCACAGACTTGGTCAACTTCCTAGTTACCAGTCGGTGATGTAAACAACCGGTAAGTGTCGCGCATCGGCAATTTCGGCAGAAATCGTGTTTACCGCGAGAATAGAAACCCGCGGGAATAGGAGACGGACCTATAAGAGTGAGAGAGTGAGTGTTGCTTTATATCGTTTTTAGCAATATTCCAACAATATCATGGTAGTGGACACCAGAAATGGGCTTAACACATTACCCAGTATACCTCTGCCGGCAATCTAACCAGAGACACTAATGTGACCAGCAATGAAAGCTTGAACCGCCAAGTTACCCCACAGTCCTCATAAAGAATGTTCATGAATCATTTCCATAAACAGAAGTACTTGTGCACCCATTTGTTTTAGAATTGACTTCAGCATTTTGAACTTAAGGAGATAAACAAAAGGTCATGTCACACCCTACCTTACATTTGTAGCTACAGAAAGGTAGAAACATATATCAACTCTGAAGGAAATATGTAAATAATAACAGCTGAAAGACTGCTTATGGACACACCAAAAACAAGAAACAAGATTTATTGACATCTTTCAGCGCAAAACTGTAGCACAAGCCTCACCAATTCTAATATCAGTCAATCAGCAATTAGTGGTTGTGGTTTAAATTTGTTTGTGTTTATGGAAATATCATGGCAACCTTTTGCAGTTTATTTTTTTAACAAAATATCAGTTTCATAATCATTAGAAAGAAGACAATTAAGTCTGCTGCTCACATGTATTTAATCATTTTGGTTTTGTGAATAATAAGAGATATAAGAGATACATAGCTATTACTACTTGGTACAGATATTCAATCACATCACGCAAATATCAATGATGTGAATAAGTGTACCTTAAATGTTAACATCCGTAATTGTAAAGGTATCCACTTCCTGAGCTGTTAAGGTATAATTTAATTCTTGTCCCCACAATTTGCTTTCTTCAACCAGTTGAACCTCGTAAATATTTCATTTAACCATTTGTGAGGTGAGGTGAGGTGAGGTGAAATTGGGTTTAACGTCGCTCTTGAGAATATTTCGCTCATATGACGAAATGCATGCGTGTGTATGTGTAGGTGCAGCTGCTTGTACTAGCCCAGACTGAAGCTGGTTTTATAGTGCTAGCCAACTGAGATACCATGCTGCAGTGAAGCATGAATACCCCACTCAGACACATTATACTGACTCCGAGCCGACCAGTCCTTGATGTACCCATTGATGCCGAGCGCCAGGCAGGGACCAACAAGTACCATAATTTAACGTCTTTTGGTATGATGCGTACCATTTGTACAGGGATTAGATTAATAGTTATTGTGGTGTCATTCACAATGAATTCACATTCACATTCACAATTCACAATTTTCAGTAGCGTGGTTATGTCAATCTTATATAATATATTTAAACATAAATAACACAAGAACGTGGTAATATTGAATATTTAAATATGTTTTTTCAACATTTATTGATATTCAATCTCAAATCTACTACAAAAGAAATTAGATATAATGTTTTCTAAGTAGTCATATTAGTTTATGTCATTATTAAAAAATACAATTGGTACTACATATATTTAAGGAGAAAGTTCTTGTATTCATTCTGCAAGTTTCGTTCTGCATCTCATAAATACAGCACAATATTAAGGTACACCAATCTGTCTTTGGCTCTCTACATAACCAGGATACACCGTAATAGAAGATATGTTCCTACTCGTTTAGTGAAAACTACAGACAAAAAAGGTAGCCATTAGAATTATTATCGTTGTCATGATAACAAAAGATAGTTCTGGGGACAGCTTAGTACAGGAAAGCCTTTGAAACTTGGTATGCTGAGAGTTTATAAAGAAAATAGCTTCACAGTTCCAAATTCTGACAAAAATTAATCAAACTTGACAATTGAGGTTTTCATTTACACTGCAATACAAATGTTTAAAAATGAAGAGTTTCAAACCATGTTTACCTTGCCTGACACAAATTACCATATTACAAAGAAATCACCCACAATATATAAAATTTAAAAAAGAAAGAAATAGACAATGATGAATACACAAACATATTGTTTAAAACATGATATTTGTAAGTGGAAACAAGTCATTTTTAAAATATATCTGATCTAAGTAGTTTCCACAAGCACTTTTTCCCCCAGAATAAAAAGTAAAATAAATAAAAATAATTTCATTATATGATGAGAAGCAAATTTAGTATGAACAAAGAACAACCAATACATTGCAATAATCCAATAACACACAAATAATTACATCTAACAGTCTTAATGACAAATCAAAACTAATTTTGAAGAACATATATTTGCATAAAGCTGAACTCTATTTCCATATAAATGTGAATATCACATTATCTCAGCCTTGTTGCATGAGGAGGCACATTTCTTGATTTTTTAGTCTTGATGTGATGTTGTTCATCATCGCTGTCATTATCGTTCCTGAATGGCTTAACTTCATCTTTCTTCTTCCTGTGTCTGATATAGAGCAGGAGCCCCGCCCCTGCCAACAGCAGTGTTCCGCCCACAGACGCTCCTGGATAGAGGAAGGGATCGTGGGATACTCATATACATGCATGAATACATCTACATTTCAATATTTGATAACATTCTGAACAGTAATAAGAAAACACTTAATTGAATGGACTATACAGAATAATACAGTATCTTTACTTCATACACTGACATTAACTGTTGAGGATTGTACTGTTATCAATCCTTCTTTATTTGAAGGTGACCAAAAGCATGTTATGCCAGACCAATTTGATCCCTGATATTAATTAATTTAATTCAGTTAAATTCTGGTATTAATGTGATTTTAATTTTATCCAAAGTTTGCTATTTTCAAAAGCAAACTATGTACATGACAGAGTCGTATTTTATCATGTAAATTATGTACAACCATGAGAGGTATGGTAGTGAGGTAAGGTAGACAAATACACAGAAACAGTTACTGTTGTCATGTAGACTTACTTTAACATGAGAATCTGAATTCTTTTGTTCATCAAATCAAGCATTACCTCATTGTTACACATTACAATATTTCATTCAGCGATCCTCGAGGGGGGTTAAAGTACTGTAAAATTATTGTCCTCCTGAGAGGGTATGTAAGTCCCAAAACATTCAAAGTAAATTTCAACTTTCCGTTTTTTAATCGTAGAATACATGTATGTGTAAGTTTAATGTATGGCTAGATATATCTAAATTGCTAACAGCTGAGGGGTTGATGTAAATCCAGCTAGGGCCCATGCAGGAAGCAAATGTACTGTAAGTCCCCATGGTCCCTAGTATGGTGATCTACCTGCAGTTGTTGGCAATCTATAGCCTGTTTTTATATTGTATTGTCATTTATAGGTAAAATATTTTAGATTTAATTACTAGTCTTAAATTTATACCTGTGATAATCTAGTTATTTTACTGTCCTTCGTTGACAGGTGTTTTATAACGTAATTGTGTTTATTGTTAATTTATAACTTTTTAAGTCACAATATGGATGAAATATTGCCGATGTGACTATAAATTTTAACTCACTCACTCACTCATTCAGCGATTTTCAACAATCAGATCATACACTTTCACAGCTGTTTTGCATTTCAAATGAAATCTGTCTTGGCAGTTAATTGAGCCTGGAAATGGTCGGGCGTTTACATGCAATATCTTCAACAATGTCAAGATATTTTAATCTCATCTATCCATCAGAGTTTGAAATATAAGAAACAGTTTGCATTCATATCTGTGCCTCATCAAGATCAGTACACATAAATTCAAAAGGATGTGCTCCAGGCTGGCCAATAAAAAAGCATAATTTGAATTTACCAATCTTGAATTTTCCTGCCTTGTTTAGCAATGTACAATCAGGGCCAGCTTTTGCACAGGACACATGATGCCTACAACTAACCTTTTCAATCATGGTTTCACCATTCAAGTCTCATAATGCCATACATATAAGTAGCTAGATTCACTAAATATGATGCATTCCATGTTAACTTACGAATTTACACTTACATTTTAAATGAACATTGTATAAGAGGTGGGTGAAATCAGTGCTGGACTCTCTTACACATTTTGAATGAGTGAGTGAGTTTAGTTTTACGCCGCACTCAGCAATATTCCAGCTATATGGGGCAGTCAGTAAATAATCGAGTCTGGACCAGACAATCCAGGGATCAACATCATGAACATCAATCTACGCAATTGGGATATGATGAAATGTGTGAACCAAGTCAGTGAGCCTCTTACGACAAGCATGGTTACTGAAGATCAATATTCTAACCCGGACCTTCACGGGTTGAAATGCTATGATGAACAGTCAAAAAGTGATGTCATATAATATGACATCACTTTTTGACTGTTGAATCACAGCACAGGAATATTACATATATATGTGTCAACCCAGTCAGCGAGCCTGACCACCCGATCCCAGTAGTCGCCTCTTACGACAAGCATGGGTTGCGACACATTTGAGAACACCTGGTGTCATAATAGATTTTCAATGATCAGTTATAAGAATTATGCCTTTTAGATCTGTGTCAGTGGATTTTCAAGAGTGATGTTTTCAATTTTGTATTTCTCATGTAAACCTAAAAACTATTCAAATGCTAATAAAGCATGGAAGTGGTAAATTGGTTAAAAACAGAGGGAAAATTGGTCTGGTCTTGTAATCACTACACTTACTTTATGACCTTATTTTAGATGAGGACAGCAGTTAAAAGCGCAAAATGAAAAATCAGCTAAATTCTAAATAGAAAAAAACATGCCATTTTCCTGATCTTAATGTGTTTAACACAATTGTTTTCCTACCTATAATGATGGGCATGATGTCAGTATCAGCTTCAGCAAGTTCAACCTCTTCTGGTTCCTCCACCTCTACCACAACTGTGGTGTTGACAGATCCTCCAACACTGTAGGCCTTCACGGTCCAGTTACCCTTATCAGAACTGGATGCTGACTGTATGGTCAGAACATTTCCCTCGACACTGTATCCAGTCTTCTTGTGATCATCATCCAGCACTGTAGAGTCTGGGACAACCCAGGTGACATATGGTTCAGGATCTCCGGATGTCTCACAACTGATGCTGATTGGGTCCCCAGTCTGGACAGTAAAAGGTCCATTACAGGTGACATTTGGAGGAATGCATAGCAAATCTGATGAAGGGATGTCGACAAGGTTCTGGAACTTGAGTCGATCTGGTCCATAGCATTCAACAGATGTGTGGGATCCTATTTTGGCTGAAGAAAGTTGAGGAAGATTCCTCATCCAATCCAAGGCACAGTTGCATTGCCAGGGATTGTCTGACAAATCCAGATGGTCAAGACCTGTCAAAAATGACTGGTAATCTTTTGGTAGGATCTTCAACTTGTTGTTACTCAAATCCAGTGTTTCCAAGCTGGTGACAGGAGTAAAGAGGTCCCTGGGAAGTTTTCTGAGTTCATTTCCATGAAGGTCCAAAACATGAAGAGATGTGTCATGCTGGAAGCTGTTCAGATCAATATGACCAAGTTTCATGTCTCCCAGGTAGAGGAAATGCAAGGATGGAATATTAGCAAAGGTTCCTGCTTCAACTTTACAGTATTCATTCCCACTAAGATCCAAAGAGTCCAGATTGGGCAGGTTGTTAAATGTTCCACGGTGAATCTCGGACATTTTGTTATCTTTCAAAGTCAGCATTCTCAATTCCTGCAAATCCTGAAAAGCATCAGCATCAATGGTCGTAAGGGCTGTGTTTGTGATAATCACTGTGTGATAATCTTTAGCATTTTTAACATCTTGGCGCTTCAGATTGGTCAGTTTGTCAAATGGCACCGACGCTGTTCCAGAAATAACCAGTGTGTACATGTCTGTTGGCAGACCACTAGGAATGGTCATCAAGTCATTGTCCTCACAGGTAACTATCATTGTCCTTGTGTTACAGTTGCACTCCATGGGGCAGCTTCCACTATCAGATGAAACACCAACGAAGACACAAATAAAGAAGCTCAAACGTACTAACCTGCCCATCACTTTGAATTTGGTGTCACACATGCTGGTGATGACCTTCATGAGCTTGTTCAACTTTCAGAAATTCCAGCAAAACACTGTAGGGCCATGACAAATAATGTTTTCAAATTATTCTTCATCCTGATAAATGTATTCCAGATTAACACAAATTCCTCAGTTTGTGGTCAAACATCAAATGTTTCTAAAGGTGTTAAGACTCCAGAAAAAGTAACCAAACCAGTAGGTGCACACTTTCAACTAAAAAATCCAATTATTGCTTTAGTATACAAGCCTGTTATATCAGTGCAAGGGTGAACCAACACATATATCAAGACAGGTCACAGCTTCAAAAAACAAAGTATGTGTTTCACAAATCAAAGTTCTCTTTTACCTTCTGAAGGCACAACTATGTCTTACTCAAGTGCCATGCTGGAAGGTTATCCAGTCAAGTGACCAAAGTAAAAGGCTTGGTTCCTTTTATCTTACCCAATCATTTACATCCAGAGGTAGTGAAAATCTTAACAGAATCTATTAAAGATCAGATAAGCCCAAAGCCTATGTAACAAGTCCAAATGAGAGACAGTGTCTGAATCTACCTGCTGAAGTGGAAGGGCGCAGGCTTAAAGCTTCCAGCTTTGTCAACATGTAAAAGAGTACTTGATGTTCAATGGGTACAGATTATGCCGATATTATGCTGTATTTGGCAATTTGATAAATGTTTCCATGTGGGTGGGCTTAACATGTCTATGGAAAGAGTAGATGTGTGACTATGATAAGATTTCTTTGATTAATGATAGAATTTTGACACTGGGATATATTTGCTGATGACTAAATTTCAGTTTATGACACCCATAGTGCTGTATTTGTGATGGTATGTTTGAGAGGCAAACCTTTTTACAATAGTCATAATCCAGAATTAATAACTTCATTTGCTGGTTCATCAATAATTTGATTGTCGCTTGGAGAAGTACTGTGCAGCACAGGGTGTAAATACAGTCGAGCATCGATATTCATGGGACCAAGAAAAAATATCGAGTTATCCGAACTTTGAGACACCCACCTAGGGCATATCATCACATACCACTATGAAAGAAAACAAAAAGTAGATTTTATGTATATTTATTTGTATATACATTTTTACTCACAGGGATCGCAATCACACATGATACAGTTCATGTTCCAGTGTCCATCACATGCTCAGTCACGTGATTACACAAAACCAGCAGTATGTTTTGATTCGAAACTATAATCTGTTATCAGTAGTGTTTAGTCGTAACAGTGAGTACTTCCTAATTAATTCCTTCTTAATTAATCCTAATTGAATAACAAACAAGTGACACCTTCAATTCAATTAGCCCTCATTAGTTTACACTACCGGATCCCTTTGATTCATGCCACACCGTGTTTAAACAACATCAGTTCAGAGGGAATCTTGCCCATGAAAGGTAGGTGAATATCGAGTTTCTTTGCAAATATTGAGTTAAAAGGGTAATTTTGCTTGTTGGGACCATGAAATCATATCGAGATATCCGAAATATTGAGACATCCTTTTGAGTTAAAAGAGATATCGAGTTATCAGAGTTCGACACAACGGTGCTCGACTGTAGTTACTTTTTTGGCATAACGTGTGAATGGCTGGTGCTGCCATTAGAGCAGGACATGTTCACCCTTTTTGTGAATGCCTGGTGTCATTATTAATTTCCAGGGGTCCATTATTATAATGTACGAGCAGATTTTGCTCTCTATCCAGAAAATGGAATTTGTGACTGAAGACAGTGAGGTGAGTTGAGTTGAGTTGAGTTGAGTTGAGTTGAGTTGAGTTGAGTTGAGTTGAGTTGAGTTGAGTTGAGTTGAGTTGAGTTGAGTTGAGTTGAGTTGAGTTGAGTTGAGGTGAGGTGAGGTGAGGTGAGGTGAGGTGAGGTGAGGTGAGGTGAGGTGAGGTGAGGTGAGGTGAGGTGAGGTGAGGTGAGGTGAGGTGAGGTGAGGTGAGGTGAGGTGAGGTGAGGTGAGGTATATGGGATCCAGTGATATGATACAATGGGAGCAAACTATTTGTAAAAAATGTTTATGTATTTCAAGAATCTATGCCAACAAACACTGACATTTCCGAGAAACACTTGCATATTTTTACCGTAAATTTCACATGCACACTGTTTGCCAAAGTGGCAACATAGAAAGCAGTACTCATTTCTATGTTCAAGAACCTTTCACGTAGTTTGCAGGGAAAAACAAGGCTCTCTCCTAATAAATGTTTTCCCCCCACATTTATTAAAGTAAAGCAGATGCCTTATTGCTCATCATATACAATTCAAATTACATGCTTGCAACAAATTAAAATGTATTTGTTTTGTTAACTGGTTATCAACTAGCTGTCATCATGAAAGCGTATTCAGATGATGCTAAACGTTTAATTAGAAATGTGTTGAATTTTGTTAAAAAAAGAGAGCAAACGTAGCAAACCGATTTATAAGGTGTCGGATTACATGAGACGTACAACTTTTGCTCTTGGCATGAAATAGAACATCGTGCTAACAATTGTGAAAAATAAACCAACAACCAATAGACAAAACCTTGTACAAAAAGGTAGGCATCCAAAATTAGATTCTTTTGACATCAGGGCCATCAGAGATGTCATTCGCCGGCTATTTGCTAGAAATGAACACCTCTTCATACCTGTCACGTGCATAGCTGACCTATATTGACAAACGTTGACCTTTATGACCCAACACTGCCGCTGTTACAGGTCATTTGCTCCCTCCCTCTGCAAGCATTCTGCGTTCTGCTGTTGATTTTGTTGACAGTTACATAGACAGATTCTTTAATACAAATGCATAAAATCGGTGATTTACAATGTGATTAGGTTGTCTGACAAAACATCCACTTGCACAGTTTGAGATCGATTGGGTCATTGGATGAAGAGATATTTACAAAAAAACGGGTCCACATGCATTTCATGCCAAACTATACATGCCATCAACTAATTGCTGAGTCAGACTGCCAAATCCAGTAAGTGACCACTTAAAATCAGTATGAGGCAAAATAAAAAAAATGTTGTGGTTCCGATTACACCTCTTTAAAATTTAGGGTAGGTAGGTAGGAAGGAATTTTTTTTACATTTTTTTTAGAAGTAAAGTACGAAGTAATAACACATTTATCAATGTGTAATTGTTTATTCAATCAAGCTTGCAAGACTTTCTCTATCAGAATGACTGATGTCCGTTGGTGCTGGGAAACAACAATGGTATCTGAAAGCCTATTTTATTCATACCTTATAAAAAACCTTGGGTCATCACATCTAGTGACATGTAATTGCAAACTTCACATCCTTACTGAGAGTTCTTTTCTCATGTTTGCTCACATGAATTGGTTTGATGTAATTTTTTTCTAATCACCACAAAAAAAACATTTGAAGAAAGTCTTCGTATACAATAACCAACCCTTTTCTAAAGAATGTTTTCTCGAGCCTTCGTATATACAGCTCATCTGCAGTCATATACCGTAAGTTGCTTGGGACCAATTCTAAAAAAGTCCGCCACACGGTATGAGTTAATGAAATGAGAACTCATTGTTGTTATATGGGTCAGTAAGTAACAAACAAACACTACGGAAAAGGAAGAAAAAAATGTTTTGATGACTTGAATGAAGACTAGTGAAAGTTATGATCACAAATTCAGTCTAGTTTTACCCCGCTTTTAGCAACAATATTCCAGCAATATCAGGGCGGGCTTCACACATTGTACCCACGAGGGAAATCGAACCTTGGTCTTTGGAGTGACGAGTAAACCCTTTAACCACTAGGCTAGCCCACCACCTAATAAATCTGAACAAGATAAGGTTTGATAAGGTCGCTAGTGTCCTGTGATACAGACAGACTATTGAGCAACACTTTACAGCAGACAAAGTTAAGATTTTCACCAGATGAACATTCTTCTGTCTTGCAATCAGACACCAACAAGTCATTTTTCTCTTTGAAGCAAATAAATCATTAACACTTCCTCTTTTCATATCAGTCTGCATCAATATTTGTTGAAAATAATTCAAAACTGTGAGTGACATTTATCAAAGGGGCAAGAGTACTTAGTGGGTGACTATCAAAAGGCCGTTTATCTGTTGATTATCTTGTGTCAGGAAGATTGATGATCTTATTCAAAGGCGAGGGGTCGATATCCTTAGTTCGACTTTATATTAACATGGCATGTAGTATCAATCAATATTTGACAGGGCACACTGATTCATAAACTGGGCTTTTTGAATTACAGCCAAAATTAGAATATATACAGAGAGAGTAAGTGTCAACATTTATCACATTCTGTTATAATGTTCATATCTAATATACAGCAACTGTTTCATATGAGATCAAATGCATTTCATAAGGGTTGAAACAATGAAATATACTTCATTTTATATTGAAAAGGAACAAGTATGGCACTTTAAGTTTATGGAATTTTAAGTTTAAGGTAATAAAGATTACACTTGATATCAATTTCTGCTCTATGTCATCTTTGATAATCGAGGATAACATATTTCTATTTTATCAGTAATGAACCTACCTTGTTTTAAATATAAATGGAAGTCCTGTTGCATCAGATGACTTCACATGCCTTTCCACTAGGAAACCTAAACGTTAATTTATTACAGTCAATGAAATAATAAATGGTTTTCTTGTACAAGGATATTTTATATGTAGATCTTTGTGAAATTCAGTAGGAGCAATTTGATGTGTTGTTCATTGCAAGATTGTTATCAAGACAGTTTGTACAATGGGGGTTGTGAAAAATGACTTAAATATTTTTCAGGATGGATACCCCAACACAATTAGGTGTAGTGCTAAGAGAACATAAGCAGTATCATTTATGAGTTTTGCAGAGTAAAACTTAACAGATGTTTTCATTCATTTAAGTTAATTCGTCATTTATTTGCTGAATGCTATATATAATGCCAGAATCCTGCCTGAAGCAAACAAACCAGCACCAGAGTACTGTTGCTCACCTTCCGTACTCAACAACTGTGTCTCCGGACAAACTCTTGTTCTTCTAAGCATCAAACGTTAGTTTCAGGTACATTATATTGTGATTATAAGTTCCCTTCTTATGCAGTTTCCATGTTAAAATCTTCATGACCTTCAAGAAGAATTAATAATTTTACTTTTAAGCTGAGATCAAATACATTTCCAATATGACAAATAAACAAATTCCAGATACACCCAGCTCTACAACCCTACAGACATATAGTAAAACCCTTATCTTGTTATCACTGTCAAACATTTCACTTAATAAGTGGATACATGCTCAGTTTCAAAATCTGAACATTCTTAGAATATTTGTCGCACACAAATTTCAGCAAGAAAGAGGGCAGTTTTATGTGCGGTTGTCAACTACGGGAGAATGTCTTATCCACCAGGTAGCTGGGACAGTCAGGCACTGGACTAGAATCACACACTGTTATGTAACATCCACGGACTACACACAGCCTGTGTTTGGCCTGGGTTTGCATGTGATAAGCAGAGATTTTCACCTGCCACTGGCCCGTCCATGATTTACTCAGAATACTTGTTAATCTTTACTACAACTCTTGTATAGCTTTCCCCTAGTCTGTCTCACAGTCCCTGAACAACATTATTTTCCCTACTGCCTAGCCCTCTCTGCAGTGCTAAAGCCCTAAATAAAGCAAGTCTAGATTTCCTCTGGTCTCCCTAGGGCTCCTTTTCAATATAAATGGGCTTGTTTGTTACTATCCAAATTATATATATTCAGAGACTAAGCCTTAGTCTGAGCTTTCCCCCTGTCCAGGTATTTCAAAGAACAGGTGCCCTGTGTGGTCTCAGCTTGGGATGGGAGGGTACCAGATATAGCTTATATCAATCTGGAACCAATCCCAAAACGCGAACGAAAAGATATCTTAAAATGTTAAAGCATGTCAATGCTAAAAATAAAATAAAAGTCAAAGACAAAATTACGGACAAAGAAAAATTATCATCTTTTTTAATCAACAAAGCATTTTTAACATTTTGTCTAGTGACATTTTCAAGATATAACTGCTTAAACATAAGGTTAGAGAATGGTCAATCTCGTGTTATAATATATGTCACATGAAAAAGGCAACAAGTCATAAATTCATTAAAGGTAGCACTTACTGACAATGACAATCAACTGATGGTTGATAAAATAATAACAGTACACTATGGTTATAACAAACTCAAAGGGACCATTAATTTTAGTTCATTTTAACCTAGTGGTTAAAGCATTCACTCGTCACGCCGAAGACCCCACATGGGTACAATGTGTGAAGCCCATTTCTGGTGTCCCCTGCCATGATATTGCTGTATTATTGCTAAAAGCGGTGTAAAACTAAACTCACTCACTCACTCATTTTAACCGTAGCTCTTTACATCCATTTTGACTAAAATATACAGCTAATGACCAGGTCCCATTCAGTTCATTATGAATGAAAATTGATGTATATCAACAGTTTTACAAACACAATACTTCAGTATGGATCCATACTAGTAAAATGAAAAACAGTCTCCTGTCTGTGGAACATAATTCATAAGAGTTCACATATACGCTGAGAAAATATATTGCTGAAAATAAATTTTGCAAATAACTGTTTTCATTTATTTTGGGCGTTACATAACAACTTTTTTCAGTTAAATGACATTGGCAAGTAGATCAGACAATCAAGTGATTGATATTCAGAACAACAAATAACCATATCACTGAGTAAGTGAGTTTAGTTGTATTCCAATATTAGCAATATTCCGGCAATACCAAGGCGGAGGACACCAGAAATGTGCTTCACACATTGTACCCATGTGGGGAATTGAACCTAGGTCTTCGGCATTATGAGAGAACACTTTAACCACTAAGCTACCCCACCGCACCCCATATCACTGAGGCTGGACACCTAATCCCACTGCACAAGAAGGATAGGTCACTGAGGGCCAAATCTAATCCTTGACATTACTGTTAGAATGTAAGTAAAGCAATAATACGCATGATGTGTGTGTGAGTGTGTGTGTCAGTATTCAAGTGATCAAATAACTTATCTGTGCCCTGAGGACCCATCCCCTGACTTGCACGGAATTCTTGCAACATATTTATGATAACACTTGGGACAGGATAAAGTACTTTATTTACATTTGAATGAATATGAAGTACGGTATATACATGTATAAAAGCAAAAGAAGACATGAACAAAGTAGTTACAATTAAAGAATTTACTCGTGACTTGAGAAAGAAGGCTGTTTGGAGAACAATGTGTAGTTCTCCATTATCTTTGTCATCACATCGATTTTTTAATATATCTTTATTCCAGTGTATATTTCACTTTGTGATTATATTCATACTGTAAGGAAACTGAATATATTCTGACAGTATTTGAAACTAAGCCTGAACTGTACAAACTAACTCTCAGGTGAGACCCAAGTTAAGCATGAATTTCCTAGTCATGACCAGAATGTTGAAAATAAAGATTCAGTGGGTCCATACATTTAAATGGCATTAGAGCAGACATTAATACTCTTGGACCTGGAACACTGACATGTATTTTCCTTTCATATTCCTAATCCCAAACAATTACAAATGTCTTTAACTTCATTTTTTAAGAATTATTTCAGTGGAAGTATGAAGCTGATCAGTTCTTAGCTCATTGTAACTAGCATTATTTTAACAGCTGAAATAATACACATATTTTCCACTCTATCAGTAATGGGATAAAGAACTAGACAGAAACCATCCACAGGTACTGATGGGAAAAGATATTGAGGAAAACAATGATAACAGGCCAATCATGATGAAAACATGAGGAATACATTGTACATATGACATAACAGGCTAGACATAACAACATGATCAACATCAATGAGAATTTACAATGCTTTTGAAGCAATGAGCAGTGAGTGGGTAGAGTTCTGGACCTCCAACCTGAATATCATTTCAGTTATATAAGCTTTATATTGGGAAAGGTTGAAGCTTTATATTGATCAAAGTAATACAGGATGACATGTTTTCATGCTAAACCAATGGGTGAGTGAGTGAGTTGGGTTTAACACAGCTCTGAAGAGTATTCCAGTTATATCCCGTCATGTATGCCATATATATACAACAGAGTGGCATAACATATTTACTACAGTGTTACATGAAAAATATTGGTGTTCTTGAACTTCTTTTGAGTTGTAAATAAATTATATGTTAGGCCATATAACATAAGGGTACATATTTTGAACAAAAGCATCATATATAAACTCTAAATCATCTCAAATCTAAAATAGACAAACTTGTTAACACTGCAAGTAAAATCGCTGGAGTCAGATTTGAATGTTTATCATCAATATATGAGCGGCAAATCGTGAATCAAGCTGTCAAAATTATACCTGACGGTACTCACTACTTAAATTCGGAATATAACCTCCTCCCTTCAGGCCGCCGATACAAAGTTCGAATTGTGAAAACTAAGAGAGCCCGTACATCCTTTATTCCAAGTACCATATCTCTCTTAAACAAATGTGAAGATACCTAAATCAATGAATTTATGTAAATATGTTTTCTTTCTCTGTGATGTGTCAGTAGCTCTGCTGATGTAACACAAATTCCTGAAAAGGCATTAAAGTATTATTCTATTCTATTCTATTCTATCTAAACATTTTCTACCACAGTACGCAAGTAAAATAGACTTACCTTGTCTTATCACAGATATATAATATCAAATAGCTTTTGGGTATCACAAAATGGTTAAAACCATGCACACAAAAAACATAGAATATCACAGTCATTAAAAATATACTGTTTGAGTAAATTAGGGTACATCATGAATGTTCAAAACAGTCTTACGCCAGCTTTCTGGTACAAGACTGATAGATACAACACAATCTCATAACATCCAAGTTTCAATTGCCACTTGTATTTTTGATTTGTCAAAAGGTCATGTTCTGTATTGTCATGTTCACGACAGATCTGCAGTCAATGGATGAATAGTCTGGGACAGGCAAACAAGTGGTTGATAGCATGAACACCTATCACTGCCAGGGTCTGTTAGACACACTTAGTCTCACATGGTCATCAGAGGTCAACCCGTTTAGTCATCTTTTAGGATGAGCATCACCATGTGCTTCCCAAGTCCTTGTTCCAATTACCATGGAATCTTACAGATGAATTAGATCCAAGCTGTTGAGATTGGTGCTGAATGTCCTTCTATACGATGAACTGTAACACCAAACAAATCTTCTTTATCATCTTTAAAGGGTTCCACTTTGTTTTTCATGTATTTCTTGTAAATGGCACATGTGAAGATAGTGATGGCAGCAATGAGAGTAATGGCTGCAGCAACAGCTCCGATGATGATTCCAGTGTTGTCTACAGCAGCTGGCTGAATAGGACTAACACTGGACACAGTAGTTGTAGGTGGAGGGATCACTGTTACATGTATGGTGTCTGTGTCCTCTCCTTCGCTGTTGGTTGCTGATACAGTCCAGTTCCCATCTTCCGCTTCTACCACAGACTGTATGACAATTGTATTGCCATTTTGCAATATATACCCAAGTACTGGTGTGTCCTTAGAGATAATCACTTGATTAGGGTTTGTGAAGACTACATTGGGTACAGGGTCTCCTTCAACATGGCATTCTAATGTCAAAGAATCACCAGCATTGACAGTGAAAGGACCACCACATGTTATGTTGGGAGGTATGCACTTAAATTCAGAGTCAGGGATGGTGTTGAGATTTTGGTATTTGAATTTATCAGGACCAAGACAGATCACTATGGAGTCCACATGTGATGATGAAACACTTGACAGGCTTTTCATCCATTTGTTCTCACATGTGCACTGCCAAGGGTTGTCCGAAATAAACAAACTTTTAAGGTTTGAAAGTAGTGGTTCCAGATCTTGATTCAAAGATTCAATGTTATTTTCCATGATATTCAACACCTTTAAGCCAGTCAAAGGCAAAAGAACATCTCTATCAATACCAGTGAGTCCATTACCTGGTATGTACAAACCTTTCAGTGAAGGAAGTCCTTGAAATGTACCTTGATCCAGAGATCCCAAATTCATGTTTCCAGCATAGAGATACTGCAGAGATGGGATCCGTGACAAACCTCCCACCTCTACAACACAGTCAAAGTTTCCAGACAAGTCTATATACGCCAGATCAGGCAGATTCTGAAACAACTCTTTATTAATTGTTTTAATTTTATTATTTGGTAAACTTATTTCTCTTATTGATGACAAATCCTGAAAAGTATCTCCATCTATGGTGCTGACATCTGAATACGAAATGTGGAGTTCCAGAAGATTTTTCATGTTTGAGAAATCATTCCGTTTGAGCTGCAAGACTTGAGAGAATGTTGAACTAGGGGTTCCCAGCACAGACAGATATTTGGTATCCCTGGGAATTGTAGACGGGATGCCGACCATCGTGTTGTCTTGACAATGAACAAGTTTGGCTGTTGTGTTACAAAAACAGGTAGTTGGGCATCCATTGCTCAACTGCAGTGAAATCATGAACACTGCAAAACACTTGAGGATATCAAACATTGCATTCCGTGTGGAATCCGACATTTCCATGAGGTTCTTGGTGATTACTGTAGTGTTCCACAGATTAATACTTCAAGTTGTTCCAGTATTTTTCAAACGCAGGAGAGGTTTCCCTATTTCTTTCAACAGATTGCTTGGTATGTGTTTATGAAGAAAAGCAGAAATTCTTCAATGTCCTTACATCTCTATCTCTCACAGCTAAAAAGTACCTCTTTAACTCTATAGCATACCTTGATGATTACTTCTGTACAAGGTTCACTTCCAATATTTATACCAATTTGAATTTTTTCAAACAGACGTTTCACCGTCATTATATTTACAGCATTTCATGATTAATTCACTGTCAAATGCAGCATAAATCTCAATACCTTTCTTGATATTGTCACAAAAATATCCTCTTGTCAACAGACAAATCTCTCAGTTGATAGTTTTTTCTCCAGTGTCTGTGAATAAATTTGGAACCTGTCCCTTCCTGGATACTTTGCCAGTGACTTTTACGCTCTGAACCAAATTACGAAACCTTTCTTTTTATACGGGTTGTAAATTAAGCCAATCAAATATTTCCCTTGTTGAACGGCATTCAAACACTCCCCGATCTGGAGTGGCTAGTTGATTCCTTGATAGGCCCTTTATCTTATGACTCTGATTTGCTTAATACTTACACCGCAACAACAAGGGAGGGACTTAGAATAGCCTACAAGAAGCTATCCACGGATACTGACCAATGGGCTGTCCTGGGAGTTAAGAACATTTACTGTACAGGGACTGATATTAGCCTTGAATCTACAGCTTGAGATCAACAGCTCAATACTAAAGTAACCTGGGCATTTGCTAAAATTTGTCAAATTGTAACTTAAGCAGATGTTTACTTCGGCCTCTTTACTACTGGGTGACCATTGTATCAGCTAAACCTAGACATGTCCATACAAATAGCTTCAGAAACTCATTTTATACCTTTGCATGTGACAAGAAATAGTCTTAAGATTCCTTCTACCCTAGGTTCCTCGTCATATCTGTAATTATGACTGTAATGGGAAATAAAATAACAATTACGAAAGAACATTTCTATGAATGCTGCCATGGCTGAACCTGAATTAGATTCAGTTATTCAAACAGAATTATTTTTTGTGCTTCAAATTAAACTGCCAGAGGAAATTCTTTCCATTCGTAGTTTTTAAGTGTACAGGACACAGCATAATTTTCCTCACACCAAGGCTTCCATGGAACATATGAATTGGGAGAGATTAATCTCTATAATAAACTTAAATGTGAAAGATTGAGATTTCTGAGTTTGAGAAAAGTGATATCACTTTGCCCAAACTACTTGATGATCAGCTGATCAATGAGTCATTCTGGCACTGCTTGAGAGAGTGAGCTAGATTTTATGCCACACTCCATAATATTTCAGCTATATGGTGGCGGTCTGTAAATAACCGAGTCTGGACCAGACAATCCCGTGATCAACAGCATGAGCATCAATCTACTCAACTGCGATACGATGACATCATTGACATGTGTAAACCAAGTCAGTGAGTCTGACCACCCTATCTCGTGAGTCGCCTCTTACGACAAGCATGGGTTACTGAAGATCAATTCTAACCTGGATCTTCACAAGCTCTGGTACTGAGAGAGTGAGACAATGAGAGAGTGTCCCTCGTTGTGTTGTGTCGAGTCCATGCTTCACTTCATGCAAATCTACTTCTGTTCAGATCAATTGAGTTATGAGTTGTCAACGTTCAAAAAGTGTCATTTTATGTACAACCGACAATATATCACTTGATTGATCGGTCCACGATCATTACCTGTATTTATGCTTATTGACACTGTAAATATTTGTAGTTGATTTTTTCTTTCAATTGTGCTCTTTTCTTTTTCTGGACGTGACATGTTTGTTTGTGGTTCTTATGTATTTGTGCACCTGCACTGAGTTTTGACGTCAATGCTAGTTTGATGGATACTATTTTAAGTGCTGATGTTATTCATACAATGACAATAAAAAGAGTAATTGATAATGATAGCTGTCTCAGTTTTTATTTTATTTTTGAATACCGGAACTACTAGTATGTCTTATCTGTGTGACTGAACAAAGAAGTGAGCCGTCTTTAGTTTACAGTTGGCAGAATTTGGATTTCACTCATTGAATTTTCTTGGATTAACATTGTTTAAATATAATTAAACAAAAATTAGAAGTATTGAATAAACATAATTTTTCGTATTTAAATGGAATATTTCTTGTGATAATAATAAGATTATTTATATAGCGCTGACTTTTACCACACAAAGGCAATGCTCAAAGCGCTGATGTGAAAAATGTTAAAATATGTTTTTCACCATATTATACTGGGTACATAAAATATCCTCTATATATTCCCTAAGAGATACAACTACAATGAAACTGCATCGCAATGATTTATAGACCATTGTGACATCATCAGTTAACATGACATCACAATGAAACTCTCTTTACCACTGAAATTTCCTATTCTTTTTACACTCAAGACATAGGTTATAACTGTTTACAAAGTTAAAGGTTGCCACAATGACTTATGGTAATATGAATAAAATCTCAGTCTTATGTCTTTTGATTTCAACAGTATCATCACTCATCAACAACACGTTCCAAACGGCATTGTATATTCATCTCATCAACAACAGTTTACAACATCACTTGTGTGACAAGTCTGCATAAACTGTTAAAAATATTTTAAAAGTTCCTATTTCATGTAAATATGGTTATAACCACTGTAATTGCTTGGATGAAATATACCTATGAAAATGTTACCTATATAAATATCCCAAGTTTTTATCAATTTGCCTACCAAGGGCACTTAGTTGGGAATCCCAGATATATCCTGGAAAGTATCATCATTTTTATACCATACTTGTGATAAAACTATCAGAAAAATTAATTTCAGTGACTATGATGTCACACAAACCAAATTT
Source organism: Haliotis rubra (assembly GCF_003918875.1). NCBI lineage: Eukaryota > Metazoa > Mollusca > Gastropoda > Lepetellida > Haliotidae > Haliotis > Haliotis rubra. The sequence goes on from NW_025764891.1 coordinate 9,031,094, forward strand.
AAAAGTAATGTCTTAGAAATAGATTTATTGACATTGTATGATAAATTTGCAATAACAAATAATCAGTATTAACTGATCATTAAATGAGCAATAAAAACATCACTCACAAGGAGAGACCTTTGAACATATATGGGTTAGAATTCATCCTCAGCAAACTATGCTTTTCGTAAAAGATCAAAGAAAAGAACAGGTGGTCAGTCTAGCAGACTTGGTTGATTGTGTCCAAAATGTATTTAGATAGATGTTCATGTAATGGATTGTCTGGCCTAAACTATATTATTTTACAGACCGCCATCATATAGCTGGCGCAGTAGGATAGCCAATCATGAAAAGCAGTCATCATGCCTAAGGGTTAAATTTTTCTTTGTGTGAACCCCATTTCTGGCGTTCCCTGCTGTGATATTGCTGGATATTGCTAAAACTGGTATAAAACCGACTCACTCACTCACCCACTCATATAGTTGAAATATACATATCGTGGTGGGACAAACGACAAATGAACAACGCATGGAGAGTGTGTGAACTATTGACGCATGTAATATCGTTGTTGACCAGGAAGGGCGGAGTAGGGTATTTATCTAACTGTAGAGACTGGCTGGTTTTTGTCTTGACTACTCATTGTTATGTACGCAACTTGATGAGATCTGGTAAGTCAGTGAACTTTCCTGATTGACATCTGACACTGAGTGATGATGTCTAATTAAGGAACACACAGGGAGTGAAAGGTTACTTATTTAATCATGTATTACCTGCTTGAGAATGTGTGGAAGTGAAGAAATGAAATGTACCTGCCTTTAAATTTATTGTTGCTTTTCAAAATGATTGAGAGTGTCACACGCAGTGTTTGCAGTACTTTCCTACACCCAAAATGTTCCAGATTTATAGTATTAAAGTTACCCTCTGTGAATAAATGTATAATTAATAACAACTTCACAGACTGCTTAATTTGCCACAAACAACTTAACACGAAAATACCCCCCAAAACAATGGAACAAAATCAGTAACATCAATCAGAACACTAAAGCAACAGAAGCCAAGCCAGTTTATTATTAGTCAGGAAGTAATAGGCTTGGTCTAATATGTTTTGATTGGCTAGTTAAGCAATCAAATGCCGCAGATTCATTTGAAAATATATTTTTTCACCATTAAACATCAATAACCATAAAAGATCCAAACACATATTTATTCTGTTTGTAATAATATTACCATGTTGTCTCCATATCTAAATGGTGTGAAGTACAACTATGTATCACACATGTTATTATGTGGAGAATCACAACTCAGATCTTTCATAGGAAAAGCTACCATCATATTCACTGGGTTAAATATTTACCTTTTCAGGCTGATAAGTATTACATTTCTTATCTCACAAGTTCTATCTTAGACTAACACTTTCTAGTAAACTAGCTTCTCTTGGCAAAAGATGAAATGACAAAACTCGCATTAAATTTTCATAAATTAAGCCTTGAACATGTATATATAAGAGACTGAACACAGGAACATATTCATTATGAAAATACCACCAAAGTTCTGTGCATTCAAGCTCTTTGAAGATTTTTAATCTTGCACTTATAAATCTGACACAACACCTGTACAATACAAGCGTATATTACACTCCAACAGGGGCAGTATTCATTTCGAGTGCAGTTTCGATGATTAACTGACACGCACAAGCCAGTCAATCAGTTATCAAGAAGGTAAACACATGTTCAAGCTTTGGTCAATTACTTGCGACATATTTCTACGTCACTGCTGCCAATACTGAACTCAAATACACCAAGCGAGCACATTTATTTGAAGCCGACGTCATGATCTACGCAGAACATAGTTTACCGGAACTGATATGACAAAGGAGATAGTTTGAGCAAACAACAAAGTGTTACAATGTAATGCTGGTCGACATGTAAATCACAGTGGGGGACGAAATGTCATGAGGGTATACTCAACAATAGATTAACAGCTGATTGACACTTACACTTTGACTAGTCTGTAAACAGGATTGCATCCAGCTTTCCTTGTAAAACATGTATTAATCTGAGAATGTCTTGATGACCAGAATTATAGGAATCAATTTTGTGTATGGAAAGATACAAATATCCCTATGAAATAGTGGAATAGTATACAATTCTACTATTTGATAGGGATATTTGTATGTTTCCATGGCTTTTCAGATAGTTAGACTATTCCATATAAATATCCCTATCAAATAGTGATATAATATACTATTCTACTATTTGATAGGGATATTTGTATGTTTCCATGGCTTTTCAGATAGTTAGACTATTCCATATAAATATCCCTATCAAATAGTGATATAATATACTATTCCACTATTCATAGGGATATTTGTATCTTTCCATACACAAAAATGATTCTCATAATACGTCAAGCATATATATCAACATAATGACAAAAGATATGTAGTATAGATTTATTGAATAGTCTAACTATCTGAAAAGCAGAAAAGTCTAAAGATTACCATGATCAAATTAAGAACACAATAAATTAATACTAGTATTTCATAAATTTGGTTTTTCAAATGTGAGGTGGAGTGAGTGAGTTTAGTTTTACGTCGCACTCAGCAATATTCCAGCTATATGGTGGCAGTCTGTAAATAATCGAGTCTGGACCAGACAATCCAGTGATCAACAGCATGAGCATCGATCTACGCAACTGGGATACGATGACATGTGTCAACCAAGTCAGGGAGCCTGACCACCCGATCCCGTTAGTCGCCTCTTACGACAAGCATGGGTTACTGAAGATCAATATTCTAACCCGGACCTTCACGGGTAAAATGTGAGGTGGAGGAAACGTATATGTACATATATTTATTTTCCAGTCAAATGTATCTTTGAAAGCAACTAAAGACTACAAAAGTTACATCAGTTATGGCAGCATCCCCTTCACATGTTCTTACCTTGACCCAAACCATTATGTAGAAAGTAATCCTATTCAAATGACCAAGTTTGGTGGGTAAAACATTAAAACTTCAAAAGAAAGAGTGACTTTACACAGTCACCAAACTTGCAACATGATCAACTTGCTGCCAAATAAAACAACATGCTACACAATTGAAGATGTTAAAGGTATTTCAGAAATGGGGTTGTATTGTGCATGCGAAAATGTCACATAAAAAAGTAAAAGTGGCAGCAAATTATAATACAGTCCAAAGTCGATAAATGACAAAATAAAATATAATTTTCCAAAATAAATGATAATTTTAGCTATTTCAGATCTAATCCATCAAGCAGTCAAGTCTCTAAGTCATTTAACTGTTCAGCCATGTTTTTTCACAACACACTTCTGTTTAAGGAAGTAGGCTTATTTATGCATGTGCAAACATCACTGTTATTTTCGTTTAGACAAAAAACCCATTTTCTACTTAAGAGTATCACCTTCACATAAGTGTAATCCTAAATGGTTTAAGGAATTACATTCTTTAGAAGCATGAGTTAACCAGCAGACCTCCAAGACAGAATGCTCTCTTAACTTTTAAAAGCTTAATCGCAGCAAACAGCAAATAGTAGATAATAGTTTCCTTTCAACTTTCATTTTTTTTTTTTTTTATAAAAAGTTCTGATAGAAATCTGCCAGGAGAGGGTCATTGACGAATGAAACGTCATGACTTCAACATAAAAACTTTCTTCATGGGAGATATAGTTATACTGTTTATTATACAGTAAGTAGGTACAAAAGATTAATTGTGACATTTTAAAAACGTTTTCACATGATGGCAAACATCGTAGCTATTACCATTTTCTAATTTTTAGATTCTAATCAATTATGAAAATATACCTTTCTACAATACATTTACCAGTTTGACAACATTCACCATATGATAGGATTAAAATATTTTTAAAATAAGGTCAGAGATGTTTACCAGGGGAAAGGGCACTATTACACTGATACTCATAACCATGGCCAAGGTGAAAGTTGAACCCATGATATTTGGATCCTGGCATGCCTAAGGGACACAACTCTGGAAAGCAAAGCAGTTTAGGTAGTCACCTGAAAATCAACCCATCACAACTCACAGTGATAAGCATGATGCGTCTGTGATCATGGGGATACAAGGGTACTATACAGTTCAGGTCCCCTACATGTGAAGCAGATATCTCAACAGAAACATACTGACTTTCAAGAATAAGTTCAAAAATCCTACATACCTTTTCCTGCAGTATTTTGGTTTCTGTGTAGTAGTCTATGGGTTTGGCAGCATAAGGAAGATCTTCTATGCCATTCTGTATATCTTTTCCCTCATACACCACACTAGCACTGCTTGTCAACACCAGGCGCTTGGGGGTAAATATATCAACATATATCACACTGGCACTGCTTGTCAACACCAGGTGCTGGGCAGAAATATATCAACATATATCACACTGGCACTGCTTGTCAACACCAGGTGCTGGGCAGAAATATATCAACATATATCACACTGGCACTGCTTGTCAACACCAGGTGCTGGGCAGAAATATATCAACATATATCACACTGGCACTGCTTGTCAACACCAGGTGCTGGGCAGAAATATATCAACATATATCACACTGGCACTGCTTGTCAACACCAGGTGCTGGGCAGAAATATATCAACATATATCACACAAGCACTGCTTGTCAACACCAGGTGCTGGTCAGAAATATATCAACATATATCACACTGGCACTGCTTGTCAACACCAGGTGCTGGGCAGAAATATATCAACATATATCACACTGGCACTGCTTGTCAACACCAGGTGCTGGGCAGAAATATATCAACATATATCACACAAGCACTGCATGTCAACACCAGGTGCTGGGGGATATATATCAACATATATCACACTGGCACTATTAGTCAACACCAGGTGCTGAGCAGAAATATATCAAGATATATAACATTAACATATATCACACTGGCACTATTTGTCAACACCAGGTGCTGGGCAGAAACATATCAGCATATATCAGACTGGAACTGCTTGTCAACACCAGGTGCTTGGCAAAAATATATTAACATATATCACACAAGTACTGCTTGTCAACACCAGGTGCTGGGCAGAAATATATCAACACATATCACACAAGCACTGCTTGTCAACACCAGGTGCTGGGCAGAAATATATCAACATATATCACACTGGCACTGCTTGTCAACACCAGGTGCTGGGCAGATATATATCAACATATATCACACTGGCACTGCTTGTCAACACCAGGTGCTGGATAGAAATATATCAACATATATCACACAAGCACTGCTTGTCAACACCAAGTGCTGGGGAGAAATATATCAACATATATCCCAGAAGTACTGCTTGTCAACACCAGGTGCTGGGCAGAAATATATCAACATGTTATATCACAATGGCACTGCTTGTCTACACCAGGTGCTGGGGGACATATCAACACATACAAGACTGGCAACTGCTTGTTAACACCAGGTGCTTGGCAGATATATATCAACATATATCACACAAGCACTGCTTGTCAACACCAGGTGCTGGGGGATATATATCAACATATATCACACTGGCACTGCTTGTCAACACCAGGTGCTGGGCAGATATATATCAACATATATCACACTGGCACTGCTTGTTAATACCAGGTGCTGGGCAGAAATATATCAACATATATCACACAAGCACTGCTTGTCAACACCAGGTGCTGGGGGATATATATCAACATATATCACACTGGCACTATTAGTCAACACCAGGTGCTGAGCAGATAAATATCAAACAGTGTATGGGTAATGTTGCTTTGTAACCTGGTCATTAGAAGCCTCACTGTGAGGAAGTTGATATGAATGCTAGATGTGATTCCACAAAAAACAGAACATTGCAAATTTGTGGAATACAGTTATGCTACCAGTTTACAGACTCTTCCACCATAATCTGGGCAAACAGTACTGGCAGAATTATGTCCCTTTCTAACACTGTAAGCTAGGATTAACCTGTAAGGATGGAGCGGCATAGATCAATAACTAGATGAGATTTCTTGGATATCATTAGGGTATGCACAAGATAAAAGGACAAAAACAAAGTCAACTATCAGTCCCAGGGCATTTTCTCAGATCAGTGCCCCTTGAACAGCTGAACAATTCATCACACATTGTCACTATATACTGAGAATCAGCATGTATTTTACGATATAAATTAAGGGATTAATACTTACGTCCACAGTCCATATAGTTCTGGTAATATTGTACTAGTTCACACTTATAATGGACAGTTTCACAATTAGTCATTGGCTATTCAAAGAAGTAAGACCACATCTGTCATTACAAAAGGTCCTGGAGGGTATACCTTTTTCCCTTATTTGTGAGTGCGACGTTTCTATACAGATTCTTGAACCGTTGTCAAGCAGGAAATGCATTTCCTGCTTGACAACAGTACAAGAATCTGTATCGAAATGCTGAGACTGCAGTCAGTTTATAGAGAATAAACTCCTGCTTGACAAACTCCTGCATTTCCTGCTTGACAATGGTACAAGAATCTGTATCGAAATGCTGAGACTGCAGTCAGTTTATAGAGAATAAACTCCTGCTTGACAAACTCCTGCATTTCCTGCTTGACAACGGTACAAGAATCTGTATCGAAATGCTGAGACTGCAGTCAGTTTATAGAGAACAAACTCCTGCTTGACAAACTCCTTCATTTCCTGCTTGACAATGGTACAAGAATCTGTATCGAAATGCTGAGACTGCAGTCAGTTTATAGAGAACAAACTCCTGCTTGACAAACTCCTGCATTTCCTGCTTGACAACGGTACAAGAATCTGTATCAAAATGCTGAGACTGCAGTCAGTATATAGAACAAACTCCTGCTTGACAACGGTACAAGAATCTGTATTGAAACGCTCAGAGACTGCAGTCAGTATATAGAACAAACTCCTGCATTTCCTGCTTGACAATGGTACAAGAATTTGTATCGAAACGTCGCACTCACGAATAAAAGGAGTTGTTATCCATAAAGTTTGTTCTATATTGTACTTCCCAACTTTTAAAATGCCACTCAAAGAAGTTGAAAGTGATCTTAGTACTCAGATGATTGTAACTCACATCGTTTAACATGAACTGACGGCAGTCTCAGTGCAGTAACATAACCTTTTGCAATGGGGCTCACATGTTTATATATGGCATAATATTCCTGAGAGTGAACAGTTGAATTCTTATAAAGAAAATTATTTTAAAATCCAGAAAATTTGGATTTACCTTTACACCTTCTTTCTTGCATGTTGCTATGACAACTTTGGTTCCCTGAAAGTTGACTTTGTAGAAAAGGGCTCTGTTGTCGCTAGAGGGCGCTGGGGAGGCACAGTGGAACACACAGCTGACTCCCTTCAAAGCTGGTTGTAAATCCTAATATACAATAATCAAACATGTCACATAAACAAAACACCAATCAATAGGGTTGGCTAAAAAGATCTATATTAATCAGAAATATTGTCTATGGAAATCATTACAAATGATTATCAATATGAAAACTGCGTAATCGATAATATTGTAAATGAACTATTGTATTTCAGCTTGATGTATTCAAGGGGACAGTCTTGAATGGTTATGTGAGTGTCTCACAATAAATTAGCTCTAGGATAATAAGAAAGCAGTTAAGCTGAACATTCATATATTTATTCAGGCAAGTGACAAGAAAAACGAATGGGGGACTTTCATAAAAAAGGCAAAGAACATGTACAGGTCATTTAATACGTAATGATGTGTGACTTACTTGTTCATTACATAGATCTCCTGTGAAGAACTTGATTCTGTCATCATCAAAGGTTTTCCTTACATCAAATACACGACAAGTATAGCCACGCTTGAGGAGCTCATCACAGAGGTGGCGGCCAAGAAAACCACAACCTCCTATTACCAAACATGTCTTGTTCTGAAACAAGTAAAAATATTTCTGCCTGCAGTTACCACTTACAAATGTTTTATTAAAAGTTACAATTGCTATTATTCATTATACCAAGACAGTATTAAAAGTTAATAATTAATTCAAGTAATAAAATGCTATTTCATGACAAATTTTCAAGTACTACATGTTTTCTTTATGTTTTACCCCTTGCAGCTATGAAAGGGAACACCTTGAGAAACGTAAGACCTGATTTTAAATACTGGTACCAAAAAGCCGAAACTCATACCAGACAGAGACTACTGTTCACTCAACATTGCTCCTTGATGGATACATTTACATTCTCTCGATTAACGGAAAATTTATTACCAATTTTAAACAGATATTATTCATTTTTTGTTACAGTGCTTACAATAATAATCACCTCAATGGGGATTCCAGATGAGAACTGAATCAATCCCTGGTTTGCATAGCCCTGACCAGGGTGCCATTGTACAAAGCGATTTTAGCGTAAAGGTGATCGTAACTCTCATACCTTAACACAGACTTACGACTGGCGTAGTGCAAAGGTTACTTTGTACAACAGCACCCTATAGTCCGTCAACCTAACTTTTGGAACACGGTTTTTTGCAAGTTACGTTTAAACAACAAAAGGTATCCAACTTTTATTTGCTCAGTTAATAATGATATCTGACGACCTAATTGGGTGTTGAATTGCTAAAATTTATATCACCTATTAAAGATTTTACTTAAGAAACTATCATATAAAGTTTCTGACAACAACAACATTTTCAAAAGATAGTACTGGCAAGTACTGGAACAGCTATCAACAATGTCGCAATGTGTGTCAACATGTTATGTACATGGATGCACGAGCATTTCATGGAGAGTGTTTGTGACATCACAGCCAGTGTTCGGGTGTCGGCAAGATACTCTCTAAAGATGCACGGGATATAGTTAAAAGAGTACATGCGTTTTCCAAGAAAGAAGCCAAGAGACAAAACCCCTTTATTTCTCTGAATTGCTTCATGAAACGTACACTTCATGCTACCAAGGTTTCAAGAACAACACTTCATCGCATTATATCCCTTGACAATGATGCAGAGTCTGACACTGAATCTTGATAGACGATTAGTGAGGGATGTAATTCGACGTTTACACAAGTCGAATGAGGCTATATCTTCCAGAAAGTTGAAGAAGATACTTCAAGATGACCATGATATCCATGTCTCCAAGTACACGATATGCAAATTATTGTTTAAATATGGATACCACTTCAAGAGACTGAGCAACCAAAAGTTGACATTCTGTGAAAGGGGCGATATCATAGCAATGAGAGCTCGGTATCTGAGGAAGATACGTCAGATGAGAGAAGAAGGACATGTAATCGTGTGGCTTGATGAAAACGTGGGTAAATGCTAACCATACATCTTCTTACCAATGACAGCACCCAGATGCAGAGAGCAACATAAGAATACCTCTTGGAAAATGAGAGAGACTCATAATCCTTCACACTGGCTCTTGCTTGGCGTTTCTTCCTGGATGTGATGTTGTTTTCAGGGCCAAATCCAATGATGGAAGGGATTACCACAGTGAAATGAACTCTGCAGTGTTCACTGAATATGTGACTGAACAACTGATTCCAGCACTGGTTGACCATTCTGTGATCGTAATGGACAATGCACCTTATCACAGCTGCATTGACCCCCAGGATAAGTGTCCAACCTCAGCTTCCAGAAAGGGAGATATGATTGCTTGGCTTGACAAACATGGCATCGAACATCCATCAAAATCAACAAAAGTAGAGTTGTACAAGATTATCCTTACCAAAAAGCAACCACCTATTTATCAAATGAACAATCTGCATATACAACATAGTCATGAAGTTGTACGTCTCCCACCCTATCACTGTGACTTAAATCCGATAGAACTCGTATGGGGCCACCTTAAAAAACAAGTTGCACAGAAGAACAAATTGTTTAAGTTAGCCGAAGTAACACGTATTGTGCTTGACGAAATTTGTAACATCCCAGCAGATTTGTTGAAAAATTGTGAAGATCACGTTTTGCAAATAGAGGAACAATATTGGCAAAATGATGGTTTGCAAACAGAAACGGTCACACTATTGATCATAGATTTTGACTCAGAATCTGACTCTGACATTGAAGTCGGGACTTCTGGCTCATCAGTATCTGAACATTGATATGTTCTCATAATATGGCAAGTCTTCACCTTCTCACCTTTGTAACATTATGATGTTTGATTATTATATTAATTACTTGCCTTTACCTTTCAATACAAATGAATAATTATAAAAATCTGTCTAAAATGAAAAATAGTTTGGTGATATGGTCCCTTCTCAACATGTCCATACACAATCACAATGTAACCCCATCTGCATGTGCCACACACATTGCAACATTGTTGATAGCTATTCCAGTACTTGCCACTACTCCCTTGTGAAAATGTTGTTGTTGTCAGAAACTTTATATGATGGTTTCTTTACTAGTTGATATAAATTTTAGCAATTCAACACCCAAATAGGTCGTCAGATATCATTATTAACTGAGCGAATAAAAGTTGGATACCTTTTGTTGTTTAAACGTAACATGCAAAAAACTGTGTCCAAAAGTTAGGTCGACGGACTATAGGTATTCACAGGCTTCCCTCACACAGTTTCTATATAGCTGAATGTGATATTATGACTTCTTGTGGCTATGAGATATACTCATAAAATTTCCATAATGAACAGACAAAATATATTGGTCTATGGGTGAGTTACAATGTATTATTTATTCACTCAACCCCTAAAACAAGCAGCTGGTATGATAGGACAAAGGCATTCTATGTAACAAAGAAATTGAGATTTTATGAGTGATTCTAGCAGAGAAGCACAACTGGTGGAATCAAACACAGAGAGGTTGGTACCAAAGTCCATTGACAAACTTTCAGTTTAGGGCAAGTCTCAAGGTAGGGTTAGTGTATTTCGCAATCAGTGCTACAGATGAGGAGATGCTTTCACTCTAAGTTGTGATCAATAGGAATCAGACCTCAGTAAAATTTAAAGGGGCATATGGGAATTTCTTTCATATAACATTACTGAACGATAATGGAGTACCAATGGATGTTAAATGTTTGTACATACCATAAACTGTTGTAATTGTTCTCTTAATGTTTAACTTGTGAAAATTAAACGAAAAGACTGCTTTTTCAGGATTGCTCAGGAAAGATCTAAACTAACTTATCATTTATGCAACTTGTCCCATAGAGTGAGTGAGTGAGTTTGGTTTTACACCACCTTTAGCAATATTCCAGCAATAACACGGCGGGGGACACCAGAAAAGGGCTTCACACATTGTACCCATGTGGGGCATCGAACCCGTGACGAGCTAACGCTTTAACCACTAAGCTACCCCACCGCCCCTGTGTCCCGTAGAAAAAGCCCCAAATATTTTAATATTTTGCGAAACAATGTTGAATAAACCTTGTTCATATGTTTCACGAAGCTGATTTCAGTTCAAACTGTCAAAGTGGTTCGACGTGATGTGTGTCGTCTGAGACAATTTCACCAATCATAGCATCCGAGAGGAACATGTGATAGAAAGGTTCGTCTGCTACAAACGTACGAGCCAATTTGAATAGTGCAAACTATTTTAACGATGGTTAGAGAGAAGTAGCAACACCACCAATTACTAAACTGAGATCCATAATGGTTGTCATATTGACATCTAATAATTAACGGCCTAACAACTGTACTAATGTTCATATGATTTCTTGAAAACTTCCATACCAGTGAAGCAGCCGCCATACTGTTTGTTGATAAGAATTTTCGCCAATGAGCTGTGTGGTTACTTTTGGTGCAGGCCTAATCTCGTGTATAAATAGTACTACCCTTAAAACTAATAACAGATCAAAATGGGCATCTGCGGTCTTCAGGCAACGCGTGGGCGTTTCGGTTGTTATTTTCTGATTTTTCATGGGTATTTATAAACTACTTAAAAAATACAAATCCGAACATATTACTTAGTTCTAATGGTAAATAGTAATGGTTATATAGTGACTGAAATCTTATAATTGTTGACATCAACAAAAAGTTCAGTATTGTCTAAAATATTATATATTTGTTTTTAGGTGTGGAATATTTTGGAAAGTGAGTGAGTGGGCCAAATGAACCTGTAGTATAATTAACTCAGAAATCGAGTAAAAGTAAAAAATATACAACACTAATCAATACCTACTGGGGTATTGACATTCGATTATTTGAAATAAGAATATGGTGTCTTCAGTACAATAGGAAAGTCTTCTTTCACACGATTAATTATAAGCTCAAGACTATGACAGGTATCTCTCAATTGATATAGGGATATTAATGACTACGTTGGAATATATGTAGTATATTTCTTACTGGAAATGCAACAAACAAAAATAAAGAACTGAATCAGGAATATAATTATCTTTTTTAAAATATTTCTGTGTTTTTATAAATAATATACTATCTAAATGTGAACATGTTAACGGAAAATGATGATGTTGAATTGGTGGAAGAACACATTAAAAGATATCCACCTGAAGCTTCGAGATGTCATTCGGATATTGTTAGTAGTTGTTTACTGAAGGTTATTCGTCTTTGAAAGAAATGGGCCAATCAAATAGCGATCAAAACCTTACTTCGGTCCTTATATCCGGGATACCAAGGCGGTCTGTTCGTCTCGAAGATCAACAAAACAGAAGTCATGGTAAGCTAACATATTTGTTCGCATTCCTAATTCGAGTCTTGAAATTGTTAAATTGCCTTTTGCAGTTGTTTTGATAGAATTATGTGTGTTCCTCCTCTTGAAACTAGCAACACGACAGTTATCGACTGCCGTAATTTGGCGAATTTATTCGGCATAAATTCCGAATTTGTTTGCAACGAATTGTCAGACCGAGAAAGCTTCGACCCGATCAATACTGTCCAATACCTGCATATATGTTAATGTTCTTCGACAGGATTCACCATCTAGCTGTGCTACGTCTGTAGCTTTAATATGCAATGTTAATGTTCATTCAAATCTGAATTTATAGTTTGTTAATTAACTTATAGAATAGATCTAATTCATGTCTCAGCTTGTCCAACTGGACTGGTTTGTTTGACTCCGAGTTTGAGTCCCAAATAACACACTTTTCAAAACGATACTCCTTTACAATGTCACATTTCTAATGTTTAAGTTAGAACATCTTATGTTCAAGGTTATATCATCCGTCATGTCCATAGCACTAACATTGTGCTTCAAAGATTAATTTGTATTTGCACCAACACTATTTTGTTAATTAAATTTAAGAAGCTTCACCACTATTCACAGCATATGCCATATTTTTATTTAGAAGCAGTAGTGCCTGTCTTGATGTACCTCATTTTATAAACACCCACAAAGAGTTCTTCTAAAGGTGTCTTAAACATGACACTGATATTCATGTCAGGTATGCACCACATACCAATCCAATTCATTTGTGGAACATTAAGTTCATTAACATGAGCAATCCTCATAGAATCACTTGATGGTGAAAGTAAATGTAAATTCAAATAATGTGGTCCATACGAGCAGTTAATATGTTTAAGCAGAGCTGTTATGTGGCAATGCATCATGTCAATGCAGGAATTTCCCTTGGCATAATTATGGCTAATGTAGTGACTTGTATGTAAGTGTACTTAGTACATGTAACATGGGAAGAGGCTTTTGATGTGTATATGATTAAGATTAGTTTTAGATTATTGCATTGAACAGTGTGGAATGGAATGTTGCAAATATATTTATATGAGAAATGTTTTGGAATCCTATGTTAATCCCTGCCTGAAGACTGTAGATATACATGCTTGAACTTGTGCATTCCAGTTTGTTCCAGTGTTTAGTGACTTCTTGGTTTATTGCTATAAGTACAAAATATAAAGTCAAGTGGGGTTATAACAGAAGTTGTCATTCTGTTCTGTAGGCAACATACAAGAAGACATCTTTGGCTGGTGGTGGCAGGAAGAAGGCTGGGCCCAAGCCGGAACTGACTGAGGAACAGAAGCAGGAGATCAGAGAGGCGTTTGACCTGTTTGATGCTGATGGCTCCGGCACAATAGATGCCAAAGAGCTTAAGGTAGAACATGATTATGATTATTATTAGTGCTGTCTTCGATGTTTCTCACTAAAATACAGGTGAAGTGTCTGCCATGCAGATGTTTGTTGTTTGAGAATTTATGAAAGTTTGGATGAGATTGTAACACAGGCTTCATAGTTAAGAAGACATGCTTCCTCTTTCTGCATATCCACGTATCTTGAACATGTCAAATGTAGGATGTGTTGGTAATCTTTTGTACTGTGTCGTTTGCTAAAATGCTTAATCAATAGTAGGGCCAACCTCCCGAGATAAGAGTGGACACAAGCCCATATTAAAGCCTAGTGTTCATCCTTGCCATTTTAATCCTAAATCTTGTCTCGTTTTCTGTTTAGTGACAAATCCAGACTTGAGTAGCCTGTTAAGATATTACCTTCAAGTTCTTATTAAAGCATGTTGAGCAATTTTAGATGATATGCTTTGTTGTCCCTTTCCAGTTTAAAGGTTGGTGTTTAGCTTTTTGAGTTGGAGATATTTAGACATGTAATTAGGTTAATTGCTATTTAATGCGAATGACTGGAGTTTACAGTTACCATGGTTATTGTTGCAGACAGATCACATATAGTTTAAGTATAAAAGCACTGTCATTAAATGACCTGCAAGGAGTGGTCTGCAGACTTGCTGTACCTAATTTTCTCTGATGTTAAAATGTTGTAGTCTCCTTTGCTCATTTTATTTACTGGTTAATCGCTCTTAATTATCAATTATGATCCCAGATCAGAGAATATTTCCACTATGAAAGGATGTTATTGAGTGTTCAAAGGTAAGGGTCTCTTGTGTCTTTAAGGTCTTCATCTTATACAAGATAATATCCGCTCTGAATAGCATTTCCACTCAGAAGGATGTGTTATGCAGTGTTTGAAGTTAAGTGGGATCATGGGGTTGTTAAGCTCTATAGCGGTATATGAATCCAAAGACTCTGGGTCTTTAACCTTAAACATGTTAAACACTACAACATGATGACAACAGCCTCTTTACTTCGAGGTTTCATCACATGTTCAGGTATGGCAGTTTCAGATTTATTCATGTTTCGTTGCAGGTTGCAATGAGAGCCTTAGGTTTTGAGCCCAAAAAGGAAGAAATAAAGAAAATGATTGCTGATATTGACAAAGAAGGAACAGGTAAGTTATTTTGAAGGTGATGGAAAATGTATGGGAGTGACAGCATTTTATTTGTGTCTTGACCATCTCAATGTCATCACATGATGATGGTTAATCTTATTTTGTAAATGAACCACAAAGTAAATATGTAATGGTATTCTGTAGATAAGGATATGGGCTGTTCATGATGGTTTCAGCCCCGAACCTGCTAAATTGATAATTAGGAAATTGCAAAAGTTTAGCGTTTCAGCTTGTGGACCAAGTTGAAATTTGATGAGATAGAATGCTTTTAACTTTCCAAAGTTTTGTGGGAACTTGGTGGGTTTTAGCTCTCCATGTCCTTGTGAAATGTATCAAATGTCTTGAATATTTGGTCTAATGTTTAGGGATGGTGGGGTAGCCTATTGGTTAAAGCGTCGGAGACCCGGGTTCAATTCCCCACATGGGCACAATGTGTTCCCTCAATTATATTGCTATACTCACTCACTAGTGGATAAACTAAACTCACTCACTCACTAATGGGTGTGTATATAGGATTATTTAGTCTTAACCCATACTAAGAAACATTGCATGTTCTTCCAGGTACGATTGACTTCAATGACTTCCTGACGCTAATGACGCAGAAGATGAGTGAGAAGGATGCAAAGGAGGAGATTCTCAAAGCCTTCCGTCTATTTGATGATGATGAGACAGGAAAAATATCTTTCAAAAACCTCAAACGTGTTGCCAAAGAATTAGGAGAAAATCTCACAGATGAAGAACTGCAGGTTGGTTCCTGTGATTAGTGAGACAATCTTCTTGTAGAGAAATTCCAATGTTTTATCTCGAGTGGGATGGTCTTGATTATCTGGGTATAGTTTGTAAGATAGGTGCAATATGGGTGTTTGGCCTCTGACTGCACAAAGTGACAGGTTAGTTAATAATGAATACTGTGGGCTGCGGATTGTAATATTTGTGTTTCTAGTATATATTGATAGTATTTTACCTCACTGAAATCAAGTCTTTTAATCTGATAGAATACCTCTTTATGTTAAGACCTTCATAGCCACATCAGATAAAGCTTCAGTGACTTTGAGTCTCTAAGTGAAAGTGAGGGAGGTGCAACGCTTTAGCCAGTTAGTTTTCTAAAATGATTTTGTTTCGTTTTGGCACCTACATATATCCCAGGGGTGACCCACATATTATTTTCAAGTTTGCCCTTTAGTTTTCAAATATCAGCATAATAGGGGACTTTACTGTTTAAAGTTAAGAAATTAAAATTTAAAGATTTAGACAGTTTCTAGATTCACATACAAGTGGGGCAGTTATCAATGATGCCTGGACCCCCCTGTATTTTTAACTCTGCCTTATAGTTTGAAGTGATAAATATAAGCATGGTAATTAAGAAGTTTTTTATGTAGATGTGGTTTGAATTTGTATTTTTCAGGAAATGATTGATGAGGCTGACAGGGATGGTGATGGTGAAATCAATCAAGAGGAATTCTTAAGGATAATGAAGAAGACAAGCTTATACTGATGTGTCTATGTACATAAGACTGTATATAGGAGTCATTCAGTGACACCCAAACCAGTGGGTGTCGTCTGGAAAGTGAGGCAGCCTGGTATTATTGACAGATCTGGACATTGGTCATCTAGGGTGTGTGTCAAAAGTTACAATATCGTTTTTTCCTTGGACAATCTTTATGATACAAGCATTTGTGGAGAAGAGTCATTTCTTAGATTTCAGGGGAGATAACTCATTGCAATTCATCAGGAATGTTGGATACTGTACAATCAGCCTTTCTATTATGCTCAGATTTCTGTTAAATTGGCAAAGGATAGTATTTAACATAAAGTATATAAATGTGGAAGTTGACAGGTTTTACATTTGATATTACAGTACATCTACAGTACAGTGACATCAACTTTTCACACATCCTATTCTTAAAATGGCCTTTCATGAACTGCTGTAGAAATGCAACGCTGGTGCACTTATGCAATACTTCTTTGCAACCTCAATATCATTATCGTCAATACTTCACATGTTTTCCATCATGTTACTCTGTAATTTGTGAATATATTCAGCTAATATTGTGGTGATGAGTGTATTTGTACTCAACTATTGAAATGAAGTGGTGCATTGCCAGGTGAGAGCTGCTCTGTGTATAAACTTTGTGCAAGCACTACTATTGCCTCTCAGTAATTTTGAGTAAAGTGATGTGTTGAATCGTGTTTGATAAGGTTCACTAAACCATAGCACTCCAAGTGTGTGCCTGAGGGTCTTGTCAAGGAGAGAGCTAGTGTGCAGGTAGCGTATACGGAGAGCCCATTGTCCGAGGTACTCAATCTGGCTTGAGCCAGGCCATTGCTTTATATGATGGTTAAAAATGACGATTTCATCACAAACAGCTGTATGTATTAATAAATTAAAGAAGAATGTTTTGTATACAGTCCTGTGAAATACTGATGATGCCGCAACAACTTCCCAACATCTAAATTAAATTTCTTCTGATTCAATTATTTCATCAAGCAAGGAGCATGCTTATCGGACTTATTTTGCCCCATGGTGAAAAATGTATTTTTTAGAATATTCAGCTGATTCAAGTGTTTGGTATTCAGATAAAGCCATTCAACTCCCATTACATTTGTGAAATATGTACTAAGAGTAAGACCTCATCAGCTATGCCATGCTCCATTTGTCTTTGTTCAGAGAGGAAAACTGCCAAATTCATTTTGATGTTAGAAATATTGTACATTGAATATCATGTTGGTAGACTGTTATTTCTATGTCTACAAGTGTTGAACATGATGAAAAGTGTTGAATATGATGAAAAATGTTTGAATTCTGTTTCCTTTTGTCCATGTTCTTTATGTATTTATTCAGTATTATCAATGACAAGTGCTACACATGGACTGGGTGTTGTGTATGATACCCTTGCTTGTCAACCTTAAGTTAATTGAAACAAGAAAAATATGAAATAGTAGCCAATGTCATTATGTTTATCACTCTAAAAAATAAATGCTTATCAGATGTTCAGAAGTAAAAAGAATTACTTTTACATTTAGTAGTCATTCAATTAACATTCCTTTCTTTCTGAATATATTTCCTTCACATTGCCAGCCTCATTACTTCATGTTCGAAACATTCCGCTACCAAGGGAGCAAAGATATTCTTTATCAATTGTGTATTTTGTCTCCATTTCTCAAGTCATTACTGGCAAATGACAGCATTACTTCCAGTCCATCTCAGTCAAAGTAGTTGTCAGGGTTACGGATTGGCAGATATCCCTTTCTCCAATTTTAGGAAACAGACCATCTTTGTGTTAACTTACTGCTGGTGCAAAACCATCTAATATACCTCCAGGGCTTGCATTTTGATGAAGTCACTATACCCTGGATCAATTTCAGTAGTTCAGGAAATCTCAAATTACCTGCCCTTGAGTTTCATAAATATTTCACGGACTAGTCAAATGTGAAAGGAAGAAAGAAATGGGTAAGGGAGGTAACTCATATTGCTATGGTGTTAATGTGACCCACCCAGTGTTGAGGCTTATTTGTAACTAGTATTTTGATTAGAATGTTAGATTTATTAGCAAAGCTGTTAAAATCACTTGTCAAAATCAGGGGCAGGTAATTTGAGATCACAAAAACCCCAGGAATAGATCAAGGGGTTAATTGAGGTTTACAAAAATGTTAGCTCTTGAGATACAGAGGATGGTGCAACATCTTTCCCCTCATCTATTCTATATTTGAGTGAGACCACTATGCATGCAGGACCAGAGTCATTCTTCTTTTACAGGGAAGGGCGGTGAGGTAGCCTAGTGGTTAAAGCATTTGCTCGTCACGCCGAAGACCCGGGTTCAATTCCCAACATGGGTATAATGTGTGAAGCCCATTTCTGGTGTCTCCTGCCGTGATATTGCTGGAATATTGCTTAAAGCTGTGTAAAACTGAACTCACTCACTCACTCTTTTATAGAGTCTGTCTGGCATAGATGTAATGGTATTAAGGAATACTATACTACTCACCTTTTGACAGGGATAATCAGATGTCATATTTTTATACACACTTGACATAACTATCGTATCATTGAGAGATATAAGTATCCCTTATCAAAATTTGAGTAGTATATCCGTGTGTTATGGCAAATCAATATTTCTAGTTTCCAGCTTTGTAATGGATTTGTTTTATTTCTCAATTCCAACTATACGATAAAACTCTAGTGTTAATAGTAATGTGCATGTGTTGGGTGATATCTTTGTCAGTGATTTAAAATGTAATGTGTAAGCATTTTCAAACAGCACTTTCTCAGCAGATACAACTAGTCTTCCCAAATACACTTTCCGTCACATAAAGACAGCACACTGTGTTTCAGTAATACAAGAACAGGCTCATTTGTAGGAGACAGAAATCCTTTATTACACTCTGACATTTATGATTAATGTAATTACTTTTGAAAGCCCAACTGTTGCTTAATGAAGAGTGAACAGTTAGGAAACAGCAGGGCCCCTGTTTTCGATAACCACTGTGTGCATTATTTCTTTTATTACCCCATGACTATAGTCCATCTGCCTTCAAGAGGTCATATATTTATTGGGTCACATATTCTTGTCTCAGACTGAATGTAGACATGTTGTACAAAGTGTTCATGTTGCCTGTCATAATAAATAATATTTTGTGTTCAGTTTGAATGTTTTCTTATCATTGAAAGGGCGAGTGTATGTGTGCGTAGGGGTAGCCTAGTGGTTGAAGCATTCGCTCCTCATGCCTAAGACCGGTTTCGATTCCCCACATGGGTACAATGTGTTTCTGGTGTCAGCCCATCGTTATATTGCTGGAGTATTGCTAAAAGCGGCATAAATATAAACAGTCACTCAACCATTGAACTTTTGCATAAAAATAACAGTCACTCAATCATTGAAAAGGGTGTATTGATTACTCAAGCAGTCTTACCCTGTCATGAGGCGGCCTTCCACAATCACACCCAGACTTGTATGTTTTAAGCTTCTAAGCATCAAGTTTTTATATGTTTTTTAATAGATACATATGTGGTGTGTGATAAGCACTGGATCATCATCAGTAATCAGGGAGTCTTTTATATCCAGGTGTACCAGGCAAAGGCACTTCATAGTAGGTAAGCTTTATGTAAGGCTCTACCATCGGCAGGAACCAGTACTCGAAGTTATAGAAGAAGTAGAAGCGATGGCTTGTATACACCTCCTCGTAAGCCTCTGCAAGGCTCTCCAGCAAGTGGCCAATAGATTGGTGGGATTGGAAATGCCCATAAAAAGCCAGCATGTCCTTCACAAGGGTCTCGTTCTGACCCGGTCCAAATAAGGTACTGGCGTTGCCTAGATGCTGAGGCTCGTTGCTATAGAGATGTATACGGGTGTAATTTAGGTGAACGCTGTTGTTGAATTTTCCTCCAAGGTCACCAATTTTCTGGAATGCCCTCAAAACGAAACTCGCACAGTCGAAGGAATCGAACCACATTTTCCCACCTGGAATGAAAAGTTGTTACGGGATCATGAATTACGACATTTGACATGTTAAAACAAACAGACGAAAGAAAGGAATGGGTTTCGTCAGAAAAGGGTATTGTTAATATGCTTAAAAAGGCGATCTTTCGAAATATGTTTTTTTTCAGTGTTGTTCCCAGGTGGTTGCACCCAATTACGCTAGTATACCGAGGCTGGGTCCCGATCCACAAAGCGTTCGTAACGTTACGACCTGTCGTAACTCTAGAGTTTATCATAGACTTAAGAATGTCGCTGCGCTACGAACGTTTTGGGGATCGGGACCCTGGTCTTCTTCCATTGCCATAGTTGCTGTATGTTGAGGATACACTTTTGTTTCCGTGTTCGAATATCAGAATATTTTATTTGAAAATGCAAAATTTGTCTTACTCATTGGGCCGAGTGGAGCATTGCTTTATCCTTTGTTCCGGATTTTTTATATTATTATATGCATGTCCTTCCACATTCATATTATAGAATAACAGATTTCACACGGAAGGTCTATGAATCAGGGACGTCAGACGAGGTCGCATCACCGGTACCGTTGCTTGGGGTTTGCGAGATGAAATGAATGGCCCCGTTCCGCAAACCGACATTCTCGCTAAGGTTGACATAAATCTATATTAACGTATGGGAGTTATCGGGTTAGCCCTACGATCGCTTTGCTGAACGGCCCTGGTCATATTGATAACAATTTATCTTTGAACATTAGATAAACTCATGTTTCTGCGACTCATTATCTGTGGGAGTTTTTGGCTATGCTGAAATTTCAGTGACTACTAGGTCGTTTAATATGTTAATTTTGAAATGTTACGAAGGATTATGCTTCACCCTAACGTATTTTGTAACTGTTTTGGCTGATACTATTTTCCGGCATAATAATGTGTGCTTGATGACAATATCAGGTTTTCAGCTTGAAATGTCTGCGGCCGTTCATGGTTACCTGGTTCACTTTCAGCAGTCCACGTTTCATAGAAAATCCCAGTCTTGTTGTCCCACAGTGTCCACTGTGCAAATTCGTTGAACATTTGACCTGGTACAGACAGAAAGAATACGTTTACTAACGGATTAATTCGCCCTGAAGATCAGGGTTTGAATGGGCCTTCAGAAACCCAAACTTGTCGTAAGAGGCGACAGTTTGTTCTTTTGTTGATTAACGCTACAGTCGGCAATATTCCAGCTGTATGACAGCTGTCATAATAATCGAGTCTGGACCAGGCAATCCAGTGATCGATATCATGAGCATATCGGCACAACTGGGATACGATGCCATGTGTCAACACAGTCAGCAAGCTTGACCACCCGATCCCATTAGTCGCCTCTTACGACAAGCATGAGTTGCTGAAGACCAAGTCTAATTAGCACGGATCTTCACGGGCAACTAACGGATCAGGTGGTTAGGCTCTTTCATTTGAAAAGTGGGGCGGTGAGGTAGCCTATAGTGGTTAAAGCGTTCACTCGTCACGCCGAAGACCCGTGTTCAATTCCCCCAAATGGGTTTACATTTGTGAAGGCCCCCGCCGTGATATTGATTTAATAACGCTAAAAAGCGGCGTAAAGCCATACTCACTCACTCACTTATTGGAAAAGTCGAGGCATTTATTTGTAATAGTGGTAAGACAGGTTTTCCAAGTCTTCCATGCCCGATAAGAAACATATTGTACTCATTCTTCAAAACCTCTGATGTACCCGAGGAAGTACTGACATGCTCCTCATGTCAACGCCGACAAAAATGTAAATCGGATGGACAAGCAGTGGACATATCTTGCGTATTATCATATTTCACCCTGCCTGTGATATAACGACTGCGGCGTTTAACAACATCCCTTCACTCACTCTCCATGCAGGGGCGGTGGGGTAGCCTAGTGGTTAAAGCGTGCGCTCGTCACGCCGAAGACCCGGGTTCGATTCCCTACATGGGTTAAATGTGTGAAGCCCATTTCTGGTGTCCCACGCCGTGATATTGCTGGGATATTGCTGAAAGCGGTGTAAAACCATACTCACTCACACTCCCCCTGCTTGCATACCGGTTATGTCGGCCACCTTGACCAAGGTGCCGTTTTGCGACCAGTGGATGTCGTCAATGCCGTCGTATATGCAGGTGGCGCCCTGGTTGCACCATTCCAAGGTGTTGTTGGGCAGAACGTGGGCGAAGGTGCAGTTGAACAGCTGGAACAGCTCGTACCACTCCATGGTGTAGTTGAGGCCGGTGTTGAGGTTCTTGAACCCAAGGGCGTCGTGCATGATATGCTGAAGCAGATGTTAAGTCCATTGCTGCACTATTAGTAACACTCATAGACCTCACAAATCCTATATATGGGATAGTACTAAGTGCAAACCTAATACTTTTTTATCGAATGAGTCCGTTCCTAGATTCAAACCCAACTCTCAGAGAGGTAGAGAACTGGAAGACCTAATCGCGTTGAGTCACAAAGCCTCTGAGAAGTGCAAAGACGCTAACTGTGCTAGTGATTAGGTGGCGCACTCTGAGAGTACGGGTTCCCAAGGGGGAATGATGTCTCAGTAGCATTATTATTGACAATTAACATATATAATTAGAACTTTAGAAAACTACCCTGATGTTATATTTGATTCAAATAATTATTTTGAAATATAGTACATGTCTCTGTAACATTGTTATTGACAATTAACGTATACAAATAACATGATAGAAAACTGCACTGAAGTGATATTGATTCAAACCATCATTTTGCAAAATACTATACAAAAGATTTATATAACATAGACAAAAACACACAAAACACGCTTACAACGTTTTGCCCAACCGGCACGTTTTCAAAATATCTTCAGGATGAATAGACTAACGCTTAGTCACTGAATATATATCATTTTAATAGAAACAAATGGTTCCTTTTAAACTGAAAAGGAGCCCCAGTGAGATGGGAGACCCTAAGGAATTATAGACTTGCTCCATTTAAGGCTTTAGCATTACAGAAAGAGCTGGGCGGACTAAGGGAGACAGGCTACAGAACGCAAAGTTGACTTAGTGCCCATTACATTAAAATGATGCATTGTACTTACAAACTTGGCAAGCAGGTCACCAAACTTGAACTCCCAGACTGGGGCCTTCAGAGCATACACCTCTATCACGTCAGTGGCCTGAAAGGTCGGCATGGTGTTGGCTTCTCGCCCTGTGGGACAGAATGGGATCACCCCAGCCTGGCAGTAAGGGTTTGTTGGGGGTCGGGACGTAAACCGCCTGAAAAACCATATATGTACCCTTAGAACACTGAGATCTTGTATCTTCTCTAAAAAGGAGTGAGTGAGTTTAGTTTTACGCCGCTTTAGCAATATTCCAGCAACACAACGGCGGGGGACACAAGAAATGGGCTTCGGGTTTTCAACGCGATGAGCGGACGCTTAAACCATTAAGCTACCTCATTGTCTCTATCCAAATACGAGGAACGCATGCTATTACAAAGTTGTTAGATTGCACATATTTTCTTTCTGATGCATATATTGATGCTCATTCTGTTGATCACTGGATTGTCTGGTCCAGACTCGAGTTTTACAGACCTCCGCCATAAAGCTGTCATATTGCTGTGTGCGGCGTTAAACAACAAACCAACGAGCCAACCACTCACTATTTGATGGTTGGTTGGTTTTGTTGTTTAACGCTGCTCTCAGCAATGTTCCCGCTATATGAAGGCGATCTGTAAATAATCGAGTCTGGACCAGACAATCCAGTGATCAACAGTATGAACGTCGATCTACGCAATTGGGATACGATGACATATGTTGACCAAGTCAGCGAGCCTGACAAGTATGAGTTACTGAAGATTAATTCTAGCCCGGATACAAAATTGTTAAGCGTCCAAAATCATTTACCAAAATCATTTGTTTCAGGGACAAAACTCACATTCATGAATTGGGGCGGTGAGGTATCCTAAAATGTTAAAGCGTTCGCTCGTCACACCGAAGACCCGGGTTCGATTCTCCACAAGGGTACAATGTGTGAAACCCTTTTTTGGTGTCCCCCGTCGTGATATTTACTGGAATATTGCTACAAGGGGCGTAAAGCTATAGTTACTCACTCACTTCAGAGTGATGAGCCAACGCTTGGACCACTAATCTACCCCACCCGATATGACAAGATCGCTGAGGCGTACAACGTTTAATTCAAGATTTCATATTCACAGGTCTCTGTAAAACAAATCTGAAAATAGTAACAACGTCTTACCGATATGGGACTGGCCATTCTGTTGCTGATGTTATTCCAATGACAACGAGAAATATCAACACAAGCCTATCGACCGCAGCCATTTTGAAGGTCTGGTGTAGATTTCGTGACCCTCATGATCAAATGACAACACGTGCTTGTAAGCTTCCATGGGCTACTTTAGCGATAGACACGTGAGATCGGATACAGGCCAGGGGTCAAAGGTTTTCGGATACAATAAATAAACACACCCGCCGTCTACATAGATAAAGAGCGTTGTGATCACACTGTAATTAAGTTGCTAGGTATACCAGTTTTCTATTCAGGGTTTAAAAGCAACGGCAATGACAACGAGCAACGTTGTTTGAAGCGATACTGCGAGATAATGCGATATCATGCTATATTTATAACCTACCAACTATTCACATATATACGTTAAGGAGAGCCCTCCTATATATACTACCCATCAATAGTTTAGACTCTCTTTAAACACTCACTATAGTCTGTTTGCAGTGAAAACGTACCGATGAATTTCACTTTAAACAAGAAAGTAAATCGAATAAAGTGAAATTAAGATTGCGAATCCTCATAATTTTACCTTGCCAACTGAACATTTAAATATCAGAATTTTATTAAACTTAGGATAAAAGTTGTTTAACGAACGATCATAGTTTCAAATCGTTTTTATTGGTTTGCATTGTAAGGGCGTTAAACAAATTTTATCCTAAGATGAATAAAATTCTGAGATTCAAATGTTCAATTGGCAAGGTAAAATTATGAGGAGTCGCAGTGTTAATTTCACTTTATTTGATTTACTTGTTTGTTTAAAGTGAAATTCATCGGTACGTTTTCACTGCAAACAGACTTTTTATGTTATGTATATATATATGGTTACATCGAAGATGAATTTCTCCACTAACTTGGGGGAACCAACTGTAAACGTTATGCAGATAAATCACACAAGAATCATGCATCCAAATGCTGTAAAGCATGCGCAAAACATCGTGCATGTGAACAGCTGCGTTTTGGTGTAAAGGTTTGGTAGGAATTCGCCAATTTCACTGAGTTTCATCATTTATTGAACTCATAACAGTAAACTTTTCAACGTTACGAATTTGTTTAACAATACGTCAGTTCATGTGTGAACAGTACCCTTAAACAGTATGGAGTATTTTGCAAAATCTAGTTGATTGAAGTAAGCGAGTCTAAACCTTTGATGGGTAGTATAGATAGCCTTGCTTTGCGTTGTAGGTCGTTATGGCATGACAAAAACACAGATGCTACCTCGCATGTTTATATAAAGCCTGATAAACATCATTATAACTTGCCCGCTTATGAATTCGTATTTTCGTCCATTATTTATAATTGAGAAACATTTGTATCAACATGTCCAGGTACCAGTGACAGTTGTATGAAGCATCTGGTAAACACTGGTATCAGTTCTTTCACGTGATCTAAAGTGAATCATATCATATGTGATTTTCATCTTACGCCTTATTTTCCTCTGCACATGGGATTCGTGACTGGGATGCTGTGATCTAAGGAGAATCAGATGTCAATTTGATGGAAGCCGTTATTTTCCTCTGCACATGGGATTCAAGACTGGATGCGGTTGACCTAAGGTGAATCAAATGTGAATTTGATGGAAGCCGTTATTTTCCTGTGCACATGGGATTCATGACTGGAATGCTGTGATCTAAGGTGAATCAGATGTGAATTTGATGGAAGCCGTTATTTTCCTGTGCACATGGGATTCAAGACTGGATGCGGTTGATCTAACGGTTAATCAGATGTGAATTTGATTGGAGCCGCTGTTTTCCTGTGCACATGGGATTCAAGACTGGATGCGGTTGATCTAACGGTGAATCAGATGTGAATTTGATTGGATCCGCTATTTCCCCCTGAACCTGGGATTTACGACTGTGATGAGTCGAGCCGATTCGACGTTCAGAAAAGCACCCCTCTGTCATGCGAAGGCCTTCCGATCGTGCTTTTGAGTCCCGATGGGTTCTTGTCATCACCAAAACCTTGGTCTCTGGTTTCACGAAACGGGTCATCTTCTAACACCTGCGTGCACTCCGGGTCCTCCAGCCACATTGTGCTGACATCCCTGATGTAACTAACATGCAGTATGTAGCAATGTTAGTGAGTGAATGAGTTTAGTTTTACGCCGTACCCTGCAATATTCCAGCTATATGGGGGCGGTCTGTAAATAATCGAGTCTGGACCAGACAATCCAGTGACCAACAGCATGAGCATCGATCTACGCAAACGGGATACGATGATATGTGTCAACCAAGTCAGCGAGTCTGACCACCCGACCCGATCGATTACGACAAGCATGGGTTACTGAAGATCAATTCTAACCCGGATCTTCACGGGTTGTAGCAATGTTAAACCAAACTCACTCATTCATGATCTGAGACATTACCGCCAAGTCTCAACGCGGTATCAACATGCAATCGTTTCAATGACACAATTAGGAACACAATCTTGTACATGATAGGTTTTATTATCACCGAGGATGTTGACAAACAAGTGTGTATCAATCAAGAATAACATGTACACCAGAATAACGCATCTCCATATAGGGTACCACCACCAACCCACCGCCCCTCTCCATACTCACGTATAATATTAAACCTTGAACCAAAGACTGACTGAGTTTGGTTTTACGCCGCTTTTAGCAATATTCCAGCAACATCACGGCGGGGGACACCAGAAATGGGCTTCACACATGGTACCCATGTAGGGATTCGAACCCGGGTCTTCGGCGTGACGAGCCAACGCTTTAACCACTAGGCTACCCCACCGCCCCTTGAACCAAAGAAAGCACATACGAACATAACAGATGATGAGATAACAAAAACATGTTACAGGTCCGAATAATGATCAACTCTTTGATATTACATCATATCACCCAAAACGATTCTGTAGTGAATTAACAGTTACGTTGTCTCAGACGAGTACATTGAGATGAAATTATAACATAATATCCACTCGACCACCCAAGCGGTCGCTTTATGGGAAATAGAGAGCTAGTTGTATAATGCTAAAAAACGGTTTAACAAGAGGTGCAAACCAATATTCGGAGTTGATATGAATGTATAAACCTCCGTGAGTTTCGGCATAAGTCTGCGCAATTAGCATATTTGTCGCCGAATTGAATCCACCAAATGTGTTGTTAAATAGGCGGTAGTAGTCAGTGATGTTCTTGGCCAACGATTCATCCCGCCCCGAGCCGAAGATTACCGAAGAGTTTCCGAGAAACGTCGGTTCTGGTCCTCGGCTGGCCATCATTGTGTAGTTTGCCTTGGCGCCCTTCACGAATGTCACTCCTATATCCGCCATTGCGTGGTAGGTTCTGTTTATGAAACTACCACAGTCGTTGGAACGAAACCAGAATGTTGAACCTTTAAATAGTACAATGATGTCTGACATTTTGTCCCAGAAATAACGTTATCTTATTATGAAATATAAACATCTAGAAAACAAAGCCAAATGGAGCCCCGAACAATCCCTAATCTAAGGAGGCAATCTATACTTGCCAAATCATGCTAGACTTGAGTATGACTCCTGTTTAATACATTCTCTAGTGTCTGGGAAACAAACTAGCCTCCAGCAGGATCAGTGATTCACTTGATGTCTGGCATGATATGTATTAATTGCATAGATCGATGCTATTGTCAGAAATTGAAGGTCTGGTCCACTCCATAATTTACAGCAAACACACAGCTGGAATATCCGAACCCGGGTCTTCGGCGTGATGAGCGAACGCTTCAACCACTAGGCTAACCCACCGCCCCGGAATATTGCTGATTGAGGACATACCAAAGAAACTTTGTACGAGACTTGACATCACTTTAGTGTATTAACAGGAGTAATCACCGTGTATTAGATCTATACCCAAAGAACTTATTTAAGCACCACTGATATAGCGCACGATTGAATGAGCCCAGATCTTAACCCTTTGGAACATATATGGGACATGACAACAAAGGGATCCTTCTGTACCGAACCTGGCCCAACTGGAAGCTGCTTTACACGAGGAATGGCGTATACTGCCCTTTCGGAGGAACAGAAGGCGGGGTATGAGGAGGAGAGTCATATAGTCACATGGAGATTACACTCGGTATTGACCTTAAATCGTGTAAGACAAGCAAAATGAGCAACATTAAACATTCCAGGGTCATACTTGTACAGACATGATTTTGTATGAAAATCGGTGTTTTTCAAAACGAGCAATTATCAGACAGGGGGTGCTTAATTAAATTCTTTGTGTATATATTATGAATGAGCATACAAAGATTCTACCGAAAGCCACCCATGCCTGATTTTCGAGAAGATCCTTACCTGAAGTGTCAAGGATAGTGCTGCCTCCACAGTCAATGTTTGTATCATTTTCATGCTGTAACCAGCCAGCATACTTGTTAAACTGGTTCCCTGAAACGACCAATAACATTTGACAGTAATTTTCCAGGATAACGATCAGTGAAGATCCGGATTTGAGTTGTTTTCAGCAACCCATGCTTGTCGTTAGAAGCGACTAACGTGTGGTCAGGCTCGCTGACTTGGTTGGCACATGTCATCGTATTCCAATTGCGTATCTGTTCCTACCAGTCATGTTTGCTGTGACTGACTGACTGAGTTTGGTTTTACGCCGGTTTTAGCAATATTCCAGCAATATCACGGCGGCGGACACCAGAAATGGGCTTCACTCATTGTACCCTTGTGGGCATGTTTGCTATGAGAGACATCTGTCACTTCTATCTGTTCTTACCTGTCCTGTTTGTTATGAGAGACATCTGTCACTTCTATCTAGCCCTACCTGTCCTGTTTGTTATGAGAGACATCTGTCACTTCTATCTAGCCCTACCTGTCATGCTTGCTATGAGAGACATCTGTCACTGCTATCTGTTCCTACCTGTCATGTTTGCTATGAGAGACGTATGTCACTTCTATCTGTTCCTACCTGTCACGTTTACTATGAGAGACATATGTCACTTCTATCTATCCCTACCTGTCATGTTTGCCATGACAGA
Source organism: Haliotis rubra (assembly GCF_003918875.1). Classification (NCBI taxonomy): domain Eukaryota; kingdom Metazoa; phylum Mollusca; class Gastropoda; order Lepetellida; family Haliotidae; genus Haliotis; species Haliotis rubra. Next base: position 9,060,901 of record NW_025764891.1, read on the forward strand.
CATCTGTCACTTCTATCTGTTCCTACCTGTCTTGTTTCGCTATGAGAGACATCTGTCACTACTATCTGTTCCTACCTGTCATGTTTGCTATGAGAGACATCTGTCACTTCTATCTGTTCCTACCTGTCATGTTTACTATGAGAGACATCTGTCACTACTATCTGTTCCTACCTGTCATGTTTGCTATGAGAGACATCTGTCCGTTGTTCTCGGGCAGGAACTTGTCGCTTATTGCATCAGTGACGCAGAAGCCGCCTTGATTGCACCAGAGAAGACTGTCGTCTTCGAGCACTCTCGCGAATGAACATTGACTGATGAGGTACAAACCGTACCAGTCAACGGTGTAGTTGGTGTTGGTGTTGACGTTACGGAAACCTACGGCCACGTGCTTCGGAAACTGCCAAAGACAAAATATGCAATTTTTCATTTATTCAAGCGGAACAGTTTAACATATCTTCAGTTTTGCTTTTGATAACATGGATAGAACGCCCACCCACCAGCAATGTCGCAGTGGGGTTTAAAATGATTATTTAATATTATATTGGGGGCACTAAAATGGGTTTATGTATGGGGAATTGAACGCGGATCCCCTTTAGGGATACAGCCGAATCCGACACATTTACCAGTCCAAAGATGGGACACATTAAAAAACCCACACTATTTGTTAATCCTCAAAATGTATGTAGATCCTAAACACTTTCCTTGTCCCATACTTTTGAAGCGTCAAGGTCTAAGCATGCTCACTACCTAATCAAATATCAGCCGTTTCCCTAGTGTTTAATCTAACCCAAATTTAACACTGGTATTCTTACATCAGGCAAATGTAGGCTTGGCGTCAGATCGGAATACATATGGAACAGTTCCACTCGGTCATTATCGGAGAACCTCGGCATACTGATACCATTTGCACAGAATGGTGGGTTGGGCTTCTCACATCTCGGATCTAACGGTGGCCGGTGAGACACTCGCCTGCAACACAGAGTGAGTGAGTGAGTGAGTGAGTGAGTGAGTGAGTGAGTGAGTGGGTGCTCTTTCAACAGTAGGCCTATTTCATTCAGAGAAATCACGAATATAATCCTGATGTTGTGCAGACAAACATGGGGTCATATTAGGGAAATAGATGTAATTCGAATGAGTAAGTTTAGTTTTCCGCCGCTTTTTTCAATATTCCCGCAATATCACGGCGGCGATGTAATTCGAACCTTCATTACTGAATCATTGTATATTAGGGACACTCCTGTCCAAAACATGTTTTACTTGTTAAGGAAACATTTCTATACCTAAATTTTACATTTTGGATAGAAGGGCGCCGTCCTGGCCGATGACGATAAGCTGGATAATTGCTAAGTGTTTTCGTTACACCACAAATATACAACAGAACGGCTAAAATTTCACTTACCGATGCTCAACTGGCCACTTGCGTTGTTGGGAATATACTTGTGACAGACAGATGATTGTGAGGATACCAAATATCATTGAGGACATGTTTTCGTTTTCACAATCCAGTGTTGTGTGTGTGGAATTGTCACATTGTGAAAACATTAAATATGATTCAGTTGATGGACCTCCTGGAAACTCTTTCAAATTTGGAAATGTCATCTCAAATTAATTTTGCGAATACCTGCAGTGATTTAATTAAGTATGTTAACATGCAAGTGAAAAGGGGTTATTAATTGGTTACTGATCATATTTAGGAAGTGGTCAAATGTAACATATGTTACATTTTAAGGGGGGAAGGGACAAGAAAGAGGGAATGGTGATGATTTTAAAGGGGGTTATCCATTTTGTTCTGGGCAGGTAGGGGAGTCATCAATTTTCGGGGGTTTGGGTGGGGAGGGGGAGGGAAGGTCAGCCATTTTTCTCAATTTTGTACATAATGATATTAAACAAATGGGCTTAAAAATTATGGGAAGGGGTGGGTGGGGGTCATTTATTTTGTACATGGCATGATGGGGTGTGTGTTACTTTGTACATAAAGTTTAGAGGGGGGGGGGGTCATGAAGATTCTCCATAGCTTTCTACTTCACTTGGAGTTTGAATGATCATCATGTCCGCGCTCGTTCGGATATAACGATCTTATTTGTGTGTCGTATTAAACTAAGCGCGCCCATTCCTGATAAAAGCAAACGTATTCACTAGCAGAGGTTTCGTTAGGAATCATGTGACATAAGTCACGTGATTTTGCAACCGGTGTCACGTGACTAAACAACATGGCGGCTATATTGCAAAGCTTGCCGCAAGGTGAAACCATCAAACCATTTCCAAGTAGAAATACAAACGCAGTTGCTTTAATATACGATGGAGTATTTTTTAAAATACTTTCAAGTTGTTCAATGAGTTCCTGGAATGTTATTTGGAGGGTAGCAATAAATCTTAATATATAATCGCAATCGCTCGTCCGGAATTCGTAGCTGTTATTCTTATAAACTTACATCAAAATTGTAAATATTTTTCATGGCCAGTGTATCCTCCAGCGTTGGAGTGGTATGATGCTAGCTGTGACACAGGCGCCATAAAACATTACAGTTTGCAGAAATAGTTTCAGATACGCATTCGTGTGGTCGGCGACAGTTGAATGATGTAACATAAACATGTCATATTACTAATATACCATGTTCATGTTACATCATTCAACTACCGTGTGGTCGGCGACAGTTGAATGATGTAACATAAACATGGTATATTACTAATATACCAGGGGCGGATACAGCTTTTGGAGAAAGGGGGGGTGCACACTATTGAGAAAAGGAGGGGTGCACACTTGCACCCCCCTCTGGATCCGCCTATGAATATACCATGTTTATGTTACATCATTCAACTGTCGCCGACCACACGAATGCGAATGCGTATCTGAAACTAGTTAGGCGAGCACACCTTGGTATATAGTGCAAGGTCGTTTAGTTATATGCTGGACTATGTGGGCATGAGACCAGGACGAAACTCCACCAAAAACTAGAATTAGTACTTTTCTAAGAAAGTGTAATCCCATTATGACCTGGTACATTTCACCTCTTTACGAAATGACAAAATTGACCCTAAACCGTTGAAACCATCCGCACGTTCATGTGTTTCAATTGCAACGAGACTTTTACAGCTACAACTTCTGCAGTAACTGTTCCAGACATAACACTGTGTTTACCTGTTACGTTTAATCAATTTAGCAATGTTAATCATGTTGAAAGTGGAGAGATTTTCTCCTGAAAAGAATCTTTGTTTTGTTACAGTTTGTCATGTCACTGATGTTTTTGTTCAGGTTTCCAAGAAGCTATTACAGATGCAAGTCAGCTTCCTCAAGATATGCTTGCACAGATTGTGAGTAAAAAATAGAACTGCTGTAATACAAGTTTGCAACCCTCCTCCACCCTCATTCTATGATGAACAAGCAATATCGTAATTAAACTTGTATTTATATAGGATTTTACCAGAATACATCTCATACCAATCAAAATTAAGAGTGGATGCAAATGACATCAACTGTTAGTCTCATTTGATGCAAAAGAAAATGAATATGGGTTGGTTGAAATTAGATTAGCTGATAATGTCAGATGGAGTAAATGCTGTCATAGTCCAGAGACCATATATGGTCTCTGCTTAGGACGAACATTGCCATATTTGGGGAAGTGAAGTGACAGATGTTTGAAAGGTTCAATAATGTAATGATTGTCATGCAATTTTATGATAGCTTCAGCATCTTTTGGATCATTCTTGCAGTGTTGGAATGTAGTTCCATCCCTTTAGGCAGGCCAGTAGCCTGTGGTTATTGGTCCCTGTTTGCATTGATTATGTTCCTGGGTTCATCAGTCGACACCAGACCCTTGCTCACAGTTAAAAAAATTACAATAGGAAAAATTAATTCTGCACCTTAATTCTGGATCATTGAGAATGAGTATGTCAGTATTCAAGAATATGAATATGTTAGAGCTGATGTGAAACGTGGTCCGATGTTGTGTTTGAAATTATTGCACTACTGTAATGAAATGCATGAATGTCTATTAAAATAATCAGCGTCATGAGCATTGCTCTACTTATCGTATCCCAAATGTGCAGATCAATTAGGGCTGCACAATATAACCGGTTAACCAGTATTTACCGGTTCAGACCTGAAAACGATACGTATTGCGATTCGCTGATCGAAAACCGGTACTTTGACATGCATTTGGAAAACTTCGTAAACTTCGTAATCTTCGGATATTTCGGTTTTTTTTTAATTGTTCTTTTCCCTGTTTCATTAGTGCCAAATGTTACTTACATTTTTATTTTGTCATGATTAAAAGTTTTTATAAAAGGTTAATCAATCATAGTGATTTTGTTGTGTTTTTGCTTTATAATCAAGCATTAACTCGATTATAAGTAGTTTTTGTTAACAAAATAATCCTTGCAATATATTGCAATACATATCGCAATATATGCTTCCACATTGCAATATATCGCAATATGAAAATTCTCTGCAATACCCACCCCTAAGATCAATGCTCATGATGTTGATCACCGGATTTTCTGGTCCAGACTCAATTATTTACAGATGGCCGCCATATAGCTAGAATGTTGCTGAGTGCAGCGTTAAACAAAAAACGAACAAACTATTAAACTACTTGTACTTCTCCAGATCTGTGCCAGTTTATTAATGCTAACACATTGAGATACTATGATGCAGTCTGACACGAATACCCCTGTCATTAAACTGACTCCAGACTGACCATTCTTTGTTGTGTCCCCATAATGCTGACAGCCAAGTAGAAGACAGGGTCAAGGACAGCCAACCTGTTCTCGGGACAGACGTTCCCTTTAATAGACTATGGAGGCGGTATAAACAGTGTTTGAAATTTGCTTGACACTGCAACAGTCTAAGTAAACTTAGGCTCAGTATTATTTGTTACACTGCCATACTGATCAGTATTGCAATGTAAGGAAAAATACTGAGCCTAAGTTTACTTAGACTGGACCCTGCCAGCTCTTCTTAACTACTTTATTGCCAATTGCACAAATGGTTACTACCAGCTAGTTATTTCTGTCCGAGTGATGACTGTCAATGTATTTGAAAATATCTGGGAGAACTACTTCCAAGATGTTTTCAACAGAATAAATCATTATTATACCAAAGAAATAAAGAGATTCTCCTTCAAGTACTTCAATTATGGTCAAATTGGTTTTTTTCAGAAGGTCTTGGTAATTGTGTACAACTCATTCCCTATTGATGCATGTTTTCAGTGCCAGGATGTTTCAACGTTTCTGCAGTACAAATCTGGTCCAGTAAAGCCAGAGAAGTATACACAGGTAACCTCCATCTCTTTAATACTCGCTGTTTCACAAGTGCTCAGACTTTGTGGTTAGTCCTGATGGAATGTAAAATGTATTCAGTTTGTAGCATAGAGGACTGGTTTAGAGTTACAGCTCTCAACAGCTACTAGTCTGTCTACACACTAGCGGTAATTTTGAGGGCTTCAGGTAAACATGTCGCAAGAGCTATCTTTATGTTTATAAAGCTGTGAATGCTAAAAGAACTCTAGAAAGTCTGATAAAAATTATGATGATGACTCTATTAGTCTCAGGCTAACAGACTAGCATGATTTTTTAGGGCTTCCGGTGAACATATCGCAAGAAATATGTTAATGATTATGAAGCTGTTAAACGTAAATCTAAGAAAATTGATCATGTATTGTCTACTTGCATGCATTTAATAACCTGAGCATGCAACTTTCAAGACTGGCTAGTTATATTTTTGTGTCTCCAGCTTGTCTGTCTTGTTGGGAATTGAAGTACATTACTCATTACTCTTATTTGGCTATTTCCCTGATAGGTAGAATGAACACACAGATGTTGCAAGTGACAGTTACCATGGTAACAAAACAACAATGAGTCTGAGATTGTGTCATGTTGTGATTCCTGATTGACGACGTATCACACTGACAGTTGACAATGTGTGTGTTCTAATATAGATGGTATCTTGCAGCTTCAGTTTCACAATGTCATGCAGGTTCATTGTGTACATCAGAGTTGCTCATGATTTGGAAAAGCAAATGACAAAACAGGACAATTTTCATGGACAAGTGAAACATAGGTTGTTAAATCCATTGGTAGATCACAAAATACCTGGGGGTTAGTGATAGTTTATCTAAAGTAAGGAAAGGTTTACAGACCATTTATTTCTATGTATCAGTGTGCTTTCAAAATTACATTACATTTCAAAATTTAAGAAAAACCTTTTGAAATTAAATTGAAAAGAAATGTAAACAAAATTAATTTTTTGTATAATATCAATTCATTCATGACCCTGTCCAATTATTTTTTTTTGTATGACCCTCCTTTGAAAACCCATATTTTTCCATGGCCCTCCTCTTATTCCCTCTGAAGCCCAATAATAAATAGCCCCTCCCTTGTTGATTATAAAGAAGTTATAAAGTTTAATAAAAAAGTTGTTGTTGTACGAAGAAAGGAACAAATATCATTTGTCAACCAAAGTTGAAAAATATTGTTGTGCTTTTACATTTTTCGTTCACTGAAGGTCATGAAAAAAATTGAAAAGGACATCTGAAGGGTCGAACAAAATTATGACAAGCATGAATTGAGGGGCTATACATCTTCAGGTACATTTGTGAATCAAACATGCCCCATGCCCCGACCAAACCCACACCACCCTGCCCCCCTGTCATAAATGACTGATCATTAACCTAAATTGTTTCACCTAAACACTAAATTGTTTTGTACATTTAAGTTTTGTATATGAATGTGACTATGGACAATATCACTTGTAAAAATATTGTTTCTGCCAAGAAACTTTTTCCTTAAAAAATAAGTAATGAAAACCTGTAGAATAAATATCTCTTGACTTATGAAACTCTTGTTTTTGACTGGTATGAATATATATGACATGTAATAAAACAATGTGTGCCATTCCCACTATTAGAATGGTGATGTGATGTATAACATATACAAATACACTGTGTGTTAAGCTAGCATACATTCATAGCACATTATGTATTTGATTCTTGCAGCTATTGGAAGCCGCCTCAGCAAGTCCAACCAAGGTCTCAATGAATAGTGTTGTGAATGCTCTCACCTATATACTTCGGTAAGTTGCCTGATAAATGGTAAGATGGTAATGATTACGATGTTGGATGTTGTTGTTATGGTGACAATGATGATGATGGTGGGGGTGGAGGTGATAATGATGTTTTAGAATGTCTTAATGATGATGAAGATGACGATGATGATGTAGTTGATGTGGGTTTGGTGATGTGATGATGATATTGATTATGATGATCAGATGAAAATGATGATAATGATGTTGATGGCGATGATGATTATGATGATGATCCTTCCTAATGGCTGTGATGTTATCTTAGATTTTGCATCTGGTTTGATTCTCAGATCGGCTGCAGCATTAAAGCTAGATGGCGAGGAATTTCAAAATCAGCTGATCACATCAGATATTTTCACAAAGGATGTTTTGGACACACTGGTGCACACCTGGAGGGAGCAGGTAAGGGGGAATGTACGATCATATTTAGCTGACATGTACAGATCCTGCAGCTCTTATTGAAAAGAATAACTAAATCTCTTCACTATGTGAGTGAGAGTTGTTCCATTCACTGGTGAAAGACATTCAAAGAAAGTACTTGTTGTTACCTTGCACTCAGAATTGAGTAAATGTGACAAGCCCTCGTGGGCTTTGAATATGTCTTATTGATAATATGGGTTCGATTCCTCTCATAGGTACAAAGTGTGAAGCTCATTCCTGATGTCCCCCACCATAATATTGCTGGAATATTGCTAAAAGCCACATAAACACATACTCACTCACTCACACACGCTTGACGTTTCATATTTCTTTGTCAGGGGAGACAACTCATGGAAACAACATCACAACTGCAATGCTTGAACGTGGGACAGGTTAGTATCATATACAATCATTGGTCATGCTGATAAAAACTGATCTACAGAAGATCTCTGGCAACGTTTTGAGCTGAGTTTTGTTGGTTAATTTGATGCCTATGCTACTACAGTGGAAACCTGATAAGTAAAATTTCAAGGGACTCACCAAAATTGTTTACTTATCAGGTATTTTACTTATCCAAACTTATAAAAACTGGCAAATGACAACCGTATGCATGTATATGTAACAATGAACAACTTATCAGGGCTGGCCTTCAGTTGTCGGTGTATTGTCAACTGCGTGCTGCCAGTGAGCTGTAAGTAGGATGTTTGTTTGACTGGAGACTGACACGTGCCCCTCATGTCGGATTACGTGGTAATCACTAATTTAGTTATCTGGTCTCTTTTGTTAAGTAATTTACTTCCAGGGACCGTGAGAAGACGTTTAGTTAAGCGGTATTGTTTACTTATCCAAGTTTAGTTAACCAGACTCTAATAGTGATAATTAATGAAGAAATTTGCCGGGACCAAAGAATAGTGTTTACTAATCAGGTCAGTTTAGTTAAGCGGTCTTTACTTCTGCGGTTTCCACTGTATCTCTATTTACAGTTACCACTCTGTAACTTCAGTTGAATTACAGTGTGTGTTTTCACATAGTATTAGAATGGCGATAATCTTCTGTTCTTATCCTTCTCTGTCAGCGTTGTCAGCATATTCACAGTCATGCTATAAACACAAGCAGAATGTTGAGTCTCGACACAACAGTGCTTCACGATATATATGTGATGTAACATATCTTATATACTCTTACAAAAAAAGTAGGGGAACTTCATTGTTAATTTACAATTGAAAAATTGGGAGATATTTCAGAGTCAGTCAATGTTGATATGATAATAATGAATGTTGTGAGAGTGCATCACCACCTGCACTTCGTTACGACCATAGTTGTTTGTACAGTAATCGCTCTTGAAAGATGATTGGTTTATGATGTGAAATTTGCATGTGTACGATTTTCATTTTCAAACCAAATAACCCGGCTAGAAACAAACACTTACAAGTGTGTGATGCAAGATGATTGTCAAGATTAATGGTCTACAGTGATTTTTCGACCTTCTTCATGTTCTTGTAAACCGCCAAAATCAAGAATGACACCCCATGCTCGTGTATGGGGCTACTGCGTTCATCCCATGAGTTGTGTTTAAGGGTGGTGCAAAAGAGAAATGGCGGTTTGTTCTTAAGATGTTTGTCTTTGAAAAGTTTGTTAATGCTTAAATTTCCTATCCAAATTGAAACTTCAGGTTCCACTACTTTTTTTTAAGAGTATATGTGGGATCACACTTTATCAGTAAAGTGCAGATTCTAGGGTTTTTGGGGGTTGTTCAATCGCATTCAACTACCTTCGATTTTTTGTAATTGATAAGTTTTATTATCTGTGTCTTTATCAGACTGGATTGTCATGCCCGCGGTCACGTCATAAGGTGCAGATAACTCTAAATGACAAAACTGGAAAATGGCGTATTCATTCATTGCTTGAATGAACATGTAATCAAATGAAAACCATACATTTTGAGCACTCAATCCCTCACTCCCTTGATCCCCAGCTGCTGGACCTGCAGTGGAGAGTGGGTGTGGCCATTAGTTCCGATGACTGCAAGAGCCTCAACTCCCCCCACCATCACCCTCCTCCTCACCATCGCTGAGACAGGTGGCAGCATCACCAAACACTCCGTGGAGATGACGCTCACCCAGTTTAGGGTAGGTGCTGCCATCTTGGACAACAAATGAGTTTCTTTGAAATGCTGGGAATTAATTTTATTCATATAACATGTATAGGTGTTTGAAGCAAACATGTTTAAAACAGCTAGCTGTTGATCTCTGAATTTGACCCTCAGCATGTTTAACATAGATGTTGAAATGCACAAATGATACACATCGCACATCACTGATCATGAAGGTGAAATATATTTTTGGCAAACTTGGCAAATTCAGCCATAATGCATTGCTGTGGTAGCCATGTTATCTGGCACCTCACACAATTGAGATTGTTTTCATGCATTATTCTTCTTAGATGTAGTTAGAATGTATGCTATATTTTGGAGTTTATTATTTATCTTGTTTTGTTATAATATGACTTAATATTGAAAATAATTAAAAACAATTTTATGAACTATAAATCCTCAGAGCTATATCTTTCTGTGACAGTAAATATATGTCAGAAATGTGTACAACTTTAGGCATTGTCTTCATTCTGTTTCAGAATTTTTCCCGGCAGTTAAAAGAAATGGCAGTGTTGATGGAGACAGTTTGACGAATGCTAACCTCAGCTGTTTTCAAACTGACAGGGATAAAGATACCAGTTAATTCCATTTTATATTGACACAAGTCTATCATTACCATAGCAACCAGTGTTTATTTGTGTGGCACATGATCCTGCATCTCCTATATACTACTATTAAATACAGGGCTTTCTTGGCAGTGGGGTAGCACAGTGGTTAAAGTGTTTGCTTGCCTTGCTGAAGGTCCAGGTTCCTTTCCTTAATATTAGTCCAGTGGTTGATATGCATTTTAGGAGTCCCCTGCCATGACATTGCTGGAATACTGTTAAAAGTGGCCTCATACCATACTCATTCATTAAGGGGCGGTGGGGTAGCCTAGTGGTTAAAGCGTTGGCTCGTCACGCCGAAGACCCGGGTTCAATTCCCCACATGGGCACAATGTGTTAAGCCCATTTTCTGGTGTCCCCCGCCGTGATATTGCTGGAATATTGCTAAAAGCGGCGTAAAACTAAACTCAGTCAGTCAGCCCATTCATTAACTATTTGGCTGTCTTGGTTAAACAGTGAAGATCTGTTTTTTTAGAATTGTTCTTCAGTAACCCATGCTTGTCGTAAGAGGTGACTGGCGGGATCAGGTGGTCAGGCTCGTTGACTTGGTTGACACCTGTCATCGTATCCCAATTGTGTAGATTGATGCTGATGCTGTTGATCACTGGATTGTCTGGTCCAGACTCGATTATTTACAGACTGCCGCCGTATAGCTGGAATATTGCTGAGTGCGGCATAAAACTAAACACACTCACTCACTACACAAAATACGATAAAAAGATTGTATTTGTTGTTTCCCTGTCTGGTAGGTATCGGAATGGGTCAGCACAATGAATCAGGCATTGGTCCTGATGAGTACAAGCAAGCACAAACACACGTGCATATGTGTCGCAATATGCAGGTATATGGGGTGATTGACAGTCAGGAGAACCATGTTTATACCCCTTATCTTCAACATTGGGGGGACCCGTGAAGATCCGGGGTAGAATAGGTCTTCAGCAACCCATGTGCTTGCCATAAAAAGGCGACTATCTTGTCGTAAGAGGCGACTAACGGGATCGGGTGGTCACTTTCGCTGACTTGGTTGACACATGTCATCGGTTCCCAATTGCGCAGATCGATGCTCATGCTGTTGATCACTGGATTGTCTGGTCCAGACTCGATTATTTACAGACCGCCGCCATATAGCTGGAATATTGCTGAGTGCGGCTTAAAACTAAACTCACTCACTCACTCAACATTGGGGGCGGTGGGGTAGCCTAGTGGTTAAAGCGTTGGCTCGTCACGCCGAAGACCCGGGTTCGAATCCCCACATGGGTACAATGTGTGAAGCCCATTTCTGGTGTCCCCCGCCGTGATGTTGCTGGAATATTGCTAAAAGCGGCGTAAAACCAAACTCATTCAGTCATTTCAACATTGATGTTAGTTCAACTACTTAACAGTAAGGACCCGTGAAGATCCGGGGTAGAAAAGATCTTCATCAACCCATGCTTGCCACAAAAGGCGACTATGCTTGTCATAAGAGGCGACTAACGGGATCGGATGGTCAGGCTTGCTGACTTGGTTGACACATGTCATCGGTTCCCAATTGCACAGATCGATGCTCATGCTGTTGATCACTGGATTGTTTGGTCCAGACTCGATTATTTGCAGACCGCTGCCAAAAAGGTGGAATATTGCTGAGTGCGGCGTAAAACTAAACTCACTCACTCACTCACCTAACAGTAAGACAACAGCTCAGTGTGGTGTACACTTATGCTCAGCTGCCATCATAGAAGCAATATTGGTTGATTCCTGCATAAAAATATTAGTACATGAATTTTGAAAATATTTAATTCTGATTGGCCTATCCGAGGTTACAAATCACAATAACCACTTCTGATTGAATCAGCAACTTAGATTTAAGGCAATATGTCATCATTCCTTTCACATTAGGTTTGTGTACTCTACAACAAAGAGTGTTGTGGAAACAAACCTGTGAAGTACTGACCATGGAGAAATAACTTGTGGATTAACTTGGCCACTGTTGAATGTGGAGGCTCTGCCAGACATCAATAAGTACAAAATTAATTATTTGCTGATAAACACTGTAGTGTTGGGAATTGGATAAAATCTCATAATTGATGATTGGTTCAATACAACCGATCAATCATCGAAAATAATTGGTCAGCATCATTTATCAAATGTTTCTGGTTATGTTTGTTACTGCACAAAAAACAAAGAAAAAACATGTAGTTCTTATGAGTCATTTTGCAAATTCCACAAAATGCATGTGCAAATTTAACATCTTTAAAGGATGACTAGTATGTTAGGAACATAAATTTCCAGGAGTCTTTAAGATAAATTCAATCCTGACTTGGAACGAGCTTGTAATGTTTATGAAATGTAACAGACAAAACCAACCTTGTGAAAAATATTGTTAATGCAAACAAGTGTTCCAGAATTGTTTGTGTTCGATTATGAGAAAACATGATCGATTGCTTGGTCGTTTAGTCATTGCGACCAATCTTCGATTATTTCAATTAATCGGACCACCACTAAAACACTGTCAGTAATCAATACTTATATATGAATGATTATTTATGATACTCAATGGTGCTGCGTGTTGCTACTTTTTGTTTTGTGTTGCATTGTCAAAAATTAAATCTTGTGTTCAATATATAGAAACAATAAGACAGGAACTGAGAGTGTGAGTGAGTGAGTTTAGGTTTTCGCCGCACCCAGTACTATTCCGGCTTTATGGCTGTGGTTTGTAAATAGTCAAGTCCCGACCAGTCAAACCAGGGATCAACTGCATGAACATCGATCTACGCAATTGGGATACGATAACATGTGTCAACCCAGTCAACAAGCCTGACTACCTGATCCTGTTAGTCGCCTCTCACGACAAGCATGGGTTACTGAAGATCAATTCTAACCCGGATCTTCACAGATGGAAGTGAGAGACTGTGGAAGTGAAGTTGAAGACAGACAGTGCTTGAATGTCTGATGGTGACAATGATGCCATGCTCATGTTAACAGAACTGTTAAGTGTTTGTTTACTGTTATGATCTTAATATTTGTTAAAATCAGTGAGGTAGCCCAGTGGTTTAACCATTCGCTTTTCATGCTGAAGACCCAGTTTTGAATCCCCACAGAGGTACAATGTGTGAAGCAATGTGGTGTTTCTCATGGTGGTATTTCTAGAATATTGCTAAAAGTGGTGCAAATCCATACTCACTCACTCACTCACTATTAGTGATAGTATCAAAATTGATTCTCTCTTGAGTGGGGTTCGATTCCCCACATGGGTACAATGTATGAAGCCCATTTCTGGTGTCCCCAGTCGTGCTATTGCTGAATATTGCTAAAAGCGGGGTAAAACCAAACTCACTCACTAACTTTTGAGGAAATGTGGGTTAGCCAAGTGGATAGTGCTGCCACTCATTATGATAGTAATGTTTGCTCGGAATACTGAATATAATACTTAGAGTTAAGAAACTCAGTAATCTTAAGAGTGCCTACTTACATCAACTCCAAACGAATGAAAATGTACTGTTCCATGTCAGTATCAAATACTATTCACATGACAACATCTTCACATATACATTCAGCCCCCACTGAGAAGGTCAGAATATCCCCATCAAAAGTTGTCAGGTATACAACTATACAAATAGAAGAAAGACAAAGCATTTGATAGGGATATTTTAATGTTTCTTTAGCAGTTAGACATAGCATCATGTGTATATGAAATATGAAAGATGAAGAGATCTTACACTGTTCCACTTTTGAAGTCTTTGTTGGATATTTTTATCTCGTAAACAGCTACAGAAAACTGATTCTCATTGTTTCAAATGTATATTTATTGTTTAAGACATCCAATTATCTTTACCTAAAATTGAGTAGTATATTGAGTAGTATATACTGTTATTTGTCAGCTTGAGGCATTTTGATATTTGGTTATTATGACACCATGACAGGTGTTTATTTGGTGAGTGTGCATAATGATATTTGCTTTTTATACTATTGAGACATGATACATAGTCCAGCTTTTTTATGTGTATCATATGTATCCAGATCTGACAGAAACCCCATGTGTTTTAAAGCTTTGAATTTCAGGGATTTTGAAATGACATTGTTCTTTGACTCTCCAGTGAACACCACCTGTCATATTTGCTTATACTTTCATATATCCTAGCAGAGAAAATATACTGTGCTTCCTATTAAATGGTGAGAGGTTTATGTTTTCCAGTGTAACAGCATACATATGTACAACAGTGTTATACTCATTATTAACCGGTTTTGAAAGGCTAAAAAACTAAATTAAACTCTGTATCCAGTTTGTCTAGTTACTACCGGTATCTTACATCACATTCAGTGAAGTCCGTTTCACATGAAATTGCATGGAAATGAAACTATAAGGACAAGAAGACTCTGGAATAGAACCTTCTTGTCATTATGTTTTTGTCAGCTTTTACAACAAAGGACGATGCCATTAAGAGATCTTATTATAGCCAACTACTGGGTATAAAGTAATATCTTATGTGTTGTGTTCCTGAGTAATATCATTTACTTTTGATATTCATGCAACTAAAGACTGTTCAGGACATGGAATAATTCTTTGGGAAATGTTTATGAAATTAAGTTATTGTTTTTCACTACACACCATCCCACCCAGTATTCATAATCCCTTTTTTTGTTCAGTGAAGAATATTTAATTTTTATATTAACTCATTTGATAAAGACACATGGAATCCTAAAGATCTGTTTTGAAAATGTGGTAGTACATTGTGTCTGTGTTTTTTATATATTTTATTTATTTACAATGGACTGTCCATTCACTTGTTTAGTGTTATGATGCTTGATTGACCTGTTCAGTGTTATGACACTTGATTGACCTGTTCAGTGTTATGACACTTGATTGACCTGTTCAGTGTTATGACACGTGATTTACTTGTTCAGTGTTATGACACTTGATTCACTTTTCAGTGTTCTTATTTTTTCCACAGTGATATATTGTCATGTAAGCATGTCCTTCATGTGGTGTTGTGTTGCCTGTTTTATCAGATAAACATGTTACGCTTTCTCATTATCAGCCATTAGCGAGACAGTTGTATGGATATACGACTATACCATTAAAAAATAGTAGGGGATATTGGATGTACAAGATTGATAAAATGCAGATGATGAAGCCAAGGAGGAAAGAGATGATGAAGAGAAATTAAGGGGAAATGTGACAATTTATTCCATTCCTTTGGAAATGTTTCATCTGTATGGATATATATCACTTTTTCTCATATGCATTTGCATTGGCTAGTGGTATGCTCGAAAAATTGAACATCCCCTACTTTTTTGAATGATATAAATTACAATGAGTATTTCAGTGAAAATAGTATATGTAACTCCCTTACCAAGCAAGTGACATTGCATCACGTTCTGGTTAACGGTGTTACTATCTATGTCACACTCTTTGTTACTAAGTTGTATATCCATAGGATTATTGCTTTGTTCAGTGTAACAGCTTCTAACTGACACTTAAAGAAGTTGGCCATGGCCTTCTAGGTGCAGCTTTGGTTTTGCCAAGGGCGTGGCTAAATAGGTGACGTGGAACTGTGGCTATTGCCTCTTATATGTGTGGCAGGTGATGAGTGACACCAATAAATATGTTTATACAATATATCCCGGTCTTTTGTTGTGTTTGCAAGGTGAAACATCAGGACATGTATTCAGAAGGGTATCTTAAACTCCCTATCTCTGTACACCTGAGACTCTGCATGACCTGTTTCAGATGTAGTAGGTTTAAAGTTGCAGTTGGTTTTAGGAGATACACAAATGTCCCATACACCTAACGACTATGAAGATATTGTATACAAATAGGACGATCTTTTGTTAAAGATGAATTTCAAGTATTGCTTGCATGTGAGCGTTACTCAGCCCTATGGATGTGGAAAGGGTTTTGTTGCTTCTATTGTCTATGAGTGTTGAGATTGTGTTGTTTGTCCATGACAAGTAGTTATATAGGTCATCCATGACTGTCACGGTTGTGTTGGTTGAAAAAGACAAATGGCTGTTTTGGTCGTCCATGACTGACGGTTGTGTTGGTTGAATAAGACAAATGGCTGTTTTGGTCGTCCATGACTGACGGTTGTGTTTGTTGAATAAGACAAATGGCTGTTTTGGTCGTCCATGACTGATGGTTGTGTTGGTTGAATAACACAAATGGCTGTTTTGGTCGTCCATAAATGGCTGTTTTGGTCGTCCATGACTGTCACGGTTGTGTTTGTTGAATAAGACAAATGGCTGTTTTGGTCGTCCATGACTGACGGGTGTGTTTGTTGAAAAAGACAAATGGCTGTTTTGGTCGTCCATGACTGACGGTTGTGTTGGTTGAAAAAGACAAATGGCTGTTTTGGTCGTCCATGACTGTCACAGTTGTGTTGGTTGAATAAGACAAATGGCTGTTTTGGTCGTCCAGGACTGACGGTTGTGTTGCTTGAAAAAGACAAATGGCTGTTTTGGTCGTCCATGACTGACGGTTGTGTTGGTTGAAAAAGACAAATGGCTGTTTTGGTCGTCCATGACTGACGGTTGTGTTGGTTGAAAAAGACAAATGGCTGTTTTGGTCGTCCATGACTGTCACGGTTGTGTTTGTTGAAAAAGACAAATGGCTGTTTTGGTCGTCCATGACTGACGGTTGTGTTGGTTGAAAAAGACAAATGGCTGTTTTGGTCGTCCATGACTGTCACGGTTGTGTTGTTGAATAAGACAAATGGCTGTTTTTCCCTGACTTGCATGGTGTGTCAGTTGAATATGACAAAAAGACAAATGGCTGTTTTGATTCGTCCATGACTGACGGTTGTGTTTGTTGAAAAAGACAAATGGCTGTTTTGGTCGTCCATGACTGTCACGGTTGTGTTTGTTGAAAAAGACAAATGGCTGTTTTGGTCGTCCATGACTGACGGTTGTGTTGGTTGAAAAAGACAAATGGCTGTTTTGGTCGTCCATGACTGTCATGGTTGTGTTGGTTGAATAAGACAAATGGCTGTTTTGGTCGTCCCTGACTGACGGGTGTGTTGGTTGAATAACACAAATGGCTGTTTTGGTCGTCCATAAATGGCTGTTTTGGTCGTCCATGACTGACGGTTGTGTTTGTTGAATAAGACAAATGGCTGTTTTGGTCGTCCATGACTGACGGTTGTGTTGGTTGAATAACACAAATAGCTGTATTGTTCGTCCATAAATGGCTGTTTTGGTTGTCCATGACTGTCACGGTTGTGTTGGTTGAAAAAGACAAATGGCTGTTTTGGTCGTCCATGACTGACGGTTGTGTTGGTTGAAAAAGACAAATGGCTGTTTGGTCATCCATAAATGGCTGTTTTGGTTGTCCATGACTGTCACGGTTGTGTTGGTTGAATAACACAAATGGCTGTTTTGGTCGTCTATGAATGGCTGTTTTGGTTGTCCATGACTGTGACGGTTGTGTTTGTTGAATAACACAAATGGCTGTTTTGGTCGTTCATGACTGTCACGGTTGTGTTGGTTGAATAACACAAATGGCTGTTTTGGTCGTCCATAAATAACTGTTTTGGTCGTCCATGACTGTGACGGTTTTGTTGGTTGAATAACACAAATGGCTGTTTTGGTCGTCCATAAATGGCTGTTTTGGTCGTCCATGACTGTGACGGTTGTGTTGGTTGAATAACACAAATGGCTGTTTTGGTCATCCATAAATGGCTGTTTTGGTTGTCCATGACTGTAACGGTTGTGTTGGTTGAATAACACAAATGGCTGTTTTGGTCATCCATAAATGGCTGTTTTGGTTGTCCATGACTGTAACGGTTGTGTTGGTTGAATAACACAAATGGCTGTTTTGGTCATCCATAAATGGCTGTTTTGGTTGTCCATGACTGTGACGGTTGTGTTGGTTGAATAACACAAATGGCTGTTTTGGTCATCCATAAATGGCTGTTTTGGTTGTCCATGACTGTAACGGTTGTGTTGGTTGAATAACACAAATGGCTGTTTTGGTCGTCCATGACTGTCGTGATTGTGTTGGTGGTGTATGACTGTAATGATTGTGCATGAGTTTCATGCTGTGTTCGATGTTCGTGTGTCTCTGGACACAAGTGTGCCAACCTTCCGACCCGTTTAGTCGCATCACAAGACTAGCATAGCTGAGGACCAATTCTAACACATAATCGAACACCACCAACAACAGGGGATTCCTTGCATCGTCTATAGATAACCAGCAACCTTTGCTTGGAAGAGATGACAGGGTGGTCTGACTCAGTAGCGTAGATTCCATTCCAGCTGTTTGACTGGCTGATCATGAACGTCCTATCTCCACCTGGAAAGCGTGGGTTCGAATCCCGGATGAGATCCAACATCAAACGTGCTGGTGTTTCTACTTTTCTAAGAAGGTATTGTCCCACATATAACACTTATTACATCTGACCCTTCTCTAAATGACAGTATTCATAACTTTCGGCTATGCGAGAAGTACAAACTTACCCTTGTGGGAGGGAACACAAAGATGGTGATGTTGACCCTAAAACTACGACGCTTGTTACATTTACCGATCTACTTCATGTACCTGGATTAATGCTGAGTGCAGAGACAAAGAAAGAAAGAAAGAAGCAAATGGTATTTGCATAAAATAGAGATACTGATGAAACAATACGAACATATATCCCAACAAAGCAATTTATTGTTGTTTCGTGGTACAGGCAAAGGGAAGACCATTTGATCCAATGTAAGAAGGATGGTGGTGTTTTTCGGAGGAGAGTCGGGCGAGTTCATGTTGGGATACAAAACTACTGTTCCTTGTTGAGGATCCCCGTTTTCATTTGACAATGAGTAGAGCTAACATTTGAATGTATATTTTACATGAGCCTCCAACCTGGAATAGGACACCGCCCGGTTTATCTTCATGGTGACACCTCTGGGTATTGGTCAAGACAAATTAAAATATCAGAAATATATCAGTATTTTGCAACAACGACGCTCCCCCCAAAAAACCCCCAACAACAACAAACAAAAACAAAAACAACAACAACAAAAACACAAAACAACAAAAACCCAAAACAAAACAAAACACAAAACCCAAAAAATAGATACATATAATAAACAACAACAAAACACACGCACCCACGCACAGCAAGCACACACACACACACACACACACACACACACAACCAACAAACCCCCACAAAACCCCCAAAACAACAACAAAAAACAAACAAACAAAAAACCCAGAAGAACAATCAAAACAAAACAAACCAGAACCAAAAAAACAACAAAAGCAACAACAAACAAACGAGAAAAAAACCCCACTAAACAAAACCGGCCACAGGTAATTAAGACCGATCTCAAACCAAGATGTTACTGCTGCCACATGAACCTCATCCCCTGTTAAATGGTCTACTCGTACCCTGGTAACGGGACTACCATTTGGGTAAGCGTGTCTGGAGCTCGGGATGTAAACTTCGCATACCAGTAAGCTTCATTGTAATACATGTACAAATAGTCAATATCTTTGTCGCCCCATGTCTTGAAGAACGAGATCAGCCTCTGGGCCAAGACTGGGTCTCCGTCAACGCCGAATATCTCCGTGTGGTTGCCCAGGTATTCAGGCATATATGTGTAGGCGATGGCCAGGTCGTAGGTTGGTTGAAAGTCGGGATAGAATCTCACGCCGAGATCATAAAGGGCTTGAAATGCCCGCTGAACAAAGCTGCCACAGTCCCAGGACTCCGTCCAGTAGGGACCATCTGGAATGAAGTGTTGGTCTGTTTAGTATCACGCCCCAGAAAACATCCATTTTAGTGTTTTCATAGAGTCTGTTTAATGTATGAGGTATCGCTAAGGTTTAAGACGTAGATGTTGATAAAGTCTGTTGAGAGAATAAGGGTTCTGGCGAATAATGTCCCGACGTATAACTAGCTCAGACAATTAAGTTGAAGTATAATACAATGTGATTTTTCAGACTTGTACAGCAACGACCATTTAGTGGAAAATAGTACATTTAATTACTTGTGTTTTACACATCCTACAACTATATTTTATGCAGTGATTCCTGCGGCTCTCGGGGGCGGTGGTGTAAGCTAGTGGTTAAAGCGTTCGCTCGTCACGCCGAAGATCCGGGTTCGACTCCCCATATGGGTGCACTGTGTGAGGCGCATTTCTGATGTTGTCCGCCCTGATATTGCTAAAATATTGCAAAAAGCGGCGTAAAACTATAACCCACGTAGACATGGGACTCTCCGATATAACTCCGAAGAGAATCGCAGTAGGCTTTTCCAGGCGGACCACGTGATCAGTCCACCGGCGAGGGGCTTGGAGAACCATAGTCTTGTTCGTTACTTTAGTCTGCTATCTGATGCCCATATAGTAAGGTGTTGTTGTATGCTAATTTGGCCCCTCACCATTATCTATATCTCCTGGACTCGCGTTTCTGTAAACTTACAATAACCCCTGGATCCACTCCGTGGTTCTGGAGATCCGTGAAGATCCGGGTTAGAAATAATCTTCAGCAGCCCATGCTTGTCGTAAGAGGCGACTAACGGGATCGGGTGGTCAGGCTCACTGACTAGGTTGACACATGTCATCGTATCTTAATTGCGTAGATCGATGTTCATGCAGTTAATCCCTGGATTGTCTGGTCCAGACTCGATTATTTACAGACCGCCGCCATATAGCTGGAACATTGCTGAGTGCGGTGTTAGACAACAAACCAACCAAACCAAAACGTAGTTCTTGCGATCGTACATTATCCACTGCTGATGTTAATTTTCAGTTAAAGCAATTTGCAGAAAATGCAAGGACAACACGTCAGTTAAGGTAACGCGTATTACCAAGAAAACCAAGACAGCGCTTGTCTTAATGGACATGATGATGACATGTATCTGATATATATGAAAGTAAGAATCACCAGGAATTATGTAGTCAAGAACAGAATCGGAATCAAGGCGCTTCAAATACTTTCTCACAGAAATTCAACCCCTGATGGTAGAGGATGCCCCCCAACTTACCTCTGGAACGCATCAGATGTGCCGTGTCGCCATAGATACCAGTACTGTTGTCCCACGTGACCCAGTGTGAGAAAGCATTGAGGAGTTTGCCTGAAACGATATTTCTATTAGAAAATAAATAGAATGAGATATTAAGTAGAAAATAAGTGAATATATTATGCTTCAACACTAACACAATCGGATCATTCGGAACTAACAAACAATTCTCTGGGAAGTAACATTTCATGCTGTATGCGCAATTTGACTTTTTTCTGAGCAAATGAATCTTGGTGAATCTTGTGGACCTACCGGTTGTCTTCGCCACCGGATGGCGTACTGCTTTTGGCCCTTGGAAGAAGCTGCTGAAGTTGGAACTGAAGCACGATGCGCCCTGGTTACACCAGAGGAACGAATCATCTTCCAGCACCGCGGGTCGGGAGCAGTTTATGATGCTGAACATATGGGCCCAGTCCAAGGTGTAGTAGAAGCCAGTGTTGAGGTTGTGCAGGCCAATGCCGGCGTGATGCGGCATCTAAAGTGAATTAGCGAAAACGTGAGTTGGTTTGGTTTCATACTCAGATGTCTGCGTTTGCTGAGGTTGGTTTGCTGTTCTCAACAATAGTCCAGCTATATGGCAGCGTTCTGTTCTTTTGCAAATCCTGCTATCTACCGAAATCTGCAGGGATGCCGAAATCTAAAGGACAGTTTAATTACCAAGCAAATGTTGATTTCTGAAGGGGGCTTTGCTTAGACTGCATAGACTCGGGAAGATGGGTGACACATTCACTACATATTGTAATCACATGACCCGACGTTTTCAGCCGCTGCTCAAATACTTCTTTGCGCGAAGGAGGGGTCAAACAATTTCTCTTTGGACCCACAACACATTAGTTTTTAATTCTTCAACACTTTGCTGAACACTTTACCCCGTGAATATAAAACGGCCTCCCACAACTTTCTCCCGGAAAGGGGATCGTGGTTTTACCTGGTGTTGGGTGCTTACGCAGAAGAATTGATCTTCAGTAACCCTTGCTTGTCGTAAGAGGCGACTAACGGAATCGGGTGGTCGATGCTCATGATGTTGATCACTGAATTGTCTGGTCCAGACTCGATTATTTACAGACCGCCGCCATAAAGCTGGAATATTACTGACTGCGGCATAAAACTAAACTCACTCACTCACTTATGCAGAAGAGCTGTTAAATATACATATGTGGTGTTCATACATCCTTCACAGATTGGGTACAAGGTGTGAATCCCAGTTCTGGTGTCCCCCACCGTGATGTTGCTGGAATATTGCTAAAAGCGGCGTAAAACCAAACTCAGTCAGTCAGTCAGTCAGTCCTTCACAGATGTTCTATAGATAGATGACGTTTAGGCGCTGGACACATCGGATCTGTTCTGTTTCTCTTGGTGATGCATTTCTGTCTCCAATCGGAATTAATATGGTACCTATTCTCACCACTTTGTCGATAGATGGAACGCGTCTTCCACTTCCCCTCATGCTGTAGATCACTATGGTGTCGTCGTCATCAAAAGTCACCATCGGCACTCCGTCGGAACAGAAGTGTTTGTCCTGTGGGTTTTTACAGCGAGGATCCACTGGTGGTCTACTTTTAAAGCGTCTGGAAATATTAAAAAAGTGAACATGGTTAAAAAGGTTTGTTTGCGTGTTATTTATTACCGCACTAAGCAATATACCAGTGTTGTGATGGAGTCCTGTAAATATATTCGTATATATCTTTGACGCGTCAAAGAAACAGTCGATCCTTTTCAGTGTGGACACCGTTAGTCCTCGTTCCAAGCCGATGTAGGACGTGCAGAGTTACTCATTAACAATGATTCGAGAATCCGATAAATATGTTTTGACAGACCAGTCGACGCACCCCTGTTTAGATGCCACATTCCCATGAGCCCATGTTCTTGCATAACAAAGCATGACCTACAAACGACTAAAGTGGTCCTCGGTAATTCGGTTAGAAGTAACTGAACTGTTGAAACGTTGACGTAACGTGTGTGTCGTATGTTGTATATGTTGTACATATTATGCATATTTATTTTGCATATGGGCCTATGTCCTTCATGAACTAAACTGATTGATTGATCAGGAGAATTTACAGTGAATTGTACCGTTCGGAATAGCGAAATAGTAAATAGTTTCATCTTAAAGTTCTAAACAAGCGAAGAAGATAACACTCTACTATAACAATGGTTTGAAAAGAAAACTTTCTACTCCCGACACCGATTATACATCCCGGCACCGTGTCTTTAGCTTTGGCGGTACTCCCCTACTCCCTTGGAAATTAGCTCTCCAGGGAAATCCGAAATATACATTTTAGCCTTCCCGGGACAACGAAAAAATAAATTTTAGCCTTCCCGGCACGACACCTTTCAGAACAACGACTCATGTTTATCTCACCTATGTGGCATAACATAGTCAAAACTCCCAGCCTCGACTGTCGTCCAAATGATTCCATGAGAAAACAGTATCAGAGCTGTCAGCAACATTGTCGATATGAAGATGCAAGGTGACTGACTTTGTTATGTTTCTGTTGAAACAAACAACTCATATATAGTTGGAAGGGATATGAAAGGGAAATTAAATATTAGTTAATTAGTTCACGGGGCACTTCTCCAATCTGTTGACCCGAACACGCCACTGCATGGGTTTATAGGGCTGAATGATAACGTGAGCCTCACATATAATAATGATACAGAAACAGTTTGCTGTCGTCACTGCATGATCCCCCGGAGAGTTGCTTGTAGTGACCCGGGCACAACAGTGCGTGACCACGTGATCATGTTGTGGTGTAGTTAGGTCCATGTAAATTCCTATTTTTTTCAGTAATGTCATTGTAAATATTTTGTTGTCGACGTTACATGATGTCATACGGTTTTAATCTCGGAAACTTACCTATCAATTGGGAAAATTGTTTCTTGTTACAAGATAGTAAAATAAACAGGTATCTGTGAGCTTTGCTTAATCTCTATGAAAACAGATCTTCTTCAATAGTTCTGATTTAATAAAATTGTCACAATGTCACGTTGCATCAGTGACATTGTTTAACATGATTTACACTGTTCTGTTTGTCGTCTGTCAGTGACATTGTTCTGCTCGAAATTTATTAGTGACATTGTCAGTGACATTGTTGTGTTGGTTGTCTATCATTTACATTCCCCTATATGTCGTCTGTCTGTGACATTGTTGTGTTGTTTGTCTGTCATTAACATTCCCCTATATGTCGTCTGTCTGTGACATTGTTGCGTTGGTTGTCTATCATTTACATTCCCCTATATATCGTCTGTGTGACATTGTTGTGTTGGTTGTCTATCCTTTACATTCCCCTCTATGTCGTTTGTCTGTGACATTGTTGCGTTGGTTGTCTATCATTTACATTCCCCTATATATCGTCTGTGTGTGACATTGTTGTGTTGGATGTGTATCCTTTACATTCCCCTATATATCGTCTGTCGGGGACATTGTTGCGTTGGTTGTCTATCATTTACATTCCCCTATATATCGTCTGTCTGTGACATTGTTGTGTTGTTTGTCTATCATTTACATTCCCCTGTATGTTGTCTGTCTGTGACATTGTTGTGTTGGTTGTCTATCATTTACATTCCCCTATATATCGTCTGTCTGTGACATTGTTGCGTTGGTTGTCTATCATTTACATTCCCCTATATATCGTCTGTGTGTGACATTGTTGTGTTGGTTGTCTATCATTTACATTCCCCTCTATGTCGTTTGTCGGGGACATTGTTGCGTTGGTTGTCTACCATTTACATTCCCCTATATATCGTCTGTGTGTGACATTGTTGTGTTGGTTGTCTATCATTTACATTCCCCTATATGTCGTCTGTCGGGGACATTGTTGCGTTGGTTGTCTATCATTTACATTCCCCTATATATCGTCTGTGTGTGACATTGTTGCGTTGGTTGTCTATCATTTACATTCCCCTAGATATCGTCTGTCGGGGACATTGTTGCGTTGGTTGTCTATCATTTACATTCCCCTATATATCGTCTGTGTGTGACATTGTTGTGTTGGTTGTCTATCCTTTACATTCCCCTATATATCGTCTGTCTGTGACATTGTTGTGTTGGTTGTCTATCGTTTACATTCCCCTATATGTCGTCTGTCGGGGACATTGTTGCGTTGGTTGTCTATCATTTACATTCCCCTATATATCGTATGTGTGTGACATTGTTGCGTTGGTTGTCTATCATTTACATTCCCCTATATATCGTCTGTGTGTGACATTGTTGCGTTGGTTGTCTATCATTTACATTCCCCTATATATCGTCTGTCGGGGACATTGTTGCGTTGGTTGTCTATCATTTACATTCCCCTATATATCGTCTGTGTGTGACATTGTTGTGTTGGTTGTCTATCCTTTACATTCCCCTATATATCGTCTGTCTGTGAACATTGTTGTGTTGGTTGTCTATCATTTACACTCCCCTATGTGTCGTCTGTCTGTGACATTGTTGTGTTGGATGTCTATCATTTACATTCCCCTATATATCGTCTGTCTGTGACATTGTTGTGTTGGTTGTCTATCATTTACATTCCCCTATATGTCGTCTGTCTGTGACATTGTTGTGTTGTTTGTCTATCATTTACATTCCCCTATATATCGTCTGTGTGTGACATTGTTGCGTTGGTTGTCTATCATTTACATTCCCCTATATATCGTCTGTGTGTGACATTGTTGTGTTGGTTGTCTATCATTTACATTCCCCTATTTGTCGTCTGTCTGTGAACATTGTTGTGTTGGTTGTCTATCATTTACACTCCCCTATATGTCGTCTGTCTGTGACATTGTTGTGTTGGATGTCTATCATTTACATTCCCCTATATATCGTCTGTGTGTGACATTGTTGTGTTGGTTGTCTATCATTTACATTCCCCTATATATCGTCTGTCTGTGACATTTTTGTGTTGTTTGTCTATCATTTACATTCCCCTATATGTCGTCTGTCTGTGACATTGTTGCGTTGGTTGTCTATCATTTACATTCCCCTATATATCGTCTGTGTGTGACATTGTTGTGTTGGTTGTCTATCATTTACATTCCCCTATTTGTCGTCTGTCTGTGAACATTGTTGTGTTGGTTGTCTATCATTTACACTCCCCTATATGTCGTCTGTCTGTGACATTGTTGTGTTGGATGTCTATCATTTACATTCCCCTATATATCGTCTGTCTGTGACATTGTTGTGTTGGTTGTCTATCATTTACATTCCCCTATATGTCGTCTGTCTGTGACATTTTTGTGTTGTTTGTCTATCATTTACATTCCCCTATTTGTGGTCTGTCTGTGACATTGTTGTGTTGGTTGTCTATCATTTACTTTCCCCTATATGTCGTCTGTCTGTGACATTGTTGTGTTAGTTGTCTATCATTTACATTCCCCTATTTGTCGTCTGTCTGTGACATTGGTGTGAAGGTTGTCTATCATTTACATTCCCCTATTTGTCGTCTGTCGGCGACATTGTTGTGTTGGTTGTCTATCATTTACATTCCCCTATTTGTCGTCTGTCGGCGACATTGTTGTGTTGGTTGTCTATCATTTACATTCCCCTATTTGTCATCTGTCGGGGACATTGTTGTGTTGGTTGTCTATAATTTACATTGCCCAGTATGTCCTCTGTCAGTGACATTGCTCTATTTGTCGTCTGTCTGTGACATTGTTGTGTTGGTTGTCTATCATTTACATTGCCCAATATGTCCTCTGTCAGTGACATTGCTCTATTTTTCGTCTGTCTGTGACATTGTTGTGTTGGTTGTCTATCATTTACATTGCTCTATATCTATGCCGTTTATTATTGGCATAGCTGCGTTGATAGTTTAAGACTTTCATGGTCACATGTTTGATTAAAAACCTATAATTGTACTGGTTGTCCATCACTGTTATGGCTGTGCTGGTTGTTTATGATTGTCACGATTATGTTGGTTGTGTTTAATAGTTGCGATAGTTGTCCAAGACAAATGACTGTATTTGACTCTCATAGTTGTTGTGTTTGCCTTTTACTGCCATGGTTGCTTGGATGTCCACGATTCCCATCGTTATGTTGCTTATTCATGACCAATGGCTGTGCTCTATGTCAATGACTGCCTTAGTTGTGTTGGTTGCCTATGGTTACCGTTGTTGTGTTACTTGTTTATAATTGTTATGTCTGTGTTTGTTACCCATGACTACCATGGCTGTCCAAGACCAATGGTTGAGCTCCTTGTCCCGATTGTGTTTGTTATCCACCTCTGTCACCTCTGTCACGGTTGCGGTTGCGTTGCGTTGACTGTTCATTTCTAAGGGCTGTGTTGGTTGTCTATGACTACCATGGTAGTGACGAATGATAATGGTGGTTGTCCGTGATGGTCATTGATGTGCTTCTGTGTTTCGCTTTGTTGTAAGCTTGTAGACACTCTTTTGGACACAATTGTGTACTAACCGCCCGACCCCTTCAGTCACCTCACAGGACAAGTATAGCTGGGGACCAATTCTAAAGCAAAATTGAAAACACCAACCACGCTGGATGTAGGAAAAAAAGACACAGGAAAAAACGTATGTGAGGAAATGTGATAAGTAACTGTGATTCATGATTGATCCTCTGTGAGGAACTGTGATTAGTACCTGTGATTCATGATTGACCCTCTGTCAGGAACTGTGATTCATGATTGATCCTCTGTGAGGAACTGTGCTTAATAACTGTGATAATGATTGATACTCTGTGAGGAACAGTGATCAGTAACTGTGATTTATGAATGATCCTCTGTAAGGAACTGTGATTCATGATTGATCATCTGTGAGGAACTGTGCTTAGTACCTGTGATTCATGATTGATCCTCTGTGAGGAACTGTGATCAGTAACTGTGATTGATGAATGATCCTCTGTAAGGAACTGTGATTCATGGTTAATCATCTGTGAGGAACTGTGCTTAGTAACTGTGATTCATGATTGATCCTCTGTGAGGAACTGTGCTTAGTACCTGTGATTCATGATTGATCCTCTGTGAGGAACTGTGATCAGTAACTGTGATTTATGATTGACCCTCTGTCAGGAGCTGTGATTCATGATTGATCCTCTGTGAGGAACTGTGCTTAATAACTGTGATAATGATTGATCCTCTGTGAGGACCTGTTATCAGTAACTGTGATTTATGATTGGTCCTATGTTAGGAACTGTGATTCATGATTGATCATTTGTGAGGAACTGTGCTTAGTACCTGTGATTCATGATTGATCCTCTGTGAGGAACTGTGATCAGTAACTGTGATTTATGAATGATCCTCTGTAAGGAACTGTGATTCATGGTTAATCATCTGTGAGGAACTGTGCTTAGTAACTGTGATTCATGATTGATACTCTGTGAGGAACCGTCATCAGTAACTGTGATTCATGATTGGTCCTCTGTGAGGATATGTGAGTGAGTGAGTGAGTTATTATTTAACGTCACATCGGCAATATTTCAGCCATATCGTGACGAGAACAGAAATAGCATATATATAGAGATTATAAAACCTGCCGACGAAGGACAGTATGAGGATATGTGATCAGTAACTGTGATTCATGACTGATCCTCTGTGAGGAACTGATTTATGATTCATTCTGTGATTTATGATCATAATTAAACATATTAAACAGATACTATACAATTATTGTGACTTTTCTTCCTGTGACTTTTTTCCTTGCCAAAATTGTGACTTATCCGTGACTTTTTTCCCTGTGACTTTCTTTCCGATGACCACCCCACTACCCACAGCAGACGAACCGGCGATGATTCGTGGCAGATACCCAGCAACCTATGCTTAAATGGTCACGATTAAAATGGGTCGCGGGGAACGCCAGCAATTCAATCACATGAGTGTCTGTTCCGGAATGGCTTATTATCGGATGTGATTTCGGATCATACTGAACCTCAAACACACCAGATTGTGTACTTCTCTAAGAATTTGTGGTCCCAATCATAACACTTGTCACATTTACTTGTTTCCAATTTTCCGAATGACGTTTAGTGGAATGATCGGAGGATGAATGTGTTAGATTGCTGTGTTAGAGGGGAGGCGATTGGGTGCCTCAGTTTTAAGGGGGTGGATTTAAATCAATGGTGAGACCCCCAAACCAAAGTACCATAAATGTGTAATTCCAAATATAAGGTTCAATCGTCTTCATATATCTGAATTATTCTGTCCACAATCAAACACTAAGACGGCAATGATGCTTGCTTCATATGACACTGATTAAAAACAAAGCATAAATATATCCCATCAAAGCATTTTATTGGTGTTCCATGAAATGTTGAACGGCAAACTCCAAACTGTTCAATTGACCGTCTTGGAATCGGCCTTGACGAACGTCGATATATAATACAGACAAATGGAAGACCATTTGGTTGAATGCAAGGAGAAGATTGAGTGAGTGAGCTAGGCGTTATGCAGCTTTTAGCACTATTCCATCAATATCACGGCGGGGGGACGTCAGAAAGTTAATTCTTTGTTAAATGGTCTACTCATATCCTGGTAAGGGAACTATCATTTTGGTAAGCGCGTCTGGAGGTTGGGATGTCAGCTTAGCATGCCAATACGCTTCATTGAAATACAGATACATATGGTGATGGTCTTTCTGGCGCAAATGCTTGAAATACGAAATCAGCCTCTGGGCCAAGACTGGGTCTCCATCAGCGCCGAATATCTCCGTGTGGTTGCCCAGATATTCAGGCCTATGTGTGTAGGCGATGGCCAGATCGTAGGTTGGTTGAAAGTCGGGATAGAATCTCACGCCGAGATCATAGAGTGCTTGAAATGCCCGCTGAACAAAGCTGCCACAGGTCCAGGTGTCCGTCCAGTAGGGGCCATCTAGAATGAAATGTAGGTGTGATTAGTGCCATGTCCAATAAAAACACATAGTTTGGTTTTTTATTACGTCGCACTCAGCAACATTCCAGCTCCTTTGCAGCAGTCAGTAAATAATGAAGTCTGGACCAGAAAACCCAGTGATAAACAGCATGAACATCGATCTACGCAATTTGGATACGATGACATGTGCCAACCAAGTCAGCAAGCCTGACCACCCGATTCCGTTAGTGGTCTCTACGACAAGCATGGGTTACTGAAGACCAATTCTAACCCGGATTTTCACGGGTCAGCTCATCTGTGAATCGTGGTAGGTCATGCAAATCGATTTTAAAGGGCATACTTTTGCGTATTGTACTCGCCATCTGATTGGTTATACCTAGTAGCGTAGCTAATCAAATTGACAAACAGAAATCAAATAAAGGTAACTTGAGATTGTTAGAACCACGTGAATGGATCTACGGCTTAGAGTAGGATGATGCTCACCTCTGGAACGCATCAGATATGCCGTGTCGCCATAGATACCAGTATTGTTGTCCCACGTGACCCAGTGGGAGAAAGCACTGATGATTTTGCCTGAAAAGATGTTTCCATTAAAACATTAATCAGGTGAGATAATGAAAAGAATATAACTGGACTTATTCCACCCCTTCACTCACTCATTTTCAGGCAGAAAACCAACACATATTGGCACATTATTTATAAGCAATACATCCTTACCTGAGAATATAGTATTTACCACTTCCTCAGTGGTGATGAAGACCACGTCATTCGTCAGTTATCGCCAAAACCCGGAGAGTTAATATGCTGATGAGGGTCAGGTAACAGAGGTACCATAAGTCACCATAATGGTGATCTACGTTAAGTTGATGGCTATCTGAAGCCTTTTTCTGTTTTGAATAGTGCAGTCGCAGTTATGACCTTTTAATGTCCTAATGCTAGTGTATATATATCAACTTTACGAAGATCACCATAATGGTGACTTTGGGGACTTATGGTGCCTCTGTTTGATTGCGATCTGTTTGGTTGTAACATAATGGTGATCTACGTTAAGTTGATTGCTATCTGAAGCCTTTTTCTGTTTTGAATAGTGCAGTCGCAGTTATGACCTTTTAATGTCCTTATGCTAGTGTATATATATCAACTTAACGATGATCACCATAATGGTGACTTTGGGGAATTATGGTGCCTCTGTTTGATTGCGATATGTTTGGTTGTAACATAATGGTGATCTACGTTAAGTTGATTGCTATCTGAAGCCTTTTTCTGTTTTGAATAGTGCAGTCGCAATTATGACCTTTTAATGTCCTTATGCTAGTGTATATATATCAACTTAACGAAGATCACCATAATGGTTACTTTGGGGACTTATGGTGCCTCTGTTTGATTGTGATCTGTTTGGTTGGCACCATAATGGTGAGTTGAGAGGAAGGTGATTACTTAATGGATGACGTCTTCTGTATCATATTATGATGTCACTTTTCAGTAAAAGGTCGTATATCTCACTAAGGCGGCTGTGATGGTCTAGTTACAGACATAATCGTAGTTTCTCGCAGTGCCTCATTAACTAAGCAGGTATGGGTGACAGTATCGGCGCTATGGTGAATCTCATGGACCTACCAGTTGTCTTCGCCACCGGGTGGCGCTCTGTTCCTGGTCCCCGGAAGTAGCCGGTAAAGTTGTTACTGAAACACGACGCGCCTTGGTTACACCAGAGCAACGAATCATCCTCCAGCACCGTGGGTCGGCTCCAGTTCAGAACGCCGAACAGAGGGGACCAGTCCAAGGTGTAGTTGAAGCCAGTGTTGAGGTTGTGCAGGCCCATGCCGGCGTGATGAGGCATCTAAAGTGAATTAGCGAGTAAGTGTGTGAGTTGGTTTGGTTTCAAACCGTGCTTAGATCAGTGTGTGTTATCTGAACAGGATAGATTGGCCACTGTCAATCATGTGTAGCATCTGGGTACAGTGCTTTCCCCGATACAAGGTGGTTTACTGGCAATAGAATACCAGTTTGTATCCGTGTCGAACTTTTCGAATTTCGTGTTCGTTCGTAGCGCCACCAATGGCGCGTTGCTACTTATGCCCCTTTTATGTCCTTCCTATTAACAACTCAGATTTCACCTGTCATGTTACTTGCATATTGGTCTAACAAAATGGCGGCTCCCAGTCAAGACGGTCCGATCGAAAATCAAGATCTACAGACTGTATATTGTAATGAAACGCGTATTACTTTGCGAAGTGCATCAACTTACTTTAGCACCTTGATTAAAAACATGAAAAATGGGAAAATATCTGTCGACACCTCGTTGACGGGATTCATGTTTTGCAAATCGTGAGGATGTTCAGGGGTCGCGTGTGCCTATGAGTGAGTGAGTTTTAGTTTTACGCCGCACCCAGCAATATTCCAGCTATACCGGGGCGGGCTTAGGATAGAGTCGACTAACCAATAGTTGCTATCACCGATGAGTAACATCTGGATACAGAATTGGTGGTTCGATCGGCCCTTCTTTGTCCTTCCTACTGACCAATCAGATTTCACTTATCATAGTACTTGTATTTGCTTCCAACAAATGACGGTCTTGATGTATATTGGAATGAAACGAGTATTACCTTGCTAAGTGCATCAAATAATGTCAACACCTTGATTAATAACATGAACAAAATGACAAAATATCTGTCGACGTCCATTTGACGGGGCAAATGTTTTCCAATTCTGCTATCAACCGAAATCTGCAGGGATGTCTATTTCGTTTGGTGGCTTAGCTTGGACTATGCATAGACCCGTTAATCCAGCCAGAACATAACTTTCATGAAGGTCAAGCGAAATTCGGCAATGGTGGAAGATGGACTTCCCCTTGCCTCGGGAAGATGGGTGACACACTATCGGTGAATATTGTAAACGTCTGGCTCAACGTTTTCAATCGTTTACATAGTGTCGGGTTAAGCGTGAGTGAGTGAGTTTTACGCCGCACTCAGCAATATTCCAGCTGCATGGAGGCGGTCTGTAAATAATCGAGTCTGGACCAGACAATCCAGTGATCAACAGCATGAGCATCGATCTTCGCAATTGGGAACCGATGACATGTGTCAACCAAGTCAGCGATCCTGACCACCCGATCCCGATCGCCTTTTATGACAAGCATGGGTTGCTGAAGACCAATTCCACCCCGGATCTTCACGGGTGGTGGGGTAAGAAGAGACGGGAGGTGTACATGCGAGCTAAGTGTCATTGAGTATACCCCCTTTACAGAGGCTGTATAGACACAGGACGTTTAGGCGCTGGACACTCAGAATCTGTCCTGTTTTTTTGTGGATGATGTAATACTGTCCCCAAAACTATTTGCAAGAGGGTTAATCAACAATTAATGCAGTGTTCTCACCATTCTGTCGGTGCCTGGGGTATGGCTTCCACTTCCACTCATGCTGTAGATCACTATGATGTCGTCGTCATCAAACGTCGCCATCGGCTCTCCGCCGAAACAGAAGTGTTTTCCCTGTGCATTTTGACAGCGAGGATCCGATTGTGGTCTGCTTTCAAAGCGTCTGGAAATATTGAACCTGCATCAGCATGGTCAAGAGGTTTGTTTACTTAAGTATTATTTTATCAGTAAATTATCGAGTCAATCGAAAACTCTTTCGGGGTTATATCATCACTATTACTGGCCACCTGATCAGTAATGGTTTCTGGTGACCTGTATTGTAACCCGGATGTTTAACAGGATGAGGGT
This sequence comes from Haliotis rubra, assembly GCF_003918875.1. Taxonomy (NCBI): domain Eukaryota; kingdom Metazoa; phylum Mollusca; class Gastropoda; order Lepetellida; family Haliotidae; genus Haliotis; species Haliotis rubra. The sequence goes on from NW_025764891.1 coordinate 9,094,669, forward strand.
GGGTTTATAGGTAGGGCTTGGACGACAAAATAAAGGACCGTTCATAATTTATGGCTTAGGTGTGTGTGTGTGTGTGCGCGTGCGTGCGAGCGTGCGTGCGTGCGTGTGTTGTTGGTGAACGGTCCCTAAGATACTTATAAAATAATCGATTCCCTTCTGTTGATTAGTAAGTCCGATGACCTCCTATTTCATGAGGCAAATAATATATATATTAATAATCACGGATAACCCAAGCTGCTTGTGAGGTGCCAGAGGGTTAATAGTCACATGACATTTCCCACCTGGTACCTATTTTCTGCTGGGTGAACAGAGGCAATTTTGAACAAACTCACTTGCCTAAGGTGAGACCATATGTATCACACGTGCTGTTGTAGGGCAGAACTGAAGTTCCAAGAAACTCTTAGGAGTCAAGCTGCCAATGGTCACCCATCCAAGAATTCTCCGCGCCCAACGATGCTTATCTTCAACTGATTTGTGAATTTGTGAGAGAGGAGTACTATTTGATAAAAGTCTATTGCAACGAGTTGTTTAAAATATACGACTGAAGCAAGACAAAAGTAACATTTTTTGTTACCCACCCTAAACTCAGGCCTTCAAATGTATGGATACTTAGCCTAATATCCTTATGGCAGTAGCGCTTGAATACATAAAACAAAGTTCTTGAATGACATCACCCAGCTTCCTGCTTAATACTGATACGTACTGCGACTACCACAAAAAGATTTCAGACATGTCTGTAAATTGGCAAGGCAATGATGATAGTAATGGTGGAAACTAGACATGGTAGGTAGGTCAGGACACTTAGCGAAACCTTAGTACTTCCGGTGACAAACTACGTTTCATACCTTTTGGAATGGTCTCATGGTTGCCATGTTTGTCGCAAACATGTCCAAGTAACAGTAAAACCTCGTTATCGTGGACATGGTTCGTCCTCGTTTTCAGGACGATATAGGACATACAGAATTACTGTTTAACTCGAAAATATGTCTTTGATAGCCCAGTCGAAACACCCCTGTGTGAGATGACACATCCGAGCATGAACCCAGTTCTTCCATAACAAAACAGGACACACAAACACCACCACTGGACTGGTTCCCGGTAATCCGGTTATCCGAAACATGAAAGTGAACGTAAACGCTGATCGGGACAATTTACAGTGAACTGTACTGTTCGGAAGAACGCGGTTTCATTGCAAACTGTTTTAGAACAACGACTCATGTTTATCTCACCTGTGTGGTATAACATAGTCAAAACTCCCAGCCTCGGCTGTCGTCCAAAAGATTTCATGAGAAAACAGTATCAGAGCTGTCAGCAACATTGTCGATGCCGGGCCACAGTAAATTTTGCAATATTGCTATTAAAACACAGAACCCTTTTATAGGTAGTACATATGTATAAGGGTAATTAAATATGAATGTAATTAGTTCGCCGGACACATCCCACCATGCAGAGCTGCTTGAGTTGACCTGGGCACATCACTGCATGGGTTAATACGAGGGGTGAGTAATAACGTGAACCTCACATATAATAATGATAGAGAAATTGTTTGTTGTGGACATTTTATGATGCTGAAAACCAAGAAGAATTCGATCTTTTACTTCCGCAGCCCAGTGAGCCTTCCTTCGGTAATTATACAAACCATACTGGAGATGGGACTTGCCCCAGGGGAAGGCACAGATGGTCAAACCATCTAAAAACCACACTAATTGAGTGTGCAAAAGCGACAGGATGGCCTGAAAATCCACGCGTCAATGGCAAAAATCGCTTAAGCTGCATTGGGAAAATACAATGTCAATGTATGCTTACCCGACGGAGCAAAATCTCCGGGACCAACTCTGGCAACTTAAGCTTCACATGCGCCGTGAGCCAGTTGAACCCACAACTGGTGCCCGTCAGGAACCTTTGCATGAGCAGAATGCTCAAGTAGCTGCAGACTCAAAACTCCTTATGGACGTCTGCGGCAACCTCTTTCCTCTTTCTGATGAAAACTGTTCCGGCATAGAGCCAGTTGGCCTCGAAATTTCTGACCCTCACTCTTCTTCTTCCTCAGGTAAAAATCCAGTTTACATTTTGATTAACTCAATTTATTATTTGTGATTTACCTTTAACAAATGGAGGCAAATTAAAGAACTAAAATGTTTTTTCCCAAAAATGAAATTGATTTATTTAATGAAGCTATTTCCCTAAAACTTTCTGCGGACTGTTCGTTACATGAAGTTAATTGTTGTGTCTATGCTGCCGCTCGAACTCTAAAGGAACTTCACATCTAATATCTATTGATGATAACAAAAGACCAAAGAAAAAACGGTTTCTAGTAAAACTTAATGAAATTACAAGAAACATTTCTGGATAGAGAGCTGTGCCTTAAAATGAGATCGTCAGGGAACCCAATGTCTAAAAGACAAAAGTCAATCTGGAGAAAATTAAAATTTTTAAATATAGGACAACTTGTTTGAGTATTGAGTACAATAATCTGTATCGAAACGTCGCACTCACAAAATAAAGAAGTTGTAATCCTAAAAAAATTGTTCTACATTGTAATATAGGACAACGAAAGAAAATGTACTTCTCCTTACGGGAAAAGTAAAGGTTTGGACTGAGAGAAAGAAGAAAATGGGAAAAGAAGAACAAATTCATCAAACAAATAAAAAGGTTAGAAACAATCTGTTTGAGAAGCATTTTTACAGGCAACTCAAAACAAAGGGTAATGGTGAACATGCTGACGGCCTCCGATGGATGCCAATGAGAGGTTCTGGAAACAGTTGTGGTCTGTCAAACCTGATCGTGTCCTCTTTGATAAAGCCAATTATAATTATATCATTGAATTTTCTGTCCCTTTTGACAGCAACGTGATTGACAAGATTCAGGAAAAGTATGCTAAATATGCGTACCTCGCCTTTGAAATGTCTTGCTTTCATCCCAACTATACTGTCGTCAGACTCCCTACTGTTCTCGGTGCCCTTGGTTTGGTACCTCCTGTTCTTTTGGGGGGTTGAGTCCCATCCGGGATTCGAACCCACACCCTCAGAGTCAGGCACCTAATCGCCAGCACACAAAGTCAGACGCCTAGTGTAATCCCAAATATAACATATGTTACATTTGACCACTTTCTAAAATGGCATTGTGTATTTCATAGCTTTCGGCCGTGGGAGCCGTGCCAATTAACACTTATCAGAGGGGTACACAAAGTCCGCAGTCTAGACTACCAGTTATCCGACTTCCATTTTTGTGGAAGCCGCGGTGGCTGAGCGGTCTAGGCGTCTGACTTTGTGTGCTGGCGATCAGGTGCCTGACTCTGAGTACTAGAATCTGTACTTTACTGAGAAAGTGTAATCCCAAATATAACATATGTTACATTTGACCACTTTCTGAAATGGCATTGTGTATTTCATATCTGTCCTCTCGTCATTCAGTTTGAGGTAATTCAGATTCCTCCAGTGCCGTGTGTCATCAATGCACTGTCCGAGTCTTGTGATGTGGATAGATAGTTCTGCAGTTTGGAAGGAAATATACATATGATTATCATCAGCATGGAAGTGGAAGTTCAAAGAATGTTTCTTGATAATATCTCCAATTGTTAGATTGTATAAAGTAAAAAGAAGTGGTCCGAGAACAGAACCCTGAGGAACCCCACATTGACTTTTGAATGTGATAGAACGCTTATCTTGAACTTTCACGGACATTGTACGGTCAGAAAGATAATATTTGATCCACTATAGAGCTGCCCACGAATGCCAAAGGTGTTTAAGCCTGTTTAGCAATATGGTGTTGTCAGTAGTGTCAACATCAGATGAAAGATCGAGGAGGACAAGAAGTGTAGCTTTCTGTTGCCCAATGGATGTCATGATATCATTGTAGACCTTCGCAAGAGCTGTCTTAGTACTGTGATTTGACTTGTGTGCAGGCTGATATGTTTCAGTAACATAATTATGTATCAAATGTTGCTCTAGGTGTGGAGCTATTACTCTCTTAAGACACTTAGACACAAATGAAAGATAAGACCAAGAGAAGATAGTGATATAGGTTGTCTGGATGTCATACGGGAATAATCTCCACAACTTGTTAGCATTGATCAATCTCACTGAAATTGTTTCTTTCACTCCGATTAAGTAGTGATGACTTTATGATATTGTTATATATACTATCCCCAAAAAGAAACGCATAGACCAGAAATCTGTTGCGAAAATGTTGTATTTTCAAACACGTATAACTCGTCCACAAATAGACTTTAGTACATGAACTTTTACATCAGTTTAGAGAAGGAAATGTCTATACAACCAAGTGGATTATTTTAGATAACGGCCCCGACGTCAGGTCTTCTGGCTCTCAGTCCAATCTCTATCAACCTGTTCCGTACAGTTAGACCGGATATCCTCCGAAGTCCAGGCACCCTGGCTGCTGTGCTCTCACCCGTGGCCGTACGAACACGCAAATGTAGTACCCGGATGACCCGATCTTGGGCTGGAGTGGTGCCTCGAGGTCTGCCTGTACGGGGACAGTCGTTTGTTATACTTGTTTGGTTGTAACGAGCTGCAAGCCGTGATATCGTGCTCAGACTAACATTCAGACGCCTGGCAACAAAAGATTGCTTATCTCCAGCGTGCATTCTTTCAATGGCGATGTTCTGTGTCGCATCGTCAAGACGTGGCGTAGTGATTTGACCTGAAACTCCTTCAAAACGAATGCCGATTTCCGAAAGTAATCTGCATTTTATAGCCTGACAGTGCATGCTCTTTGCTGCACAATTTCAACTGGAAGGTGATTTCTGTTGCGTTGTGGCGATGCCTGTTTAATCCTTGTAAGAAATCGCATCAAAATCAACATTTTCAGGTAAAGTCGATTTTCTACTTGTGCAATTGTGTAAAATCATGTTATCAACACTTTTGTTACATATTTGGACGATTGTTTGAACACAATAGGTAATTAATAGATTTTGTATGCGTTTCTTTTTTGGAATAGTATATGTGATCAAACGTTACATCAGTAACAGAATGATATATTTTGTTGCATGCTCTAGTCATTCCCTTTGCATCAATAACAGTGTGAAGCTATTATCCTCTCAAGACACTTAGACACAAATGAAAGATTAAACCCACAGTTATAGCTATATAGGTTGTCTGGATGTCATACGGAAATAATCTCCACAACGTTCCGGTCACTTGAGCAAATTGTTTCTTTGTCTGTGACACGTTAGTAAAATAAGCACGGTGAGCATTGATCTGTGAGCATTGATCAATCTCACTGAAATTGGTTCGTTCCCTCTGATTCAGTAGTGCTGACGTTATGATATTGTTATATATGTGATCAAACGTTGCATCAGTAACAGAATGTGTTGACGATGACGTCATTCTGTTTGTTGTCTGTGTCTTACATTGTTGTGTTGTTTACCCTTGAGAGACGCTGTTGTTGCCTGTCACTGACCATGTGATGATTGTTGTCAGTCACTGACACTGTTGTAATTGTCAGTGATTTACTCTGCTAGTTGTTTGTGTCTAACAACGTTGTTGTGATTGTCTGTCACTGACGTTGTTGTTTTGTTTTTGACAACAGATCGTTCTAAAATGTATATACTTAGTGTATTTATAATATTCTGAACTTTTGTGATAACAAAAGCCCTAATTTGACAGTAGAAGGCATTATGCTAACTATTCTTAAAAAAGAACTCATTTTATTCGGAGTGATTTGCTCAGAGTCTGATAATAAAGTTTTGTTGTGTTTTCTCGATACAGAACTCTGTTTTGCCCGTTGTGAGTGACTGTTATTATTGTCTGTCAGAGAACAAACACAATACTGTCAGTGACATTGTTGTGTTTATGGTCTGTCACTAACATCGTTGTGTTAGTTGTCTGTTAGTGACATTGTGCTGCTTTGTCGTGTCGTAACTGACGTTGTCGTGTTTGCTGTTTGTCACTGGCATTGTTGTGTATTTTGTTTGCTATTGACATTGTTTGTGTTTGTTGTCTGTTTCTGACACCGTTCTTGTTTATTGTCGTTTAGTCACTTGGGTGTGTTGGTTGTCAAATACTGATGCTTTCATGTTGATATCATGCGTGGTTTGTCTTTGACTCTCATGGTCGCGTTTTTATCCAAAACCACCATGTTTGGTGGGTCTTTTCCCCACCCCACCTCCCCCTACCCCCAGAACCTAAAGTTGTCCTGGATGTCTATGACTATTCAAAACTGGGAGGGGGTTGGTTGTTCTGGACAAATGGTTGGCCAAGCCTTGTGATTGTGCTGGGTGTATATGATTGTAACGGTTATGTTTAATAGCTGTAACTTTCATGGTTATGATGGTCATCCAAGCCTAATGGTTGTATTTGTTGCCCATGACTCTAATCGTTGTGTTGGTTGTCCATAACAGTTGTTCTGGGTGACTATGACTTTCCTTGTTCTGTTAACTGTTTACGACTGCTATATTTGCGTTTGTTATCTTTGACTGCCATGGTTGTGTTGGTTGCCCATGACGTCATGGTGTTGTTGGTTGTACAAGACTAACAGTTGTTCTGGATGTCTATGACTGCCCTTGTTCTGTTGGTTGGTCATGTGTTTGTTATTCTTGACTATGATGGTCCTGCTTGATGTCTAAGACCAAAGGTTCTGTTGTTTGTCTATGACTGTCGCGGTTGTCTGTTAACAATGACTGTCACATTTGTGTTGGTTGTCCAAGACTAATGGTTCTGTTGGTTGGCTATGACTGTCGCGGTTGTCTGTTAACGATGACTGTCACATTTGTGTTGCTTGTCCAAGACTAATGGTTCTGTTGGTTGGCTATGACTGTCGCGGTTGTCTGTTAACGATGACTGTCACATTTGTGTTGCTTGTCCAAGACTAACGGTTGTATCTGTTGCCCATGACTGTCATTGTTGTGTTGGTTGTACAGGACTGTGGTTGTGCTGGATGTCTATGTGTGTCATAGTTGTGTTGTATGCCTTTTACTTCAGATATTGTGTTTGTTGTCTACGAGTAGCGTAGTTGTGTTGGTTGTACAAGACCTACGATTGTGAAGGATGTAAACGACTTATGGTTGAGTTGAACGTCTATTACTGTCATTTTTGTATTGTTGTGTATGACTATTTTGGTTGTGCTTTTATTTAAGACTAATGGTTGTGTTGGTTGTCGATGACAAATGGTTTTATCTAACCTCACACATAAATGCCGCTTTCTGATTGGCTGAGCGCTCTTCTATTATTTTCAATGTACCCCGCGTACAAGCGAGGTACATTTCAATGTATCCCGCTGTCAATGGCAACTCATTTGGTACTTCGCGGTAGTAATTCTTTATCTGGAATTACATTGAATCACGTATGCTGTACGGAAATTACCGATGTTTTGCGAATGCAAATCGATGGAAGGGAGATAACTCTAAATCTGTTTTTCTTGTCAGCAAAATCTAGCGATGGCTACAAAAAGATTTGTACCCGTGCTTAAAACAATTCAAAATTAACATTAAGATGTTCGGTAAGATAAATACGTTGTTCACTGGTCCCTCGTGGCCCATGGGTTGATGTACCCTCGATGTTTGTTTATGTTCCCTGAGCCCGAAAGGTTGATGTACCCTCGATGTTTGTTTGTAAACAAACATCGAGGGTACATCAACCCATTCCCCCCTCGTGACCAGTGAACAACTTATTATGTTGTCTTTCATGACTGTCTTATATCGGTTTTGAATGACTGCCATGGTTGTGTACATTTTTCATTACGATCATTGTTGTGCTGGTTGTCAATGACTGCAATGGTTGTGCTGGTGATCCATGACTGTCATGGTTGTGTTAATTGTCGAGGACTAATGGTTGAATTTGTTATCCATCACTGTTATCATTCTGTTAGCTGTCCAATGCTAATGGTTGTGTTGGCTGCCCTATACTAATGGTTGTGTTGGCTGTCCAATACTAATGGTTGTGTTGGCTGCCCTATACTAATGGTTGTGTTGGCTGTCCAATACTAATGGTTGTGTTGGCTGTCCAATGCTAATGGTTATGTTGGTTGTCCAATACTAATGGTTGTGTTGGTGGTCCATGACTGACATGATTGTTAGTTGTCTGAGATTAATGGTTGTGTTGGTTGCCCTATACTAATGGTTGTGTTGGCTATCCAATAATAATGGTTGTGTTGGCTGTCCAAGAATAATGGTTGTGTTCGCTGTCCAATACTAATGGTTATGTTGGTTGCCCTATACTAATGGTTGTGTTGGCTATCCAATAATAATGGCTGTGTTGGCTGTCCAAGAATAATGGTTGTGTTGGCTATCCAATAATAATGGTTGTGTTGGCTGTCAAACACTAATGGTTGTGTTGGCTGTCCAATACTAATGGTTGTGTTGGCTGCCCAATAGTAATGGTTGTGTTGGCTTCCCTATACTAATGGTTGTATTTGTTATCCATCAATGTCATGGTTCTGTTAGCTGTCCAATACCAATGGTTGTGTTGGCTGCCCTATACTAATGGTTGTGTTGGCTGTTCAATGCTAATGTTTGTGTTGGATGTCCAATGCTAATGGTTATGTTGGTTGTCCAATGCTAATGGTTGTGTTGGCTGTCCAATGCTAATGGTTGTGTTGGCTGTCCAATGCTAATGGTTGTGTTGGTTGCCCAATAATAATGGTTGTGTTGACTGTCCAATACTAATAGTTGTGTTGGTGGTCCATGATTGTGTTAGTTGTCTGAGATTAGTGGTTGTGTTGGCTGCCCGATACTAATGGTTGTGTTGGAGGCCAATGACTGACATTGATGTGCACGTGTGTTATGCTGTGTTGCATGTTCGTGTCTACAATTCTGTGCCAACCGTCCGACCCGTTCAGTAGCTTCACAGGGCGGTGAGGTAGCCTGGTAATTAAAGCGTTCGCTCGTCACGCCGAAGACTCGGGTTCGATTCCCCACATAGGTACAATGTGTGGAGCCCACTTCCGGGGTCCCCCGCCGTGATATTGCTGGAATATTGCTAAAAGCGGCGTGAAACCATACTCACTCACTCACCCAGTCGCTTCACAGGACAAGTACACCTGGGGACGGCAGTGGCACACCATATGAAGACACTAATTAGGAACAATACGTACAGATATCCAATCAAAGTATTTATTTGTGTATTTGGAACGAGAAAATCCAAACTTGTCAATTTATTGTCTGGGAAATGCCCTTGATATTAAAACATTTCAATACACAGACGAAGTGACGGCCATTTGATCCAATGCAAGAAGGAGGGTGGAGAGTCGGGCAAGTTCATGTTGGGATACATAACTACTGTTCCCTGTTGATGATCCCCGATTTCATTTGGCAATGTAAATGGCAATGGCATAGGAAATCGCCCGGTTTATCCTCACGGTGATGTCTCGGGTTGTTTCTTTAAGTGGAATTAGAAACTGGTTTGACGAAGAAGAGCAAATTTTATGGATTGAAAATCAACAAGAACATACGTGAAGGATACATGCGTTTATACAATTGAGTGTGATTACATTGGTTCTGGATGTTGCGCATCCCTCATTTGAAAACGGTGGCAGCATCTGTGCAGTTCTCAATCCATGAAACCTGTCATTCTCCCGCTTATTAGTTCAGGAACATCAATATATTTTGCAACAACTCCTCTCCCCCAAAGACAGCAAACAAACCCAAAATAAACAAACAAAACAAAAACAAACGTCCCTCCCACCACAACCCCTCCCCAAAATAACAAAACAAAATAAACAACAAAACAAAAAACAAAAGAAAACCCCAAAATAAACAAAAAAAACCAAACAAGCAAAAACAAACAAACAAGCAAAAAAAAAACCTCCAAAACGAACTAAAAAATAACCCACAAACTCCAAACATAACAAACCCAAACAAACCCACAAAAAAATCTGTTACTGCTGCCACATGAACCTCATCCCCTGTTAAATGGTCTACTCGTACCCTGGTAACGGAACTACCATTTGGGTAAGCGTGTCTGGAGCTCGGGTTGTTAACTTCGCATACCAGTAAGCTTCATTGTAATACATGTACAAATGGTCAATATCTTTGTTGCCCCATGTCTTGAAGAACGAGATCAGCCTCTGGGCCAAGACTGGGTCTCCGTCAACGCCGAATATCTCCGTGTGGTTGCCCAGGTATTCAGGCATATATGTGTAGGCGATGGCCAGGTCGTAGGTTGGTTGAAAGTCGGGATAGAATCTCACGCCGAGATCATAGAGTGCTTGAAATGCCCGCTGAACAAAGCTGCCACAGGTCCAGGTGTCCGTCCAGTAGGGACCATCTGGAATGAAATGAATATGAGTGTGATTTAAACCCTTTAAAACATATACTGAAGTTTTTCACAGTCAGTAAGAGGCGACGTTAAGGTCGGAAATCTTATAGTTGATAGAACTGGGTGGTCGATTATCAAGGGAATATGTGACTTTAAACTGACCAACGACTTAGCGTAAGGTTGAGAAAAGGTCAGGAATATGTGACTCCAACCAACGACTAGTGGAGAAAAGGTCAAGAAAAGCCACTGAAAGAAAAATCAGTGGAGTGTATTACTCAGTGCAGATAAGAAATACTTACACTTCTCAGAGAGGTATACAAAGTACGTGATCGAAACATTTTGTGAAAGATCTGTGGCTGAGTGGGTTAGATCGCTGTGCTTGCGATTTGGTGCCTCACACTGAGAGTGTGAGTTCGAATCCCGGATGGGTCTCAACCCCAAAAGTATTAATCCCAAATATAACGCATTTTGCATTTAAAGATGAACTTCATGAACCTGCATTATTGCTGTGTTCTACAACAAACAAAGAGACGGCAATAGTACTAGAATATGTACTTTTCTGAGAAAGTGATATATTTGACCACTTTCTAAATGGCATTCTGTATTCATTCAACAACTACATTATATGAAGATTTACGTCTTTGTCCTGAGTTGGAAAAAAACAAATAAAAGGGAGAAGGCAAGGATGTGTCTCTTAGTACCAAATAAACGAAGCCACTGACAATTTTAAAAGTCATGAAAACATCCTCTCCATCAATACGCTGTTTGAGGGCATTCTTTTGTGTGTCAGTCATTTTTTCAATCTTGAATTTCTCTCAAACTCGTCCGTTATGAATGGGACTGGCTGCCATGCTGAGGATGGTTTAACAAACACACTAGCGTAACCAATCAGATTGACAAACATACATCAAGGGTGTATAATTTAAGATTGCGACAACCATGGACATATATCCATGGCTTAGGGTAGGTTCACGGAAATGCCACCCCGGATGATAGAGAATGCTCCCCAACTCACCCCTGGAACGCATCAGATGTACCGAGCCGCCATAGATACCAGTATTGTTGTCCCACGTAACCCAGTCAGAGAAAGCATTGATGATTTTGCCTGAAAAGATGTTTCCCTTTAAGTATTTTTAATTGGATAAGATAAAAATAACAGGAAATAACTGAATGTATAATACTTCCGAATTACTGCCCATCGTTGACCGGATTTATATATTATCTCTGTGGAACATTGCCATGGATTGGTGTATACAAATTTACCATAGTTTCTCGCAGTGCCGCATTAGCTATTTAGGTATTGGTGACAATGGTGAATCTTGTGGACCTACCGGTTGTCTTCGCCACTGGATGACGTTCTGCTGGTAGACCCTGGAAGAAACTGTTGAAACTGTCACTGAAGCATGACGCGCCTTGGTTACACCAGAGGAACGAATCATCCTCCAGCACCGTAGGTCAGGAGCAGTTTAAGATACCGAACATAGCGTACCAGTCCAAGGTGTAGTTGAAGCCAGTGTTGAGGTTGTAAAGGCCAATGGCGGCGTGATGAGGCATCTGAAGTGAATTAGCGAGTGTGTGAGTTGGTTTGGTTTTTACACTCAGATGTCTGCTGTCCTATACCTGGGCATTGAGCAGAAAAAAAGACGGTCATTTTGATTTTTTTAAGATGCACCTGGGTGACCTAGGTAAACATCTGGATGACCTTATTATGTATACGTAGGTGTGTGGTTTCATACTCTGCGTGTGCTAAAGTCGACTAACAGTTGTTATCACCGATGAGTAACGACTGGATATGGAATTTCGTGGTTCTATCTGCACTGGTTATTTATGGCCCTTATTTGTCCTTCCTATTGACCAGTCAGATTTCATCGATCATATTACTTGCATTTGCTTCCAACAGAAGTGTTTGAGTTGATTTGGTTTCATACTCAGAGATTTTTGTGTGCTTAGGATGGAGTCGATGAGTGACGCCTGGATAGTGTGTCACATATCCTCCCGAAACAAAATAACATACAAGTTTCCACCATTGCAGAACTAGGCTGTAAATCCGTGGCTTAATGGTAGCGCCACCAGTGGCATGTGGCTAGTTATATCATTTCTTTGTCCTTCCTATTGGCCAATCAGATTTTCCCTATCATATTACTTGCATTAACTACCAACATAATGGCTGCTCCCAGTCAAGAGGAAATGATAAAAAATAAGATATAATATTGTATTGAAACGGGCATTACCTCTTCAAGTGTCTCATTATTACTTCAGCATCTTTCCTCTAGTAAATACCTATTGACGCTCGTTTGACGTTACACGTATGTTGTATTTATTGCAATCAACCCAGATATATATATTTATTTCGGGTACTGAAAGGCCACAGGCCTGTAGCACAACACATTTATAAATCAATATTTACACGCACATTGTAATATACAAGTAGAAGAGAAAATAATCAACTGTAGGTTACATTGTGTTCTGAGATATATTCTGTCCTAAACAACATGGGTTAGTAAGCAAACATGGACAAGTTTTGAAGTATAGTATGGTTTTTGTTATTTAACAATGCTGAAAATTTATAAAGGTTTGGATGGGCACAATAATATTTCTTAATATACAACTTTCTCAGGGAATTATAAGCAGGGCAAATTAAAAGAAAATGATATTCATATTCTATTTGGTTAATAACACATAATTTGCAAGTTCTATTTTCATTTTTGACATTTTTAAATCTTCCACTTTCGATAAATAAATCATGTGAAGAACATCTTAATCTGCTTAACGCTGTCCTATACTTTTTGACGTTTAGACATGAAAGATAAATTTCGGCGTCAAAAGTACATTTAAACATCTTATAATACAAACATTTACTGGAAAGTGATAACTTTTCAAACCATTCTTGCAAATAGATATCTTTTAATCTTCGTGTTAGTTCTCAAATAAACTTACCCTCAGAATCAACATACTATTCGTTCCATACAAAACCAAACCCTTTCGAGAATAGAAAATTTCTAACAGAAGAAACCCAATTTGTGTGTCCATTTTTATCTTATACCTATAAGAAGGCATCTTCAGTAATTTTAACCAGTATTTTATAACTCTGATATTTGAAAACAAGTGCATCGGGTATTTACCACATGTTCCATACACCATTGTATTCATCGTATTGGATTTAGCACCAAGAAATCTTTTACATGCTTTCAATTGAACTCTTTCCATATCATTGCAATAATTCAAACCCCATATTTCGGCTCCATACAATATAATTGGCTTAAGTTTGGCATCAAATATTTTAAAGTATGAACTTATAATCTATGTCTCCAAGTACATTTAAATGTTTAAAGATACCTATCATGACCGTTTGTGCCTGCAAACAAGCGTAATTAACATGTGCTGTCCAAGATAAACAATTACTGAAGAACATTCCCAAATATTTGTACGAACTGGTGCATTCTAATTCTTTACCTTTATACAACTGTTTCTCGTTTTTTCATAAACGTTCCCCTTTTTTAAAAGCTACTACTTTAGTTTTATTTCTATTTACAGTTAATTTTTATTTGTCACAATAACTCTCAAGTTCTTGTATAAGTCTTTGTAAACCTGCAACAGTGCTTGAGAATAGCACGATATCGTCTGCAAAAAAGCAGAAGAAAAATATGTACTAGGTCAGGGTGTAACTGTATTCCATACTCACAATTGCTTTCAATTTGGGTTGCTAATTCATTTATGAAAAAGGAGAATAAAATGGGCTAAGTATGCAGCCTTGTCTTACCCCGAGTTGTAGTTCAAAGGAATCTGAGAATTCATTGTTATTCTTAACACAAGCTTTAACATTTTCATACATATTCTGAATAATTTTTTTCATTTTAGGACTTAGACCATGGGTATTAAAAATAGGCCATAGCTTTTGTCTGTCAACTGAATCAAATGCATTTTCGAAATCAACGAAGAGTGTATAGAGTTTACCACCTTTGGTGTTGAGGTATCTCTGTATAAATACTTTGTAATATAAACATATTGTCAGTAGTCGTATATCCATGTCTAAATCCTAACTTGGATTCATTTATTTTATTCAATGCCTCTCCCCAAGTTACTAATCTTCTAATCAGCCCAGATGTGCAGGACAGTTTACGAACCGGATTGTCGAATTCGTTACATGTGTCAACCCAAACATGACTACCATTCCAGCTAAATTCAGGTACCTCCCGTTTCTCGAGAAGATGTGTGACACACTATTAGTGCATATTTAATCATCTGACCCAAAGTATTCAGTCAATGCTCAAATATTCTTTTTCCCCGAAGAAGGAGCCAAACAGTTTTTCCTTGGACCCAGAACACATTATGTATATTTTATTGTCTTGCTGAAACATAGGGACAGAGAGAAATTTTCGACCACTTTAAGGAACACATAACCTCTGAAATTTCAAACAGCCGGCCCTTGGAACAAGATACATGTAGATGGTGCGGACAGACAAGGAACTGAGGTATATTTACGAGATGGTTAGTGTTCATGCATGGGTTGTAAATATGTTTCACATATAACCCGTGAAGATCCGGGTTAGAATTGGTCTTCAGAAACCCATGCGTGTCGTAAGAGGCGACTAACAGGATCGGGTGGTCAGGCTCTCTGACTTAGTTGACACATGTCATCGGTTCCCAATTGCGCGGATCGATGCTCATGCTGTTGATCACTGGATTGTCTGGTCCAGACTCGATTATTTACAGACCGCCGCCATATAGCTTGAATATTGCTGAGCGCGGCGTAAAACTAAAATCACTCACTCACTCTTTCACATATTCTCTTGATATAGGTATTTTTGTCGTTGACGTTTAGGCACAGGACATCTCAAACCATTTCTGTATTTCTGGGTTGTGCATGTCTGCCCCCAACACCATCTGCATGTGGGTTAATTAAGAGTGAGTGAATGACTTTAGTTAACGCCCCTTTTAGCAATATTCCAGCAACATCGCGGCAGGGGACACCAGAAATGAGCTTCACACATTGTACCCATGTGGGGAATCGGACCTGGGCCTTCGGCTTTAACCACTAGCCTACCCCACCGCTCTGGGTTAGTTAAGAAAGAATGTAGTGTTCTCACCACAACGTCGATGCCTGGGATGTGGACTCCCTTGTACCTCGTGCTGTAGATCATTATAACGTCGTCGTCATCAAACGTTACCATCGGCACTCCGTAGTAGCAGAAGTGTTGGTCCAGTGGGATTTTACACCGAGGATCCACTGGTGGTCTACTTTCAGAGCGTCTAGAAAATTAATGGTAAAGGTTTACAGACCTCAGCATAGCTAAGAGGTTTGTTTGCCACATAAAGGTACATAAAGCACGACACTGGCCCAGACCAACAGGAAGGGGTGCAGGATAAAAGTTTCTTGCAACGAGTTGTTCCAAAATATACAACTGAACAAAGATTAGAACGCAGTAATTTGTTTCTTACCTATCCCAAAATCACCTCTTCGAATTTATACATACGTTGTCTGATCTCTCAATCGCAGCGGGACCCGTAAAGGTCCAGGCTAGAATTGGTCTTCAGTAACCCACTTGTCGTAAGAGGCGACTAACGGGATCGGGTGGTCAGGCCCGCTGACTTGGTTGACACATGTCATCGCATCCCAATTGTGTAGATCGATGCTCATGTTGTTGATCACTGGATTGTCTGGTCCAGACGTGATTATTTACAGACCGCCGCCATATAGCTGGAATATTTTTGAGAGCGGCGTAAAACTAAACTCACTCACTCACTATCGCAGCTGCGCAGTAATACTTAACACAGCGGTGACATCATCGGACTGCCTGCTCACTACGCATGTTAAGGGTGAGGTGAGGTGAGGTGAGGTGAGGTGAGGTGAAATTGGGTTTAACGTCGTACTTGAGAATATTTCGCTCATATGACGACGTGCATGCGTGTGTATGTGTATGTGCGGCTGCTTGTACTAGCCCAGACTTAAGCTGGTTTAATAGTGCTAGACCACTGAGATACCATGCCGCAGTGAAGCATGAATACCCCACTCAGACACATTATACTGACACCGAGCCGACCAGTCCTTGTTGTACCCATTAATGCCGAGCGCCAGACAGGCACCAACAAGTACCATATTTTAACGTCTTTTGGTGTGACGCGGTCGGGGATCGAACCCGCGGCCGTCCGCTCTCCGGGCGGACGCTCTAATCACTACACCACGGAGGCGGTTGCATGTTAAGGGTAAGGTATATTTTAATTATGATCTGGAAAGCAGTCCGATATTACTTTATTATCACGAACCTGGAATTGGATCCCATAGATATGTTTGATGTCGATTATTCCAACGTGAATAAGCAACAGGTAAACCACGTTAATGTGGCCATGGTTAGTCCACACTTTCTGGTCGGTCTTCATACATAGAACATAGTATTACTTTATTGCTCATTAACAAACGACACGAAAATTCGGAAACATTTACCGATAGTCCAGTGGACACATCCCAGTTATAGATGACATATTCCTCACATGAACACATGTTCGTGGATAACAAAACCTGACACACTAACAGCACCACAAGAAACAAGTAAGTACCGTTCATTCGTTCATTGGGACAATTTATAGTTAAGTGTGCCGTTTGGAATACGGATGTTTCACTGTAAACTGTTTCAAACCAGACCCGTGAAGGTCCGGATTAGAATTTTGGCCTTCAGTAGTTTGTGAGTTAGTTAGTTTTACGCCGCGCTCAGCAATATTCAAGCTATATGGCGGCGGTCTGTAAATAATCGAGTCTGGACCAGACAATCCAGTGATCAACAGCATGAGCATCAATCTGCACAATTGGGAACCGATGACATGTGTCAACCAAGGCAGCGAGCCTGACCACCCGATCCCGTTAGTCGCCTCTTACGACAAACATGGGTTACTGAAGGCACATTTTAACCCGGACCTTCACGGGTTTGGCCTTCACTCACTCACTCATTGTTTCAAACCAACGAATCATGGTTATCTCACCTATGAGGTATAACATAGTCAAAACTCTGAGCCTCGACTGTCGTCTGAAAGATTCCACAGAAAAACAGTGTCAGAACTGTCAGCAACAGCAACATACTGGGTCGATGCCGGGTGATGATGTTTCTAATGAAACAAACAACCCATTTATAGGTGGTACAGATAAAAGGAAATGATATTAATTAAAATTATTTTCATTTGTTTCTTGTGTTGACCCGAGCACGTCACTGCATGGGTTTATAGAGTTGAGTGATGACGTGAGCCTCATTTAATAATGAAAGAGAAATAGTTTGCAGCCGACATTGTATGACTACCTGGAGAGTTGCTCGTGTTGACTCGGGCACAACACTGCATGGGTTTAAACGAAGCTTGAGTGATAGTGTGCACATGAGCCTCACATATAATAACGACAGAGAAATATTTTGTTGTCGACATCATATGATGTCAAACGGGAATAATCACCAAACCTTTCCGTTCAATTGAGCAAATTGTTTCTTTCTCTGTGACACGCTAGTAAAATAAGCACTGTGAGCATTGATCAATCTCACTGAAGTTGGTTCTTTCCCCCTGATTCAGTTGTGATGACTTTGTGATATTGTTATATATGTGATCAAACGTTACATCAGTAACAGAATGAATTGCAAATATTTTGTTGCATGGCGTCATTCTCTATGCATCAATAACAGAATGATTTGACGTTGACGTTATTCTGTTTGTTGTATGTGACTTACATTGTTGTGTCAAGCGGCCTTCATATGGTAAACTAACGTTTGACAGCACATGCTAATTTTTTTTAAAGCTGTCAAACTCGCTCTTTCTCACGTCAAACACATGTTGTTAAACTTTCGTGTCATTTGAGCGCCATGTCTCTATCGGTGCGGTCTGTGACAAGGAGACCCAAAACATCACGTGATAATTTCGTTGACTGTGACTGGTAGTTTCTGAACAACACGAGTTTGACAACACTTCATACGTCAAACTTAGTTTGACAACACAGAAAAATGGTGGAAAAGTTGGTGAGAATAGAGACCGATCCCATTTCTCGACAACAGTTTGACAACCCTGAAATTGGCGAGTTGCTGGAATGTTCACACTCTCAAACACGAGTTTGACAACATACTCACTCTCTTTGACAACATGTGTCGTCAACTTAAATTTGCCATGTGAAGGCCGTTTTACAGTGTTGTGTTTGTTGTCTTATCTGGACATGAACGTACTTCATGTGGTTCTGATGGTTGTACACGTAGCTCTGATGGTTGTCTTTGGCTATGTTTGCGTGTGACTTTTTGGTAGTTCTGATGCTGTTATATTGGATATCCTGATGCGGGTGCGATGGGTCTCCTTCACTAACTTTATTGGTTAGCGTAACTGGCATGGTTGTATCGGAAAAATAAAATAACCATAACAGATTTTTCAACAAAAAAAACCCCGTATTTTCACCTAATGTTTAACATATCGTAAATTTAAGATGACTTGGTAATTGGCTCTGACCTGGATTTTGGGGCATGCAAGGGTAGGAGTATTTCTGACCACCCCTGGGCGCAACTTTCCCTTGTCCTTGTTCTTTGACCACCCCAGGGCGCAACTTTCCCTTGTCCTTGCTCTTTGACCACCCCAGGGGGCAACTTTCCCTTGTCTTTGCTCTTTGACCACCCCAGGGCGCAACTTCCCCTTGTCCTTGTTCTTTGACCACCCCAGGGCGCAACTTCCCCTTGTCCTTGCTCTTTGACCACCCCAGGGCGCAACTTTTCCTTGTCCTTGCTCTTTGACCACCCCAGGGCGCAACTTTCCCTTGTCCTTGCTCTTTGACCACCCCAGGGCGCAACTTTCCCTTGTCCTTGTTCTTTGACCACCCCAGGGCGCAACTTTTCCCTTGTCCTTGTTCTTTGACCACCCCAGGGCGCAACTTTCCCTTGTCCTTGTTCTTTGACCACCCCAGGGCGCAACTTTCCCTTGTCCTTGTTCTTTGACCACCCCAGGGCGCAACTTTCCCTTGTCCTTGTTCTTTGACCACCCCAGGGCGCAACTTTCCCTTGTCCTTGCTCTTGACCACCCCAGGGCGCAACTTTCCCTTGTCCTTGTTCTTTGACCACCCCAGGGCGCAACTTTCCCTTGTCCTTGCTCTTTGACCACCCCAGGGCGCAACTTTCCCTTGTCCTTGCTCTTTGACCACCCCAGGGCGCAACTTTCCCTTGTCCTTGTTCTTTGACCACCCCAGGCGCAACTTTCCCTTGTCCTTTGCTCTTTGACCACCCCAGGGCGCAACTTTCCCTTGTCCTTGTTCTTTGACCACCCCAGGCGCAACTTTCCCTTTTGTCCTCTTGACCACCCCAGGGCGCAACTTTCCCTTGCTCTTTGACCACCCCCAGGGCGCAACTTTCCCTTTGTCCTTGTTCTTTTGACCACCCCAGGGCGCAACTTTGACCACCCCAGGGCGCAACTTTCCTTTGTCCTTTGTTCTTTGACCACCCCAGGGCGCAACTTTCCCTTGTCCTTGCTCTTTGACCACCCCAGGGCGCAACTTTCCCTTGTCCTTGTTCTTTGACCACCCCAGGGCGCAACTTTCCCTTGTCCTTGCTCTTTGACCACCCCAGGGCGCAACTTTCCCTTGTCCTTGTTCTTTGACCACTTCAGGGCGCAACTTTCCCTTGTCCTTGTTCTTTGACCCCAGGGCGCAACTTTCCCTTGTCCTTGTTCTTTGACCACCCCAGGGCGCAACTTTCCCTTGTCCTTTGACTACCCCAGGGCGCAACTTTCCCTTGTCCTTGTTCTTTGACTACCCCAGGGCGCAACTTTCCCTTGTCCTTGTTCTTTGACTAAGTCACAGATTTCAGTTTAATGGCATCGGATGGTTTCTTACCAATTAATCCAGTTACTTCGCTATTTATCGCTAACACGCATCATAATGGGTAGTGAGCGATCTCGTGCCTCCATATTCTACTAAAGACAATGTCATGGGCATAATTTACATGGAGATGCATAGGAAAAGTACTTTTCAGACCATGTGAACACGAAGATTAGTCACTTGAAGGTCCGTAACGTTAAGCAAAGTGAAACAAGCGTCTGTAAAATACGTCACACTTTGTTGTAGCGTGGCCATTCTTTCAAATGTTTACCTCTCTAATTGTTGTCTTAAGAGCCGATTAAATTGGCAAGGTATCGATGTGACCGACAGGTGGACTTGTGTTCTCATGAATGTTCTCAAAACCTAGTTCACCTGCCTTGAGCAATTTCGACCGCCCTGATCAAGCGCGCATTTAGCCGGTTGCGGCGCAAAACAACATCCAACAACCATAAGATTGTGGCCATCTCACAGTCGAAGTCAAAACGAAGCTTATACACCGACATATATACTAGACATAATAAGTTAGGGATATTGGTATTTTTATGATTTATATTTTATCAGTGTGTCAATGAATAAATAGATCATTATTCATAATTTCAAAATTTGCATATATCCCTAACTATATTTGTTCAGTATATATTTCTGGAATATGACGGCGTTAACTAACAAACAACCACAAACATGTACACCGACATAAACCAGGTTAATTGCAATGGAAGCTGATCGAATTGAAAGAATCACTCGTAAAATATACCAGTACACACTTCAACTTATACTGTATCTCAGTGGGATAACGATGTTAAACTACGGCATGGTATGTTATTGGTTGGTCTGTTGTTTAATGCCGCACTCAGCAATATTCCAGCT
The DNA here is from genome assembly GCF_003918875.1 of Haliotis rubra. Classification (NCBI taxonomy): domain Eukaryota; kingdom Metazoa; phylum Mollusca; class Gastropoda; order Lepetellida; family Haliotidae; genus Haliotis; species Haliotis rubra. The sequence goes on from NW_025764891.1 coordinate 9,115,567, forward strand.
ATATGGCGGCGGTCTGTAAATAATCGAGCATGGACCAGACAATCCAGTGATAGACAGCATGAGCATCGATCTAAGCAATTGGGAACCGATGACATGTGTCAACCAAGTCAGCGAGCCTGACCTTCCGATCCCGTTAGTCGCCTTTACGACAAGCATGGGTTACTGAAGATCAATTCTAATCCGGATCTTCACGGGTCGGGCTCTGTTGGACGTGGTTGCTGACGACCAATTCTAACCTGAATCTTCAGAGATTGCATTTGGTATATTGTGTCTGTGGCTCAGCTGTACAAAGGCAGGTATTAGTCTCCATGCTAGCACAAGCAGCCACAAACACGTCCATGCACGTCGCTATGTTAGTACAAAACAATTGCACTCGACGTTCAACCACACTTCATCTTGTTTGTTTGCTTTCTGTCTAACGCCGAACTAGTGATATTCCAGCTATATGACAGCGGTCTGTAAATAATCGACTCTCCATCAAACAATCACGTTATTGACATCACGAGCATCCATATACGCAATTGAGAAACGATTACATGCTTCAACCACAGGCAAAGTGTAGCGCAAATAGGAAGACTGGTCATTTTTCCAAGTTGCGCAACCCTATTTGCGCTACAGTTTGCCTGTGCTTCAACCAAGTCAGAGGGTCTGGCCACCCTATCCCGTCAATCGCCTCTTAAGCTGATCGATTGCTGAAGACCAGTTCTAACCCGGATCTGCATGGGTACTATTTCATCTACTATGTGTATCATTTAGGTGGCGATGAAAAACACTGAATTTTTGTATGGCCTTACGTTCCTATAAAGACTGAATTACTTAGCATTTCGTGTGGGGTCTGTTTTAGTTATCTCCGACATTATTGTGAGTTGTTTTCCTGAGAAACAATATTCTATTATATACTTTTTCATCTCAAAGTCAATATGCAATACAAAAATATTAATATATACATTTATGCATGGATTCAAGCGGCTGAAGACGACACTTACATCTCGTCTTCCGTTCTGTAGTGAAAATGGACAAAACGTCACCCGACACTGATACCGTGGGTCAGGAGGTCTGAAGAAAGTTTGAAACGACCCCGAGGCGCCCAACAATCAGGCAGTCGGCTTCCATGTCGGAAATAACTAACAACTGAAGTCTTCGCCAGGACATGTAAAGGACATTTATCAGATAATCAATCCGTTAGCAGAGAGTGTCGCCATCTTGGAAAACATTTACGACAATCGAAACTCGGTCTCCTTGTCGCATGCTTGGGCAGACCAGTGACATCCGGTTTGTGTCTTGTTCAACTAGACTCTGAAAGTGTCGGAAATTGGCGAGCCAATGTCGTAAAAGGCTTTGGGTGGAAAGGAAACGTCAAGTGACGGTTCTCGTATAACGAACTGTAAAATCAATCGCTTCTGAGACTCTTGTCTGGACAGAAAAAGGAGTCTTCTGCATGATTTGTAAATACGCCATGCAATGTCGAATTACTTTTTCTTCGCTGACTTCCTGTTGTTTGATAAGAGTAGTTTCTGTCGGAAACATATACAGTTCCCGGTGCTATTTATCAAAGTCTCGGAACAAGCCCTGATTCAGTAATTGTGTAATACGAGAGAAGGCGAGATTGGACGAGATAAGACGTTTGTCTCATCTGGCTTTCTTTGCTCGGAAGAGCCATTGATCAGTGGAAACGAATCCAAGTTATTCGCACATCCTATGTATTTGCTTACTATGAAAATACTTTAAAGAAGTTTAATCATTTTTAATGCTAATGTGTGTCTTGAAACAGTGGAGAAAGGAGCATCAGGTCGTTCTGAAGAGTCTGAGAAGAAGGTGGCAAGTTCGAATTCAACATCTACCAAAACTATGGTCCAGGCTGCCAGCGTTCTGTTCGTGATCGATGGTGGAAGTGGTAAACATCTATGTCACGTACTTGGTTCATTGCGTGCTGACCTTCCCAAACAACATCGAATGATGGTTCAGACTTGACTTACACCTGGAATATTGCTGACGGCAGCATTAAACGACTCACCTGAAGGTAATAAAAGGTAAGGACCGCGTCCGTGGTGTAGTGGTTAGAGCGTCCGCACGGAGAGCGGAGGGTCACGGGTTCCAAAAGACTGGTACCAAAAGACGTGAAAATATGGTACTTGTTGATCCCTGCCAGGCGCTCGGCATTAGTGGGTATAACAAGGACTGGTCGGCTCGGAGTCAGTATAATGTGTCTGAGTGGGGTATTCATGCTTAACTGCGGCATGGTATCTCAGTGAGCTGGCCCTATAAAACCAGCTTAAGTCTGGGCTAGTACAAGCAGCCACACATACATACACATGCACGTCGTCATATGAGAGAAATGTTCTTCAGTGCGACGTTAAACCCCATTTTACCTCACCTCACCTAATAAAAAGTTATACTTTTTACACCAAACCGAACCCTTAAAGCACTTACAGCTTCTCACACACAAACTGAAACCCCGCGATGCAATTGAAAGACTCAGCAAAGTTCATTCCAACTCAATATTCCCGATCCCAAACTGTACACCTACCCGTATCACCCCCCTCTTCTCCCCCAGACCCGTGAAGATCCGAGTTAGAATATTGATCTTCATTCACCCATGCTTGTCGTAAAAGGCGACTAACGGGATCGGGTGGTAAGGCTCGCTGACTTGGTTGACACATGTCATCGGTTCCCAATTGCGCAGATCGATGCTCATGCTGTTGATTACTTGATTGTCTGGTCCAGACTCGATTATTTACAGACCGCCGCCATAAAGCTGGAATATTGCTGAGTGCGGCGTAAAATTAAACTCACTCACTCCTCCCCCAACAACTACACCGTCATCAGACCGCCTCCGTGGTGTAGTGGTTAGAGCGTCCGCCCGGAGAGCGGAAGGTCGCGGGTTCGATCCCCGACCGCGTCATACCAAAAGACGTTAAAATACGGTACTTGTTATTCCCTGCCTGGCGCTCGTCATTAATAGGTACAATAAGGACTGGTCGGCTCGGAGTCAGTATAATGTGTCTGAGTGGGGTATTCATGCTTCGCTGCGGCATGGTATCTCAGTGGGCTAGCACTATAAAACCAGCCTAAGTCTGGGCTAGTACATGTAGGCGCACATACACATACACATACACACGCATGCACGTTGTCATATGAGCGAAATATTCTCAAGCACGACGTAAAACCCACTTTCACCTCACCTCACCCACACCGTCATCAACAGTGTATTGCCTCCCACTGTAGGCCAGCTTGCGTGATCCATCATGGGGTAATGCAGTAACGACCGGTATTGATATGATCCGGACTTGGCTCTGCATCTGTGACGAACGCTGACGTTAATTGGTGTGTATGATGCATCGTGTCGAACAATTGCACGCAGGTCTGGCCGTGTTCGGCAACATGCCTTCGTGACATGGTCCATCGGGGGTTAAGATTTTCTTAAAGAGGAGGTGAGTGAGTGAGTTTAGTTTCACGCCGCTTTTAGCAACATTCCAGCATTATCACGGCGAGAGACACCAGAAATGATCTTCACACATTTACCCATGTTGGGATTAGAACCCGGGTCTTCAGCGTGACGAGCAAACGCATTAACCACTAATTATCAGGGATCCATTCGTAATTTTCACCGTTGTTTTGCCTGTCACGCCCAATGCCATCTGTTTCGGAGGACAGTCGAGATTGGTTATTCACTGGACGTTATATATTGCTTTGTAAGACATGTTGCCTTCACTTAAGAATAACACGACAGTTGAATGGCACCATTCTGTGTTAAACCTTTCGGATTATGGCATTGGTTGATGTGTTTTGGTAGATTCGAAATATCGAACACACGACTGGCATAGCTTTGTGACAATGCAATACCAATAAATACACGATGAACATTTCTTTAAATACCAAAGTAAAATAGCGAGCCTATCGAAAGAGCAAAGGAAACGGCCTTGTTTACGCATACGATAATCGAATTTAATGATCTGGTTATATCGTTCTGACGCACGGTCTACAACAGTTGAAAGATGTCTGATACGTGACCTTCTTTGAACAAACCAGTCTCACTACATTCATCCTTAATTTCATTTTATGGGATAATTATTAGTCTACGACTTACTGTTTGAACGTCAGACGGCCCTTAAACGTTTAACTAGACTCCTTACATCTATACATCCAAAGTGGGCTGCCATCAACTCAGATATGGTATTACTGTCAGCTGATTCCGTCTACTGACATCATGGCTTATATATACGCATGTATCCAGTGCAAAGCTTGTTAGTGATAAAGGGGAAATGGGGTTGCCTAGTGGTTTAAGCGCCCGCTCTTCACACTGAAAACACGGGTTCGCTTCCTCACATGAGTACAATTTGTGAAACACATTTCTGGTGTCCCCGCAGTGATATTGCTGGAATATTGCTGAACGCGACGTAAAACCATACTCACTCACTCAATCACTCGTTAGTGATTAAATGATAGCTAGATAGAACCTTTGACCACACATCAATCAACATGGCTGTCACAGTATGTGAGCTAGTATAGTTTCTCGCCGCTTCTTTGCAATTTCCGAGCAATATCACTAGGGACACCAGAAATGGCCTTCTTACATTTTACCTTTGACGGAATCGAACCCGGGACTTCGGTGTGACCAGAGAACACATTAACCACTAGGCTACCCCAACTCCATTGGTTTTAATGACTGAATGTAGCAACTCAGTTATATCACCCCCAGGAAAGAGAGCAGCTTTTGACAACAAAAGAAAGAAAGAGAGTGCGTTCACACCTGACCTACCAGTATAGATGTGTACTAAATGTGTAAGATTGTTTGAATTCAGGAAATGGTTAATCATTACATTCTAAGTGTATTAAATAAATAGTATTAGCACTGCGTCATGGAATATCTTCTATATGAGTCTGTTTCTCAACACATTTAAGGTTGAACATATCATGAAATAGTTTCTTGGATAAAAATATAAATAGTGGTCACTTGCTTCATTTTACATCATAAAACAACACACATCTTTATGCTGCATTTAGCAATATTCCAGCAACGACAGGACGGCGTTTAATCAATATGTGATTCAGTGCTCGGATGTGCCACCCTCTTTACTGCTTTTAAGTTTCATATGAGCAATACAGCGTTACATGCATGTCAGAGGAAAATCAAACCCGTGAAGATCAGGGAAAGACATGGGTTGTCTTCAGTAACCCATGCTTGTCGTAAGAGGCGACTTACGGGATCGGGTGGTCAGGCTCACTGACTTGTTGACACATGTCATCAGTTCCCAATTACGTGGATCGATGTTCATGCTGTTGATCACTTGATTGCCTGATCCAGACTTGATTATTCAGAGACCGCTGTTATGTAGCTGCAATATTGTTGAGTGCCACCTAAATCATCCCCCCCCATCAAAAAAAAAAAAAAAACAGAGCAAAAACCAAATCACGATCAATCTGGAATTCAGGAACGATTACAGGTTCCTGGTAGAGAAAGTGCCACTCCTGTGACCTCTGGGTCACCAGTGCCACTCTATAACGGGCTGTCGAAGCGTGACTTCATTGAACGTTTTTATTACCCTTCACAATCCTCTGGTCGCCCATAACCGCCTGTATGTTACATAAACTAGAGATGATAGGATTTGCTTGCAAACACCGAATCAGACCCAACGCCGCCACTTCCTCACAGATTAAAGTTTTAATGGACCTTCATGTACTTCCAGTGAAAGACATAACTTCCAAACCGTATAAAGATCCAGCAATTGGGCTGAGGATTGTTCAAGCATCAAAGAGCAAGTGCAACTGGAATTAATTGATACAATCATGTCTCCACAATGACCCTGACCTAGCTGGACGTAGACATAAATGTGGTACAATTGTAAATAGGCATGCAAATATGAACAAAGATGAAGTTCCATGCCCGTAGGGGGGAGCCCAAGTTTTACAAACTGACAATGATAGCATGTTTTACTAAAATGTTGAACGCTGACCTTAACCTTTGGCAAGTATTGAACAAATCGACTTCAAAGAAGGACCCCATCCCGGAGAGTAAGTGAGTGAGTTTTGTTTTACACCGCTTTTAGCAATATTCCAGCAATATCACGGCGGGTTACACCAGAAATGGGCATCACACATTGTACCCATGTGGGGAATCGAACCCGGGTCTTCGGCGTGACAAGCCAACGCTTAAACCACTAGGCTATCCCACCGCACCTTGTCCCAGAGCAGGTATGAGCGTAGCGTAATGCTCGTTGTAGGGATGCCTTTTGAGAAAGGGTTAACACAGACCTTTTTGTGAGCTGTTCTATCTCGTCACCTTCACCTTAAGCCTATTTATGACAAGTGCCAAAATAATTCCCAAAGGCCATTTGGAAGAAGTCCACCGGCCAAGTAACAATAATCACTGATGTCAATAATCTAATAGTCATTAGACAAAATACTGGCGGCGGAGGTCAAATGCCAAAAACCTCAAGCAGTCGCGTGTTTCAAGGTGTTGCTAAATACACCTATTTGCTGTACTTTTGAACGATGCATAAGGCGGAATGGAACGGTAAACATATGGCTACAGTGATATAATAAACTATAAATGACAATAAGGCTGCCGGGCTATAAAGGCTGGACGTTGAAAGGCTAACTAAGCAATCTCGGCCCTACTCAACAAAGTGATCTCTAATGTGATAGTACTTATCGCCAATCCTTACAAAAAGACTTATGGCAGCACTAACGCCACGATCGCTGTGTGTAACGGGACTCTGCATTGCCATTGCATTATTCAGGAGAACTTTTTGTTTGTGAACTACCATTTCATTATCCATCGCATTACCGAGAATACTGTTTTATTTGATTATCTGACGAGAAAACATCACCCACGCGCACAACACCACAAAAAACCCAAAAACCCCAAAAAACAAAACTAAAAAAGCAGCAACAACAACACACACCCCACCACCACCACCACAGCAAAAACAAGCACAAAAAATACCCCAACAACAACGAAAAACAAAACCAAGCGATAGCAAAGAAAAATAAACAACAGAAACATAGAAACAAAAACACAAAGAAACAACAACAAAAATTAAACCCGACAAAATCAAACAAAACAAAAACAGAAACAAAACAAAACCAAAAAAAACAAGCAAACAAACTTTAACTATCAGCAGGTATGGGTACACAGTTAGTGTCCTTCTTTTGAAATCCCTAAGTTTCACTATATTGTTATCGCTGAGGAATGTCCACATACTGTTTTCTTAAGATGGAGGGGCGGGCGTAGCCTTGTGGTTAATGCGTTCGCTCGTCACACTAAAGACCCGGGTTCGATTCTCCACACGGGTACAATGTGTGAAGCCCACTCCTGGTGTGCCCCGCCGATATATTGCTGGAATATCGTTATAAGCGGCGTAAAACTACACTACACTCACTCATTCTGAAGACGGAGATGCTGCAATGTGTATGTCCCCCACTTTATGGCAAATAATCCAAAGGTCAAGGGCACAGATGTTTCTCGAATCCGCGCTTCGGGATAGTCGTGTACAAAGTTGAAAAACTGAAAGTTTTGAAATAATTGAACTGGGTTATTTTTCTGAGATTATAAAATTTCAGTCACATCACTTTAACTTTGAACTGGTGTTAATTGCACTTGTTTTTAAATACTATCTGTCGTGTAAGAAAGTCCTTTACTGATTGAATTCAGGGCCTGGTTTTGCATGTGCTGTATCCAGCAACATCTTTCTCTTTGAATGGATCTTTGCTTCCAGCAGAAAAGAGGAACAGTCTCGTCTTGACGTTTTAGAAGTCACAACTTGATCGCACTAATGCATGGCTACGGCACATTTCTACCTCAGCTGACATCCTGGCCTCATATGTGGCATTAAGGAATATAGTCTGTGACAAAACAGACAACTGTAAGACAGGGAACGAGAACGCTATTGGCACTATTGGGTCTATAGTTGTACCAGGTTGATCCCCATTCTATCAAACTGCATTACTCTAAGGCGATGGTAAGCCATGTTACGACATGGGGTTCAACTATAATCGTAAAAGGAGATTGGTTTCCGGGAAAAGAGAATGTTTGGAGTTAGTTTAGGCATCGGACGACCTGTTTGGACATTCAACACTTATTTTTTCATTTTTTATACTTTTCGATGCACTATCAGCAGCTTCTGGTGTTCAATACTGTTTGCAATGTGTGAAGCCCATTTCTGGTATCCCCAGCCGTGATATTGCTGGAATATTGCTAAAAGCGGAGAAAAACTAAACTCACTCACTCAATACTGTCATTACCTCATTTTGTATTAGGGTGGGTGCAAAATCCGGGTAGGGTCACATCCACACCCACCCGTCAATCTAATTAAGCTTCATTTCGATTCTATAGTGTTAACCTCAACGAATGATGTTGAGGATATTCCAACCCCTACCTCGATTGATATAAAGTCAAGTGCCTTTTATTTGGATGATCTGCGTTTATAATGGTGGAACATAACCTGACTCTGTGTGTCGTGATTTTCAATCATATCAATGGCTATTCCTGATTATGGTTCAACAGTTGCAGGCGAAATGTCAGGTGTTAATGTAGCAGAGCGTGGAGTCATCCCACAGATGACATCCTTACCTTGTCAGCTTGCTGACGGGGTTAACCTCTTTGGATCACGTGGACAAGGCGTCCGACTTCGGATCAGAAGGTCCGTGGTTAGAATCCCAGCACGGGACTCGGACATTTTATGGCCGCTATACTGGCGCCCAACGTGGGTCTGAGCACGTTCATATTAAATTTGAGCACATTTGTATGATTGCAGGATTTGCAAAACGTGTTAACAGATATTTTCATGATTTATATCATTGCGGTCTACATAGATGAGGCATTTCATGAGTTAAGACCCAACTCAGATCATCTAGGCCGGGCGCCGCCATTTTGTTTGAAGCAAATGCCGCGTCATATATATCCGGAGCCGACATGGATTCGAACCCACGATCGTAGGTCTCTGGCATGCTCAAGGCAGACAACTCTACACAGCAACTGGTCGCTCGTGTATCCTATGCACATAGTGCACAATGCCTCAATATGCATGTTTCTTAAATGATACATAAATCGATACTTTTGGAAGTAATAACACATTAAATATGTTTTACTCTTCTAAGACATCCCGATTGCACACATCGATGCTCATGATGTTGATCACTGAATTATCTGGTCCAGATTCGTTATTTACAGACCGCCGCCATATAGCTGGTATATTGCTGAGTGCAGCGTAAGAATAACTCACTCACTCACTCTTCTAAGACAAATGACCTTTTGAATGTATAATTACTGATGAATATTTCATGAAGTTTATTATGTCCATTATCGTTACAATTAAGATCCCGTTACCGTCACCCGACAAAGTGGATGTGTCAATACATGTTTAATCACTTGTCTTACAAGATAGTTATCTTTATTTTGCTTAAACATAAAATGATTTTGCGTGAGAGATTTAGATACCTTCAAGGGTAGACTTGTAGGTCAAACATTAATTCGGGAATTTTTTATGTGATTCTTTTCAGATATCCTTTATATTTGATACAGCCCCCATCTAAGTTGTTATCCAATTGCGATCGTTCGAATTAGCGATACATGAAAGGGTGCCACAACCTGTCCTTTGAACTAATTTCCCCAAACGGTCGTTTTGTTTAAAACTTGCATTAGCAAATGGAAAGGAATATAACTGAGCAGTACACGACATCATGCACGTTTCCTGTCGGGATAAACTATTGAAATAACAATCACATTTAAACGATTGTATTATGGAAGTCAACCTGTGGTATATTGATTATGGGCCATTGTGTGTGAATGTCAGTTGGACTGGACAGATTTTTGCACCGACAAATCCGTGCATGCATTTCTGTAGGCGATGGGTTCGCAGGACTTGGACTGAAGCCGGTTTTACAGACTTCATTGAGATACCATGACTTAATGTGATTGAGGCTTCAATGGCTACCAACGCATGTTGTTTAACGACGCACTCATTACGGCTGTCTGAAAATAATCGTGTTATGGACCAGGCAATCCAGTGACTGAGATTAAATCCATCGGCAATCGATCCAGCCGTAATTTGATACGACTAGTTCTAAATTCTCGATCCATGTAATTTGGATACGACAGCATGAATTAATTCCGACTTGGTTTTACAGAGTCTACTGAGATACCACGCCGCGGGGTGGCATGGATAATCCGCTGAGAATCTGTTTATAGCCCTTGTTTAATCCCCTTAATGCAGGGGTGGTGGCGGTAGCCTAGTTGTTAAAGCGTTCGCTTGTTTAGTCGAAGACATGGGTTCGATTCCCCAAATGTGTGCAACGCGTGAAGCCCATTTCTGGAGTCCCCCGCTGTGATATTGCTGGAATATTGCAAAGAGCGGCGTAAAACCATACTCACTCGCTCACTCTTTTTAATGCCGTGCGCCAGGCAGGGAAACAACAAATAAGATCGTTCATCGTCTTTTGTTTGACGCAGTCAGGGGATCGAACCCCAGACCTTAGGCTCCCCGGGCTGACGTTCTGTCCACAGACCACGGAGGCGGTTCCTTACGCTACATTGGAGAAAGTGAATGTTGTGTAACGCCGCATCGTTGTTGTTTTAGTCTGAATAACATAAACAAGTGACTATCCGTTAGGGGTGGGTATTGCAGAGAATTTTCATATTGCGATATATTGCGATGCGAATTCGAAAGCATGTATTGCGATATGTATTGCAATATATTGCATGAAGTATTTTTAAACAAAAAACTACTTATAATCGAGGTAATGCTTGATTTATAGAGCAAATACACAGCAAAATCACTATGGTTGATTAAGCATTAATAACAACTTTTATCCTTGATTAAAAATAAAAATGTGAATAATATTTGGCACAAATGAAAAAAGGAAATATCCGAAGATTTCCGAGTGTTACGAAGTTTTCCGAATGCAAGTCAAAATACCGGTTTTCGATCAGCGTATCGCAATACGTATCGTTTTCATGTCTGAACCGGTAAATACCGGTAAACCGGTTATATTGCACAGCCCTACTATCCATGCCAGTGGAGCAGAATCACAGGTACTATGTTTTACTGTTTATCTGAAATGTATTGACACTTGTTCAGGGTTTTTACATCCATGATTCTGTTTGTCTGTCACGAATTGAGAGACGCGATTTCCACAATAACAAAATGACGTTTTAATATGAGTTCTATGGATTAGTCGTGTTTCCGTATTTCAGTGAGTGAGTGACTGAGGTGTCACGCCGCTTTTATCAATATTCCAGAAATATCACATCGGGGGACACCAGAAATGGGCTTCACACATTTTACCCATGTAGGGAATCGAACCCGGGTCTGAAGCGTGACTAGCGAACGCTTTAACCACTAAGCTACCCCACCGCCCGTTTTCTTATTTGAAACAGCAAATACAAATTAGAGACATAACTGACATCATTGTATCGTCCCTGGGCAAACCAGGTCGCTAATAGCTTTTCTCCTCTGTGTCGTAACATTCTGCTCACATGACAGTAGAGACATTGACTTGACATTAATTGAAAATATTCGCATCACGACTGGCATCTCGCCAGTTGATATCTACTTTTTACGCTGCCATTGTTTTACGAACCGATGCGGTTAGAACGCATATCGTAAACATTTCAAGAACCGTATGTGTGTTAAATGTTTATCATATGCAAGAGAACAAACACCCAACAATAGAGTCACGCGTGAAGGTCCGGGTCTTCAGCAAGCCATGCTTGTCATAGAGGCAACGGGTAGTCAGGCTCGCTGACTTGGTTGACATATGTCACCGTCTCCCAGTTGTGTAAATCGATGCTCATGCTGTTGATCACTGGATAGATAGATGTTGATAGACACTGTTGATAGATGGTCTTGACATTAAAGTGATCCGAGCAGATCTGCAGAAACTGAATTGGGCCATCCGATTGGTGGAAAATATAATGATACTGTAAGATTTTGACTGTTTGCTAATATGAGAAATATGGACTTTGCAATATTCCTTCTATTTTGGATGATGTACGGAACAGTAAATTGTTAAGAATAATTTTAGAGGTTGCCAAAATGCATTCGATATTGATTCATTTTTAGGAAATTATATTTATAAATATTTAACCTATAAAATTATTCTTACCAATTTACTGCTCAGATCACTTGAATGTCAAGGCCATCTATGGCCGACAAGTGATATGATTGCCGATGGTTTTGGAGAAAATGCCTGCTTACTGTCGAGGAAATGATTTGTAGATGTTGCAATAAGTTTTTAGACCCGTGGAATGCCGCTGCCGATCGAATCTTACCCTACATAGGTGCTGTCAACGTGGCTGGAATTAATAAACGAATTTAAAAGGTGAGTTTTCACTGTCTTGGGTGATCCATGATTTTGGCTTGGAATTGCGGAGGTAGCTGTTTTCGGTGAGTCGTGTCGTACAACGTTTGGCTTGGGTTCGACTCCCCACATGGGCAGAATGTGTGAAGCCCATTTCTGGTGTCCACCGCCGTGATATTGCTGGAATATTGCTGAAAGCGGCGTAAAACCCAACTCACTAACTCACATTACAACTTTAGTGACTCATGGTGACTTAAACTAATTGAGACTTCAATGGCTATTAATGTTTGTTGGTTGGCGCGGAACTCAATGTCAGAAAATAATCGTGTTTGGACCAGGCAATCCAGTGACTGACATCATCCGCAATTTGGTTACGATGGCGTGCATATATGTGTGTGAGAGTTTTGTTGGGTTTTACGCCGCTTTTAGCAATATTCCAGCAATATCACGGCGGGGGACACCATAAATGGGCTTCACACATTTCGCCCATGTGAGGATTCGAACCCGGGTCGTCAGCGTGACGAGCCGACGCTTTAACCATTAGGCTACCCCACCGCCCCACACTAACCCCACATTAGTTAGATTAAAGAAACACATCCTGGTAATATCATCATACAAAACAATATATTTTTGCCGATAGTTTTGTAGTCATGTGGACCAAGTTCCATCATTTTTAAAGAGCCAAACACCATAACAACAATAAGTCGTTATTTAGAAAGGTTTTTTATTATTGGTAGGAGAATGTATTCAGTATAAAGGTCGCACATCGAAAAGGAAAATAATCAATAACAGATCAGTGGAGACAACTGAATCTGAATCTGGTCGCGATATCTATCCGTAATATTCTTTAATTCGAGACCTATATATCATCGCACAAAAAACACATCCAATATTCAAGTCAATGAAAGCTAGTAAATATTTGATATAGTCATCACGATGCCAACATCGGACAAAGGGAGGTAATCCATATACTGCAGCCTTTTCCCCGAAGTTTAATTAAGCAATTATTAAGGTTCTACTTTAAAGTCAGCTCATTTTACGTTGGCTGCAAATAACATATTTACGGTCTATATATATTCGTGATAGCTAGATAAATACAAATACCTGGTAACGCCCTGTCATTACAGCAATGTAAGGATAATAAGGAGTCACGTGACACTATATATCACCAGATGTGTCGTATATGGAAAACCTGGCAACAGTTTACTACGCCATATAAAGCATCTTTATATCTGTATCCATGGCAACGCCATTGTTTTATTCTTCTTGAAAGTTTTCCCAATTTCCAGACAAACGACACTTGATTAATTGTATCGATGACATTTAACATAAGTTAGATGTGAAGAATGGCCTGGACAGGAATGAGTTTGGTTTTACGCCGCTTTTAGCAAGAACGGCGGGGGACACCAGAAATGGGCTTCACACATTGTACCCATATAGGGAATCAAATCCGGGCCTTAACCACTAGGCTACCCCACCACCCCCTGACAGGACGGATACTACGGGATGACATGGGAATATAGTCTACCGAAGCAATCTCGGCCTTGTGCAGTGATTCTACGGACATGGCTATCGTGATTCGCATGCTTGTTCATAGTGTTGAAGAACGACGACCCGTCTTGTCTGTGACGTATCCGAAGCCCAGCGACGTTGTGGGTAATGATCCAGTTATACATGTGTAACGTCACTGACTGAGTTCAAAACATGCAGTGTAACGACGTCGCACGTGGCCTTCGTTGAACAAGGTCGTGCAGTTATAGGGCCTGTAAGTCTCGCGAGGCGCTGCTTCCGATACTCAGCTGGTTCTATGCTCCCTTTGCGCGGGCCAACTTGCGATATGCGAGACGAGGTCCAGCTTACTTCCGGTACCAGATTTCCGGTGACAAGCGTATATTCAAGAACCAGTTTTGGTTCCAAATTGCGCGACCGCCAAATATGACTTTACTAGACCGGACCAAGTGTACGTTGTTTGTTACTAGGTTTTTGGTTTGTTGTTTTACGCCGCACTCAGCAATATTCCGGCGGTAGTCACCAGGAGTACTAAGGTCTCGCGAAGTGCCATGACCTAGTTAGGGGTCCTATTACAGGGTTATAATGTATTAATGGGCCGGCGATGTTGGTATCTGGGGTCTGCGTAAGAGGGGGTCCGGATAAGAGGGGTTCCACTTCAGACATGACACCGAATCACGACTGAAGACCAAGAATGGTTTAAATTTTTCTGAGTTATATTAATACATAGGATTATTGTAATTACATGGAGGATCGAACACGGGCACACGCTTTAACCAGTAGGCTAACTACGACACACTGAATCGTACGGTCATCACCAGCAAGCATAACCCGCTCCTACGTGAATGGTATATGTCAATGCCAGTTACATTCCCATGGTAAAATCGGAAAGCGAGCTCCCTACGTATTCCGTAACCCGATTTACATTCATCGTAAATTCAATGACAAATAAAATATTATAGATAAGAAATATTTTCGTTTAATTATAAACACCTGGAAGTTATTCACCCTATTGCGATGTTGGTCTCTGGAGTTCAGATAAGAGGGGTCTGTTTAAGAGAGGTTCCGCTGTATATAGCTACAGAATGATTTATTATAAAGAATGTGTTAAGTTTTACTTATATATGTCATGAATATATTTGCATGTCTTATAGTAATTATATGCGGGATCGAACACGGACTTTCTTTGTAACAGGCACAGGCTTTATCCACTGGGCTAAGCCCGTTTCTACGTTAACGGTACCTGTCAATGCTAGTTACTGTCCTATGGTAAAATGGTAAAGCGAGTTCCCTTTGCACTCCGTAACCCGTGTTGCATTCATCGTAACCTCAATTACAAATAAAATATTATAGAAAAGAAATATTTTCGTTTAAGTATAAAACACCTAAAAGTTATTCGTCCTGTTCTATAGACTGGGAAGATTTTGTGCTTTGAAATGCCAGCCTTGGTTCAGACCAACGGCCCGACCTCTAAGATCCTTGGCACATGTTTGACATAAACAGTATCCACAGATGAATACCTTTCGTAAATAACCCCTCGTTGTAAACAAATGATAGGATCCACGTGGCCATGCTGGTTTGATGTTGAGTCGGTCATGTACATTGTTACCTGTCAGTCATGTCAATCAAAGCCCTTCTGACGTACGTCACGGGAACTGATACAGTTGAAATGTACACGCTGTCTAATCTCATCCGTATATAAAGCCAGAACCAAACATGACGGTTGATTCTCTGTGATTGTTTATTACATTGATCAAAGGTTTTTGTTTATTTTTTCATATTGGTACGTTAGTTAAACAATCATTTGCTAATTAACGGAATTACCCTTAGTGTAGACAAAAGACGCAAAAAGCACGTTTTTGTTTATTTTTTTCATATTGGCAGGTTAGTTAAACAATCATTGCAAATTAACGGAATTACCTTTGCTGTAGAAAAATACGCGAAAAGCACGTGACATAAACAGACAAAAAATGCTAGGATTTGTTACAAATATGTTTTATTGCACACGCAATGTGTCAATAATTATACGCAAAACCCATATGTCATTCATTCACAAAGTATTAGAAAGCATTAACACAGAAACAAACACTAGATCAAGGCAGGATCAACATCCCATGTCTTTAGCAAGAGATCACTAACGGTGAATGGATGGTCAGTGAGTGAGTGAGTTTAGCTTTACGCCGCACACAGCAATATTCCAGCTATATGGCGGCGGTCTGTAAATAATCGAGTCTGGGACAGACAATCCAGTGATCAACAGCATGAGCTTCGATCTGCGCAATGGGGAGCCGATGACATGTGTCAACCAAGTCAGTGAGCCTGACCACCCGATCCCGTTAGTTGCCTCTTACCACAAGCATGAGTTACTGAAGATCAATATTCTAACCTGGATCTCCACGGGTTGAATGTGTGGCCAGACTCGCTGGCTTAGTTGAAGTATGTCATCGTATTTCAGTTGAGTAGATCGATGCTCATGTGATGATCCCTGGACTTTCTGGTTCAGTCTTGATTATTTACTGACCGCTGAAATCTTGTCACTTTAATAGCAAACAGACAAACAAATAGCGTCCTAAAGGTACCCCAATCTGTACCAGGTGTATCAGGCTAGTGCAAATGAATTAACTGAAAACGGTATAATGTTCTTTAAAACATATATTTTTACATGTTTACAGTAAAACGGGGGCGGTGGGGTAGCCTAATGGTTGAAGCGTTCGCTCGTCACGCCAAAGACTCAGGTTCGATTCCCCACATGGGTACAACGTGTCAAGCCCATTTCTGGTCGAGATATCGCGGGAATATTGCCAAAAGCGGCGTAAAACCATACTCACTCACTACAGTAAAATGCTCCTCCATAATATGATATATTTCTATACAACAGATCATCTTCAGTAGGTTCACCTTTTGTGATCCCAAAGGCAGTTTCCACCCCTCCAATTACCCCTCCACCCCCTAGATTACAGACGGTTAGTTTCCATGACACCCCAATCCAACCCATGCTCGATCCAGGGGGAAAATGAACAGAATCGACTCAGCTTTGCGCAAGACAAACAAACGTCTAATCCTCTTTAAAGCCTGTGCTTGTCACTGACACGACCCAAGGACGTCCAAAAATATTTAACACATCAAAATAGCTTGATAAATCCATTATTCAGTGACAAAAATAGCGATATCGCAGTTTATCGTCTCCCGTACTGTGTACTTCAAAATTTAATATCGACCATGCTACACAGCTCATTGAATGCAAATACCATTGCTGCTATTATTGGTCTCACATTAGTGTTAAAGTACATGAAACTGATGAGACAAACAGGTTAATCCTTTCTATTTCCTTTAGCATCAGATCAGCTGACATCCTCAGATTGGTGTCTATTTCCACCTATCATCCTCAATCAAGCAAGGGAGCGTCTCAAAAGACTCAGTATTGTTTTCCGGGAAAAATATGTTTTCGTTTGTTTGTTGTTTAACGCCACCATAATCCAGCTATATGGCGGCTGTGTGTAAATAATCCAGTCTGGACCAGACAATCCAGTGATCAACAGCATCAGCATCGATCTATGGAATTGGGATACCATGACATGTGTCAAGCAAGTCCACGAGCCTGACCACCCGATCCCATTAGTGAATTCTTACGACAAGCATGGGTTCTTGAAGACCAATTCTGACCCAGATATCCATGGGATGTAAAGGATTATAGTAGATGGGTGATAAAAGTAGGGTTTCACTTTACTCGAGGACATTAACGAATGATGCAGTAAACGAAAAGGCTATCAATTGTTTTTCCCAATTCAGTGATTCAGTGCGGTGGGGTTGCCTAGTGATTAAGGCGTTCGCTCGTCACACCGAAGACCCGGGTTCGATTCCACACATGGGTACAATGTGTGAAGCCTATTTCTGGTGTCCCCCGCCGTGATATTGCTGGAATATTGCTAAAAGCGGCGTAAAAGCCAATTCACACACACACTCAGTGATTCATCAAAATTAGTTACATGGTCATATCAGATCAATTTTTCAATATTAAGGCATAAGGCCCAGGGACAAACAGTTCTTTAAACAGTTTACAGATGCATGCATAAAGATAAGTAAACAAAGGTAATTACAGTAATGACAAACGGAGATACACATTGCAGGATTTTTCGGGAGAGTTACACCAGCTGATTGGTGCATTTTTGGGCGTGACTCGATTATTTACAACGGAGAAATAAGCAATCACGTACGTGACCATTTCAATAACGAAACGATTTGGTCGAACGATTGATTTTTAGATTGTTTAGTACATTGATCAATTTTTTTTTTGCATATTTTTTATATTGGCAGGACAGTAAAACTGAATTTGCTTATTAAGGCAATTACCTTTGCAGTAGAAAAAGACGAGAAAAGCACGTGGCATAAACGACACAAAATGCTATACATTTTCTACAAAGCGACCCTAACGCTCAAGAGACCGAAACACCCTATCTTTAGCATAGGCTTACAATCACCGTTGCGCTAAATTCGGTTTTTGGAACGGGGCCCAGGTCAAGATACTAAGTCGAAATCAGTGTGCGAAATATTTTCCAAATTTTGCTGGCCAGTAGGGCTGGCTCTGCCTGTGCGTTACTTGCCCACAAAATAATTCACTAGCCGAAATTTAAATGTAGAAACTAAGCAAAAGATTACAAAAAGGTAAAATACCATCAAAAAACAAACAAGAAAACACATGTCTGATTTTCTGAAATATTTTGTTTCTGCTCATAACTTAAATAAGTCATACAGGAATACCTCCATGCCCCATGAAAATTCACTAGCCAGTCGGGCCAGTGACTGTGGAGATTTACTGGACCGACTGGATTTTACTAGCCACGGGCTTGCGGGCTAGTGGCTATTTCGCACACTGTATTTGAAATACTGCAGGAATTCCATGCACATCACGACACGAGGCTGTACGGGGCGGTGGGGTAGCCTAGTGGTTAAAGCGTCCGCTCGTCACGTCGAAGACCCGGGTTCGAATCCTAAAATGTGTGAAGTCCATTTCTGGTGTCCCTGCCGTGATATTGCTGGAATATTGCTAAAAGCGACGTGAAGTCAAAACTCACTCACGAGGCTGTACAGAGACTGAGGGGGGTTTAACGCCACCTTTAGCAATATTCCAGCTATAGCGCCACGGGGACGGAATGACGAGAAAACGGTTTAACCACCAGGGTACCTACGGCCACCCAGCTTGTAGAATCAACACGTAAGTTACATCATTTCAAAGAAGCACTAGCTCTTTTATAGAATTTCAACTTTTGAGACAACCGTGTCATGCTGTCAAATAGCTGCTCTTGATGGAACTAATTTAATCTCGTCCTGCGTCAGTCGGACTTACGTTGTCAAAATAGACGTTTATTAACTCAATAGGTAGCTTTAATACAGCTCCCGGTGTTATATTTATAGGATACTTCGATTTCATATGTCATTCTATTTTTAGAACTTAATAATTGTCTGTAAGAATCTGTCGGTGTGCTCAATACAGAATTAATGAATCGCATAGTAAATATACTCATGCCAATAATGGTTGTCACCCCCCTTCCCACCCCACACCCCCTCTCCAATTAAAAAATTTGAAGGGGGTGACAACCATTATTGGCATGAGTATATGTCATCAGAGCGTGGTGTACCCTAGTGGTTAAAACGTTCAGGCATCATGCCGAAGACCCGGTTTCGATTCCCCACATGGGTGTAAAGCCCGTTTCTGGTGTCCCCCGTCGTGATGTTGCTGGAATATTGCTAAAAGCGGCGTTAAACCATACTCACTCACCCACCCACTCTCATCAGCTACAAGATCTGAAACGTCTAACTTTACGGTCGTTGAGCGACAGGATTTGCGCACAGGGAAAGAAATCAGTTTGTGTCAGGGTTGATAAAAAGGAGAAGAGTAAGCAGTTAATGGCAGGACTGACGAACTGGAGAAGAATTACCGGTTATTGATAGGATGGGCTAACGAAGAAATGAGATGACTGTTTGTTAGGATGGACTAACAGGAGAAATGAGATGACTGTTTGTTAGGATGGACTAACGGAGACATTGTTTTTAACGGAGAAATGAGATGACTGTTTGTCAGGATGGACTAACGGAGAAATGTGATGACTGTTTGTTAGGATGGACTAATGGAAAAATGTATGACTGTTTGTTAGGATGGACTAACGGATAAATGTATGACTGTTTGTTGGGATGGACTAACGGAGAAATGTATGACTGTTTGTCAGGATGGACTAACGGAGAAATGTATGACTGTTTGTTAGGATGGACTAACGGAGAAATGTGATGACTGTTTGTTAGGATGGACTAACGAAGAAATGACATGACTGTTTGTTAGGATGGACTAACGAAGAAATGAATGACTAACGGATGTTTGTTAGGATGGACTAACGGATAAATGTATGACTGTTTGAGGATGGATAACGGGCTGTTTAGGATGGACTAACGGATAAATGTATGACTGTTTGTTAGGATGGACTAACGGATAAATGTATGACTGTTTGTTAGGATGGACTAACGGATAAATGTATGACTGTTTGTTAGGATGGACTAACGGATAAATGTATGACTGTTTGTTAGGATGGACTAACGGATAAATGTATGACTGTTTGTTAGGATGGACTAACGGAGAAATGTGATGACTGTTTGTTAGGATGGACTAACGGAGAAATGACATGACTGTTTGTTAGGATGGACTAACGGAGAAATGAGATGGCTGTTAGGATGGACTAACGGAGAAATGTATGACTGTTTGTTAGGATGGACTAACGGATAAATGTATGACTGTTTGTTAGGATGGACTAACGGATAAATGTATGACTGTTTGTTAGGATGGACTAACGGATAAATGTATGACTGTTTGTTAGGATGGACTAACGGAGAAATGTATGACTGTTTGTTAGGATGGACTAACGGATAAATGTATGACTGTTTGTTAGGATGGACTAACGGATAAATGTATGACTGTTTGTTAGGATGGACTAACGGATAAATGTATGACTGTTTGTTAGGATGGACTAACGGATAAATGTATGACTGTTTGTTAGGATGGACTTAACGGAGAAATGAGACGACTGTTTGTTAGGATGGACTAACGGAGAAATGTATGACCGTTTGTAAGGATGGACTAACGGAGAAATGTATGACTGTTTGTCAGGATGGACTAACGGAGAAATTTTTAAGACTGTTAGGAGGGACTAACGAAGAAATGAGACGACTGTTTGTCAGGATGGACTAACGGATAAATGGGATGACTGTTTGTCAGGATGGACTAACGGAGAAATGTGATGACTGTCAGAATGGACTAACGGGGAAATTAGGTGACTGTTTGTCAGGATCTTCTAACGTTGAAATGAGGTGATAGTGTTTGTTTGGATGGACTAACGAAGAAATGAGGTGAAATTTAATGCAATGAGATAAGAGTTTTTGCCAGGATTGCCTAACGGGGATATGAGATTGTAGCGTTTGTTAGGCCTGACTAACAAAGAATTGAGATGTGTTACGGTTAAGAAATTACTGAGATAAGAGGCTTGCGATTCCCCTTTAAACTAACGAAATAAAACATAAATAAGTCTATAATATTCCATTTATATATTAACAAACAATCAAGGTTACAATGAATGACAGTGCATATTTCTCATACAATACAGTTGGGTCACAAATCTAAAATATTGACTAAACGTCTATAGTTACCGGAGTCTTGATCCTTGTAGATATACTGCTTGAAGATTGTTGTCAGCTGTTGAAAGTCCAATGTCAACGAGGCCGCTTCAGTGGTGGGTCTTGAAACGTCAATGTTGGCAGACAGATGAACGTAAATCCAAAGTCGCTCCCCCCCAACCCCCGCCATACATCTCAGCAACCATCCCTTATATACCTATTATACAGTTCTAGAGTGTTCTAACAAAACCCATGCCAAACCACCAAGTTCTCATTAGCATCCAGTGCCCATCGAAAACCGGAAGCAAAACAAAGGGAGCCACCTCCTCATCTTACTCTTAACAGGTGAAATTACAAGTTGAAGTTTGTGACCCATAACAACTAAAAGTTAATTAATGTGTCATTTTAATTAACAAAAAACACATCCTCATAACAGATGACAGTGTTTGTTATGATTGACTTACGAAGAAATTAGATGAGACTGTCTGTCAAGATTATCTAACAGTGAAATAAGATGTCAGCGTTTGTCAGGAAAGACTTGCAGTAGATCGAGAATGATTGTCTGCCCACCCACCATCTTGCATTACAAATAAACACACACATGAAGACTTTCACACTGTACAGTGCTTGTCTACAACATCCTGTTTCATGTTATAAACATCAATGTTCTGTGAAATTACTTATGCTAATCCATTACACGTCTTGAGTACCGAAAATTCTCCGATCTCAAGGACATTAATACCTTCCGACAAGACAGCACATCCCTACGGTTGAATGATAATAGCGTGTGTAAATCATGTAGCGTTGTATCTTTATGTTTTGATAACATATGGCACACGAAAATTAGAAACTTCTTGACGCTATTGTTTTTGATCGCTTTAAGCACGTTCATACGTCACCCGAGAATGTCTGTCCGGCTCTGTTAGGTGGGAGATGTACACTAACGGCTTGTTGCATAACTCAGTGTTGAAACAGAATGGGAAGGCATGGTAAGCAGATATTTGCTGAACAATTTCCAAGGCAAATAGAAGTGAGAAAACTCTTTGCTGAACAATTTCTTTCCAAGGCAAATAGAAGTGAGAAAACTCTTTCCATATTCATAACAAATTTCTGGAAATAGCAAAGACGACTGTATTGCATTAGCAGCCTGTGTTTATGAATGAACATCATAACGTGATGGTATCAGGTGTTCGTGTTTGTTTGTTGTCTAACGCCGCGCTCGGGAATTTTCCAGCTATATGACGGCGTTTCAGGTGTTCGTAAAAATGTACTCTGCCTCACCGTTGGCATGTGTCACAAACACATGCATGGGAAAGTCAATTATTCATCTGAAAAATATATTATAAACATATGGTACAAGTCAAAATAGGGAATTTGTTATTTTCGTCTCTGTTGCGTCGGCGGTGGGGTAGCCTAGTGGTTTAAGCGTTCGCTCGTCAATCCGAAGGCCCGGGTTCGATTCCCCACATGGGTACAATTTGTGAAGCCCATTTCTGGTGTCCCCCGCCGTGATATTGCTGGGATATTGCTAAAAGTGGCGTAAACCATATTCAGTCAGTCAGTCTGTTGCGTCATGATCAGGAAATATTCTGCTCGTATCTAACATAAAAGTTCTACTGAGTTCTGGAATGGCCTAACCTTGATCAAACAACTTTTGAGTAATTGTGGCATGACACTGACCTGATAGCACTGCAGAAGTTTTGGAACGTAGACACCAAAGGGGGAACTGCTGAACTATTGCTTGACTTATGGGGAAAATTGACTGGGAAAACTGAAGTCATCTCTCTTGTCATAGTCTTGTGGAGATTTTTCTGTCACTATCAACCTTTCTGCATATATGGTTTTCTAAAGGTGGTCTCACAGCTCTCTGATATTTCTAGTTCCAGTGGGTAAATCAGTGAAAGGCAATGGTTTATTTTATGGTTATTAAATGACATTAGATGATCCATATTCATGTACCTGAAGCTTTTAAGTTAAACTCTTTGTATCATCTTTGGCCAGAAATTCAGATCCATGCATACAGAAGCAAATCTGACAGTTGGTGCCTACTTCTACTCTACTTCTTCTCTACTTCTTGGCCAAATGTCTTGTCCCTAAACTACATGTAGACTTTAACAATGAGGACGTCGAACGTATCGCACAGATTGTTTTCGCAATATTCTCAGTATACTTCAGATGACACCTGCTTTCATTATTGAACCTTTTTGAATATTGTTCACAGGTGTTATGTTTCAAATGGTAGTTCGATGAGTAAAGTATTCTACAAAAACATTTCAAACGTGTTAATTCCATATTCTAATAAAAATGAAACTTACGACTGATGTCAAGATGAAGAACATATCGACGTGGACGCCAGGATTAAATTAGCGCTCATCGTGAATTTATTTATGCATAGAATATATTGAAGTGGTCAACAATGGACCCTACTGACACGACAGTTGATGTGATATTTACGGAATATTAATGTACGTCATAACTCACGTGTTTCACGGGGTTGTCATGTACCGTTTTTAATATACAAACTAGTAAGAAGAATCTACATATTGTCTGCCAGACATGACTCACTCGACAGACAGTTTCAACCTTCTGGCATTTCAAGTGTCTGGGCATCAGTTTATGCATTCTAGACCTGAAGAAGAAGTGACGTTGTTGACATGTAGCGCGGGTTGATGTATGGTCTGTTCTACATGATATAGCAGCGGCCAATTATAACCCTGCTTTTGATATTGGATCGAGTCTGTGTGTGATGGACGGGGAAAAATTGTATTGTCACTGTATCTGTCTATTTCAGATTGTGACTGTTAGGCTATAACACGTTGATTGTTTGTTCCTCATTCCATAGTAATACTTCTTGATTGCAAACAGGTTATTATTTAGAGTGAGTGAGTGAGTTAAAATTTAAAGTAACTTTGGCAATATTTCAGTCATATCGTGCTAACAACATATATGTTAACAATAATTAAATATAGAGTGTAAAATCCTGTCAACGAAGGACAGTAAAACAACTAGAATATCACAGATATAAATGTCAAACTAGTCATTAAATATAAAACATTTGAACTATAGAGGACAACACAATATACGAATAGGCTATAGATCACCAACAACTGAAGGTAGTTCACCATACTAGGGACCATGGGGACTTACAGTACCTTTGGTTATTATTTAGACCAGAAACCTGTTGGTAGCTGTAGATCCGATGTGGTTCCATTTTGTGATCGTGGGTCAGCTGAATGGCTCTGAAAGGTTCATGGTGAAATTTTGTGATGCTTAAATTTATATCAAATGGATTGCCAAACTGTTAAATATCGGCGAAAACAATATACATGTGTATACTAAGTAAAGAGAACGCAGGGAGGGGTAGCCAGTATGGCCTCGCGAATACTTCCGGTAACACCGGAACATTTGTAAGTGCCCGTATGTATGTTGCGGACCAAATGTCCTATATGTTGGCTACGGACCAACTATTTTCTTGCGTATGTCGGTTGTGGTCCAAACGTCCACTTTCCTGCGTATGTGTGCTTTTGAAAATATGCCCCGTATGTTGGTTACAGACCAATGCGTTTTGCTTGCTGATCGACAAGTGTGCTTATTCCACGCTATAGTTGTTGTTGGAGATTAACTCTCATGTACACTTGCTGTTGACCAAGTGTGAGCGATGTTTGCCATGGACCATTTCCTACTACGGACGAACCCTTCTGAAAGCTTGATACTCTTGATAGAGACCCATGCTCAGGTAAGCTTGATACTCTTGATAGAGACCCATGCTCAGGTAGGTATGCTTGCTACGGACGAACTCTCAGATACTCTTGATATTGACCCATTCTCAGGTAGGTATGCTTGCTACGGACGAACTCTCAGATACTCTTGATATTGACCCATGCTCAGGTAGGTGTGCTTGCTATGGACGAACTCTCAGATACTCTTGATATTCACCTATGCTCAGGTAGGTATATATTCACTTTTATAACGAAATGATTAAAAGACAGACAGACAGGCAAGTAGTTCATTCAATAAACAGTCATTAGTCAAAAATGCAATCATACAACAGTTTTTATTACAATACTGATCTCTCAAAGAGATTATCTTACTTCATTTAGTAATCTTTATAATGAGAAGTTTAAATTATAGATATTATCATCTGTGTAGTCGCTGGTTTACACGGCATTTATGGTTTATTTGTTTGATTCGTCATTCTAGAAGTTGGTGAGTGAGTGAGTTCCAAACTATGCACCAATCAGCTGGTGTAACTCTCCCGAATAATCCTGCAATGTGTATCTCCGTTTGTCATTACTGTAATTACCTTTGTTTACTTATCTTTATGCATGCATCTGTAAACTGTTTAAAGAACTGTTTGTCCCTGGGCCTTATGCCTTAATATTGAAAAATTGATCTGATATGACCATGTAACTAATTTTGATGAATCACTGAGTGAGTGAGTGAGTGAGTGAGTGTGAGGTGGGTTTTACGCCGCTCTTAGCAATATTCCAGCAATATGACGGTGGGGGACACCAATAATGGGCTTTACAGATAGTACCCATGTGGGGAATCGAACCCGTTTCTTCGGTGTGACGAACGAACGCTTTAACCACAAGGCTACCCCATCGCCACTTTGATTCAGCAGTCAAGAAATTGGTGAGCCAAGAATGAAGATGACAGCTTATTGCATAGAACGACGTTTCTGTGTAGATTCTTACACCTTATCACTTAAAACGTTGTTAACCATAAAGTTGTAATCCTCGGTATTAACGTTTACAGCCATTTAGACTTCACAACAAATAAAACATCTTCAGCGTAACTTATTTGGTTCATACCAGCCAATCTTATGTCACGCAATTTCCGTCATCAGTTTCCATTTGTCACACATACTTCTGATTATAACATCCATAAACATGAACTAGTATCAACACAAAGATAACTTTTAACATGTTAAAGTGATTTGTGAAGTAGATAATTGGGTGAGCTCATTAACGATGTCAACCAACATTGTTGAAGATAATGTAATCTAATTACAATAATAAACACTATAAAACACGTATCTCATTAAAGTTGTCGCTTGAACGAAGGATTTATAGCACAGAGGTATTTCTTCTTGCAGGAAACCGTCAAGTTACGGACACCGTGGGAAGGGCGGATAACTCCAATTCCAAACTGAAATATATGTTGTATGCTATATTCTCAGTGTCTTATTCACGTCAGAACCATCTGTGCATAAATCCACAACCAGTTCTGTATCACACCTCCCACGCCACGCTGACACAATCGAATGATTTATCATGGCCTGTCAGCAATATACTGAAGTAAACAGTATATATATGCCATCTTACTGTCATAAAACATCCTCTTTTTCTCATAGCGCATCAATAAAACAAGTATCTCATTAACATTGTCGCTGAAACGAAGGATTTATGTCACAGGGGTATTTCTTCTCCCAGGAAACCGTACGTTGTGGGTACTATAGTCCTGATAATCAAACTCCACTTTGCACACGTAATGTAAATTATCCCACAGCCTTCAACCTTGGTGCTCTGCCAATATATACTGACTATATGAATATCAAGCTTCTTGATAACTTTTACAGACAACACAACGAAAGACTGTCGTATTAGTGGGGTGAGAGAGTGAGTGAGTATGATTTTACGCCGCTATGAGCAATATTTCAACAATATCAGGACGAGGTACTCCAGAAATGGGCTTCACACATTATACCCACCTGGGTCTTCGGCATGACGAACGAACACTTTTACCACTAGGCTACCCCACCGCCCCTGATATCGGTGAGATGTTGATATAGTTGAGCTGTGCCAACTTACACTTGTCAAATGGTACACATTTACGTGCTTCAGATATCCAGTTGTCGGACTCATTGTTGTGAACGCCTAGATGACTGAGTGGGCTAGAATGCTGAGTTTGGGTGTGGGCGATTTGGTGCCTTACTCTCACAGTTTGGGTTCGAATCCCGAATGGGACACAACCCAGGAAATGTGTTTTTGACTAAGGAAGTGTAATCCCATACTCACACATACATACTCTAAGTAGTGTTTATCAGAATTCCTCGAAAAGAAAATACTCCTTAAATGCATTTTCTCCAGGATCCTAGGTGATTCTGATCTCCATCATTCAATCTAACGAGGAGATGCTGTCCAGAAGTCGCAATCACAAGCAAATTATTTTTGTCCTCATATGACGTACACAAACCTGCTTGACCTTAAATATTTCCGTCTTTCCTGTCACTCCCATTTCACGGAAATAGCCAAGGGTCATTGTATAACATTCAGCACGCATCGGGCGAACCTGTCAGTGCTCGGGGCTACTCAAGACCATTATGAAGCCGGTCGTATGATATGAATACCTAATTGAAATGACTGAACAGCCCTTTAAGGAAGTTACTTGCGACTTGTCTTTCCCTGATTGGATATACAGAAAGTTTCTCCAGTTAGAACATAATCTGTTGTTGAGGTGTTACTGTATGCTAGCACATTCGTAACCAACATCTCGTGTTCTTCCGGGACAAGCTGAATGGCGACTCGTGTCCACTAGAAGGATTCCATATTGGCTTATGAATACAAGGTTGAAAACTCTTTCTGTTTGAGTCTGATTATAATATTTATAAGAACTTCACTCACTTGTTGCAGTTTGAAAAGAACGTCTTTGATATCTGAAAACAATAACATTTGTTGGACAATATCTAACTATATCAATGTAACTAATAAATTCCAGTTGATCATCGTGTATTCCCAAATGTATACTTCTAAATATGTAATTGCAGACTTTACGGTGAAAAATTATGAATTATATAGTGTAAATGTATTTCCCAATATTCCCATTATACGTTTGAGAAATTGTTTGTGCTTTGTTTCCTCAAATGGGCAAATAAATACATTTTTACAAGATTTTAAACCAAGGGCTATAATATGTTATGATAGATATTACTTTTAATAATTGAGTACAACGGCAATCTTCCATTGATTCAAGATATCAATGCTTCAAAACTTGTAAACACGTTTGTTTCACATAGGTAGTATATTTCTAATTTGTGAAGTAGAGTTACATACTTACGTTCATAATATTCATATTTAGTCAAGAGGTAAATTCTGACAATTGCTTAATATCTATAGACAGTTTGAATATTATGCAGCCATGAGTAGATGCTAACCATAAACAATGAATTTTCAATATCTCTATTTTTCTAGCAAGCAGGTTTAGATAAACTGTATTCAACTTATAAAATCAGCATGAGGGTGTTGTCTTTCACTGGATGACTTTTAAAAAGACCTCCCAGTAAAGGGTCACGTCAGTTAGGGTTTTGGGGGCGGAGGATAGTTGAGCTATGGGCTGGAGGGACGGGGTCATGTGAAAGATTTAGAGCACAAGTTGTTGGTCCAGCTGCCAAACTATCATCTAGCTGACACACCCATTAAGTGAGTGAGTGAGTGAGTGAGTTGAGTTTTACGCCGCACTCCAGCAATATTCCAGCTATATGGCGGCCATACCCATTAAGAAAGTTTGATATGACTACTATGAAAGAAATAGAATACATGGTTTCTTTCATCGTCTTAAGCTTGCATTATTTCAACTGCTCTTAAAACGTAAGCAGTGGAGAGGAATGTCAACGCAATATTTATGCATTCCTAAAACATTAGAAACTTACCAATTCATTATTTAGATTTGTGGTAAATCTCATGACTACTTCAAAGTCTCGGGTGTTTGTGGAAAGTAATAAAGACAAAATGTTGAGAGAAATCGATAGAGATATGTATATGTGCTAATTGTTTCGCGTGAATCATTGCCATTTAAGAGCAGAGCAGAGCAGTGAAGGGATGATTCACCGATCATTGATATCCGGTATATTTCCGATTACGACATAGATGGGTTCATGGTTAGATATACAGTTTAACGAATCAAAACGATGACGCAGCAGCCAGTCTTGTAAGTTGCTTTATCACTTCAAGGCTGGACTACTGCAATTCAGTTTTCTTTGGTCTCCCTCTTGACGAGATCGCTCGTCTGAAGCGAGTACAGCACGGTGCAGCTCGTCTTGTGATGAAGAGACGGAAGTACAATCACGTGACTCCCATGCTGCAGCATCTACATTGGCTGCCTATCACGCTCCGGTGCAAATACAAGATTGCAACACTTGTGTTTCGCCATTTTGATGGTTCACTACCGCCATACCTGTACAGAGAGCTCTCTACTTACAAGGCTACACGAACTCATCGCTCTTCCAGTGAGAAACGGTTAAAAATTCCAAAGTACAACTTAAGTCAGCAGGATAGCGCTCTTTCAAATACAGTGCACCCTCCGTCTGGAATACTCTCCCAAATAAACTCCGCAATTCCCTTTCTTTAAGTTCATTCAAGACCGATTTAAAAACATTCTTATTTAAACAAACTTTCCTTTAATGAGTACTATTCCGTCGATTTTTTTGTGAGAGAAATGCGCAAAGAGCCCTTTCGGAGATTAGCGCTATGTTATCCATTATCATTTATTATTATTATTATTATTATTATTATTATTAGGACATGCGGTCAAAGTTAGGTCGAACAATTTAGAACCGCCTCCGTGGTGTAGTGGTTAGAGCGTCCGCCCGGAGAGTGGCAGGTCGCGGGTTCGATCCCCGACCGCGTCATACCAAAGACGTTTAAATATGGTACTTGTTGGTCCCTGCCTGGCGCTCGGCATTAATGGGTACAACAAGGACTGGTCGGCTCGGAGTCAGTATAATGTGTCTGAGTGGGGTATTCATGCTTCACTGCGGCATGGTATCTCAGTGGGCTAGAACTATAAAACAAGCTTCAGTCTGGGCTAGTACAAGCAGCCGCACATACACATACACACGCATGCACGTCGTCATATGAGCGAAATATTCTCAAGCACGACAATAAACCCAATTTCACCTCAGCTCGAACAATTTAGAAGAATACCTTAATAACAATGGTGCGGGCTTTCGTGGTCAGTGTAGAGTGCCGGCTTACATACCTCAGGAAAACATGGGACAGCAATACGGGTATGTAACTGTTGTAGGGTCTACTGAGGCCAGGACGTAGTTAAGCTAATAGCCTATCTTTAAACATTAAAACAAAATCTTTTGTCGCATTTTCTCGCATCAGTAGGTTACAGAAAGGATTCGTTTGTTTTGTTTGTTGTTTAAAACCACACTCAGAAATATTCCATATATATGGCGACGGTCTGTACATAATCGACAATCCAGTGATCAACATCATGCGCTTCGATCTACACAATTGGGATGCGATGACAACCAAGTCAGCGAGCCTGACCACCCGATCCCGTTTGTGGCATCTTACGACAAGCATGGGTTACTGAAAACCAATTCTAACGGAAAGGAACGAGTGCTATACTTGTTGCACCTCGCTTAAGACTCACGTAATCTATTTCCACGCCATCTATCACCTGTCTCGCGGTCTCTCGTAAACATACTTGGTATTACAGCCTTTCTGCCCAAATGTCGCGCTGCAAGCCACCCGGATTGATTTTTATGAATATAGATCAGGTGAGATCAATGCGACATGCAGACAACAAGCCGATACCCTTTTGGATCATGTCCCAAGTGGACAAAGTCTCTCAGGTCTATTGATGTTACAGTCGTACGCCAGTTGACCAGTAGCTTTAAAAGTGCGTTCCAAGGAAAGATGTCCACTGAAAGTCATTGGCATTTGCTTTTACATTAACATAATGTCTCATAAAGACAATGAGACGCAATGTTGTAGCTTAATCCCCAGTCTTGGTGTCCGCGTTCGTTACTCGAAAATAACAAAACGCCTTGTCTTCAAGCGGCCGTCCAGAAACAAGGTTCATATTTATTTGACTGGCATTTTTAGAAGTTGATGAATAATAAGAAAGGTATGATACTTTATGAGTGACAACTTCATTATTATATTACCGTTGCAACCAATATGCCAACCAGGAACAGTGGTCGTGAGTTAGAAACCCATATATACGCCCTGATTCTGTTTTCTAAGGTTTAAAGTTGAGTGAGTTAAAATTTAGTCACTTTGGCAATATTTCAGCCATATCGTGACTAAACGTATCATGTTAAACCATAGCCAACGCGTGCTCCCCCCGGATCCCCTTCATAATCCAACTCCCCCCAACACACACACACACACACACACACACCCCTCCTCCTCCCACACAAACACAGAGCTTACAAGCGGTCATATAACCGAAAAACTGTTCAAAGAGTCTCTTACCAAACCCATTCATTCATTGACGAGCTCAGATGGTAGATAATCCAACCCTAATCTTCTTAACATCACGGAATGTCAAGAGTAAAACCAGTATTGGCATTTATGCACGAACAGATAAACTCTGACTTGACTTGATAGTGCAAAGAAAACCAGGCTGGACGCCATGATTGCCTAGAAATACCTCTCCAGCCGTTGGCAGACGGCGGCGATAGCGCCGTCACTAACAGGATGACCTGAGGTCAATAATTTGGAACTGACCAGACAGTAATTACCTGTCCACTTGTTAATCAACGACCACAGCAGCAGTCATTACAACTACATAGCCTCCAGACCTTCTGTAATGAAAGCCATATTTTCGTAGGTCGTGTACTGGCCATAGTATAGCAAGAGGCAACACAGCGCCGTGAGTTATTGTGACCGGTCACTTGTAAGTGGTTCTTTGATTTGGAGGAGGCGTAATTGCAGTGAAGAGCCAGTTTAATGACCAGTAGTTACTGCTACCATGGTGAAAGAGTTTTTACACGCCTGTCTTGAAGGAGTGATGTATATACCGCAGAATACATCTCAGACGAAGGTCAAAGGTCAAATAACGAACAAGTTCTCACAGTAATTGCTGTCTGTTCGTTAAAGTCACAAGTAACAAAACGTTCAGTAGAGATTATTATCTGACCATTTAGGTATCGTATCAGGAACACATATTTTGATGATTTCACTCATCGGAAACGCCCTAGAAAATGCGCATGAATACAATCCTTGAGTGAAATTCCCCTAATGCTTTACGACTACAGATTAACGGTTCACAGAAAGTCCATATCACTGGGAAAATCTATTAAGGCGTATTGGGAACATAAGTAAATGCGTTAAAGAGCAAGCAAGCACTGCTTGCATGTAAGAAGCTTGAAAGTTGTTCAAGCAACATACCTTCATTTGTATATTTATCAGATCGTTGTATCAAGGTTATAGGACGTTTATCGTATTCATTTTATGTTTAAAAAGGTTTCTTACAGAAATTCAGGTCAGTCTGTAATATTGCTGTACACATATACCTACTAGGGGTCATAAATAAAGGGTCAAGTCATATATAGCACATGTAAAGAAAGGTTTCTAAGAAAAAATAGAACTAAGAGTGTCACCATAATGCTTAGTGTGTTGACAAACGTGGCTCATCGTGACATACAGACAAAAGTTTAAACAGCACCAGCAATCATCAGTTGTATAGACCAACCCCCCCAAAATGAAAATGACAAACCTAAAGCACCCGTCATTCAGTATATTGTGTACCCTCATCGCGCGTCCAAGACACAGGTACATTTTGTTCTCATGCATAAAGTAAGCTTGCGGAATCACATTCCATTCCTCTACTAGAGCTCTGCGGAGTCCTGGGAGATCCACTGGTGCTGGGTGACGTGTGTACACACGTCGAACGAGTTCATCCCAGGCATGCTCAATTGGGTTGAGGTCTGGCGAGCATGCTGGCAACTCCATCCGCCCTACACCCTGCTGCCTAAGGAATTCCGTGAGAATCCTGACCCTATGAGGAGTAGCAACCACGAAACCATTGACGTTGATGTCTTCTTCATCTCATACGCGCCTGCCTGTGACGTGGTTTTAGTGGTGGACGAACTGCAGGTCGCCTACAGCGGAGTCAGGCTGCCTTTAAACGACGGCGAACGGTGTTCCTGGATATCCTTACATTGTTACCATTTAAGTGTTCTGTCTGAAGATCTGCTGTGACTGTCATCTCGGACTCTTGTGACTCTAGGGCAACCTGGTCGACGTGCATATTACACGGACCCATTGGGTTGAAATCTCTGCCACGGTCTACCACTGACTCACATTAAAGCGGACAGCAACCTGTCGCTGAGTTTGACTAGATTCCAAAAGGCCTATTGCCTGACCCCTTTCAGCAAGTGTGAAAAAACGTCTCATTTCAAGCTGCGAATTCAAACAGGTAACTGAACAGTAAACGACAGCGAGAAAGCATCAATGCATGTGTATTGTCATCCACTTTCCATTGATAGAGCGACTTGCACGCGTAAATCATTGACATAAAGTGGCAGGTGGATTTCCATATTGACAATTCGAATAAAACATGTGGAATTTGTAACAGAACGTAATAATGAAATTTGAACCACCTGATGTGTTTTTCCATACTGTTAAGAAAGTTTGTAAAACATTCAGTTGTATATATTTCAAACAAAAACGAATATTTTACAACTTTTAAGAAATAGTGTTACCAATAGTTTGACCCTTCATTATGACGCCGAGTATATGTGCTTAATATGATGTTAAGTGTAGTCTGGCTTCATACCTATAATAATTCACACCTAGGGAGAAATCATCACTTACAATTTTATTCTCGTGCTCGTTTGTTCTCCCGGTCTCGAGAGCAGCCTCAAGGACACGATTATGCACTGTCTGAGTGGAAGCGTTAACGCCACTGGATCATGTGACAGTAAGGATATGATGACGCAGTCTGGAGAATGATGCTGTGTGTGGAACGGTAATGGGTAGAGCGCTGACGTAAAGTCATCCATTGTATCTGCATTCGTTTGTTCTCTGTTCAGATTTAATGTCATAACATGAAGTGGGGGCGGTGGGGTAGCCCAGCGGTTAAAGCGTTCGCTCGTCACGCTGAAGGCCCGAGTTCGATTCCTCCCATGGGTACAATGTGTGAAGCCCATTTCTGGTGTCCCCCATCGTGATGTTGCTGGAATATTGCTAAAAGCGGCGTAAAACTGAATTCACTGACACTCACTCACTCAAGCACCTCGTGCCTCTGTCCGTTCATCATGAAACTGAGGATATATAGGGGTTATCCATTCACTGGGTATGGGGACATGTCAATTTTGATTTGTTGGATGATTACTTTATGTAATCAAAACTTGATTCTTAGCAAACTTTAAGTTGTGTATTTGATTACCGTAACACCGTAGTATTACCCTTACGAAATCACATTGGAACATTCTAACAACAAGGTGAGGTGAAATGGGGTTTAACGTCGTACTTGAGAATATTTCGCTCATATGGCGACGTGCATATGTGGCTGCTTGTACTAGCCCAGACTTAAGCTGATTTTATAGTGCTATCTCACTGAGATACCATGCCGCAGTTAAGCTTGAATACCCCCGTCAGACACATAATACTGACTCCGAGCCGACCAGTCCTTGGTGTACCCATTAACGCCGAGCGCCAGGCAGGGACCAACAAGTACCTTATTTAATGTCTTTTGATATGACGCGGACGGGAATCGAATCCGCGACCTTCCACTCTCCGGGCGGACGCTCTAACCACTACACCACGGAGGCGGTTCTAACAACAACCTCACGCCGAGGACATTAAACTCCATGTACCAAACAGAATGCGTGAGCGAGGCGTTTGTGCTGTGTAAATCTTAGTGCTCTCGTGACGATAATTAGTGTGGCAATAATTAGAGAAAATTGATCGTCTCTGAAACGGAACACTGAACCTTGAAATTACGTGTATTTTTGTTTCTGTTCGATATGTTTTATAAATGAACAACCCCAAAATAGAAGATATCAAATCTCTATTTAGTCACATGAACTATTTATAGTGCAACACGGTTAAATATAGCCGTCAGCAACACGTTTCAATGACTTCGCTCAAGACGAACTGTCTTTGTTGGCTGGGCTGGGGGATGATACTTATCGATTTGCAGGTGATAGGATATTTTGCACTTGAAAAAAAATCTGTATATCGATTAATATCGATCTAACAGGCTGCAGACGGTCCTACGCGGACAGCGTGTTTCAGTTCATATTATCTGCATTTGAACGATATTCGAGAGTGCTCAAACTGAAATCAAGACAGCTTGTCAAATACTTGATCTTTAGATAAATATTGTCGGGAACGAACCCTTTAATTAGGGGAACCTTAAACAGATTAGAATTCCTTGCGGAGAATCCCGGATAGAATACGTCCGCAGAACTCCAGAAGCATGTCCACGTTCTTATAGTGGAAATAGGTCCGCATTTCTCCGAACGTGGGTCCTCGTTTTCATTCGGAGCAGATTAAGTGGTGGGGATCTGCTCCATGCATATCGCGGCAGTGAGTGAGTGAGTTTAGTTTTACGCCACTTTTAGCAATCTTCCAGCAATATCACGGCATGGGACACCAGAAATGGGCTTCACACACTGTACCCATGTGGGGAAACGAACCCGGGCCTTCGGCGTGACGAGCGAACGCTTTAACCACTATACCACCAACCGCCGCGTACACATAGATGAAACAAAGATTGAGTACAATGTGTGATCTTTACTAAAGTGAATGAGCGAGTGTGATTTCGTGGTGTAATGTGGCGTGGCAATAAAAATATCAGGAAGATGCGTCAGAAGGGGGTTTCATACAACTTGGGTAATGGAAGCCCCTTAAGGCACTCACTACTGCTTCGGTTGTGAAAAACGAGTCACAGTCATGTTTGTTGCTTGGATTCACTTATATTCATGTTCTTGTCTTGCCATTACCTAGGCCGTACGAGGTAGACGTCATTGAGGCCCACGATCCACCCTTTCCGTAAATTTTGGTTTGTTCGGGAATGAAAATAAGTGACTGTGGTTACTTTGGAGAGACACTGACATTTCTTCGGAGAGACCGAAGTAACGGAAGATAACTACACCAAAACTATTTCAATTTTCATATTACAATATGTCAACTCAGTGAGTGAGTGAGGGGGGTTGGGGTGAGTCATGCCTGATTATATCAGATCTTCAAACATATAAGAAACCCCAAACCAAAGTCGTTGAAGTTATTACATTTTGTTTTCAATATAATCATTTGTTATACTCTTTAATAGGTCTGGGCAGATTGTGCTGGGAACATAACACAGTGGAAAAGTCGCTCATTTGTGTTAGAGATGCATGCCGAATATGGGAGGAGAGAATATCGTATTCCTGACTGTGCAATTCCACTTGAGGCGTAAAGCTGGTTTTATAGAACGCAGTGAAGTGAATTTGCCTTCAAACAATGTGCTCACCCGACCAGCTTATGCCGAACAAATAGACCTGACAAATTAGTAAACTACAGTATATTATCATCCGAAGGGTATATTTTGTATTTTATATGATAGCGTCGTCCACCTTCCTCCTTTTGAGGATGGATTTTAGAAGCACACCAATACTTGTGATGACCTTACAAATGTAATCACTTTCGTAACCTTTCATTTGCCTTTTTCACCTTTCGAGTCCACGTTTATCTCTATTCCAAAGCATTGGCTGGGCTGCACACACAAATTATACATATTGACGTAGAAAATACAGTCAAACGTATTTTCAGCAAATAATTAATTCTCGTTGGGTTAAGCAATTTCCTTCAAGTGGACTTCCTGCAGGCATAGTCACTTTCAGGGGAACATTGACGATCCTTCCAGAAAGAACCAATCCTGTTTATGTGTAAACAGGGCGCCGCTGACGGTCTTTTTTTTAAGCTAATGATACCATTGTAGACGGAACTTGGTCATTTTATAGGAAACGCAGTCATTGTCGTGGGGTGATCTGTTTACCTGTCTGGAACAAACCTTCTATACAGGGCACAAATTTCAGTGTTGATAATGCATTTTTCTCCAAAATGAGAGGTGCATTTTCGCCTTCCGTTTCCGGTTTCGTCTGGGATCTCGTACAATCTCATTGTGCCAAGCAACAAACGACGCAGTTCAGTAACAGGCGTTTTCCAGGATCAATTTAACGTTTAGAAAAATCGATTCACTGAAATAAAGACGAAAGCCGTATATCCGTTTCCAATCCCATAGTGAAATTATTCCATCTCGAGGCAGTGTTTGCTATTGACCAGAATAGGAATGTATGACGTCATTGTTCACCTTTCAAAAGTAGAGCTGCATTTATTGATATAAGAAATATGATTTGCTATGGTTGTAAATTCCTTCAAGACCAGACATTCTCAAAATAGAACAATTTAAACGTCCAAAGAGTTTATTTTGGCTTCGTTATGATGCTCTGGGGTGTCATTTTTAACAAGAGAATCAAGTCTTCCGAGGTGTCACAATCGCCTGTATAGAGTTGCGTCCGTACGGGACTTCCAAAATCAGGACCCGTGAAGATTCGGGTTAGAACTGGTCTCCAGCAACCCATGCTTGCCGTAAGAGGTGGCTAACGGGATCAGGTGGTCAGGCTCATTGACTTGGTTGACAAATGTCATCGTATCCCAAGTGCGGCGTTAAACAACCAACCAACCAACCAACCAGCCCAAACCAGTGATCGTTCTTTGCCACGATTATGTTTTCAGGTTAGTCAGCACCATACACTTAGTCCCTGAATATATATATAATTTTGATAGTAACAAACAAACTCATTTAAATTGAAAAGGAGCTGGGAGATTTAGGAACCTGAACCTGGGGATATCTAGACTTGCTTCATTCATTTATACCCTCTTCACACTTGAGGCGGAATGAGCCGAAATGCAGTCGGAATAAAATTTCCTGGAGATTCCTGGAAATTCGAACTGCATTCTAAAACTTCTTACACCATTCCCAATGCACTTCCAACTATTCATGTCAATTCTTGTAACATGCCCGAATGTTTTGAACATGTTCAAAACTTTCTAGGTACATTCGAAGTGGAAAAATATCGAAGACCACTTGAAGTGCATTCTAACTGCATTCTAAGTATTCTTACTGCATTCTAACTGCATTCTAAGGATTCTAAACGGATTCGAGGGAGAAGCCACTTCAAATCCTGCAAGAATGTCCCCGAATGCACCTCGAATGTACTTCGATTGCTGGTTGAATTTAGGTGGAATATTCATCACACCGGAGCACCGGAATATTTCGATTGCACTTGGAATACAGCTCGAATGTACATCGAAATACACCTCGAATACAGTCAGAACGTCCCGAATGCTCTTCAAATGAGCCCTGACGTCATCAGAACACCGCCCAATCGCATAACAACGTAGCCATCTGTCACTGAAACTTCAGATATCATTCACAACTCCAAGCTGCGCAAGTTGTCTCCAGCCTCCTGGCACCACTTTGCTCATCTTCCTCATCAACCATACCATTGTGGAGATTAGGATAACGAGTTCTCATCAAGTTGTGAAGGCAGACACAGCATTCAATGATGTCCTTCACAACGGAAGGCCTTGACAGCGTGGTGGTGGTGAGGATTTGCCAACTCTGGGCCATGGTTCAAAATGCATTTTCTACCTGCCGACCATGTAGTTGTAGATTCTCTCGTGTCTCTGGAGAGTCCTATGACCATGGTGTAGTGGTTAGACCGCCTCCGTGGTGTAGTGGTTAGAGCGTCCGCCCGGAGAGAGGAAGGTCGTGGGTTCGATCCCCGACTGCGTCATACCAAAAGACGTTAACATAAGGTACTTGTTGGTCCCTGCCTGGCGCTCGGCGTTAATGGGTACAACAAGGACTGGTCGGCTTGGAGTCAGTATAATGTGTCTGAGTGGGGTATTCATACTTCACTGCGGCATGGTATCTCAGTGGGCTAGCACTATAAAACCAGCTTCAGTCTGGGCTAGTGCAAGCAGGCGCACATATACATACACACGCCTGCACGTCTCCATATGAGCGAAACGTGCAAAACACGTTTTAAACGTTTTAAATATTAATGCTGTTTTAAAGAATATATTTTACCAAAGAACTAGGTGTGAACTTTGTTTTTGAACGTCAGTTTAGAACATTTTGAATGGTAAGAATCATTCGTGGCGGGTTCGAAGTGCGTATTAAGTACCCCCGACAGCATTCTTACAAAGCTTGAAAAAATGTTTATTTTGACTTTCTCTCCTGAGTGCAGTTCGAATTTTGGAAAACAAATTCTGGCTGATTCTCCTTGATTCCTATCAATTCTAAATAAGTGTGAAAGAGCCTTTCGGGAAAATGATGAGGTTCAGGGACTGTGAGACTGACTATACACACACCTCCAAAACTTTCCGACATAGGCATATATAGCTTACCCATCCCTCCCACACTTACCCGTTGTGAGGTAGACTGACCCATACAATCTTGGTGCCAGGCGCAATTATTACGTATTGAATGCACTCTACAGTTGAACGGTCGATGTTAACTGCACCGCATCACCTTCGTACCACCCATGCATTCGAATCGAAGAAACCACTGACGGCATTCTTGTATCTCGTTTCCAACAAAGCTGCACCGACCCATGGGGTGCACGGGATTTTCTCGCTTTGCATGGACTGAACGTGCGTGTCAGACAGTTCTTATCACACAGCTCTCTCCCACGCGGCTTCCGGTGCAAGATTGTTTTGAGAGTGTTTAGCTTCATGGAACCAAAATACATGTTACGGGTTGAGACCTTCTTTCTTATAAAGTACACGATGCAAAAAGTATAATACAAAAATATACTTACGCTAAGAATACTCACAGGATAGGCATATGGTGAGACGTAAACATGATAATATGTTTGCTTCTCATAAACATGTATTATGATAGTACATAACCTTATTTCAAAACATATTTGGTTTATCAATGTAAATGTGAAGGCGAGTGAGTTTGGATAACGCCCCTTTGAACAGTATTCCAGTTACATCACGAGGTCTAATTTTGTAGTGGGGGATAAGCTTGAAGTAGGTAGGCAGGTAGGCTTATTCAATTTCTCCAGATTTGGAGACACAAAATAAATTGAATGTTAAATAAACTTAAATTGTAAACATAAGTGTTGAAATTTTATGATAGATTAATTGGTGTTTAAAGAGTGAAACTGGACCCGTTGATCCCAGATGCAAACTGTCCGACCAGTAGCAGCAGTTGGATGGTGCCAATGTCATACGTGTGACGTCCGAGCAGCACTTCGGTCAGCGTTCTCTGTTCTTTATTGTCCAACAGAGCATATGTGTCTACACCGATATGTCCAGAATGTCCAGCCACATGGTTTCTCGTCTTGCACTTGCCACACTGTCAGTAGAAAGGTGAAGAATGTGGTGTACACGACCATGAACAATGCAAGAACACATTTGGCACTGTTCAGTTCTCACTGGTTCATACTTTCAAACAAACACAGGGACCAAAGGGTTCATTATTCGCCGACAGAATGTCTTCTTAAATTTCAGTTTCTCCTTATAGCCTGTTTGTTTAAGCCCGAAATTACCCATGGTATCCCAAATCCACGACTATATAACTACGTCTGTCAAGTTCCTTGCCAAAGCACACACGAAAGGGATTTATTCGTTCAAACAACCGTTTCCTGCGCCATTCATAATGCACTGCATATCGGACCCGCATCCCAGGTCTTGGGAGCGAAGCAGTTGAGGAGAGTTCTTTTAAAAACATTTTGTGAACTTCAAATGGATTATACCCTGTGATTCCAGTGTCATTTGGAGTGTCGTTTTTGTTGATTTGAAGAAACTGTTTACAAACAAATGTAGTACTTTTGATCATTTTTGTTCCATCACGTAGAACTTCATTATCGATGCCAGATGTGTTCATTTTCAGTTTTCATGTGATGACATCGAGGTGTGGGGTGGGGTATATGTAAATGGGTACATGTGTGTGTGTGTGTGTGTGTGCGTGCGTGCGTGCGTGCCTGTCGTGCGTCTGCTTGTGTGTGTCTAACTGTACTGTGTGTTTGTGTATGTATGCATCTGTGTGTGTGTGTGTGTGTGTGTGTACTTCTGTTTGTGTGTGTATAATCGTATGTGTATGCATGATTGTGCTGGTGTGAATAATTTTTGAGTGTATGTATATTTGTGTGCGTGTGTTTGTGCGTTTGTTTGTGTACAGAAAGATGTACTAAACATGTTGCAGTGCATGAAACGTTTAACGGAATCCTTTGGTGTCATTTCATTAAACAATTATTTTTCAAGCTATACCGAAAAAAACACGTTCATTCATATAGCATGTATAGTTATCCATTGTGTTTACATTCGTTTGTTCTCTCTTCACATGTACTGTCAGAACCTGACGTAGGGCGGTAGGGTAGCCTAGTGGTTAAAGCGTTCGCTCGTCAAGCTGAAGACCCGGGTTCGATTCCCCCACATAAGACCATTGTGTGAAGCCCATTTCTGGTGTCGCCCGGTCGTGATATTGATGGAATATTGCTAAAAACGGGGTAAAACCAAACTCACTCAAACATAACATAAAGTATCAACTTTACAGGTGTGTTTGGTTTGACGACCATTGTGACAGTTATTTATCGATGGATCACCGTAAGGTGGAAGGTGCCCTTTGCCATCCTCCCGCGAATGGTACTGTCAAGCTATAAATACCATGGCAATCATTTCTGAGTACGTCAATGCCTGTCTGAGAAACGTATTTCATGGTGTGCTTTTAATCGAATTTACCGTTAGGACATTTTCTGAAGATAGAACGTTAGGCTGTAATTTTAGAGATGTGTCCATACACAGAGACATTATGTCCATCAATATCCGACCAAATATTGAATTTGTCGTGTCACGCGTTCAGATATAGCATTTCGTCGATTTTAACATCATTTAACACCATCAATCATCGCACAGGTGGCAGACCGAATATTTCCAAATTCATCGCGGACATAAGAAGAACTGAATTTAAAGGTCACTCCTTTCCTCTCCTTTATCACAGAGAGGATGACAGGATATTTCCAGTTTGTCAGTCATTATAAGATAAAGTTTAATGCATATAATCATCTCAATGCATCAATTTCTCTCTTTCTTTACACAAAGCTGTATATCGTGTGTTCAAATTGCAGATTTGGACAAAAAAAAAATTCCTGGTTTGACAGCAACACTACCATAATCGTCGTAGACGACTGTGAAAAGGACAACTTGGGCACAGCAAATATTCTTTAAATCTGCGGAAAACCATCACCATTAATGTAGCGAACTGCAGGACCTCGTTCCGAAATTGTACCTTCGACTGTCGTAAATCTGTCTTAGTTTATGGAATTGAAATAACCATAGAAATGGTCGCTTTCATGTACCTAATACGGTACTACGGTATCAGAATCCAAAGGACTACGCTTCCACTTTATCAACACCTCATTAATTATACGCTTTCATGTAAAGTAAATTTGATCCACTCAGCACAGCAATCCATCACTGCAATACACAGACGCAAGCCCGAAGTGATGGAGTCTCTCGAGCAACCTTGCTTGTGTTACTCAGCAAAGGAACGTGTAGTCTATACGCCTCTACCGATATGACTGATATCTAAAACGTTTAAAACCACATGTAGATGAAAAAGAAGTGCTAACGATGTTAACCTGTGCAAAGAGGCGTAACTAGTTAAAAGAGTTTTGATTGACGTTGAACGCTACCTAAACCAAGTTTTACGTCAAACCTGGCCTAAATAAGACGTATTCTGATAAGATGAGCGTCTGTTTATCATCTCTCATTGACATGTTAGGACCTGTGAAGACTTTTTGGCT
Source organism: Haliotis rubra (assembly GCF_003918875.1). Lineage (NCBI taxonomy): Eukaryota > Metazoa > Mollusca > Gastropoda > Lepetellida > Haliotidae > Haliotis > Haliotis rubra. The sequence continues at coordinate 9,158,585 of NW_025764891.1, forward strand.
TCGCTGATAAAACTGGTGGCTGAAAATGACATTACTCTTCTAGTTGTGTCCTGGCTTAAGATCATGTGACATTTGAAAAGATGATTGAACGTAATTCGCCTGATTATTTTCTCTGGCACTAAGGTTCTGGCAATATTAAAGGGGACCACTGATATTTGCAATTCATGATCTGTGTTAGTAAAAAGCGGTTCCTCGCATAGAATATTTACACGGTTTTCGTAAATGCTGTCAGGTTAAGTTTTTGCCGATCAGTCCTAATGTCGTAGGTTATTGTTCGACAGCTTGATGGAATCTCAAATGCATCTTTACTCTTTTAATTATTTACTCACTAATTGGTGAGCATGTCAAGCTCATTTTTAAGTTTCTCTTAAGGACAAAAGCAGAAGACTCTTTGACCTGGGATAAATAGGTACCGAGCAATCTTTGGCTGTGCATATTTTGATAGGACACACTGTTTGCTGACCCGTATGCTTGGTTTTAGAGCAGAATATGTTGCTGAAGACCTGCTGACACTGCAATTACAGTGAGTGAGAGAGTGTAGTTTTACGCCGCTTTTAGCAATATTCGAGCAATATCACGGCGGGGAACACCAAAAATGGGTCTCACTGATTGTACCCATGTGGGGAATCGAACCCGGGCCTTTGGCGTGACGAGCAAACGCTTTAACCACTAGGCTACTCCACCGCTCCCCTGGAATTACGAGGTTCAGCAGCTGGTTGGTGTGTGTGCAAAATTATATTATTATTCGAGTTGCTCATAATTTATTGGCATGAGGGTTTTTCACCTTGGTCCAGTAGAATAAATGTGACATTGTTTCGAAATGTCCTGTAGTTCATATATGTGTCCAACAGATTGTGCCTGGTATTCTTTGATTAAACCAACAAACTAAACAAGAATACTCACATTGCGACAAATCGTACAAAGGGGAAAGTATACGGCTAACAAGTGGACAGTTTTTCTTTTCATTCCCAGCAATGACCACATATGATCTCTGCAACAATGGAAAGAACAGAACGAGACTGCGAAAATAAGTTGAAACGTGTTATAAGACTCCTCCATGGTAACGCCATGTTTGTTGCATTGTCATAATCAAGCACAGCGTGTGAGACAATACAATGTTAGGTTTATTTTCTTTGTTTACAATGGAAAGAATTCTCAGTGACGTATTTACACCCAACAGTCGTCCATATGTAAACACGGGGATCTGGCGTGTATCGTGATGTGACTGAACATACATCATGCCCATGTTTCTAGCTTGGAATCAGACAAGACCATGGGACGATGGGTAAAGAGGTGTAGAAATATTGTAAAATCATTAACTGCATATTTCACAGATGGTTTGCGGCCCATTTGCCGGCGATGTCACATAGTCTGGAGTCATGTAGATCCTTCAGCAGACATTGAACCCGAAGCTTGTACGGAGATGTTCCGAATGAATTCAGCGCGCTGTCGGTGCTTGCTGTAACATGGCAGAAACAGCAATTTACTCAGAAGAAAGAGAACATTTGCTGGGATGAATTGTTGTGCTCCTAATCAACTTGAGTAAAACATGTTTACCTATTTCTGTCAAAATGTTTATAAGTTTATTTCATGAGAATCCTGCTGTTCCAGTTAGAAGAGTAACATGATACCTGTTGGGGCATACATGCACATCTATTAAGACATGAGTTAAGCTTGGTACGGTGAGATAATATCTTTCCTGTATCACACTATATATACATCGCAAAAGTCAACTTAATCTCCGTGTGAATGATAGATTTTATACGTTTGTGAATGTTTGATTCACACACTTAAATTTGACTGTGGCTACAGCGGTGGAGAGTGTTATAATTATAATTATAATTTCACAAAACAAAACCCAATTATGTTGAAATAGAAACTGATATGTATAGACCTGACAAAACAAAAAGAACCACTTACTATTAGTATATATACACATGGAAAAAGGTATCGCAACATGTCGTGTTTTTCATAGTATCAATATGTTACCATTAACTATAATAGCAAAGGAACATATCCAGAACTCAAGTTAACTCATTATCTGAATAAAACAACTCTCTAGGAATAATTAAATGACAAGTCTAAAAGCAAACGAACGAAAATTTAGTTTATTCACAGAAGCGAACATGGCCCAAAAAAATAACTCATTTTGTAGTGCTGATCACAATGGTCGCTCGACTTTAACAAGTGTGGTCATTTTCAAGATTGTGGCATGTAATGCCCCCAAGTAATCACATAAGAATCAGTAACGGAGTACAGTGTCAATATTTAGTGACACCTCCGTCAACCATAGTAACATCCCTTTACTTGCTTGTGTGGAACTTTCAGAAATAAATCAATGCCTAGTTCTAACTTTACATGTTGGCAAAGTAACAGCTCTAAGACACATCACCTCTAGCTCAACTGATCTACGTTTCCCTTTGGCATGTCGGATTGTCCACCTTTACATTCAATTTGTGTTTTGGCACTCCTTAAGAAACCATCTGGTTTATGAAGATGAACCATCATCAAATCATAACACTGTGAGAAGCACAGTATCAAAGTGAAAGGTTTGACCTCAAGGATATTCATCCTTTTCTAGACTGGACAAGTAGGAATGTCATTTCCGACAGACCGGACGCCCGTACAACCAGTAACTCTCTATCCTTATGTACGTTCACGTTTTCAGAAAGATAATTTTTGAAATAAGAAAACAAACTTCCTTCAGTCCAAGCAAGGAATATGTCTCTTACGTGGTTCAACATTCAGTGAAATATTTCATTTCATACTCAACAGTATCTGAACACGTTTCACTCTTTGTAAACGAGATTTCTTCGATAGAATATTGAGTTGTGTGTACAAAAGACCGTCTTTCCTAAAAAAGCATAAAATAACATATTTAGTAACAGAGAAATGTCTTTCGTAATAATTAATGGTATTCCTTGATAACAGAGTATAATCGATATATTTTGAAGTTTGTATAAATTCACATAAAATTGCAAGCTTGATAAGAATTAATATTTTCTCCAACTTTACCCAGTGTATCTTCTGTTTTATGTCAGCTTATATGTGCTATCGAGCCTTCTTTTCATTATCGGAAAGAATTACTCTGCACAATTTCTTCAAGGCGAGGAGATCACAATTCACCAAAAACATCTAACGGCATACATCTAGATTATGGAAAAGGTCAACGAACTCGGCATTAAACATTCAACAGAACTGAAAGATAATTAATCCTTTCCAGCACACGACATCTCATAAAGACGTTATCCGATATTTAGTTGGATGCTACAAATGTCAAGCTGCGAGAATAAATCCGTAACATACATGCCACTGATTTTCCATTCATTAGAAGCATCATGTTCTATTCAGATTATCAAGCTTTGGATGAAAGGATTTTACACATATCTATTTTATTGCGCCGTTTGTATCCACAGATGACGCAGATGATAGATCAGGACTTGAAACGAGCATGACACACTTGTGGTTGAAACTTCAATAGTTGTCTGACATTTCTTACAATCGCCAGCAGCTGAAGGGATGGTGTAAATCCAACTAGGGTCCATGCAGGAAGCAAAGGTACTGTAAGTCCCCATGGTCCCTGGTATGGTGATCTACCTTCAGTTGTTGGCGATCTATAGTCTGTTTTTATATTGTATTGTCCAAATAGTGCTATTAGTTTTAACTTCCAACGCTAGTTTTAATTCTAATTGTGATATACTAGTTGTTTTACTGTCCTTTGACGACAGGTTTATATAATATACACATGTTCCATTTCAATGTCAAATATGTTCTCGTCACGATATTGCTGAAATATTGCCGATGTGATGTTAATTCTTAACTCACTCACTCACTCAATAGTAGTCTGATTCATGTTTGTCCATACGAATGGAATGTTATGCAATGCAGGACAAAAGCAGGATTACCTACTGTCGACTTTCAACATCAGTATGTCATGTATATATTCGCTAAAAATACTAACGGAGCATAGATCAAGCTAAGGATTGGTCTGGAGCAACCCTTAATTAATAGGCGCAATTAAAAGGATTGGCTCTCTGACCTAGTTGATACATGTCATCGTATCCCATTTGAGTAGATTGATGTTCAGTAGTTATCACCGGATTGTCTCATCCAGAATTGTCTCTATACGGATCGCGACCATCAAACCACAAACAAACAAACACCGGAAACACAAGTGACCTCCTTTTAAGGATTTGCATCACTTGTTCATATTCAGTTTGTTGATCGTGGGTTCCAGTCTAACAGGTTTACTCGTGTTTACAGTAAAGCGGCAAACTATGTACCACCTGCATCACACCCGGTTTTCCTCCAACATTAAGCTGTCACTTATAATCTGTTTCTATTCATTGAGCTGTTAAGGGCTGAAATGTCGTGTAAAGCTGCAACACACAAGGTTTGCTATAAACTTTCAATATGGTTACTGTTAGGGTTGTAACGATGCATCGAACAATCAATTGATTGCAGTTGCTGAGTCTCCGATAGCAATTAATCGATGGCAGAAACGAAAAACTATCGATGCATCCATAGTATGTGTGACTATCGATAGTTTAGTAATTGACATCCGTCGACGAGAATTTATGTTGTTCTGTATTTTATATTGTTTGGGTGCAGACTTGTAACTTCACTGAGTTTGTTTTAACTGTTTACTTGATCGGAGTTTCAATTTCTTGTCAGTTATTAAAAGAGACTTCATTTGGGAAATGACTTCAAATGAGACAATTCAAGGAGAAAAACTATTGCAATAGTATTGCAACTCAAGTCAATTACTAAACTATCGATAGTCACACATACTATGGATGCATCGATAGTTTTTCGTTTCTACCATCGATTAATTGCTGTTGGAGATTCAGCAATAGTATTGCAATTGTTGGTCTCAATAGACTATCGCTATCCCAATAGTGTGTTTCAATAGACTATCGCTATCGCAACATTTTGCACGGTACCTTTTGTACCCTACCTGATGCTCTAAATGGATAAATCAAGCAGGTTGGGAACGGGGTCAGTATGCTGTACACAAATGGTATACCCATGGTATGTATACACGGTATCTCTGGTACTAGCAGAAGGTGTGGACTTCCTGTACCTATCGAGATGTCGTCATGATGTACTGAACTGTATGCACATCTAAGTACCTGAATCAATCGAACATGTGCGATATCGTCATGGTATACTGTGAATTTGACTTCAGATCTGATTTCTGGTAAGGTGAAAGTTGGTGTTCTTGACTCTCTCCCAGTTCAGAGTGTCGATTTGTTGATCGGTAATGATCTTATGGGAGCCAAAGTTGGTGTTGATCCAATTGTCACTGTTTCTCCGGAGAGTTCAGTTAGTCCAGAAAAGTTGGAGGATGAATTTCCGGGTATTTTTCCTTCTTGTGCAGTGACTCGTTCAATGTCGAAATGCATTTCTTCCAAGCCTTCTTTGCCGAATGATATCGTTTATGATTTGTCAGATACTTTCATGGATCATTGTTTTCATGAGGCAGAGGCTGATGACTTATCTTCAAAGAGTAGTAACTGTTCAGGTCTTCTTGATAAGTCTGATGGTTTGTCAGGTGGTGATCACATTCTTTCCAGAGAGCAGCTTATTAGTGTGCAGGTTGAGGATGTTGAGTTAACCTATGCCAGAAAGTCAAAAGAGAGAAATTTCATTCATGGTGAGAAATTGTGTCTTACGTCCCATTCCTGGTCAACCACTGACAGCTAGATATCAAGGTCCATATGTTGTTGACAAAAAAGGTTAGCGACACAGACTTTGTCATCCTGACGCCTGGCCGACAATGGTGAACGTGTTGACAATATTGATGATGGTGTTAGCAATCTGAAGTTTGATGGCCTTAGTGATAATGCTTCACCAGTCTTTCATTTATTTCCTGATGTGCCTGGCTGAACTAATGTTGTTAGCCATGATATAGATGTAGGTGATTCTGTGCATGTAAAACAACATCCATATCGCATGAATCCTGTGAAACGTGAAATTCTGCGGAAAGAAGTGAAATACATGCTTGACAATGACATTATTGAACCCAGTGACAGTCCGTGGAGTTCACCATGCGTTCTTGTGCCAAAGAGTGGTGGAGGTGGTTGGAGCTGCTGCTGACATGAAAGCTGTCAATGCACTCTCAAGAACTGATTCTTATCCAATATCGAGAGTGGATGATTGCATTGATCAAGCTAGATATATAAGTAAGGTTGACTTATTGAAGGGCTTCTGGCAGATTCCACTAACAGACCGAGCAAGGAAAATATCGGCATTCGCTACACCAGATGGAATGTATCACTTCAAAGTGATGCCGTTTTGGTCTGAAGAATGCACCAGCGACGTTCCCAGAGACTCTTCAACAATGTCACATCTGGTCTTGATAGTGTCGAAGCTTACATGGATGATGTCATCAATTACGACATGGAGTGGGAAGACCATCTGAAGAGAACTCGTGCTTTCTTCAAAAGACTGTCTGAAGCAAAATTGACTGTGAATCTTGCAAAGTGTGAATTTAGGAAGGCACAAGTTGAATTTTTAGGGCATGTTGTAGGACACGGCCAGGTACAGCCAGGACATGCTAAGGTTGAAGCAATTGTACATTTTCCAGTACCTCAGTCTAAGAGAGAACTCATGAGATTCGTGGGTATGGCAGGCTATTACAGAAAGTTTTGTCAAAATTTCTCAGATGTTGTATTACCACTTACAAACCTTTTTGGGGAAAAGGTAAAATTCCAGTGGGATAGCAGTTGTCAGACTGCATTTGAAAAAGTCAAAGCTATACTTATGAATTCTCCAGTATTGCAGGCACCAAATTTCGAGAAATCGTTTAAGTTAGAAATTGTTGCAAGTGATGTAGGTGCAGGTGCTGTCCTGATTCAAGAGGATGATTCAGGAATTGAACACCCAGTTTGTTATTTTTCTGAGAAGTTTGATAATCATCAAAGAAATTATTCTACCATTGAGAAAGAAACATTAGGTCTTTTGCTAGCTTTGCAGCATTTTGAAGTGTACCTAGGTGCCACTACTTTTCCAATTGAAATGTTTACTGATCACAATCCCTTGACTTTTCTTCACAAAATGAAGAACAAGAATTTTGTAAGGGTTCAATATTGTGATTAGGCACATTAAAGGCAAAGACAATGTTTCTGCTGATGCACTTTCCAGGTTGTAAATGTATAATGACTGACTGAGTTTAGTTTTACGCCGCTTTTAGCAATATTCCAGCAATATCACGGCGGGGGACACCAGAAATGGGCTTAACACATTGTGCCCATGTGGGGAATCGAACCCGGGTCTTCGGCGTGACGAGCCAACGCTTTAACCACTAGGCTACCCCACCGCCCCGTAAATGTATAATGACTTGATGATGCTGTATGTTTGTATCTCCATTATATCATAGTAATTCTGCAAGATATTTCTCATGTTATTCATATTATTACATGTCATCTTATTATGATAGTTATCTTGCTATGATTGTAACGGAAAGATTCTGTGAATCTTTCTTTTCCTTAAAGGGGAGAGTGTTATGAGGGTGTGTTTTTTGTAATTTGTAATATCACATTGATTAAGTGATAGTTATTATGGGTCACAATGAGTTTTGAGTGTGGGTTGTGGCTCGCATCTCGCATCATATAATATGGTCAATGGCAATAGTATTTTTAGCGGTACGACTTTTTGATAGCACATCATAGTTGCCTCCCTTGGCTGGCTTTATTTTGTTTTGACTTCCGGTCGTATGTTCGAGAAAAGCGCCTAATGTTCTGAGAGAATAATGAGGGAGCTTAGCTTTGCTAGATTGCTCGAGAGCTGTGTAAGAGCTATATAAAGGCTGGTTGTTGAGTAGTGCGAGACGGATTTATCACATGACTGGAGTTATACACATCCGTCTGCCGTCATCAAGCTGATAAACATCTGCCTGCCATCGTCAGGTCTGTCAACATTTCATGACCGTGTTCGTCTATTCAACTATTGTGACCCGATGTTTTAGATTTGTGACTCATTGTTTGTTCAATATATACTCAGCAACAAAAAGAACAACGTCAGCACGAATTTGCAGTCCATTCAGACTCTTGACTTCAGCATCTAGTGTGACCACCACGAGTGGCAATAACTGCAGCACAGCGTCTATGCATGGAGTGCACCAATCGATTGATGAATGCCATTGGCACCTTGAACCACACTCTGAGAAAGGCCTGGCGCAATAAATCGGCTCCTCTGAATTTCACCCCAAAGATGTTCAATTGGGTTTAAATCAGGACTTAGGGCTGGCCACTGCATAATGTTGACACCTTTCTGTTGTAGGAAGTCCCCTGTAGCTCTGGCAGTATTGGCCCTGGCGTTATCATGCTGGAAAATGTTGTTCCGGTGACATGCGAAATGTGGTATGACGTGGGGTCTGAGAGCTTGGTCGATGTAGCGCACCGCTGTGATGCCTCCTCCTCTCCCTGGGCCAAGGTTCTGGAACACCACAGGACCCAGTATCTGGTTTAGGCCTATTCCACCCCATACCATGATGCTTGCACCTCCCCATGAGTCTCTTTCCATAACAAATTGGTCTGAGTAACGCTGGCCACGCCGTCGCCATATTCTTGTTCTGCCATCTGCAGTTGATACGCAGTACCGACTCTCCTCTGTGAACAGAACAGTTCTCCATTGCCTGTATCGCCAGTTTTGGTGTTGTAGGGCAAACTGTAGACGATCACGCCGATGACGAGATGTGAGGATAGCTCCACGGTAAGGTCTACGGCAATGGAGGTTCCCGCTGTTAAGACGTCGGCGTACTGGATCAGTACTGATTGGTCTTCCGTGTGTTCCCACTGTCTGACGTGTTGTTTCGGATGCCTGAATGAAGGGATTCTGTACATGCTGTCGCACAACACGGCGGTCTTGTCGTCTTGTGGTCACCCTTGGTCTGCCAGTACGGGGGCGATCATTTGTGGTTTTGGTGGCCCAGAAACGTTGCTGCAGCCTGTAGATGGTCCGAACGTTGACCTGGAAGTGATTGGCAACACATGTTCGGCTTGTGCAGTGTGGCCAGCTTCAAGTCTTCCTAGCGCCTGGTTCCTCTGAGCTTGTCGTGAGTCGCGGCATCCTGCTGACGTTTTAATGCGAAGGTTTTAACCAGGTTTGGGGGTGCATTTTATAGTGAACAGCACGTGCAGCATTAGTTGCATGAAAAACATGGAGAACACCGTACCATCTCCGAGATCAGGTTGCGTTTTTGAGACCATTTCCTTGGTTCCATTCTGAACTTGGGAAGGAATGTCTTTGCTCAGGTACAGTTGGAGATGTTGTCACAAATATACAATCAAAACATTAAATGAGTTTACAGTTATCCGTTTCTGCGAAGGAAAATTCCAAACTGACGTTTCTTTTGCTGCTTAGTATATTATTGAATATTTTAGACTTGTCTGTGTTCTATTTTGCTGGTTCAAAGGGGGCTCTTAAACCTTTTGTCACGGCAAATTTATTAAACGGAACAATACGGACGTGTGTGTACATCTAAGTACCCGAATCAATCGAACATGTGCGATGTTGTCATGATATACGGACCTGTGCACGTGTAATTTGTCATATAATTATGAATGGAGCTAAAAATCCAGCTTTCGTTATCTGTCAATTTCTCCTTCAGCCTATCAGCTTGGAATAACCATATCCCTTGTGAATAAGAAATTCTTGAAATAGGTTTGCCCTTATCGATACCATATGGGTCGAGGTATTACTGTGGCATTGATATGTGGTATTTTCAGCCTGTCAGTGTCAGTTCCCACAACAGGGGGTATTAAAATCGGCCCACGTGGTATTGTATTGAAACATACATAAATGATAGATGCATCAGACTTGAGAGATTTACATTGTAAGTGCAAACACTGAACCCTTCAACACAGACAAAGAGGCAAACAATGTTTTCAGATTACAGAGAGATTTATCCCAGACTCTCAAGGGACGAGTCCGCTGACAGGTTGCAAGGCCATGGTGTGTCCAGCAACCTGTCAAACATACGCTTGAGTGTTGCCATAGTTTGAGGTATTCTTTTGAGCTCAAACCATGAAGGTGTTATGACTTTTTTTTGCAAAGTAACCATTATTCTGGTTTTAGTAATGCAAAATATGTAATAGGATACCAGAGTACAATACTATGTAGCATCTCATACATGTTCTGATTTTTATGCTTTAATATATTCCATGTCAAGTTTGCAGGCGAAGAGCAGGGCACAGACCTACAGCAGTGTCAGAAACTATTTGTTACTGCTCTAAAGACGGGAGCTACTTGACATGCCCTTGATCTATTATAAACCGGTCAATGATAGGCGGCATTAACGGCTTTTAGGTAATGGTAAATATACATTATATTTGAGAAACATGCACTGCCACATGTCACTTTAGGTTCCTGAATAGGAAACTTAAAATAAACAGTTTGAATAAGAAATGCATTCGACGCTATTCCTTTAGATATTCCGATACATTGAAAAAAGAACATATTATAAAGTGCTTGAGAGTCGGCGACTGCAAGGCTGCAGCTTTGTGCTGTAGAGCCTGAAGACGCCTATGATCTCTTCAAAGTAGATGCTTCAAACGATTCGAGAAATCTACATGATATAAATGATTTCAATTTATTTACAAAACTGTTCCTGTTTTTCTTTTGATGCAATTAAACGTTATATTTATTGCATGCATGGACCCTGTTATATTTGTAAAGGCATGTTATCAAAACTTCAGAAATACAAAAAACCATTCGTTTATAGGAACATTGTTCAACATGTTGGAAGATAACGGATGTGCTGGGCGTGTTTATGAGCTCTATGTTACCAATATGTGTTATTTGAAATGTGTTTGTGTGTGTGTGTGTGTGTGTGTGGGTAAACAGGGTCTAGCATCGACAGTACATTATAATATGTCATCATCAAGAATGCATCTCCACTATCATGCATATCAATACATAGGTCGTACAACTGACGTATTAACCTCACCAGCCACTGATTTCGTATTATAAATCTTCGATCTTCTGCAACTGAGATTACGCAATTAAATAAAGATATCATACAACTAAACAGTTTTTAACAGCAAGTAATTTCCTGTATAGAATTGTCATTTTATGTGATTCAGAATAATATACAAGGAGATTGATTATACCAGGAACAAAACGATATACAGGTAGTGTTATTTAAAAAGTCGTGTTTTGTGCAGCTGTGCATACCTGATGTAACCGACTTTCATGACCTGCCAAGAAGGAAATGAGGAAATGTCACAGATAACAAGCTGCTTCATTGTGAGGAAACAATTACTACCTCCTACATTTCTTCTAAGCCTTCTTCTTGTTTCAAACTCAAGAAACTTGGTAAAGATATCTTGATACTTACGGATTTTGAATGAACGAATGATTAAAATTGTACTACTGTTTGCAGAAAACAGAAGAAACATTAATAGCGCAATGAGGGTGATATTTGCCAAGTAATACCGCTCATGCCGTTTACATTTGCTGGAATCCATTGGAAAGCAGTGCCGATCAATCAGTGCATGTATATCACATGCGTGAGTGAGTGAGTGAGTTTAGTTTTAAGCCGCTTTTAGCAATATTCCAGCTATATCACGGCGGGGGACACCAGAAATGGGCTTCACATATTGTACCCATGTAGGGAATTGAACCCGGGTCTTCGGCGTGAAGAACGAACGCTTTAACCACTACGCTACCCCACCGCCCCATATCACCTGAGGCTGTATCCCGAACGAAAAACCGGCGTTGGAAGAAGCATTTGAGGGTCAGCTGCTGATCCACTCTGTAACAATGCAGGGTTAAATAGTTTTAGAGCAGAAGGTGGACCTGAAAACAACCAGATTAACGATAACGTCTCACCTTATCATGATCCAAAATGAATGAACATCTTCAGCAATCAGGGTTCTCATAAAACCGTTCTCTGTTCATGATGCATTGTGCATTTGATCTCAGTTTATGGCAGGAAATATTTAACGGCTAGCTTTGGTAACACAAACTTGTTAATTAGATAAATATCGTTGTTGTATAATCTGACACGATGAAAAATAATACTTTAGATTTTGCAAACCTCCATAACAACGTGTAGAATTACGATAATTGGAGAAAGAATATTTAGGCAAGAACTTGTTCCCCACAGTGACAGCAATCCCCTCCTTATTGCGATCATTTGGTATCATCCTCATTTGATGGTTTTTCATAAATACATGCTCCTGATATAAAATCGGAATCATAAATGAACCTTGCTTAGGGCAGAGATTTCTTATGAATATAGAAAGTTTTTTGTCACTTGCATATTATGAAACAATTCCACTAGATACAGCCTTTTGGCACCCTCATAGCATCCAAATAATGCTTTACTGAAGATTTATACATAATAATTGTTCTGCAGTAGAAAAAAGAAAGTTATACAGGTCACCAAACTTATTACCGATCCATTGTGTGTTTCTGTAATAGATGAGAGTGCTGATGAAACGAAACTCTGAAAACATAGACCACAAACAGCAGGTGTGGTAAAGGATCCTTGTATCGCGATTGTCTGCGTCGATTAGATTGTCTGGAATGCTAACCCTGTCGTGTGTGTATACTAGTGGTGGTCCGATAAATTGAAATAATCGAAGATTGGTTGCAATGACAAAACGACCAAGCAATCGATCATGTTTTCTCATAATCGAACACAAACAATTTTGGAACACTTGTTTGCAATAACAATATTTTTCAAAAGGTTGATTTTGTCTCTACATGGCATAAGCACTACAAGCTCGTTCCAAGTCATGATTAAATTAATCTTAACAATTCCAGGAAATGTATGTTCCTAACACACTAGTCATCCTTTAAAGATGTGAAATTTGCAAATTCATTTTGTGCAATTTGCGAAACAAAACGAGAGAACTACATGTTTTTTCTTTCTTTTTTGTGCATTAACAAACATAACCAGGAAAATTTGATAAATGACGCTAACCAATTATTTTCGATGATTGATCGGTTGTAATGAACCAATAATCAATTATACACATATAGGCGTGACCGGGGTTGGTATTTTGGATATGTTTCAAAACCCGAGTGCCTGCTGTAATACATGCCCCCACTTGAGACTATCCTGCTGTGATTCCCCCTACCGACTCAACGGCAATTGGCCCACCTCTCAACTTGTTGGAATGTGTGTTGCGTTTTGGCTCGGTAACCAGCAATGTGGTGTGAGAGAAACAAAACACTTCATTTGCATGTAAAACCAAATATGTAAGTGGCAAGAGCCTCCGGTCAAGAAATTACTATTGTCTTTCAGCGATCAGTTCAAATAACCTTCATCACTATTTCGCCTTTTCCGTTTTGCCATGTAATTGAAACTGCATATTCTATCGCATTGATGTTTTAGCATAACAACCTGTACTTTTTACTCTCGGGATTGCATGGCCTTGGAGTTTTACAAAGTACAGCAGCCGTTCAAATTGTATGAGGAACCATACAATCTCAACTAAATCTAATAATGTATGAATTATAAATGTTGAATGCTAATTGCTTAAAGAAAAAGGAACACCTCGAAAAAATGTTTTATGTAAGAATTTGTTATATTATCTATTCGTAACATCCATATTATATATACTGTATATCTATTATCAATAGCCTGAACTTAGCCATTAAGCGACTGCGCTGGAATTTTATTCATACTGCTTGGGGGTAATTTCAAACAAGAATCATCTGCGGATAAACAAGATAATTACTTGCACTTATTTTCCTTTACTGTGCTAGAGGTGTTGAAGCAATACAATTATGTCATGCCTCTGACGTCAACGGATAATCTCACACAATCAAGTGGCATCGTGTATAAAGATTCAGCGTGACAAAACCTCGCCAGGTAACTGTCAACTATCCCTTTTTTCGAGCATTGTTCCAACAGCTCCAGTCCACAGTGCACACATTTAACAACTTTTAAGATATAACGTATATTTGTTTGATGAAGTTTACAATTTTCAAAACCGGAGGAAAACCTTCAAAATGTTTTATGCTCGACATTTGGAGAAACATTCTAAATTTGACGCATCATTGGCAAAACACATTTCATCGCAATTCCTTATTTGACTTGTACCAGATATTCGCAGGTTCTATCAAGTGAACAGCTGTTTGCTGTGATATCATTTTCGATACATTACAAACCTCTTGTTCTTCGGGCCGTTGGTTACAAAATGTAGGTACCAAGCTCAAGTGAATAAAAAAGCATGAAAGGCAGATCTCGAGGAGATGGAAATAGATATATCTTTGGATAGTTTAATATAATAGATTTTCTTCAAATGTGGTTTTGGTCCCAATCGGATATGTGATAACGTTCAATTTATACGAAAGGCACAAATGTGAGGAGATGGCAGGCTTTATTAAATCTGTTTCTAATAAACCGACTAGCAAATATAAATGGACCTCTCAGTTGATTTTATTATATATTTTCAACTGAAAACATGTACAGTTAGCGATATTTTATTAAAAACTGGAGCTTGGTCAGCACTGACAAGTCCTGCAGAAGACTTTCTTGAACCAATCTGTTATAAACTTATAAACACAGATTACCTTTCACAAAATGTTGCAACAACGGGTGATTGTTTAGCAGACATACAATTTGACAACAGTTCGTTCAATGTTCAATTACACATCAAACACATTTTCTTTTGTCCCGGAGATGGTTTGACCAAGAGCATGCAATGGTCCTTACAAGTGAGTGAGTTAAAATTTATAGTCACATCGGCAATATTTCAGACATATTGTGACTTAAAAAGTTATAAATTAACAATAAACACAAGTACATTATAAAACATCTATCGACAAAGGATAGTAAAACAACTAGAGTATTACAGGAATAAATTTAAGACTAGTAATTAAATCTAAAATAGTTTACCTATAAATGACAATACAATATAAAAACCGGCTATAGATTGCCAACAACTGAAGGTAGATCACCATACTAGGGACCATGGGGACTTACAGTACATTTGCTTCCTGCATGGGCCCTAGCTGGATTTACATCATCCCTTCAGCTGTCAGCAATTCAGATACATCCAGCCATACATTAAAATTACACATATTCTACGATGTAAAAAAATAAAGTTTAAATTTACCTTGAATGTTTTGGAGGACAATAATTTTACAGTACTTTAACCCCCCTCGAGGATACAGCCACCTACAATCTTAATTACTAATTCAAACTTCCAATCATAAAATATTTATCTATTTACAAATCATTTAACAAATCTAATTCTTTTAAAAATGCAATAATTAAATGAGAACTGATACTATTAAAAAGATCCTTCATAGTTCGTGATTTAAAATAGTTATCTCATGTGATGGAATATTGGTCCTTACAAGTGGAGAAAAGAGAGAAGAAAAACAAATAATTCATCTTGGCTAACGGGCTATCTGGTTATAAGATTTTCTGTAAAAGTCGCCTGGACAATTTGTCCTTGTCACTCGTTATTTCAGACACTCCGGCGTAGTTAAACATATCAGTCGTGCACTTGCACTTTTAAGAAAGACAAAACGACTAGCTGTCAGTCTTTGGAAGGCGTGACGAGCGAACGCTTTAACCACCAGGCTACCCCGTCGCCACTTTGGAAAGACGAGCGTGCTCGATTGTATCACAATAGTTGGGAAAAGTAAACTCCAAAGACTTGAGCTGTTGGAATGTTGTTTGAAATTAACAATGCCAAAGAAACACTTCCGTAAATAAATCCATGCGTTGACAAACCGAGAACAGGTCAGCTTATAAACCTTGTTGTTGACAGACATTTTAATTATTTCTGACTTACGTTACTTTCAGCAGGTTCCCCAGCGTTACTCGGAGTAAACTGTTTAGATTTGCCGACGTTTGATGTAAAGCAGGAGAGCTGTACTCAATCATCGTTTATTACCTACAGAACATCTTGACTTTCTTTACAATCGCCCTAGGATTTCATGGAGCACTACACTATTTTTTGTCTGTGTGAGTCTGACACAAGATTCTGAGAGTGATTAATACTGATATGTATAAAACATCAACTGACATTTTGGTAATGGAAGCATAGTATAATCAAACATCTTGTTGGGAATACAAACAATTCAATATTTAATTTTTTCATAAATTCTTACTCTGATGACAGTTCTTTCAGGTGTGTGTTACCGTATGTCATTTGGTGAATTTAAGTGTTTGAGCACTATAAAGCGAATGCTATTTGTACCGAACCATGGAACGAGCTCACCTGCATTTAATTTTCACACAGTGCATGCGATCGGTTGGAAAGTCGCAAACCAAGAGTTGTGTTATTGGGAGGATTAAAAAATCACTTCGTGATTTCTGATCAAGGGAGTTTCGTTACAGAACGAGTAATTCTCCAATCGAAAATGTGCGAATGGGCTTCAAGCCTTGCAACATGAAAAAGAAAATGTGTAAGCAGTGAACGTGAGTGACAGCTGATTCACATCCAGCCATTAAACCGATACAACTAGCATTGAATCGATATGTTCCAATCCTTTTGACCTTTTCCAAGTTTGATAAAGTTTACGTTTAAAGTTTACTTCTTTACGTTCTTTTTTCACAATTTCCTCTTCTTTCGGATGTAAAAGAGTCACTGTTGGGATCTATATTAAAAATACCAATTACAACTTCCACATATGCTAACACCTCATTTACACTAGAAATCTAAAAAATATTGCTGAGGGACAGTAGCTCACTAGAATGCATAGTCAGTAAATAATGCCAATAGCAATAGAGACTTTACAGAGGTTGCTATCAGAATGGTTAATCATATATCTTGTACATAACCTTACGGGGAAGAGTTGAAACAAGCTACTACATTTCACAATACAGTCAAATCCCGATGAGTCGAATGCCGGTGTCTCGAATATTATGCATAACTCGAAGTACCTGTCGGTCCCGACCATTCCCTGTTATAGTTGTCATCATTTGATTTCCGGTTACACGAATTCGTCTCATAAATAAACACGATGACTCGAGGAGGAAATTTGGTCCCATGAGATTCAAACAACAGCAATCTTGTATACATAAGCCGAAGTCAGTCAATGAGAAGAACTGATAAGGTGCCCCTATATGTGATATGGAAATCATTAGATAAACAAATTAGGACTGGATCATCTTTATTTCTACCTTCATAGACATACCTATGTCTCGAATACATCGATGAGTCGAATTTATTACTTGGTCCCCAGCGATTCGACTCATCGGGATTTGAGACTGTATTTCCAATCCCACAAGACAAGCTGTAAAACAATGCAATACAACTAAAAATATAATCTCAGTCTCGCATGTTCAGAAAAGATGTTTTAATGGTCAAGAATGTATTTTGAGAGACATCAAGAACATTGCAATAGACTCTAAGTGAGCGAGTGAGTGAGTTAAAATTTTACGTCGCATCGGCAATATTACAGCCATATAGCGATTAAACGAGGTAATCAATTTAAAATATTTGTCGACAAAGGACAGTAAAACCAACTAGACTATCACAGATAGATATTTAAAACTTATAATCAAATCTAAAATACTTTAACTATAGAGGACGATACAGTATTAAAAAAATAGACTATAGATCGCCAACAACTGAAGGTAGATCACCAAGACAATCTAAGTAGAAATGCCCGGGTAAGAGCTATACAACGGCTTTTCAACATGGCTGCCCTTATATCAAATTCGAACCTTTTCAACATATGCAGGTGTCTTCATGAATAGGAAGAAACATGTCAAGTTTCGTAAGTTAGCTCGTTTCAGACCTATATCATATGATTGGAGCAACTCTGTCAGTAGTCTAAAAACACATCTAAATGTTAAAGGAAAGCCCAAAGGAACACAAGATTTTTGCCATTCGATTATTCCAGACAATATACTTTCAGTTCCAGCCATTTTGTCACAGGGAAGCCTAATATGGGTAATATGAGATGTATATGAGTGACGTTCATTAATTCCTGAAACAGTTCAACAAGGGTAGGGTGACCAAGGTAGTTCCTAATCGAGGGTATCTAGAAATGTAACGCCTATGATATAATAAATTTGATGTTAAAATCTATAATATTCTTTTAAACTGCAATATTTAATCTGGAAAATGTAATAATTATCCTACTAAAAGTACAATACAACGTTAAGAATCTGAACAGTTTAAGTTATATGAAAGTCTCAACTGTCAGTGAATCATTGATTACATCCAAGGTACCCATTTCTGCACCACTTGCAAGCTGATTCTTAGACAAAGAGCTATGTAACCTAATCCATGAACGAAGGACAAACTCGTGGTATCCGATGACATGGACGTATTCCAAAGTATGTTCGGTTTATATGTTGACCATTAATTTCCTTTTCGTCTCCTGATAGACAGACCCTTGCCTACCTCCTCTTGGGACTGGATCAGCCAGGTACAGTATACGCACGAGAATACTGCAGGTGATACTTGTGGGATATACGTGGGTTTATGACCAATGACGTCATGAATTATAAGTGTACTGTTACAAGTGGACAATATTCCAGATAGATGTCACCTTTTGATGGTGCTCCATAACTGCTCTCAGTTTCAATGCTATTAATAATCATTGTTTGGAATTTCGCGATTTGATGCTAGAGTGATCAAGATTCCATTTCTACAGACACCTGGAACGCTTTATCTCATGGTTTGATTCTTGTAAACATTGATTTTCCGCTTTGGTAACCTTATTCAGTTGATTTATTTGATATCTTGATGGGCCTGGTTATGTCCTTATCGTACGCGAAAGCCTGACACCATAAGAGTTTATCGTAATATTTCTTATCACTTTGGTTGTATAACCTCGCATCCAAAAGTGATGTAGCTTACGAATTAGGGATTCGAAACCAGGATTAGCGGATCCGGGCAACCTAATTCTTATACATTTCTATAAGAGCCATTTAGGAGTAGGAATACTACGTCACTTGTCTCATAACGACTGGTCACTTGCTTGATAACGGAGTTAGAATCTACGGGCTGCTTCTCATTGTAATGAATTATTCTTACTTAATTTCTATACATACGAATATTTAACACACATGCCTCTCATGAAAAGAAAGAAAAGAAAGAAAGCATACACTCAAGTTGATGATGGCTAAGAAAAACTGATTCAATGGTGATGTATTGGATACAAGTCACTGTGTCATTGTTGTGTTTTGGACGTTTTATTTACAGTGTTTCTGTGAAATGTTCGAATAATGTTTAGGCAATTTACCAGTATCTACATTTTTTGTTTATTTATATGCAAACGAAACAGTAGTTATGGATGCAGAATATTTATGATTAGATGGTGTTTCAACTATTTTCAGTTTGATTGAAAGAAAAAATTGCTTTGCCGGATTTGCAACAGCGTCGCTTGTTTTGTTGCACAAGACAATTGTCGCCGTCCACAGATTGAATGCAGAAGTGTTGTCTAATACCTCGGAGATGGGTTTGCGTGTAAAGGAATACCAACGTGAACGGAAAAGGCCACATTTGCATTTCTGTAAGACACAATCAGAGAGACAGTTTACATGGTCATGACATGCATCTGGCTAATGTGTATCCCTCTCTTTCGGGATTTGAAACAATCTATCTTCTTGTAACAACCAATGTTCCTTCATGTCGAGCAGATTTTGGGGTACAATCAAGCTTGCTCTTTTCACCATGATTTCAAAGAGCGTCATACCACTCTTGCTCAGATCAAGGTTACAACATTCAAGGCCTCAGTAAAGCTTTCAAAACAGTTTATGGTGGAAAGGCGGGGGACTTTTCCAAATTTTGAAGCATCAGTTACAAAAATTATGTCTGATGCAATTCCTTTACTGACTGGTACCATACGTTCCCGATTTTCACTAGACTATACTTGTGACGTGTGCCACCGGTTGGGCAGAACACGCTCACCTTTCTTAATATTAATTGCAGACCTTTGATTTCTGAATTCAGCTACTGCTCCCGTTGGAAAGTGCAGTTCAAATGATGGAAACAGTGCATCAGTAGTGTGCGTGCGTGTTTAAATGTATGACATTGATTTGGGCAATGCATGTTTACAATATTTTGGAGGAACAAATACTAACTCATTGTTCACTTACCTCATGTTTTGGCTATGTGTTTCTGTAATAGGTGAGAGTGCCGATGAAATGAAACTATGGAAAGATAGACCGCATTCAGCCGGTATGATTTGTATAGCGTATCGTAGACAGGATCCGATCCGCGTGCGTGCGTGCAATATGTTCTCAAAATCCAGGAACTGAGTGTATATTTTCACAGGTTAGAGAATAACATGTTTGCTGCATTTGACAAGCTTTATTCTGAGTAAAATGTTTTCGGTTCCCACATTATTGTGCCAGAACAACAAGAATCTCGCTCCTTCCTCCACCACACACAAAGAATATTACCTGAAATTGTCTTAAATGGTTGGTAAAAAAAGACATATGTTACACAAGTGGTATCAAGTATTCATTCAATGGGCACCTGGGCGTTGGACTGACGTTGAAACATAGTATTTAGCTCACTAAATCGGTGAAACACAAAACATGTTGGACTACGGACGAAATCTGGCAGAGAGCGTGGGAGAGTCTATGGTATATGAGCATAGCTCGAGAGGCGAGTGCTGTTGCCGATAGTAACTCAATCATACACAAGCTACACCCACAGGGAATAAGATAACGAAATGGAAAAAGTGATAAACTGAAATTGTCGTCCAAAGTAATTTCTTGCACTGTTGAGCATGTTTGAATTATTCCGTGTTTGTCAAAGGAGCATTATCATGTATTCCTACCCGGTAGCACCAGATGGTAATGTAACACTTATAAGTCTGGCGCCTCATAAGGCAACTTTGGCCTTATACTCCCCAGGGAGTCGATAATAAAATCTGAATGCACACTCGCATGCACACCAGACCCTCACAGTGAACGGACCTCTTCTTTAACAATATTATTGAAATCGTTATATTAATATTTGTTTTGTATTCGGCTCTTACAGCATGCAGAGAGTACACTGACCTACCCTGGAATCTCCTTAGCGTTAACTCTGTCGTCATGATATAGACTGAAGTAAAGCGGGCAACTGTCGGAACGAAATCAGGGAAATTGCTGGAGCTATTATAAACAAGCCTTGCATGTAGACCTACAGCAGTGTTTTCAACAATTAGGCATATCACACTTACTGTGCATACCTCTGCACGCTTTAAACATCACGCTCACAGCAATGATAGCAAACAGGATCAGTTCTGGATGACACAATGGGCCAGGAGTGTAAATATCCTGGAACAATGTCATTTAAGCTAAGGTTTTCAGACACCTAGTACAAATAAAGTACAAAGTACAAACATACACGTATGCCACCCATAGCGCAGGACAGTGAGGTCAGTCTTTTCGCGAACACCCAGCAGTTTCATTATTTGATACTGATTCGAAAACTTTTTACATTTCATTTAGCAAGATAAAAATATAGTGAAATGGTTCTGGAATTTTGCTAACAATGACATTGCCGTTTGAAATATACCTGAATCCATAGAAAACATGTTTTTGGTTGTTTAATGGAGAATTCTATGACTGTATGGCATCGTAACCATATTAGGAATCGAAGTCACAAGCGAACGCTTGACCTATTGGGATAGCAGCAGAACGTATCTGAAACACAAAACCCACAACCATCGTCCCACATTTGCTATCAACATTGTTAGACATGATAACAGATTGACCAAACAGATAACTCATTATAGACACAGTAGTTTCTGTGATACATATTCTGCGACTTGTGTGTTTCAGGTTAACGCGAATCACCACACAAGAAAAAACGGTTAATGCTTTTTTCAATATGAAGCTTATTTATCCAAGTGTCGTTGGCATATTATACATTATAAACGGCTGTAGATACATATATGTTTTGGATATGGGGAGATGTATATCTGGGTCAAGGAAAAAGGCCTAACGTAAACATGGCAATTGTAATGTGTTGATACCCCAGTAAAAAAACTAAACGTTAACCGGGGATCAGCCAGTAGAGAAAAACATCAATCAACAAAGCAATGTGATATATTTAACAAAAATTCTAACAGTAACTGGGTTTACAATTTAATACAAATCACTATAAAGTTATTACACTGGCGGTACAAATTAGAGTGGCGGTACAAATTCAAAGACAGTATAATACGAAAACAGAGAATAAAGCAATAACGACAATGGTTATATTCACAGTAACATTGGTTTCCAAAAGAGGCCCAGGCTGAGTAACCTCGGTAAGAATGATCTCCACGCAATTGTTGGTCTTCTAATAACTTCAGATGTATTTCGGGTTAGCTTCCCTTATATACCTAAGAAAAGGCTACTAGCTCTTTCTATAATGTTCTCTGTGTAAGAACACACTGGATAGGCATATAGGTTGTAGTACATTCCAGAACACAACTGTAATCCAGAGCACGACACTGCCCTCTACGGAATGTCTACAGTCACAATGTCTTACACTTGGAATATTGTTACACAATGCACATTTATACATACTATGTAATATCAGTTACATGTTTACATATATCATCCCTGTTGTTGGCGATCTATAGCCCGTGTTTTATATTGTACTGTCTTCTTCAATTAAAATGTTTTAGATTTACATTCTAGTTTTATATTCATATCTGTGATACTCTAGGATGTTTGCTGTCCATCGTCGACAGGTTTAACTCTTCACAATGTTTTCATTTTTATATTGTACAAATTGTTTTCGTCACGATATGGCTGAAATATTGCCGATGTGACGTTAAATATTAACTCACTCACTCACATATATCATCCACGAGAAAACAAACATTACATACTACATTAACGCGTTACTCTGACACAAGTGGCGCCATGTTAAGAAGGGATGTGTACAGTTAGCACACCTGGATACACAGACACATATATACATGTAAAACATGCTACATCATTTTGTAGACGCGAACACCTGGTGTCATCACTTCATAAATGTTACATGTTTACAATTTGTTTAGAACTCCAAACAAGCAGATATTTCATGGTCTCTAATCACAACATTGTTCAGTTTCAAAGCATTTGAAACATTACCTCCGATACATAAACCCTGATGAAACCCGGTGTATCATGGCAAATAATGAATGAATGTGTGATTGTTTTTACCTTTGGCAATATCTTCCAATTGGTTCCTGTAGACGAGTATATCATGATCGGTATAAATTTCGGTGACGTTTCAGAGAAATACATCTCAACTAACATCCCTGGCCCACTTGAGCGATTAATCATTTGCCACTTTATCCAACAAATTACATGCCTTCGGCTGAGTTTCCCTCCAGGCTGCTACGTTTCGGCAACAGCTACAATTTCAAGGACAACCTCAACCACAGATGTCGTTGGTGAAAAGCCTGAGTATTATACATGCAATTACTTAAAGGTCACATGCAACCAAAAAATCAAACAAAATTAAAACACAATTATCACTTATTCATGACATATAATATACATTGCTGGTTATGAAAAAAACATATAAACAAAATTATAAGCGTACAATCGCAAATCAAAAGTGCAATATTGTGTACTTCGCTTTACTTCCCAAGAAACGAAGCAGCCGGGATACCGAACCCAGTCAGAGCGGGTGGGTGTGCACTCAAGTGTAACGGCTGGTTCATTTGCAGATGCCCTCACGGGTCATTGTGTGTGTATATATAGAGAGATGTTGGGTTTCGTAAATACATGCTCATTTTTTTGTGTATAACATTTTGCAATCAACAGACATCATAACATGTCATGTGTTCAAGTATCACACCTGCCTGTCTGTGTAATTACATAATGTGACAGAGACCGAACTCGGGCCATAAATCAATGCATTTTGTTTATGGTGTATAGCCTGATTGGTGTTAAGTTCAAATTGCATGTGGTCAGTGATAGCAGCTGTGTATTGAATATTGTCATTAGCAGACAGGCAGGCAGACACACAGGTGTCAATAAAACAAGACATTGAGTTTAGTCTGTGACAACGACATATCTATATCACAGTTGGAAATGCTGTCAACGCTAAATAATGACATTGCTTTTAAGTATCGAACTGAGAAAGTGACTCGGTAGGAAGAACGTGTGGTGAAATAGACAAATGAAATTATATAAACAGTTAATTTACTGTCATAACATATAAAAAGCTCGCGCCTGTGAGATATCAACAAAACATTAGAAAAATAGCTCACACCAAACCCTTCACCGAGTATTCACCGGACAACCGCTTCCAAGCTGCGCGAACCTACTTCACTGCGCACGTGCTATAAGCGCAGCCCAGCTGTTGAAACCCGTTTTCCCCAGAAAAGTCTGGGGAAAATTAGTGAAACGTTTGAACTCCGATTTCGCGCGGTTTTTTTCATCGCGTTATTTTTCAACTTTATAAGTTGAATTTGCATTTTTGACGATTTGTTTCGGTAAGTCCATACCGAAAGGTATCAGAATCTGCAAAGTTGTGTTTTACGTTGCATGTGACCTTTAAGAACCACGCACTGCAATAAAACCATTCGCGCTCACAGATCAGTGTAAACTGATGACACTTGGTGTTTGCGAAACGCGTTAGAACGTTTTCTTCTTTGACGGGCATTTTAGAACGTCTATACAGGAAGAACCCGGCCTGAAACTGAAGACAAAAGCATAGCTATAAACAAGCAACAGATGGGTGACAAATTACTCAATCATAGAGTGAATGTGACGGTTGGATAATTGTCTTCAGCATACAAGTGGCCGACGGCATTATTTGCAATGTATTATTGATGACTCCATAATCCCAAGAAACACAACATGATAATATGAAACCTAATATACTACGGTTAGAATGTGATGACACAAAAAGATGAGACACTATTACGTTATTACACAGAAACACGGTAACAGCAATTGACATTATGCTCTCAGTGGAATCGCGCTTTTGTTAATGTTTTCCACAAAGAAACAATCAGAGAGATAGAACAGGTTCTCTCAACTGACCTCGTCTGGGTCATTGTGGTCTTGATGTCATGTCACAATTTGAATAAAGACCCATTGCACAAATTCTACAGCTTGCACATGTTCCTGGTTAGGTTCCTGATCAACGCAATTTTGTGGTCGAGTCTCTTAAAGTTTTAAAGATTGTCATGTCATTAGCAGGAATATTGTTGTTGGAGCAATGTTCATCGTGTACTTCAAAATGTATATCTAGCTTATTCAACAACACATGGCAGCTTCTCTATTGTAGAACGTTATATATGTTTGGTGAAATTTAACATACTTGTATTATGTACAAGGGATAAATGAGTCTAGTTCCCCGAGCACCTGTAAAACTTAAAGGTAAGGTTACTCGGACAGATGTTGGCGAAAGAGGTTGATGTCCACTCTCTACCTTTTCTGTTGCATATAGTATGTAGGATGATATCATTTAAAGCATGGTCTTTAAACAAATATATATTAACTCCCTAGCAAGTACAGAACGGAACTGATTACGTCGATATAGTTCCAGAGGCGCAAGGTTCGTGATGCTGTCTGACCACACTTGGATTAAGTGCTGCCAGGAAACTTGAAAAGGTCACAAATAACAAGTTGGTTGATTGAAAGGATCCATTAATGTGCAGCTTGACACACATCTACTTAGAAGCAAATTGAAATAGGATTTTCGATTAAAACCTTACTTTTGGTTTTATCTCTTAGATATTTAGAAACGAGATGTGAATATTTGTGGGCTGGGAATTGGCAAAGATGTCATAATCAGCTCTTTTCCCACAATACTGCAAAAAATATATAGGCCTCCCTAGCTGAACTCCATAAAAACGATCGAATCCCCACATGGGTACAATGTGTGAAGCCCATTTCTGGTGTCCCCCGCCGTGATATTGCTGGAATATTGTTAAAAGCGGCGTAAAACCATACTCACTCACTCACTCACCCATAAAAACGAAAAAAGGAATAATTCCTGCCACCACTGTCAGCATTGCAATTGAATGTTTTTGAATTTATTCTGAAGACCAAGACCTGACACTAAAATCTGATGATCTGAACGCAATACGATGTCGTCACCAGGGAACACATGCCAAGGTTCACCTCCCTCAGTGTGGCTGTTTCAAGGGGACGAAGTTTACAAGACATGTATGCTTTGTAGAGAATACAGGAGTATGGCCTAAATCACAAAATTACAACTACCATTTGATGTATCGAAAAAGTAACTATAAGAATGACAGTATATTCTAAATTTTCATTAATCATTCGGATGTTAAGCGATGAATGATGCATTATTTTTCACCTGCCACTATTGTTCAAATTTGAATTGACCCTCAAGATAAAGGTCTTTTTTCGAGTCCAGTTTTCGAGACTAAGGTTTTGAATTTTTAAACCCCATTAAACCAGACGGTCTTCTTGATCTACTTCTTATGAATGCATGTAGCCATTTCAGAGATTTGGGGCCATAAAAGTACACTTAGTTTCACGTCTCTGTACTTGGACAACGCAAAGACTCGGTGCAGTTGAATTTGGTAAGTGTCGCCCCTGAGGAGTCAAAGATGATTACGATCCGGTCAGCACCACGCTCTTGTTCCTGTGTATTAACGACCGTCAACTAGCCTTGATGCATGGACAGTGATTCCGAACTGAATATCATAAACTTACACCTACTCCGATTCTAGTAATACCAAACTCAACAGCACAAAAACCTGGTGGTATGTGGAGTATGGTTTCATGATAGAGATGGCGGTCGTCTCTAAATAATCGAGTCTGGACCAGACAATCCAGTGATAAACACCATGAGCATCGATCTACGCAGTTGAGATACGATGACATGAGTCAACCAAGTCAGCGAGCCTGACCACCCGATCCCTTCAGTCACCTATTACGATAAGCATGAGTTACTGAAGATCTATTCTAACCCGGATATTCATGGGGCTGCAATAAGTAATATTTATCAACTTCAGATTCACATAAACCACATCTGAGTGAATCTTGTATTACGACGTGGTTATATTACTGCTTGGAAAAATTGAGTTTGCGACCTTGTATCCACGTCTTAGAGGTGCCCATCCCTCCAGGAATCTCACCTGGGCGTTCACTAGCTCGTAAGGTTAACCACATCACATCATCACCACACCTGACAAGGTAAACTCATCAAGCATTCGAGAGGCGAGATAAAAACAAAACAGAAGAAACTACATACGCAGCGCGAAATATCCTGGTTGTGTAAATATCTGACTAAACGTAGAACAAAAAATTTCAGTTAAATCCGTCCAAGCAAATTAATTCTGGTACCGACCCCAATATATTTACTTTAAACATTTACATCAATCGTAGAGCCTTGATTATACTGTAAACTGTTTTAGTTTTCACGGGTTTTTTTTTTTTTGTTAATGATTTGGAATTAACTATACACCTTTGTTGATCTCATACTGACGTGGTTCGTTAAAGTGATCATTTTGGTCTAAACAAATCTTAAATCAGTTGCTCTTTATATCTAAATATTTAGAAAATGTGTACTGCCGCTACAGCTACCACCACCACTACTACTGGTACTAGTGAGATTTAAATAAATCAAAAGTTGTTGTCTGGTCAAAGGGCATTTATTCCAAAATGTTGGGACGGCATCACTGAAAGATTTCTTCACTGAAGTTTTCCCGAACAGTGTCACAAGCAATATGCCAAACAAAAGTCTCGTCACTGTCATTACATACATACAATCCCGAAAAGAGCAAACTTATGACCACTACCTCCTCTTCAGGAATTGCATGGGTGTATCCTAATGGGGCATTGCGAATAACACATTTTCAGCTTCCGAATGCTGAATGGAGGATTTGTTTGGTTCAATAAATACCTCTAATGATAAACCATCTTTTCGTTAAAGAATCCATTTGTTCCAATAGATATTCACTTGACAATGACCCTGGCTCAAGTGCAGTCCATAAAGTAACAGAATGTGATGATGCTTCAAACCTGCTCAAGACCACGAACAGACTGATGACGAGCTATTCCTAATAAAGATCGCATAAGGTTCTATAATCAACCTCTGAACTATTTTGTGAGGCAGGCCGGGTTTATGGACTGTGTTTAATACTTGTTCTTAACAATCCACATCTACCCAGTAACGCAAACTGAGCATGTTGTTGAAAATAGTTGTGTAACTGTTGATACCACCAATCATGTTGAAAGTGTGAAAGTTAGGTAATGTGAAGTTAGTGTCATGTGGTACTGAACTGTGTGGTTGGTCAGTTTCCATAAGCTGTGGTAAATGTATACAAAGTTTCCTATTGTACCGAAAATACATATAGAAGAACATTCAGTAAATACCTTGAAATATGAAGCGAACATTGCCGAATGCATTCTTTGTAATTTGGACATGAGACCCAGATGCCTAACTGAAATCATCCAGGAGAAACATTTCAAAGGGTGTGAGTTACGAGTTATTTGAGATTTGCCTCTGCTTATTATTAATGCCTTGTGGATGGCATTTTTACGTACAAGTATGTCTGTCTTGAGAGCCCCTTGAATAGTTTCAGTAATGTGTACTTATGTTCCATCATGGCTGTAGGTCCAACTGTGGTGCCATGCGTCAAGGTTTCATTGCAGTACTTGAGTCGCAACCTTCAGCAGTAGTCTTCACACTGAATGGGTTTTAAAGCATGTCAATCTACGTGCACAAATACCGAGGGCTTTAGTTAGTGATTCGGGCGATGATTTGATAATCTGGGGCTTCTGGGGTTTCTTTGAAACATCACTTGTTCAAGGAAGTACTCAGGTTTTACACACCAGAAACATCTGTTCGCTAATAATGTCATCATAAATGTTCCCAACAAATGTCTTCTGGTGAAAATAATCGAACTACTCCCAAAACTAAAATGGAGAAACTAAATAGCATGGCTTGAGGCACTGACCGACAAAACAAAATATCTAAATTACAGGATTTATTGGTAATGACACCGAGATAATCTGCAGTTATGAGCGCTTTATCATTTCACTGTTGTATCTGCGAGGCACTTTCTGCTGTAGTTTCTTTCATGTGATAATCATGTACAGTGCTCTTCTGCTCATAAACATACCGTCTTGTCAATGTCTAGCAATTTAACTGCATAGGGGATTGTGATAAATTGAACATTTGACCTGACTGGTAGAATGTTATGTCCAGATCATGTTTATCATCGGGAGCATCATACGTGTTTACTTTTACCACAGGCCAAATCTACAGATCTATACCATGTCACATGTGATAGACTTACACTTGGCCTCAGCTAATTAACTAATTTTGCCAATTTTGCCAATTCCTTCATGTATGAATGACGGTGGGGTAGACTGTTCGTAAAGGCGTTCGCTCGAAAGTCCCTGGTTCGTTTCCCCACATTGGAACGTATCACGAAGGCCACATTAAGTGTTCCCTGTCGTGATATTACTAGAATATTACGAAAAGTGACA
Organism: Haliotis rubra; assembly: GCF_003918875.1. Taxonomy (NCBI): domain Eukaryota; kingdom Metazoa; phylum Mollusca; class Gastropoda; order Lepetellida; family Haliotidae; genus Haliotis; species Haliotis rubra. The sequence goes on from NW_025764891.1 coordinate 9,187,920, forward strand.
CTCACTTACTCCCAGACTAATTTTAATCTTTAGACATCCACTTAAAATCGTAACATTCAGATTGTCGCCTTTACAACTAAAACTACACTTATTCCAGTGGCAGTAGGCGACTGCTTTCGAGAAGTCTGTCTATTTGTGAAGACAATGTGTGTGCGTGCGGGATTGTGTGGCGCAGTTTAACCATTCCAGACAGTAACAACTTGACATATGCTCCGACTCAAGACACTCTTAAATGCCTCTTGCTCCGAAAACTCACGATAAATCACGACTGTTACGCAGAAGTAATATTTAGTTAAGGTGTAACCTCTTTCTGACAGTTGCTTTGATTCTGAAGTGGTCTAATTTGGAAATGGACAAGTACAAGAATATGTTAAGGAGACTTACACTTAGAGGTGCCCAACAACTAGACAGAAAATACATTGCACTAATTTCTTCCTCTTCTTCACATCGTTAACCTGGAAATTGTGTTCCTTCCAGGTGCTACCCCCAGCTTGTGAAAAAGCTGAATCATTTTTCTCTAAACTGGCTTGAAGTTTGAGATATATCCTTGCATGGACTAAACCTTTACCATTTCAAGGCATTCTTTCATTATATGCTTTGTTTTCCCATCGTAATCAAGGAATTATTTTAAGGTATAGTTTGTTTTTGTTTGTTTTATCGTAACCAAGTATCACTTACAAGGTGCACATCCAATTGTCAAAGGTCAACATGCTTCTAATTACATTTCCAGGATATATATAAAATGGCTCAGTGGTCTCAAATGTTTCCTGCTTTCTTTACATTGTCATAATTGTGTGTGTGTGTCGATAGCCACGTATTCACCAAGCAGCCACGTAAGTAACTGTCTACAACCTATGACACCTCCTCATATAGGATGTTTTCTTATTAGATACTGACAACTCAAACGTGTTTTGGTTAACAACATAATTCATTATATGAGTGTTATAACGCTCAACACGCAGCATAAGAATGATTGTTGAAAAATATTTTGTAAATATTTACACATATGATTTCTAAAGTGATGTTTTATGTAAAGGATAGAATATAGTTGAAAAATAAAACACGAAATAGCTATTTGATGGTGATGCATTTGATTGTGTTTAATTGCTGTGTTCTGGGCCTATAGTTCGCAGGGTTTCAGCGACAGTTTTCAGATAAGTAACGTTATTTTATGCCTTTTCGAACTAATTGATCGAATCCGGTTTGTGCCTAGTGATTTACCGTCGTATCACTGTTGAAGTGCTGGGGATCTTTTCACGAAACAACCTTTACTATGGTTAACCTTAACTCCCATTCTTTAACATTGCACTAAGGTTACCTTAGTGACTTACGATCACCTTAGTGCTTTGTGAAAGGAGGCCCTGATCATCAACTTTTCCAAACGGTGCTTAATACAAAGCTATTACTTCAGCTAAGATTGTGAATAATCCTGAAATATCAGTGCGCAATAAAATGTTTGGTTACATATCGTTCTGAAACGTGTCTCGGGGCAGATCAGAACAGATTCACTATATTTGGGTACACTAACCCTGCAAACCTTGTTTGAATACACTTGACATGAGCGTCAAGGCATGTCTCAGTAAAGTATTGGAAACTTTGAACTTTGTGGTACATTGTGGCTAATTCCCGACGTGTCAGATCAATATGGGAAGGAAGCAAACAGTTACACACAAGGCAAGAGTTTACATTCTATAGAAAACCATCGAGTACGGATTTATTCAGTTCGAATCTGAACAGCAAATGGTTCAAAGAAACGCCCTGAAGTGTACTTGGTTACTCTGGCGTTGCACCGGCTAGTGTACGCGTTGTTGGTCATACACACATTACATCAATTGAAAATCAATCATGATTAATGACCTTGCTTTCTATATCATATGTGGTTACAATCCTATGAAGATCCGGGTCCAAATTGGTCTTCAGCAACCGTGTTTGTCGTAAGAGGCGACTAACGGAGTTGACTTGGTTGACACATGTCACCGCATCCTATCTGCTTAGATCGATGCTCATGTTGCTGATCAATGGACTGTTTGGTCAAGACTCGATTATTGATATATAGACAAAACAAACAAAATTACTAAAGCAGATCCTTCATCATAGGTTTTGAAAACGAGCCAATGTGACAATCGGTACAGTCACTCTTTTTAAGGACAATTTCATAGACGTAGAAAGAAAGCACTTAAGTTGATCCAATGCATCTACTCTGGTAATGGATGAGTCTTTCAACCGACCACTGTAAGAGTGTGAGACAGTGCATTCCACCTGTCTCCATTAAATGGTTCTCAAAGAGCAGATTTTACACCATCAGTGTCAGTGAGCTTTTTGCAATCTCTTGGTCTGTCTGTCACCTGCCAAAGTGTGTCTCTTACTCTCAGATAACCCCGCTAAATACATCATACTTAATCCTTGAAGACACACGAGACAGAACCTGTTCACAACCCTGACACTACAACACCCATAGGAACAGGAACTATATTTCCTGACCTCCTCTCACTTTATTACTTTAAGTCAGGTGTAAGTACAGTTGTGGAAAATCAATTTCACTTTTCTGATCACAACCGAGTATATAAATCTTTTGAGGTATCTTCTAATCACAGCCGAATGTACAAAACCATTTCGATTTTTTCTAATCACATCCGAATACATAAATCATTTCGATTTTTTCTTATCACAACCGAATATATAAATCATATCGGGTTTTTTTCTAATTACAACCAAGTATATAAATCATGTTTTTATTTTTTTCTGGTTTACAGAAAAGTTGGAAATTAATGTTGAAAAAAGGAGATTAGAAAGCATTTATAGGAAGCAGATCCATTTGTCAAGAGGGTCAAGTAGGGAGCTTCAGTTGCTTATTTTAAAAAATACTACAAAAACAAAGATATAATAATATGATTACTTTTATTGTAATCAGGATGTGATCGCTACCCCTACGATCTATAAAATTCTGAACGTTTTAGACCATAAAAATAATTTTGAATATGTAATTTTTAAATTGATGATTTAATCATGTAACCTAAACGTTGACGTGGCCATAAAAATGAGGACAGCTAAAAATCTAACAATCGACAATAAACGAGAGTTGTAGTTACACTGCTGTGCACGTTTAGTGCTGCATTAAAGGAATTAGGTATCTGGTCTGATAGCTCATGGTATATCATTCGCTTCAATGACCGACCTCTATCGTTGTACATCAAATGTATTCCCATAGTCTGTGATAGGTTTTATAGCATTGTGTATCGTTATATACTAGCCACATAAAGAAACTGTGCATTGTCAAAATATTATCCCAGTTGATAAATACGATAACAATGTCAAAGGTACATATAAACTTTAATGGAGGGATCATGAGACCATAACAAGTCGGGAGAATTTCAATTGAAATGTCAATCACAATGACGTCACGAGTGAACAAGCGGGACAGGGGTCAAACGACAATAACGGGTATGTCCACCATCGGCATTGAGAACAGCAGTGCATCGACGACGCATAGAGCCTATCAAACGTGTAAGGAAGGCTTGTCACGCCAGATTCTCTCAAGTTCTGTTGCAAGGTCAAGGACGTTATCTGGCGGATGAGGAAGACGGCGTAGACGTCTATCCATCTCGTCCCAAACATGCTCTATCGGGGAGAGATCCGGTGAATTTGCAGGCCAAGGCAGTAAGTCAACGTTGTGGTGTTGCAAGAAATCCATAGCAACCCTTGCCGTATGAGGGCGGGCATTGTCCTGTTGGAATATTAACCCAGGGCCATGACGTTGCAGAAAAGGAATTGCCACAGGTCGAAGAATCTGATCCCTGTAGCCCACACCAGTTAAGTTGCCCTGAACAATCACCAAAGGAGTTCTTTGGCGTGCTGTTATTCCACCCCAAATCATCACGGAACCACCACCACCAAAGCGATTCCTCTCCAAGACACAGGCCTGTACATAACGTTCTCCAACGCGTCTATAGGCACGTTGACGTCCATCACTATGGAAAATGTTAAACCTTGACCCATCTGTAAAAACAACATTTCTCCACCAAAACAAGGGTCTGCGTACATGATTTCGGCACCACATTCGGCGAGCTTGTCGATGCCGTTGTGTCAGGATAGGCCGTATGGCGGGACGTCGTTGTCTGATCCCGTGATGACGTAAACGTTGTCGAACTGTGTTGGGGTGGATACGGCGAAGTCCTGGGATGGTTCGGGCAGTCATCACTGCAGTCTGAAACCTGTGGCGAAGATGGGTCACCCTTATCCATATGTCCTGTGTTGGCGTTGTTACACGTGGACGTCCAGAACGTGGCCGGTCGATGACGTCATTTGTGTTCTGGCAGCATCTCACCAGTGCAGAAATGGTGTTCCGGTGGCAGTGGAAATGTGCATCCACTTGTCGTTGAGACATTCCCCTACGGACCATCCCAATGGCCTCATGACGTTGTGCAGACGTGAGCCTTGGCATGTTATGCATTTCAATTTTTTGAACGATCGCAAGGGCAGGGGTTGAGCTTTCCAAAGTGACAGTGTTGTGTGGCATTCATTTGCTCTGTTTCTCTTTCCCGGAATGCACGTGCAACAACGTATTGCACGTCTCAAGGACGAACCCATTGACGTCACGGAACGTGGCACGTGCATGCATGTTGGATATATGTCACTAATCTCTGAGTTTGAATCCTTATGTGTCTACACAGGTTTGATAAATTTAGATTTAAAATTTGTGTATGTTTCTTTATGTGCCTAGTATATTTATTATTGAACTCATGGGAGAAAAGTTATTATATCAAGATTCCAAAGACTGGAGCTGCTACAATATTGTGCGACATATAGGGCAATGAACTTTGAAAGTTAAAGTCATCCCTCTTTTATACAGACGTGATGATATTATTTTATCACGCTGAATCCCCATGCACATATCCAAGTATGAAACATGCCATTGTTTTTTAATTGTCTTGTATATTTCTAAATCAGTTGGGCAATTCAGGAAATATAATTTTTGACCATTATGAGTGAAGATAAGCAAAAGGTTACTTGGCAAATTGTTTTATTCACTGCTCATCTGACAAGCATGTGTTACTGACGAGAATTCTCTCATTCATCCTCTCGGTACAGGTAACGTTCTCGGAGTGAGCATGGAAAGGCAGTAACCTTAGGTTCCATGGAAAATTAGGAATCGAAGCATTTAATACTGGAACTGACGAGTGGAAAATGATTCGGTATAAGGAAACGAAATAGGATTGAATAAAGGAATAATGTCATTCATAACAGCCGCCCCAAATTAAGGGACTTAATTTGAATTTGATCCACAAATGGCATTAATCCAAAAATTCAGGCAATCGCACAAGGCGCACAACAGGTCTCTCGTAGTGTTTGTCTCCCACACACACTCGAGCCGATCTAACTCGACCATCACTGCTCGGAAATGTCTCTACAATTTTCCCAACTGGCCACTGAACTCTGCTGAGCTACGGATCCACCATCAGTACAATGTCCCCACAGGTAAGTTCACCGGTCTCCTTCGTCCACTTCGACGTAGTTGTAGGTCAGGTAAGTAGTACTTGATGAAGTGAACCAAAAACTGGTCCGCTATCACTTGACTGTGACGCCAGCGCCGCCGCCCCATAAGTTCAGTCACTGTATACACCACTTGCGGCAACGAAGGATTGCGTCTTCCCATAAGCAAGAGGTTTGGTGTGATTGGATCAATGTCTCTCATATCAGAAGAAGTATACCCTAAAGGTTTGGAGTTTAAAATACCTTCTATCTCGACCAAAACAGTATGGAGTACCGCTTCGGTCACTAACTGGTCTCTGAGTATAACTCTCAATGCAGACTTCAACGACTTGATCTCACGTTCCCCAAACTCCACCGAAGTGTGGAGAGTTTGGAGGATTATACTTCCAGCGAATTTTCTGTTCAGAAAGTCTGTCAATCAGAACTGGTTCCATCATAGAAAAGGCTCTTTGAAGTTCTGCATCAGCTCCCTTAAAGTTTGTACCTTGGTCTGACAGGACTTCAAACGGTTTGCCTCGCCTTGAGATAAATCTCCGGAAAGCCATAAGAAAAGCATCAGTACTGAGACGAGAATTCTCTCATTCATCCTCTCGGTACAGGTAACGTTCTCGGAGTGAGCATGGAAAGGCAGTAACCTTAGGTTCCATGGAAAATTAGGAATCGAAGCATTTAATACTGGAACTGACGAGTGGAAAATGATTCGGTATAAGGAAACGAAATAGGATTGAATAAAGGAATAATGTCATTCATAACAATGAGCATATCAGATTATTGATAAACCTGAAAGTTAAATTTCTTCACAACATTCTCTAGTTTTGGTTTTGCCCACATAGGCAGGACTTTTTACATGATGTATACACAAACACCCAGATAAACAAAGAGGAGAACTTGTGACATACGGGATGCCTGATTCTTCACATCAGTGTTACCAATGAGGAAGTCCAGCATTTAGTTTTCTTCTTACCTATTTACAGCCGACTTCAGTTTTAACTTCTGTAAAATTGCTATAAACCGTCGAAGACGGAGATGAAACTATCTACACACTTTCACTGACAAACGCACCATGGTTCATGGAATTAAGTTTTCTCTGTAAAGACGAAACATCGACGCTCGTTTCTATTCCTCAATGCACATATCGGTCGCTAAATATTCGTGTCGTGGCAAGGCGAACTCATCTTCAAAGGATAGGTGAGAGAAATTCCAAGATTACTGCTGACACCCAGGCTCCATGGCTACCTCTGAAATATATTCAACAAACTGGTAAATATCTGGAAACATGATCATCCTTTCTTTACTTCAGTTTCAACTCAGAATTATCTGTAGCAAGGAAGAATATCGTATATTACTGGCTTCCCAGCCCCACTGGCATCAAAGGCAGCCGTATTAGCAGATTATGCAGCTTGGTTTGCACTTGAACGCCTGTCAGAGAATACATATGAAAGGTAGCTCAGCTGAACAGGTCCCAGATCTACATGATGAAGCATTCCTGCTGTCATGATGATGCCGTATTGCACAATCCCGTCTATTCTTATTGAAAGGCGAGTGTCCCTTGCTATGGATCCCTTGCAATAGCTTGATTAAAAGCACATTTTGCTTTTGAGTGTAGCCTGTCAGACAACACTTTATATTGTGTCTGGTCTGTGACCAATGGTACTGGTGGTTCAGGACATGCTCAGCTTTCCGGGAACACATTGTATCCCTAAGTGAGAGTGATTCATGACATATTCGGATTCGTAAACTGCACTTTACTCTTGGCAGACATGTTTATGATTATAGAAAGGGTTTTCATCAAATCTAAAGCCAATGTACATTTATGTACAGACACAGAATTGTTTCTTCAGATATAAGGAAGAGACTCATAACATCAGTGTTTAACACCAGCTTGTACATCTTGCTTCACCTTCAGGACAATGCATCTCCATTGATGAAGAATTGTCGGGACCTACTGACGCGTCTACCTAGCCGGTCAGAAGCAGATTATTACGGAAATAAGAGGGACAGCTTAATCTTTTAGCGTCTGGAAGGGAAAAAAACCAAAAGCAATATAATAGTTCTGTGTCTCTGTTTGTGTGTGTAAAGAAATATTCATAGAAAAAAACTGTAGCGTTCATGTATTCAATGAGACTCAAGCTTGCTAATGGGATAAGACACTCGAGATCAATTATATGAGAATGTTGAACTTACAGAAGTCATTCCACATGTAGGACAAATAACCCATCAGAATGTATAACGGGATACTATAGAGAATTACAAATATGCATCTTACGAACTGACATTTTTGAAGGTTAATCAACCATTACACTCAGATCATTTTTCAGAAGTTGTATTCAACTTTAACACGATCTTACCTCCGACATTTTTACATACTTTTACATTGGTGTCCTTTTGAAATCGTGCATAGAATAATATCAGAATTATCTTGACCTATGTGTATTTTCATTTATAAATCTTAACCACTAAGGCTATATAACCAGAATATGCTAGTATCAAATAATCAATGAAGGATGTATGTGTTTTAAGCGCAATTATACATCAATGCTAAACAGTTCTGTAAACTTCGTTTACTTTCCAACATAACGCAGGAGGTCTTTTGTAATCTGAGTTGTGGTTTTCATGTTATTGAAGCAATCTGCTTAGCAAATGGACGGTAGTGGTTTTATTAATACCTGTCCATGGATTCACGTTTCGTTTGCATCACAAAGTCAACGAAGCTCTTTCGGGAAACGACTAATATTACCTCTGGGTATTGTGCCTTTGCGGACAGTGACCCGCAGTCGATGGAAAAAATGAATGCTTCCAAAGACGAAATGCTTGTATGAGGCCACTAAGGCTAAGGCTATATAACCGGCATAACAGGTATTTGCGCAAAATATGCCATCATAAAATCAATGAAGGATGTATGTGTTTTAAGCGCAGTTATACATCAATGTTAAATCGTTCTGTAAACTTCGTTACCTTTACAACATAACGCAGGGAGGTCTTTTGTAATCTGAGTTGTTTTTATGGAAGCAATCTAACTGGCAAATGGACGGTAGCGGTTTTATTACTATCTGTCCAGGGATTCGCTTATCGCTTGTATCACAAAGTCCACGAAGCTGTTCCGGGACACGACAAATATTACCTCTGGGTATTGTGCTATTGCGGACAGTGACCCGCAGTAGATACACAAAAACGAATGCTTCCAAAGACGGAATGCAATGAATATAACTTTATGAGGCCAAGCACCGCCTATGAAATGAGTCGCAAGGATTTAGTCATTCAAAAATAATTCACACTTAATCACAGGATTTTATATATTTTATATTTATTTGTATTTATATTTTGAATAACAGTTAATTTTTCGAGTCTCTCTTCATAGATTTCTTTATAGATTTCTTCACAGTAAAGGTGGCTAGAAGAAAGCTTCAGAAATTGTATAAGGAATTGTGTTTATTGTATATAATGGAACTACAGCGAAAACACCAAATAATATTGATAAAATTCAAATGGCTCCCTGGCATTTCAAGTGAAATCGGTAATCTTCACGGAATCGCAAAATTAATTGGCCTGGCAAATGGGACATTGATCCGGTTTACTAGATGCTTACACCACATCAGTTGACTCGAACTAATGCGTTTTAAGGAGAAGTATACTAATTTGGTGTCAGTGTTAGAATTTAATGGGGGTACATTGTATAATTAGTACCAGGGTCAAATATGTACGTTCCAAATCGTAGTAGATTTGAAAAGTTAAACTTTGAAGACAATACATTGATTGTGATAATTTAGCATTGAATTACACTTAGAAATATTTTCCACTACATCGTGTGGAGGGAAATACGGGGTTTTATCAGTCCCGGAGGCGAGGGGAATACAACCTTACGAGGGACTGGAGGTTAGGGGAATACAACCTTACTCGGGACTGATAAAACCCCGTATTTCCCTCGACACGATGTGATAACGCATTTATCTAGCCGAATGTTTTTACTAAATCAAAAGAAAACAATAGGCATCAATTTCATTCTCAGTTGTTGTGGCAAAACGTTTCCTTGCTGCCATGTTGACACCAGCTGATCAACTGACCTCAATGCAGCGCACGTTACTAAAGGCTTGGCGATGCACGCTTTTCTCACTTCGCGTGGTCACCGAGGCGTGGCGGGATAATATGACTTTTGTACTCCCTGCTCGCGGATCGTGACGGGTGAACGTGAACCAATCAAAACTCGACTTTCTTAAACGAGGCTGGATAATAGATATTTAGTCTCCCGATGTTAATCTCGCTAACTAAATAATGTTACAAGAACAGAGAACAGAACAGAACAGAACAGAATTATATTCTCGTAAATCATACAGAATGATATAGAGGACATATAATCGTTTAAAATACAATAACATATGTGTAGATATATTGATTTAGAAATGACTAAGAACAGTTTTAGCAAAAAGTGATTGTTTCAATAGGAGTGGGGTATAATCTGATTTCATAAGTGAGATAATAGTCTCTCGATGTTAATCTCGCTAACCAAATAATGCTACCAGTGCCTCATTTTCTAAATCATTCTGTTTTACGACTTGTTGGGCTTTTTTTCATTCTCTTGTAAATGAATACTAACTGCTTTTCTCTGATCCCTTCACATATTGTTCATCACGATTCTGCCTCTTACGCTGAAGGAAATCTGTTTTAGCAGATAAACAAGACAGATCAGTTTCTGGCGTTGGCAGTTCTTATTAGACAGAAACAAACAAAGCATTTGTTTTGGTTCACGGAACCTCTCTGTGGTCTTGGCAACACAATCCTTGCGCTGGTGTTGACTCGATGCTTGACATAATGGTAACATAGTTATTCCTGGTTTGTAGTGTAAAGAAAGGAATGCCTTGTCAAAATGTGTGACATTAGAGTATTTGAGTGCACTGATGAAGGAGAGAACAGATGGCGAGTGTTTGTCCATGTCTAGATGCACCTCTGACTGGGATCAACGTCGTCACTTCGACGTGGCTTTCAGCAGTACTATTGTTTGGTTGGATTTTCTGTCCGTAAGTGAGTCAACCAGCATTTGACATTCATTAAATCTGCTGGAATAGGACCAGATGTAGGAACCCAATGGGAGTGTTAATCTGTTTGTGATGTCTTGATAGATAATCTGAAAACGACTGACATAAAGTTTGAGATCATGTAACTTCTGTATTAACATACATCATTATAGTAATAAAATAGTGATGGTAAGTAATATACAGGGATCTTCAGTGTTCAATTTTCCAACTATTTCGTGGTCTATAAATAATTGAATCTGGACCAGACAATCCAGTGACTGACATCAGGAACCACATCTACACAATTGGGATACGATGAGGTGTATTATCCAGGTCAGCAAGCCTGGCCACCGATCCCGTTAGTCGCCTCTTACGACCAACATGGAGTGCTGAAAACCCAATTCTAACCCGGATTGTCATGGAAATCTGTTAACACAAAACTCTCAGACATAAGCATCAACATCCCACCCCATCCCGTCCCACCCGGTGTGAGACAGACTGAGAATTTCAACTAACACCTTGGTGCCAGACGCAATTATTATGTATTGAATGGACTGTACAGTCGTACGGTCGATGTTAACTGCACCGGATCACCTTCGTACCACCCATGCATTCGAATCGAAGAAACCACTAACGGCATTCTTGTCGTATCTCGTTTCCAACAACGCTGCACCGACCCACGAGGTGCACGGGGTATTCCCGCATTGTTGGACTACACGTGCGTGTCAAACAGTTCTTATCAAACAGCTCTCTCCCACGCTGCTTCCGGTGCAACATTGCTGTGAGAGTGTTCAGCTTCACAGAATCAAAATATATAATATAGGGTGAAGATTTCTTCTTATAAAGAAGATTAGGCAAAATGTACAACAGAAATAATATACGTACGCAACAAATACTCACAGGATAAGCATATGGTGAAGTGAAAACATGACATTGCCTATACAATTCATTGGTATGTATTATTATATTACGTAGCCTTGTTTCGTAACAGGTTTGGATCATGAACTAACATGTGAGGTCCAGGTGAGTAAAATTTGGTTTAACGCCATTTTGATCAGTATTCCAGCTGTACCAGCGTGTAAGTGTAAAAAAGGCCTGAAGTGGTGCAGACTCCTAGCTTTCAATACTTTGGTAAAACCAGGCTGATAAACAGTCGGGGTGAACCGGGATTTGATCCCATGGTCTTAGCTTTCTTGATCGTGGGGCTTTAGACGAATTGGCCATCCGCACTTCCGAGATAAAGGCAAAAAATGTCTTTGTATTTATACTTATAAAAATGCGCATTAAGAAAAGCTTATAGCCTCGTTGTTTAAGCACGACAAACTCCCTATGTTACAACACAGAGAAATATATCTTGCAACCAAATCCAATATAATATAACCACGTATGTCAAATTCCTTGCAAATGTACACATGGGCTCATACGGTTAAACAACCTTGGTGTTAATGTTTGTATGATTATGTATGTCCCTGCTTTAAGATTTCAAGTTGTGTGAACATGTATATTGATCCATGTGTGCACACACACACGCGCGCATGTATGTATGTATGTATGTATGTATGTATGTATGTATGTATGTATGTATGTATGTATGTATGTATGTATGTATGTATGTATGTATGTATGTATGTATGTATGTATGTATGTATGTGTAGAGAAATACATACTAACCATATTTCTAACCATGAAAACATATAACTGAATCTTTTGATACATCAAAACTTTCAAACGTAACTTTCACAGTAAAATTTAAACTGACCAGATTTTAAACGTTGTATGATTGTTCTTTTAACTGTCGGCTAAATTTTCCTACAATCGTCAGCGTCTGAAGGGATGGTGTAAATCCAACTAGGGTCCATGCAGGTAGCAAAAGCACTGTAAGTCCCCATGGTCCCTAGTATGGTGATTTACCTCCAGTTGTTGGCGATCTGTAGCCTGTTTTTATATTGTATTCTCTTCGTAAATAAAATAGTTAACAATTACATGCTAGTTTTAGGTACCATCTGTCATACTCTAGTTATTTTACCAGTCTAAGTCAACTTAGGCTCAGTATACTGAGTCTAACAAAACCGTGTGGAAGGTCGCGTCAGCTGACCTTTTCAATGGACCAATCAGAACACAGCTTACCAAATCGCGAAAGTTGACATTCGCACATACCTTTTGAATTTTTACCTGGAAAAAGGTTTGTACCCGAACGATTCCGAATGCTATTTTCCGTACGATGGCTTCCGAGTGATGTACATGGAGCACGCCACAAGAGTGAGTAAACAGTAGCTGAGAATAGCGTTTTGTCAGCATTCAAGGATGTCAGCTTGCGGAAATATTAGCTAATGATAGCCATGTCAACAGAAATCTAAAAGCGTATATTCTGCAGGTCATATATCTGTGTTTTATGCGGGTTTTCATTTGTTATGAGATCAGTGTTGGCAACCGGGCAAGAGAAAATCCATTTTGTAAGTCCCGCCAAACCCTAAATAGTAGCCGTTGTCTGATTGGTTCGGCCGTCTCGCGTTTGATTGGACGGTCATAGGTCGCTCAAAGGTTACCTGCCGCGACCTTCCACAAGGTTTTGTTAGACTCAGTATAGCAGTGTAACGAATAATACTGAGCCTAAGTTTACTTATAGTCTGTTTGCAGTGAAAACGTACCGATGAATTTCACTTTAAACAAAAAAGTAAATCAAATAAAGTGAAATTAATATTACGAATCGTCATAATTTTATCTTGCCAACTGAACATTTAAATCTCAGAATTTTATTCATCTTAGGATAAAAATTGTTTAACAAACGATCATACATTGAAATCGCTATCATTGGTCTTTATTACAAAGGGGTAAGCGCAGTAGTTGCAACAGTGAAACAAACGCACGTGCGGTTCGTGATGAGCGTTAACTTAGACCAACTCTACTTGTTCTCGGTGTTTCATTTAATGTGCATACCTCCTTGTAATAAACCAATAATAGCGATTTGAAACTATGATCGTTTGTTAAACAATTTTTATCCTAAGTTGAATAAAATTCTGAGATTTTAATGTTCATTTGGCAAGGTAAAATTATGAGGATTCGCAATCATAATTCCACATTATTCCATTTACTTTTTTGTTTAAATTGAAATTCATCGGTACGTTTTCACTGCAAACAGACTATAGACTGGTTATTTTACAGTCCTTCGATGACTGATTATTTAACAACTTCATTCTGTATGCAAACCCTTACTCGTCATTATACGGCTGCAATGTTGCCGTGGTGACGTTAAATTTTAACCCACTCACTCAAAACTTTCAATTATTTGTCGAATATATATGGCCTTTAAAAGTTTTACAACAAATGACATTCACCAATATAGCATATTTATTTATCCTCTGTATCCTAGTTCCTATGTTCTCTGTTCACATAAGGTGGAAGAGACCTTGTGCCATCCTCCCGCGAATGGTACTGTCAAGCCAGGAAGAACATGGCGATCATTTGTAACTGCGTCAATGCCTGTGTGAGAAACTTATTTCATGGCGTGCTGTAAATCAAATTTAGCATTAGGACTTTTCGGAAGATAAAACGTTTGCCTATAATTTGAGACGTACGGAAGCGTCCTAGTGCCACAGTCTGAATTTTTTTATCTCCTAATTAGGAGATGCTATCTCCTAATTAGGACTTACTATCTCCTAATTAGGACTTAGCTATCTCCTAATTAGGAGATAATATCTCCTAATTAGGAGTTACTATCTCCTAATTAGGTGATACTATCTCCTAATTAGGAGTTACTATCTCCTAATTAGGTGATACTATCTCCTAATTAGGACTTAGCTATCTCCTAATTAGGACTTAGCTATCTCCTAATTAGGACTTAGCTATCTCTAATTAGGAGATACTATCTCCTAATTAGGAGTTACTATCTATTAGGTGATATTCATCTCCCTAATTAAGGAGATACTATCTCCCTAGTGGGACTTTAGCTATCTCCTAATTAGGGAGATAGTAACTCCCTAATTAGGAGATAGTATCACCTAATTAGAGATAGTATCTCCCAATTAGGAGATAGCTATCTCCTAATTAGGAGATAGTAAGTCCTAATTAGGGAGATAGCATCTCCCAATAGGGAGATAAAAATTCAGACTGTGGCACTAGGACGCTTCCGTAGAGACGTGCCCATACACAGAAATCCATTTTGTAAGTCCCGCCAAACCCTAAATAGTAGCCGTTGTCTGATTGGTTCGGCCGTCTCGCGTTTGATTGGACGGTCATAGGTCGCTCAAAGGTTACCTGCCGCGACCTTCCACAAGGTTTTGTTAGACTCAGTATAGCAGTGTAACGAATAATACTGAGCCTAAGTTTAGCTTATAGTCTGTTTGCAGTGAAAACGTACCGATGAATTTCACTTTAAACAAAAAAGAATCAAATAAAGTGAAATTAATATTACGAATCGTCATAATTTTATCTTGCCAACTGAACATTTAAATCTCAGAATTTTATTTCATCTTAGGATAAAATTGTTTAACAAACGATCATACATTGAAATCGCTATCATTGGTCTTTATTACAAAGGGGTAAGCGCAGTAGTTGCAACAGTGAAACAAACGCACGTGCGGTTCGTGATGAGCGTTAACTTAGACCAACTCTACTTGTTCTCGGTGTTTCATTTAATGTGCATACCTCCTTGTAATAAACCAATAATAGCGATTTGAAACTATGATCGTTTGTTAAACAATTTTTATCCTAAGTTGAATAAAATTCTGAGATTTTAATGTTCATTTGGCAAGGTAAAATTATGAGGATTCGCAATCATAATTCCACATTATTCCATTTACTTTTTTGTTTAAATTGAAATTCATCGGTACGTTTTCACTGCAAACAGACTATAGACTGGTTATTTTACAGTCCTTCGATGACTGATTATTTAACAACTTCATTCTGTATGCAAACCCTTACTCGTCATTATACGGCTGCAATGTTGCCGTGGTGACGTTAAATTTTAACCCACTCACTCAAAACTTTCAATTATTTGTCGAATATATATGGCCTTTAAAAGTTTTACAACAAATGACATTCACCAATATAGCATATTTATTTATCCTCTGTATCCTAGTTCCTATGTTCTCTGTTCACATAAGGTGGAAGAGACCTTGTGCCATCCTCCCGCGAATGGTACTGTCAAGCCAGGAAGAACATGGCGATCATTTGTAACTGCGTCAATGCCTGTGTGAGAAACTTATTTCATGGCGTGCTGTAAATCAAATTTAGCATTAGGACTTTTCGGAAGATAAAACGTTTGCCTATAATTTGAGACGTACGGAAAACGTCCTAGTGCCACAGTCTATCTCCTAATTAGGAGATGCTATCTCCTAATTAGGACTTACTATCTCCTAATTAGGACTTAGCTATCTCCTAATGGGAGATAATATCTAATTAGGAGTTACTATCTCCTAATTAGAGCTATCTCCTAATTGGGACTTAGCTATCTAGATAATTGGGACTTAGCTATCTCCTAAGAGGAGATACTATCTCCCTAATTAGGAGTTACTATCTCTAATTAGGTGATACTATCTCCTAATTAGGAGATACTGTCTCACCCTAATTAGGACTTAGCTATCTCCTAATTGGGAGATAGTAACTCCTAATTAGGAGATAGTATGAGGAGCATACCTCTCTAATTAGACTTAGCTATCTCCCTAATTAGGAGATAGTAAGTCCTAATTAAGAGATAGCATCTCCTAATTAGGAGATAAAAAAATTCAGACTGTGGCACTAGGACGCTTCCGTAGAGACGTGCCCATACACAGAAACATTATGTCCATCAATATTTGACTGAATATTGAATTTGTCATGTCACGCTTTCAGATATAGCATAACGTCAATATTAACATTGTTTAACACCATCAATCATCGCACAGATGGCAGACCGAATATTTCCAAATTCATCGCCGACATCAGAAGAACTGAATTTTTTTAACATCCCTTATTTCCTTTCTTTTATCACAGAGCGGATGACAGGATATTTTCTAGTTTGTCAGCCATTAAAAGAAATAATTCAGTTTATATATTCATCATTAATACGTCTATTTCTGTTATGCTTCCCAAGAAAATTTCCAGAATCGAAAGATTATTCTTTTCGACAGCACCACTAACGTACTCATCACAGAAGTCAATGAACAGGACAACTGTGGGTCTATTTTCTGTAACTGGAAATATCCGGAGTTGAAATAGGCACGAAATCGTTCGCGTGCAGGATGCTCAATCTTTTTAGGGGCATTACGGTAGCACAATCCATGGACACGTCAGGCGCTGGAGGAGGGACTACACTTCCACTTGAATTTATCAACACCTCATTAGTTATACGCTATTGCGTAAAGTAAATCTGATCCACTCAGCACAGCAATCCATCACTCCAATACACAGACGCAAGCCCAAATTGATGGAGTCTTTCCAGCAGCCTTGCTGGTTGTTTCTCAGCAAAGGAACGTGTAGTTTATACGCCTCTCCCGACATGACTGATATCTAAAATGTTTAAAAACACATTTAGATGAAAAAGAAGTGCTAACGATGTTAACCTATGAAAAGAGGCGTAACTGGTTAAAAGGGTTTTAATTAACACTAAACGCAACCTGAACCATGTTTTGCAACAAACCTGGCCTAAGTAAGATGTCTTCTGATCAGATGAGCTCTTGTATATCATCTCTCATTAACCTGCCATCAAAGTAGTGAGACATGTTAGGAACCGTGAAGACTTTTTAGCTTCGCTGATAAAACTGCTGGCTGAAAATGGCATTACTCTTGCAGTTGTGTTCTGGCTTAAGAACATGTGAACTTTAAAAAGATGATTGAACGTAATTGGCGTGATTTTTCTCTGGCACTATGGTTCGGTCAGTATTGATGGGGACCAGTGACCTTTGCAGTTGTTGATCTGATTTAAGTTAAAAGTGGTTCCACGCATAGAATATTAACAAGGTTTTCGTATAAATGGTCTTAGGTTAAATTCCGCCGATCAGCCCAAATGTCATAGGTATTTTACTTTTCGAGAGCTTGATATGAAATGAATATTTAGGTACCTTGTGTTATGTTCTTTTTAAACTAACTCTTTTGTTTCTTGTCAACTTTTGTGTGACTATCTGCAATGTCCTTTTTAATTTCTGTAACGTCAAAGACAGAAAACTTTTACGAAGCGCCCCCTAGTGACGCGGGTTAAATAGGTACCAAGCAATCTTTGCTCTGTTTATCTTCAATCGGACACACTGTTTACTGACCCGATTGAATGTTTTTGGAGAGATGCTTTCCCGTGAACATTGTATTTCTTCAATGCACTGGTCGTATGATGACCATAGCACGTGCAGCATTGGTGGAGCAGATAATCACAGGAACATTTGGCCACCGGCGATGTACTTGTCTGGCATCTAATTATATGCACCGCCTGCTAATTTTCACGATGGCTTTTGTACAATTGAGCCCGTTTTTGTGCGTGCTGTATGTGTGCGTGAGTGAGTGAGTGAATGACTGACTGAGTGAGTGACTGAGTGAGTGTATGTGCTGCACTTGGCAAGTTTGATATTCTTTGTAAAATCTTTTCGGTTCACACACTAATCTGCCAGAATGAAATAAGAATCTCTTCCTTCCTCCAGCACACACAGATAATATTACCTGTAAATGGTCTAACAATGGTTGAATGGTTGGTACAAAAGGACATATATAACACAAATGGTATCAAGTATTCATGCAATGGGCGTCTGGGCGTATTATTAATGTTGAAACATAGTATTTAGCTCACTTACACATGCATCAGTTCTTTCCACTATGAAACTCAAAACCTGTTGGATTACGGACGAAATCTGGCAGAGTGCATGGGACTGTCTATGGTATATGAGTATAGCCGTAGAGGCGAGAGGCGATTGTTGTTGCCGATAGTAACTCAATCATACACAGGCTACACCCGCAGGGAATAAGATTAAGAAATGGAAGAAGTGATAAACTGAAATAGTCGTCCAATATAATTTCTTGCACTGTTGAGCATGTTTGAAGTATTATGTGTGTGTCAAAGGAGCATTATCATGTATTCCTACCTGGCAGAATCAGATGGTAATGTAACACTTAACTGTCTGGCACCTCATAAGGTACATTTGGCCTTATACTCCCTAAGGAGTCGATAATAAAATCTGAATGCACACTGGCATGCACACCAGACTCTCTTGTTGAATGGACGTCTTCTTTATGCTATGTTCACACTATCACGATTCGCGCCACGAGTTGTCTTAATGGCACCCGTGAAGAGCCACCTCCTCATGGTGGGTGCTGGGTAACGCTAAGCGCTCTTCAACCCCCCGTTGTGGACCCGGGGGTATATTTGGTCCACCAACCCGTTTGCCGTGGGTTGCGCCCCTGTGTTGGTGGAGGAAGGGAATCTGGTGGTTGAGGGCACTGGTTCCAGGAACAGTGTTCCTATGCCTAACACACCACTTCGCCCCTGACTTCACCTAGACGGGTGGTAGAACTGGCCCGGTTCTACCAATCGGCTGGTCACGCCAAGCCCTGTGCTACATCTATGTACTATTGCACAAAACCTTTGAGAATTATTCCATGATATTTTTATGTCTTGGCACCTGAATCTACTGGCCAGGATCCCAAAGCCATTTTCCACTACTCTCCTCCCCTGGAAAGTCTGCAGTTGAAAATCCTCTCCTTCTGGACAACCTTGTTTAGCGAGAAATGATGCATTATGTTTTCACCTTCCACTATGGTTCAAATTTGAATTGACCCTCAAGTTATAGGGTTTTTTTTAGTCCTTTTTTCGAGACTAAGGTTTTTATATTTTAAACACCATTAAAGATACAAACCCAACGCCCTTATTGATCCACTTCTTATGAATGCATGTAGCGATTTCAAGGATTTGGGACCATACAAACACACTTAGTGTCACGGCTCTGTACTTGGACAACGCAAAGACACGCTGCAGTTGAATTTGGTAAGTGTCGCCCCTGAGGAGTCAAAGATGACTACGATTCGGTCAGCACCACGCTCTTATTCCTGTCTATTTACGACCGTCAACTAGCCTTGATGCATTAACAGTGATTCCGAACTGAATATCATAAAATTACACCTACCCAGATTCTAGTAATACCAAACTCAACTGCACATAGAACTGGTGGTATGTGGAGTAAGGTTTCATGATAGAGATGCATGAACAGAATGCTCAAGTGGCAGCAGACCCAAAACTTCGAATGGACGTCCGTGTCAACCTCTTTCCTCTTGCTGATGGAAACTCTTCCGGCATAGAGCCAATTGGCTCCGAAATTTCAGACCCTCACTCTTCCTCAGTTGCAGATCTTTCTGAAAATCCTGTGTATATTTTGTTTCATTCTATTTATGATGAAATATATTGCATACCTCTAGAAAATCGGAGGCCTATTAAACAAACAAATGAATCTTTTCCCAAAAATGAAATTAATTTATTAAATGATATTATTTCTATGAAACTTTCATCGGACTGTTCATTACATGAAGTTAATTGTTGTGTCTATGCTGCCGCTCGAACCTTGGAGGAACTTCACACAGTTTCCAAAGAAAACACATCCAATACTAAGAAGACTAACCCAAAGAAAAACCGGTTTCAAGTAAAACTAACGGAAACTAGAAAATACATTTCCTGGATAGAGCTGTGCCTGAAGTTAAGATCATCAGGCAGTCCAATGTCAAAAAGACAAAAGGCAATTTGGAGAAAATTAAAACTGAAATATAAAACAACGAAAGAAAAGATACTTCTCCAAATTGTCGATTCCCTTAAGGCCAAAATAAAGGTTTGGACTGAAAGAAAGAAAAAATGGGAAAAGAAAAATAAATTCATTAAACAAAATAAAGTTTTTAGAAACAATGAAAATCACTTCTACAGGCAACTGAAAGCAAAGGGTGATGGTGAACATGACAAACGGCCCCCCATGGATGCCAATGAAAGGTTCTGGAAACAGTTGTGGTCTGTACCCGGCAACTGTAACCTTGAGGCACCATGGGTCCGTGATTATGACCATGCAATGCATGAGAAGGTAACTAGGTCGTTTGTCTGTTACATCTCAACAGATTGCCTGAAAAGTGTTATAAAACAGTCCAAATCAAATACAGCTCCAGGGCCTGATGGCATTCGAAATCGGTATTGGAAACTGTTCCCCTGTGTCCAAACACCATTACTACACTGTTTCAATACTCTTGTGGACACAGGTGATGTTCCTCCATGGTTCTGCAAAGGTCGCACAATACTTCTCCCCAAAGAAAGGAGACTTGACTGACCCCAAAAACTTCCGCCCTATCACATGTTTGAATACACAATACAAAATATTCACAGGGTGTTTGACAAACCTCGTGTCATCTTACTGCTCTTCCAATGATATAATTTACAGAGAGCAGAAGGGAGCAAGAAAGGGATGTTGGGGGTGCAAGGATCAACTTCTTGTACAGAAAATGATTTTGGAAGAGGCTAAAACATATCACCGCAACCTCTCCATGTGCTGGATTGACTACAAAAAAAGCATATGACTCTGTCCCTAACGAATGGATTCTGAAGTCTCTTCATTGTATTGACCTCCCTGAGCGACTACTTGATTTACTCAAGTCTTTAATGAGTTGCTGGTCGACTCAACGTGAGATGTACTCGCTCGGGCAGGTGCAGACTTCGGAATCTATTCCAATCAGAAGGGGAATATTTCAGGGGGATTCCTTTAGTCCTTTGCTTTTTTGTCTGTCTTTAAATCCTTTGAGCTTTCTGCTCAATAAAGAGGAGGGTTACCATCCCGGACCTCCTCAGCACAGATCCCCAACACCTCTTACTCATCTCCTTTACATGGATGATATCGAGCTCCTTGCCAAAGGAGATACCAATTTGAAAGAGCAGGTTCTCCTTGTCGAGTCCTTTTCTAATGATATTGGCATGACATTTGGACTCGACAAATGTAATACTCTTCATTTGAAACGTGGCAAGGTAACTAATGATGGATCGGTCAAGTTACAAGGGGGAGGAGTTATTGAGCATCTTGTGGAAGATCAGGCCTACACCTATCTTGGAATGCAAGTTCGAGATAAGCTCCAGAATGCCCAGATTCAAGACAAACTTCGGGCCGAGTACAAATCTCGTTTAAAGAAAATCTGGAGCTCAGAGCTAAATGCTCGAAACAAGGTCAAAGCCACCAATACTTTTGCTGTGCCAGTCCTCTCCTATTCCTTTGGAGTAGTTGAATGGACGAAACAAGATATCCAGAGTCTTGACCGCCTGACCAGAAGGATCATGTCTGATAACAGAGCCCACCACCCTCGTTCCTCTCTTAACCGTGTGTATATGCCAATCAATTCTGGAGGTCGGGGTTTGATTAATGTGGAGGCTCTTCATGACAGAATTTTATTGTGTACTTTTGCACATATTTATTTATCGGATGATCCTCTGGTGATGCATGTGAAGACTCATGATGAAAGCAAGGAATTCCACAGCTATTTTAAGCGTGCCAAGGTTGTTGGACAGAATCTGAAATTTGAGGTTGACTTTGCTGATGGCGATGTACTGCTGGACGGTACAGCGATGGGAGAGTAAACCAGGTGAAGTCCTTCACCAAGTCTGCCCAGAGTCGGTCTTTTGTGAAGAAGCTTTCTGAGAAGCCATTGCATCGTGTGTACATGCAGTGTGTTGAACAGAATAGCAATCCCTTCGACTCCTTCGCCTGGATGAAGTCGGCTGGTCTTAAATGTGAAACTGAGGGCTTTCTTTTTGCTGCTCAGGACCAGTCACTTCCCACTCGTAATCGCCTAAATGTGATTCTTAAAGAGAATATTAATATGAAATGTCGACTTTGCAATGAATTCACAGACTGTCCAACACCTTGTCAGTGGATGCCCTTCCTTGGCACAAACAGCATATCTTAAACGACATGATGGCTTGGCTCGCTGCTTTTACTACCGTCTCCGACATGCCTGTGGCTTTGACTCCGAGGTCCATCCATGGTACGACCCTGAACATGTCCAGGGCGTCATGGAAAATGATGCTTTCAAACTTCTCTGGAATAGGCCCATATACAGCCTCAGAAGAATTCCTGCCAACAAACCTGATCTTGTCCTTTTTGATAAAGCCAATGAATTTATATATATCATTGAATTTTCTGTCCCTTTTGACAGGAATGTGATTGACAAGATCAAGGAAAAGCATGATAAATATGCGGACCTCGCCTTTGAAATGTCTCGCTTGCATCCCAAGTACACTGTCGTCAGGCTCCCCATTGTTCTCGGTGCCCTTGGTTTGGTACCTCCTGATCTTTTGGCGCAGATCAGGAGAGTGCCCGGGTTCTCCACCGGGAGTACAGCTCTTCTGACACTCTGGGTAATGCAGAAGGCTGCAGTGTTGGGGAGCCTTCATATTCTCCGGAAAGTTCTTGGTGGGTTCGACTAGGCAGCGTTTCCTGGGAGAAGTCCCATTCGCTGTCTGGGCTGCGTGTAGAGGGGGCAAGGGCCCTGAGCTGATGATGAACCTTACCAGCCTGACTGTGCCAGGATCACCCGAACCCTCTCTGCTGCATATTATCTTTAATCTGTAAAACATAATAAGTCATCTTCTATAGCGCACGTTTCCAAACACCAAGTGATTGCCCGCGGCGCTTAATCAGAATCTGATTCTTATTACCCCGGATAACCCAAGGTGGCTGTTAGGCGCTAGAAGGTTATAGTCACATGACTTTATCCAACCGGGTACCCATTTTCTGCTGGGTGAACAGAGGCAATTTGAACAAACTCACTTGCCTAAGGTGAGACCACATGTATCACATGTCTTTCGTTGTGGGGCAGGACTGAAGTCCTAGAAACTCAGGAGTCAAGCTGAATTGGAATAATCGAGTTTGCGACCTTGCAATCAACGTCTTAGAGGTGCCCATCCCTCCAGGAATCTCACCTGGGCGTTCATTAGCTCATAAGGTTAACCGCATCCCATCATCACCACACCTGCCAAGGTAAACTAATCAAGTATTGGCGAGGCGAAATAAAAACGA
This sequence comes from Haliotis rubra, assembly GCF_003918875.1. Lineage (NCBI taxonomy): Eukaryota > Metazoa > Mollusca > Gastropoda > Lepetellida > Haliotidae > Haliotis > Haliotis rubra. The sequence goes on from NW_025764891.1 coordinate 9,211,408, forward strand.
AACAGAAGAAATTACACACGCAGCGCGAAATATCCAGGTTGTGTAAATATCTGACTAAACGTAGAATGGAAATTTCAGTCAAATCCGTCCAAGCAAACTAATTATGGTACCGACCCCAATTTATTTACTTTAAACATTTACATCAGTAGAAGAGCCTTGATAATACTGTAAACTGTTTTAGTTTTCACGGGTTTTTTTTTTGTTAATGATTTGGAATTAACTACACATCTTTTTTTATCTCATACTGACGTGGTTCGTTAAAGTGATCATTTTGGTCTAAACAAATCTTAAATCAGTTGCTCTTTATATCTAAATATTTAGAAAATGTGTACTGCCGCCACAGCTACCACCACCACTACTACTGGTACTAGTGAGATTTAAATAAATCAAAAGTTGTTGTCTGGTCAAAGGGCATTTGTTCCAAAATGTTGGGACGGCATCACTGAAAGATTTCTTCACTGAAGTTTTCCCGAACAGTGTCACAAGCAACATGCCAAACAAAATCTCGTCACTGTCATTACATACATACAATTCTGAAAAGAGCAAACTTATGACCACTACCTCCTCTTCAGGAATTGCATGGGTGTACCCTAAGTTGACATTGCGAATAAGACATTTTCAGCTTCCGAATACTGAATGGAGGATTTTTTAGTTCAATTAATAACTCTAATGACAAACCATCTTTTCGATAAAGAATCCATTTGTTCCAATAGATATTCACTTGACAATGACCCTGGCTCAAGTGCAGTCCATGAAGTAACGGAATGTGTTCATGCTTCAAACCTGCTCAAGACCACGACCAGACTGATGACAAGCTATTCCCAATAGAGATCGCATAAGGTTCTATTGCTTTACCTCTGAACTATTTGTGAGGCAGGCCGGTTTTATGGGCTTTGTTTAATACTTGTTCTTAACAACCCACATCTACCCAGTAACGCAAACTGACCACTGTGTGGAAAATAGGTGTGTAACTGTTGACACCACATATCGTGTTGAAAGTGTCGTTAGGAAATTTCAAGTTAGTGTCATGTGGTACTGAACTGTGTGGTTGGTCAGCTTCCATGAGCTGTGGTAAATGTATACAAAGTTTCTTATTGTACCGATACACAATGCTACAAAAACTATCACAGCCCATGGGAATACATTTGCAACGATAGAGGTCAGTCACTGAAGCGAATGATATACCATTAGCTACCAGACCAGATTCCTGATTGCTTTTATGCAACACTAGTTACAGCAGTGTAACTACAACTCCCTCTTTTTTGTCGTTTTGTTGGATTTTTAGCTGTCCTCATTTTTATGGCCATGTCAACATATAGGTTACATGATTAAATCATCAATTTAAAAATTACATATTCAAAATGATTTTTATGATCTAAAATGTTCAGTATTTTATAGATCGTGGGGGTAAAGATCACATACTGATAACAATAAAAGTAATCATATCATATCTTTGTTTTTTTGTAGTATTTTTTAAAATACTCAACTGAAGCTACCTACTTGACCCTCTTGACAAATGGGTCTGCTTCCTATAAATGCTTTCAAATCTCCTTTTTTCAACATTAATTTCCAACGTTTCTGTAAACCACGTCATTTATATACGTGGCTGTAATTAGAAAAAATCGAAATGATTTATATATTCGGATGTGATTGGAAAAAATCGAAACGGTTTTGTGTATTTGGCTGTGATTAGAAAACCCCCCACAAGATTTATATACTCGTCTATGATCAGAAAACTGAAATTGATTTTCCACAACTGTACTTATATCCTGACTTAAAGTAATAAAGTGAGAGCAGGTCAGGAAATATAGTTCCTGTTCCTATCGGTGTTGAGTGTCAAAACACTGAAGGATCTTTTTTATACTGTAAATTATCATTTAATACTTGTTTTTTTTAAAGAAATAGAATTATTGCATAAATTGTGAATAATATGTTTTGTAAATATATAAATGGTATTTTAAACATGATAGTATGAATTAGCAACTGCGATTGTTAGTTGCTGTATCCTCAAAGGGGCTTAAAGTATCGTAAAATTATTGTCCTCCTGAGAGGATACGTAAGTCCCAAACACTTTCAAAGTCAATTTCGCACAACCATACTACTTAATCGTAGTATTTCTGTTATTTTAACTGTTGGCTAAATCTTCCTACATTGCCAGCGGCTGAAGGGATGGTGTAAATCCAACTAGGGTCCATGCAGGTAGCAAAAGCACTGTAAGTCCCCATGGTCCCTAGTATGGTGATCTACCTTCAGTTGTTGGCGACCTATAGCCTGTTGTTATATTGTATTCTCTTCGTAAATATGTATGTGTATATATATATATATATATATATATATATATATATATATATATATATATATTCCATTTCAATATCAAATGTTCTCATCACGATATGGCTGAAATATTGCCGATGTGACGTTAAATATTAACTCACTCACTCACCCTATGGGTGTTGTAGTGCCAGTGTGCACAGGTTCTGTATCGTGTGTCTTCAAGGATTAAGTATGATGTATTTAGCGGGGTTATCTGAGAGTAAGAGACACACTTTGGCAGGTGACAGACAGACCAAGAGATTGCAAAAAGCTCACTGACACTGATGGTGTAAAATCTGCTCTTTGAGAACCATTTAATGGAGACAGGTGGAACGCACTGTCTCACACTCTTACAGTGGTCGGTTGAAAGACTCATCCTTTACCAGAGTAGATGCATTGGATCAACTTAAGTGCATTCTTTCTACGTCTATGAAATTGACCTTGAAAAGAGTGACTGTACCGAATGTCACATTGGCTCGTTTTCAAAACCTATGATGAAGGATATGCTTTAATAATTTGTTTTGTTTTGTCTTTTGAGCATCGATCTACGCAATTGGGATGCGGTGACATGTGTCAACCAATTCAACTCCGTTAGTCGCCTCTTACGACAAACACGGTTGCTGAAGACCAAGTTGGATCCGGATCTTCACAGGTTTGCTTGAACGCAACCATACCACACTGGATTATAACCATGTATGATATAGAAAGCGAGGTCATTCATCATGATTGATTTTCAATTGATATAATGTGTGTATGACCAACAACGCGTACACTAGCCGGTGCAACGCCAGAGTAACCTAGTACACTTCAGGGCGTTTCTTTGAACCATTTGCTGTTCAGATTCGAACTGAATAAAGTCCATACTCGATGGTTTTCTATAGAATGTAAACTCTTGCCTTGTGTGTAACTGTTTGCTTCCTTCCCATATTGATCTGACACGTCGGGAATTAGCCACAATGTACCACAAAGTTCAAAGTTTCCAATACTTTACTGAGACATTCCTTGACGCTCATGTCAAGTGTATTCAAACAAGGTTAGTGTACCCAAATATAGTGAATCTGTTCTAATCTTCCCCGAGACACGTTTCAGAACGATATGTAACCAAACATTTTATTGCGCACTGATATTTCAGGATTATTCACACCTTAGCTGAAGTAAGAGAAATGTGTCCTTTGTATTAAGCACCGTGTGGAAAAGTTGATGATCAGGGCCTCCTATCACAAAGCACTAAGGTGATCGTAAGTCACTAAGGTAACCTTAGTGCAATGTTAAAGAATGGGAGTTAAGGTTAACCTTAGTAAAGGTTGCTTCGTGAAAAGATCCCGAAGGACTTCAACAGTGATACGACGGTAAATCACTGGGCACAAACCGGATTCGACCAATTAGTTCGAAAAGGTATAAAATAACGTTACTTATCTGAAAACAGTCGCTGAAACCCTGCGAACTATAGGCCCAGAACACAGCAATTATACAGTATCAAATGCATCACCATCAAATAGCTATTTCGTGTTATATTTTTCAACTAGATTCTATCATTTACATAAAACATCACTTTAAAAACCATATGTGTAAATATTTACCAAATGTTTTTCAACAATCCTTCTTATGCTGCGTGTTGAGCGTTATCACTCTCATATAATGAATTATGTTGTTAACCAAAACACGTTTGAGTTGTCAGTATCTAATAAGAAAACATCCTATATGAGGAGGTATCATAGGTTGTAGACAGTTACTTACGTGGCTGCTTGGTGAAGAAATTAGTGCAATGTATTTTCTGTCTAGTTGTTGGGCACCTCTAAGTGTAAGTCTCCTTTACATAATTTTGTACTTGTCCATTTCCAAATTAGACCACTTCAGAATCAAAACTGTCAGAGAGTGGTTTAACAAGGACTAAATAGTACTGCTGCGTAACAGTCGTGATTTATCGGGAGTAAGAGGCATTTAAGAGTGTCTTGAGTCGGAACATATGTCAAGTTGTTACTGTCTGGAATGATTAACTGCGCCACACAAGCACGCACGCACACACATTGTCTTCACAAATAGACAGACTTCTCGAAAGCAGTCGCCTACTGCCACTGGATTAAGTGTTGTTTTAGTTGTGAAGGCGACAATCTGAATGTTACGATTTTAAGAGGATGTCTACAGATTGAAATTAGTATGGGAGTAAGTGAGTATCGCCGAAGACCCGAGTTCGATTCCCCACATGGGTTCAAAGTGTGAAGCCCATTTCTGGTGTCCCCCCGCCGTGATATTGCTGGAATATTGCTAAAAGTGGCGTAAAACTGCACTGGCCTATCAGTGTTATCACCAGTCAGCACCTTCCTACCTGTCAGAACTCACACAAGTCTACCACCCATCTGGAGTCCTCCGATCTGCCCAACAACATCTCTTCTCTGTTCCAACCCCATGTCTGAGACGATTTGGTCAGAGATCATTTACTTACAATGCCACCACTCTCTGGAATAAACTCCCAGCTCATCTTAAAGGAATCCCTACTCTCCAAATGTTCAAAGACAGTCTCAAAACACTTCTCTTCACTCAGTTATATAGACTCTAATCATTTCTAGTAGCAATCTCTTAACCTGGTGATAGCGCTATGAGCATACACTTTGTGTCTGGATTTGGCGCATTATAAATGTACTTATTATTATTGTTATTAAAACCATACTCACTCACTCACACGTAATATTCTAGTAATATCACGACAGGGAACACTTATTATCGCCTTCGTGTTACGTATACCCACGTGGGGAATCGAACCAGGGACTTTTGAGGGAATGCCTGAACGAACAGTCCACCCCACCGCCATTCATACATGAAGGAATGGTCAAAGTTAGTTAATTAGCTAAGGCCCAGTGTAAGTCTATCACATGTGTCATCGTATAGATCTGTAGATTTGGCTGGTGGTAAAAGTAAACACGTACGATGCTTCCGATGATAAACTATAGCATTCTACCAGTCAGGTCAAATGTTCAATTTATCACAATCCCCTACGCAGTTAAATTGCTAGACATTGACAAGACGTTATGTTTATGAGCAGAAGATCACTGTACACGATTATCAGATGAAGAAATTACAGCAGAAAGTGCCTCGCACATAAAACAGTGAAATGATAAAGCGCTCATAACTGCAGATTATCTCGGTGTCATTACCAATAAATCCTGTCATTTTAAAGAACCGCTAAACTTTGTTTTTTGTTACTCTTTTAACCATTACATATGAAAGATTTGTGGTTAGTCTTATGCGGAACTCCAAATTTATTTTTTAAAAACTTGTGGTTAATTAATACCGAGCGATTAAAAGTGGCCAAAAAGTCGCCTGCTTCCCTCTCGCCCGCCAACGAAACCACAGACAGGTTACGTAACTCTATCGCCAGAGCACTGCAGTGACGTCATATGAGGAACGATTTTCAGTTAGTTGTATAGAAAATGTGTAGCACGCTCATCATTTTGATGATTTCTCGACATCAACGACCATATGACGAATCGTTGCTTTGTCGTCAATTGCTCCTAGGGGTCGGGCGATGGTGTCACCATGCACAGATTTCCACAGGACCCCGCAGTTCGTGCTAAATGGGTTATGTTTGTGAGTGCGAAGCGAGCGTTGTGGAAGCCTGAAACGATATCTTACTTGTGTTCAGATCGCTTCACGGAAGTTAAAGAATCAAAACTACTTACTAGTTGTAGTAAAATATGCATATGATTGATGACCATAAAGATTTTCTATGACACAACTTGTAACATAACGATTTCTTCCTCGGAAGTGAGGTTGTGGTCGAAGTAACAATAATATTGTAAGTAGTATTATATTGACACCCACCTCGCTGCCACGAGAGAAATTGTTATGATATACGCTGGCCATCAATAAAATACATATTTTACTACCAGTAGAAAGTAGTTTTGATTTTGTAACTAGGTGATAACAAACCTAAATACCATTTATCCTCAGACTGGCGGATGTTACCGACAGGGCGCCGCCATTTTTAAAAATCAAAAAAATCTGTTAGAATTAATGAGATTATAGTTTGTTTTCATCAAGTTAGAAAATCAAGACTACTTTCTACTCGTTGTTAAATATGTATTGGAATCATAACCAAACGGATTTTGCATGACACAACTTATAACATAACGATTTCTTCCACGGAAGCGAGGTGGGGGTCGAAGTCACAATACTGCGCGATAAATTTCTTGCTACATTCCCATGGTTAATGTCCACTCACCAGTATGTAGATACTAGTCAATGTGCGTCTTTATATTTGGTCTTATAATCCTAATTAGTTTATTATCACACTTGTATGCATTTTGAAACTAAATAAAAAGCAGACGATCTGCTGATACTTATAGTGAATTTATTACAGAATTGTAATATCTAGACATTTTATAGTTTGCCAATGTGAATCATAATTCGCAAACACACCCTAGTGCATGTTGTCTGTCTCATTACACTTCACGGCGAAAACAATGATTCTGTTGAATGCTACGACAAATGAATACAAACAAAATGCAAATATTAAAATTAAAACAGATTAAAGTTATAGGAACAATATCATGCCATTACCTTGTTCGAGGAATGTATCCATCAATATCCACAAAACTGTTCCAAATGATGTGTCTTTTAACAGTTTAATATACGAAAAAGTGATAAATCTTTTCAGGTATTGGTGTATAGTCTCATTGGTCACCCAAGATAGCACACCTGGCAACTAATTGCATAATGTCCGCCTTTCTTTAAAAACAGTAATTTAGTTAGCCAATAATGGGCAATCAATCAATGTATTTCCGGTTAATCCTTTGAAAGAAGGACTTTGTTTTACGCAGACACCGACACGACAGAGTGTATTCAGTATAGATTAGTAAATCTACATACATAAACACTACCTTTTGACAATTCCGCTGTGTAAGATAAAAGTAATTAATCAATCAGCGTGTTATCGGTTAATCCTTTGATGGATGTTTATAATGTTGAATATTTACTCCAGACACAAGAAATGCCAAATGGGAACCTTTGTCGGGTAATCTAAGTGTGTTACCACTAATTATACCTGTTATAAATTCATTAACTGACCATCAAGTGAATGATGACAAATAACATGTATAGGTTTATACCACCTAACACGGGTTACAACGAGGGAGTATTAATTGCTGTATTGCATGTGAAAACTTATGGGCCGACACTGTTTTGAGAATACAAAGAGATTTTTACATGACATGATTAAATATCGAGGTAAAACAACACAGAAATGGGATCAATTTGGATCAGTCATTATACAAATAGGGCCTAACGACACCAATCGATTTTGACAGAATCGTCTATGAAAACAAGTTGTAACTCGGAAACTAGGCAAAGCAGGAGACAAAATTAAATGACAGTAGATTGTGAGAACATATAGCTTTCATTTTCAACAACAATTGTCACGATTTCAGGTTTATACAAGCCTGTAAACACGATAATTTACCCCCTAAAATGTAGATGAATTCTGCATCGGCCCTCAAAGCTATTCCTCATATGACGTCACAGAGGCGCGCCGCTCTGATTGGTTGAAATTTCGTTTGCGGGTGAGAATTGTGCACTGTTGTCAAAAAGGTCGATTTAAGTCAATTAAAGGTCGAAATGAGTAGTTTTAATGACGGGGTTTCATTTATAACGATGCCAGTTAGTGATTTATGTATTTGTACCCCCTAGGGTTTATGTGACCTTTAATACTTTCTTTTGTAGGTCAGTGCCTCAAGCCATGCTATTTAGGATTTTAGTTTTGAGAAGTAGTTCGATTATTTTCACCAACGGACATTTTTGGGGGAACATTTATGATGACATTATTAGCGAACAGATGTTTCTGGTGTGTAAAACCTGAGTACTTCCTTGAACAAGTAATTTTTCAAAGAAACCCCAGCAGCCCCAGATTATCAAATCATCGCCCGAATCACGAACTAAAGCCCTCGGTATTCTTGCACGTATATTGACATGCTTTAAAACCCATTCAGTGTGAAGACTACTGCTGAAGGATGCGACTCAAGTACGGCAATGAAACCTTGACGCATGGCACCACAGTTGGACCTACAGCCATGATGGAACATAAGTACACATTACTGAAACTATTCAAGGGGCTCCCAGCGTAGTCATACCTGCACCTCGTGAAAATGCCACCCACAACGCATTAATAATAAAGCACTGGCAAGTCACAAACAGAAGTGACAAAACCCTTTCACATTCATAAGAAATCTCTGCTAAAAGCCGAGTCGATTGTACAATTGTGACTATATCATGAACATATATTTGTTTCAACAGCATTACCGCTGTGTGGTGTTGTTTTTGAACAAGCCACTGCTTTTGGAATGTTTCTCCTGAATTATTGCAGGGATTTGTATGTGTCTCATCGTGTTTTGATTGTTTGGCCAACTTTACGTACAAGTCGACAAGGAATGCATTCGACATTGCTGCTTCATATTTCAAGGTATTTATGTTCTTCTTTTACATAGAACAGAACGAGTTGTTGGCGTTGTAGGACGCCTATAGTCAGTTACAGCGTTATCGTTGGGCTGGGTCCAGCTATTCGAGGAAAGGGAACATCAAAACCTGAATGTCAATCCGATGAGGTTGATCAGTTCAAAGGAAGGATTGGTTATGACATGACGTTTGGAATGTTTTACTATCGTTTTCATTCTCAACATACAGGTTTGAAATATAATTTAAAAAGCTTTATTGTAATGCATAGAAGATAAAAGTAGTTGATCTTAGAATTTTGTTCGACATGTATGGGGTAATGAACTTTGAAAGTTGAAGTCATCCCTCTTGTTATACAGACTTGAAGATATTATTTTATCACGCTGAATTCTCATGCACATATCCAAGTATGAAACATGTGATTGTTTTTTAATTGTCTCGTATATTTATAGATCAGTTGGGCAATTCAGGAAATATGATTTTTGACCATTATGAGCATATCAGATTATTGATAAACCTGAAAAGTTTAAATTCTTTACAACATTCTCTAGTTTTGGTTTTGCCCATATAGGCAGGACTTTGTACATGATGTATACACAAACATCCAGATAAACAAAGAGGAGAACTTGTGACATTGGGGATGCCTGATTATTCACATCAGTGTTATCAATGAGGAAGTCCAGCATTTAGTTTTCTTCTTAGCTATTTAGACTCGACTTCAGTTTAAACTTCTGTAAAATTGCTCTAAACCCCCGAAGATGGAGATGTAACTATTTACACTCTTCACTGACAAACACACCGTGGTTCAAGGAATTAAGTTTTCTGTGTAAAGACGAAACATCGTTTCCATTCATCAATGCACATATCGGTCGCTAAATACTCGAGTCTTGGAAAGGCGACTGCACCTTCAAAGGATAGGTGGGAGAAATTCCAATTTTTCCGCCGACGCTCAGGCTACGTTGCTGGCCCTGAAATATATTTAAAACTCAGTTTGTCCTGTACACGAGCAATAAATATCTGGAAACATGATCATCCTTTCTTAACTTCAGTTTTATGTCATCATCCAGAATTATCTGTGGCCAGGAAGAATATCGTATTTTACTGGCTTCCCAGCCACACTGGCATCACAAAGGCAGCCGTAAAGCAGATTATGCAGATAGGGTTGCACTTGAACTCCAGTAACAGCTACAGAGTCAGAGTGCGATTAAACGACTGTCAGAGAATACATATGAAAGGTAGCTTAACAGAACAGGTCCCAGATCTACATGATGAAGCTTTATTGCTGTCATGATGATGCCGTATTGGACACTGTTAGAAAAACAATCCCGTCTATTCTTATTGAAAGGAGAGTATTCCTTGCAATGGATCCGTTGCTATAGTCCGATTAAAAGCACATGTTGCTTTTGAGTGTATTCTGTCAGACAACACTTTATATTGTGTCTGTGACCAATGGCACTGGTGGTACAGGATATACTCACCATTCCGGGAAGTGGGAGTGATTTATGAAATATGCTCATGACATATTCGAATTCGTAATCTGCACTTTGCTTTTGGCATACATTTTTATGATTATAGAAAAGGTTTTCATCAAAGCTAATGTACAGACAAAGAATTGTTTCTTCAGATATAAGGAAGAGACTCACAACATCAGTGTTCAACACCAGCTAATACATCTTGTTTCTCCTTTAAGACAAGGCATCTCCATTGATGAAGAATTGTCGAGACCTACTGACGCGTCTGCCTAGCAGGTCAGAAGCATGTTATTACGGAAAAAAGAGGGACAGCTTAACTTTAAGCGTCTAGAATGGAAAAACAAAAGCAACAATAATAGTTTTTGTCTCTCTGTTTGTGTGTATAAAGACATATTCATGAAAAAAGACTGTTGTATTCATATATTCAACTAGACTCAACCTTGTTAACGGGATAAGACACTCGAGATCAATTATGTGAGAATGTTCAACTTACAGAAATCATTCCACATGTTGGACAAATAACCAATCAGAAGGTATAACGGGATACTATAGAGAATTACAAATATGCATCTTACGAACTGACATTTTTTAAGGTTAATCAACCATTACACTCAGATCATTTTTCAGAAGTTGTATTCAATTTTAACACGATCTTACCTCCGACATTTTTACATACTTTTACATTGGTGTCCTTTCGTGCATAGAATAATATCAGAATTATCTTGACCTTTGTGTATTTTCATTTATACATCTTAACCACTAAGGCTATATAACCGGCATAACAGGCATTTACGCAAAATATGCTAGTATCAAATAATCAATGAAGGATGCATGTGTTTTAAGCGCAATTATACATCAATGCTAAACAGTTCTGTAAACTTCGTTTACTTTCCAACATAACGCAGGAGGTCTTTTGTAATCTGAGTTGTGGTTTTCATGTTTTTATGGAAGCAATCTGCTCGGCAAATGGACGGTAGTGGTTTTATTACTACCTGTCCATGGATTCACGTTTCGTTTGCATCACAAACTCAACGAAGCTGTTCCGGGACACGACATGTTCTTGGTATTGTGCCTTTGCGGACAGTGACCCGCAGTCGATGGAAAAATGAATGCTTCCAAAGACGAAATGCAATGAATATAACTTGTATGAGGCCAGGCACCGCCTATGAAATGAGTCGAAAGCATTTAGTCATCCAAAATAATTCACACTTAATCACAGGAAAATATTCGATTCTCTCTTCATAGATTTCTCAATAGATTTTTTTCACAGTAGTGATGGCAAGAAGAAAGCTTCAGACATTGCACACGGCATCGTGTTTATTGTATATAATTGAACTACAGCTAAAACCCCAAATAACACTGATTAGATTCAAACGGCTTTCTGGCATTTCAAGTGAATTCGGCAATATTCACGAAATCACAAATTAATTGGCTTGGCAAATGGGACATTGATCCAGTTTACTAGATGCTTACACCATATCAGTTGACTCGAACTAATGCATTTTAAGGATAAGTACAATAATTTGGAGTCAGTGTTAGAATTTAATGGTGGTACATTGTATAATTAGTACCAGGGTAAAACATGTACGGTCAAAATCGTACTAGATTTCAAAAGTTAAACTTTGGACAACAATACATTGATCGCGATAGCAACATTTACCATTGAATTAAACCTAGAAATTATTTTCACACTATGACTTTAGATATTTATTCTCCCGATATTAATCTCGCTAACTAAATAATGCTACCAGTGCCTCATTTTCTATTATTTTTACGATATGTTTTTTTTTCATTTTCTTGTAAATGAATACTAACTCACTGTATTTCCATGTACAGATTACTTTTAGTGAGTACAAACGGTAGTGCAAACCCTTTTCGGCAACACCTGGTGCCTGGACTGCTTTTCACTGATCCCTTCCTGTATTGTTCATCACGATTCTGCCTCTTACGCCGAGTGAAATCTGTTTTAGCAGATAATCGAGACAGATCAGTCCCTGTCGTTGGTAGTTCTTATTTGACAGAAAAAAACAAAGCATTTGTTTTGGTTCACGGAACCGTTCTGTGGTGTTGGCAACACAATCCTTGTGCTGGTGTTGACTCGATGCTTGACATAATGGTGATATGGTTTGTAGTGTAAAGACAGGAATGCTTTGTCAAAATGTGTGACATTAGAGTATTGGAGTGCACTGGTGAAGGGGGGAACAGATGGCGAGTGTTTGTCCATGTCTGGATGCATCTCTGACTGGGATCAACGTCGTGACTTTGACGTGGCTTTCTGCTGTTAGGTTGGATTTTCTGTCGTGAAGTGATTCAACCAGCTTTTAACATTCATTAAATCTGCTGAAAAATGGGCCAGATATAGGAATCTAACGGTAGTTTTAAATCGCGTTTTAATTCATTTCGGTTGTCCTGGCAGATACGCTGAACATAACGTTTAAGATCATGCAACTTATATATTAGCATACATCATTATAGTGATAAAATAGTGATGGAAATTAATAGATACTGATCTCTGAAAAACAGTGTTCAATTATCCAACTATTTCGTGGTCTATAAATAATTGAATCTGGACCAGACAATCCCGTGATTGACATCAGGAACCACCATCTACACAATTGGGATACGATGAGGTGTATTATCCAGGTCAGCATGCCTAACCATCGATCCCGTTAGTCGCCTCTTACGACCAACATGGGATGCTGAAAACCAATTCTAACCCGGATTGTCATGGATTCACAACTGTTTACACAAAACTCTCAGACGTTGGTATAAACATCCACCCATCCTATCCACCCATCCCATCCACCCATTCCACCCGTTGTGAGACAGACTGAACACTTCAACTAAAACCTTGGTGCCAGACGCAATTATTACGTATTGCATGCACTCTACAGTTGAACGGTCGATGTTATCTGCACCGCATCACCTTCGTACCACCCATGCATTCGAATCGAAGAAACCACTGACGGCATTCTTGTCGTATCTCGTTTCCAACAACGCTGCCCCCGCCAACGAAAAGCACGCGATATTCCCGCATTGTTGGACTACACGTGCGTGTCAGACAGTTCTTTGATCCCATGGTCTTAGCTTTCTGGATCGTAGGGTTTTAGACGAATTGGCCATCCGTACTTCCGACATAAAGGCGAAAATTGATATTTATTTATACTTACAAACATGCGCATTAAGAAAAGCTATTGGCCTCGTTGTTTAGCATGACAAACTACCCTTGGTACAACACAGAGAAATATATCGTGCAACCAAAATCCAATATTATATAACTACGTATGTCAAATTCCTTGTAAATGTGCACATGGAATGGGCTCATTCGTTTAAATAACCTTGGTGTTAGTGTTTGTATGTTTATGTATGTCCGTGCTTAAAGATTTGTGTGAATATGTATACTGATCTTTGTGTGTGTGTGCCTATGTTCTCTGTTCACATGTACTCTATCTGTCATAACCTGGAGTACACGGTCAACGGGTGTGTTTGGTTTAACGACCATTATTACAGTTATTTATCGACGGGCCAGCTTAAGGTGGAAGAAACCTTGTGTCATCCTCCGGCGAATGGTACTTTCAAGCAATGAAGAACATGACGATCATTTGTAACTGCGTGAATGCCTGTGTGAGAAACTTATTTCATGGCGTGCTGTTAATCAAATTTAGCATTAGGACTTTTTCTGAAGATAAAACGTTTGACTGTAATTTGAGACTTGCCCATACACAGAGACATTATGTCCATCAATATTCGACTGAATATTGAATTTGTCGTGTCTCGCTTTCTGATATAGCATAACATCAATATTAACATCATTTAACACCATCCATCATTGCCCAGACGGCAGGCCGAATATTTGGAAATTCACATAAGAAGAACTGAATTTAAAGGTTCCTCATTTCCTCTCTTTTATCACAGAGCGGATGATAGGATATTTCAGTCATCATAATTCAGCTAATAAAACCATCATTAATACCTCTATTTCTCTCTTTCTTCACCCCCAAATTTCCAGAATCGAAAGATTATTATTCTTCTTAGCTGGACAGAACTACTATCATACTCATCACAGAAGTTCATGAACAGGTGTCTTCTGTAACTTCAAATATCCACGTATTACTCACATCACAAATCGGGGTAGCCTAGTGGTTAAAGCGTTCGCTCGTCACGCCGAAGACCCAGCTTCGATTCCCCACATAGGTACACTGTGTGGAGTCCATTATTGATGCCCCCTATCTTGATATTGCTGGAATATTGCTAAAAGCAGCGTAAAACTAAACTCACTCATCACAAAATGCTGTGATCTACAGGACCTTGTTCCGAAATCACACATACGACTGTCGTAAGTCTGGCTTATATTAGACCGCCTCCTTGGTGTAGTGGTTAGGGTGTCCGCCCGGAGAGCGGAAGGTCGTAGGTTCGATCTCCGACCGCGTCATACCAAAAGACGTTAAAATATGGTACTTGTTGGCCCCTGCCTGGCGCTCGGCATTAATGGGTACAACAAGGACTGGTCGGTTCGGAGTCAGTATAATGTGTCTGAGTGGGGTATTCATGCTTCACTGCGGCGTGGTATCTCAGTGGGCTAGCACTATAAAACCAGCTTCAGTCTGGGCTAGTACAAGCAGCCGCACATACACATACACATGCATGCACGTCGTCATATGAGCGAAATATTCTCAAGCACGACGTTAAACCCAATTTCACCTCACCTCACCTGTCTTATATTATGGAAAATATTATGCAAATATCTGCATATAACCCTCATCACAAATGGGGGCGATGGGGTAGACTGTTGGTTAAGGCGTTTGCTCGACAGTCCCTGGTTCGATTCCCCACATAGGTACGTATCTCATATTAAGTGTCCCCTACCATGATATTGCTGGAATACATTGTTAAAAGCGGCGTAAAACCTAAACTCACTCACTTACTCATCACAAATGCTGTGATATTCAGGGCCTAGATTTTCGAAGCTCTCTTAGCGCCAATATAGTCGTAAATTAATGTTAATGTATGGCACTTTCGACTATCTTAGCGCTAAGAGAGCTTCGAAAATCTAGGCCCAGGACCTTGTTCCAAAATCGTACGTACGACTGTAGTAAGTCTGTCATAGATTATGGAGTTGAAATAGTCGTAAAATCGGTCGCTTCGATGACGCTCAATTTATTTAGGGGCAATACGGTAGCACAATCCATGAACAAGTCACCCTGTGGAGGGACTACACTTCCACTTGAATTTATCAACACCTCATTAATTATACTATTGCGTAAAGTAAATCTGATCCACTCAACACAGTAATCCATCACTCCAATACACAGGCGCAAGCCCAAATTGATGGAGTCTCTCCAGCAACCTTGCTGGTTGTTTCTCAGCAAAGGAACGTGTAGCCTATATTCCTCTACCGACATGACTGATATCTAAAACGTTTAAAAAAACATTCAGATGAAAAAGAAGCGCTAACGATGTTAACCTGTACAAAGAGGAGTAACTGGTTAAAAGGGTTTTAATTAACGTTGAACGCAACTAAACCACGCTTTGCATCAAACCTGGCCTAAGTAAGATGTCTTCTGATCAGATGAGCTCTTGTATATCATCTCTCATTAACCTGCCATCAAAGTAGTGAGACATGTTAGGAACCGTGAAGACTTTTTAGCTTCGCTGATAAAACTGCTGGCTGAAAATGGCATTACTCTTGCAGTTGTGTTCTGGCTTAAGAACATGTGAACTTTAAAAAGATGATTGAACGTAATTGGCGTGATTTTCTCTCTGGCACTATGGTTCAGTCAGTATTGATGGGGACCAGTGACCTTTGCAGTTGATGATCTGATTTAAGTAAAAAGTGGTTCCACGCATAGAATATTAACAAGGTTTTCGTATAAATGGTCTTAGGTTAAATTCCGCCGATCAGCCCAAATGTCATAGGTACTTTATTTTTCGACAGCTTGATGGAATCCCAACTGAATCTCGAGGTACCTTGTGTTATGTTCTATTAAATTTGACTGTTTTGTTTCTTGTCAACTTCGGCGTAACTAACTACGTATAATGTTCTAATTTCCATAACGACAAAGACAAAATCCTCTTACGAACCGGCACCTGGTGACGCGGGTGAAATAGGTACCAAGCAATCTTGGCTCTGTTTATCTTCAATCGGACACACTATTTACTGACCCGAATGAATGTTTTTGGAGAGATGCTTTCCCGTGAACATTGTA
Source organism: Haliotis rubra (assembly GCF_003918875.1). Taxonomy (NCBI): domain Eukaryota; kingdom Metazoa; phylum Mollusca; class Gastropoda; order Lepetellida; family Haliotidae; genus Haliotis; species Haliotis rubra. Next base: position 9,227,840 of record NW_025764891.1, read on the forward strand.
TTTCTTCATCTGCCAGTCGACATAACACAGACGAACAGCATGTGTTTCACGTGCACTGGTCGTATGATGACTGTAGCACGTGCAGCATTGGTGGAGCAGGAACTCACAGGAACGTATGGCCTTCGACCGTAGACAATGCACTTGATTAGTCTGGCATCCAGTTATATACACCTCCTGCTTATTTTCTTGATGCCTTCTGTACAAGTGCGGGCTGTTTCCAGGATGCGTCTGAAGCTGAGCAATATCCCACGGCGATCCCACAAAGCTATTGAATGAAATAGTGAGTGTTAGTGAGTAAGGTTGTTTAACGCCAGCGTTTGCAGTTTAACATCTATGTCACAGTGAATGAGTGAGTATGGTTTTACGCCGCTTTTAACAATATTCCAGCAATATCACGGCGGGGGACACCAAAAATGGGCTTCACACATTGTACCCATTTGGGGAATCGAACCCGGGTCTTCGAATACCAACGCTAAAAGCCACTAGGCTACCCCAACGCCCCTCTATGTCACAGCTGCCCGTCAATATATATGGTATGAGCAAGACATACCAGTAACTGATAGTATGAGTACAGGTACACTGCCTGCACTATGTATACATATAATTAAGTTTATCGCCACGGGCAAGATTATTGCACTTATTGCACGGCTTACACGCATGCGCGTATGGCTAGTTTACCTGTTAGACAATTGTCAGGAGATAACGCTAGCCCTGGAAATAGATGCGACAAAACACTTTCAACATCCATCAGAAATCTCGGCTAAATGCAGAGTCGATTCTACAGTTGTGACTATATCATGAGTACTGTATATATTTGTTTCAGCAGTATTACAGCTGTACGATGTTGATTATAACAAATAGAATCTGGACCAGTCAATCCAGTGAATGTCACCATGCGATACGATGACAGAGCATGTGTTTATGAATCACTTTGAAATAGTGAAGATACCAAATGTTCGCGAAAAGGTGAGCGTATCCTGCCCTATCGGCGGCACCCGTCATACATATATGCAAACTCTAGTCAGTTGTTCACCTGAATTAATTCAGGAACGTACGGTATAACTCAAAATAGGAAATTGCATTGAACATCACTTTTGTCACTGAGGCATGGAATTTGGAAATGTCCTTCACATGTCTACCATAAAACGTCTTGAAAGCTTTACGCCACAGTTCTGACCTCAGTCTTTGTCCTGTCACCAATGATCGACAGAGCGAAAACAGGAATATTTTAACGAACGTTGTTATGACGTGACTGGGGATAGAACTTCCGAGCTACTGCTCTCAAGGCAGACACGCCATCTGCTAGACCATGCGCATTCGGATCCTAAAGTCTAATCTGAGATCAGATGATATTAAGATACGAAGGCAAAGAATTACTCAGACCCCTTACTGATATCTGGCTTCGTTATGTATCAACAATATTACATATATAGCGCCAAACCCAGACATTAACCAGTCTCTATTATCTGTAGACACACATTCCATTGGGCGTAACACCCAAACTAGTTCTAAAACTTACATGAATGATTCGCTAAAAAAATAAGTAAGAAACAGGACATGTCCAGCTCCGTCCGGTTATTGTTGTATGCTACCTGAGTATCGCTTGGTGTGTATTGGGTGTGACTTATCAGTAGGAATGTACATTTGAATATGTGCATTCTGATCTTGAGAAAGAACACCATACATTTTCTTAGGTAACTTGACGAAATATTCGCTCTCCTACTGCTTACAATCTCTACCAACACCTGTAAATGATACATCATCCTTTGTCAGTCTGTCCACCACCCTTAGTCTTATGGCCCATAGTAACGTCATTACATGGCATAGGGAGCAACTATACGTCAGGATATTGAGGGTGTTGTATTCCAAAGTTGTTGGGAGCAAACCAAGTATTTACATCAGTAATTAATTGTGTATATTTCGCGAGCTAACATTCCTCGGGAACTAATAAATAAATACTTAATTCCTATATTACATTTGACAAAACGTGTTTAGATAAGTGACAGCATATATCCATAGTGACGTGTTAAGTAGTCAGGGTATAGGGTTGAGGCGAGACTTGCAGGTAATCTCTAGAGTAATAATTAATACTTAAAATGATAATTTGAAAATATATAAATATTCATCTAACAGACTGGCGTCCTTAGGTACTGTCCGCTAATCTAGACTTGCCTCTTTAAAGGATATAATTACTATACATTCATTGGCTTAACCTTCAGTACAGCCTTTGAGCAAGTCTAGGCTGAGGCAGTCCTTCGGGTGGTACATCATATTGCGTTAATATTCACATCATTTGACATCATATTATTCCATACTCTTACTCGATGAGATAAGAATGCTTTTGTCAACCATCATCATATATTATATTTCTTATTTTACTCTAGTTAAACGTTTGAGACGTGCTTGTTTATATGTAACGGTTTCTCAAAAAAAAGGGTTGCTCACAAGGCTTGGATCTTGGAACGGCGATGTTCAGGCACACACATCGCAGTAAACATATTCTTTAAATAAAACGTAACTATGGTAGGAAAATAATCTGGTCCTGGATTATACATAACGAATTTCGGTCTTCATATCAAATCAGTTCAGAACTGAAACTGTGACCGCACAACCTGTTCCCCCAAATCTTAAGGGAATGTTTGTGGTTTGCATAGTCCGTGCTGTTTCCAAGTGAAGATACGTTCATACCACCCAATTGGTTATCTTCACAACCATTTATATTGCGATGCGCCACTAAACAAGAAACTGCCTTTTCAAACTGAATTAGCAATATTCAGTTGAAAACTGTTTAAAACATAAAAAAATCAGCAAGATATAAATATAATAATTACAGTCAATAAAATGAAAACATTCACATCGTGGCTAACTGTCCATGTTTAGAAACTTATACATGTAATGAAATTAAAAGAAGTAATTTTACTACACGAATATTTTAAGACTGAATCTATTTATTCATTAGATCTATTAAATTAATTCATACTACAGTAAATCAGAAATCAGCATGACGTGATTGTATTGAGAATCGATTCACAGTTCTGCCATTGACAAATACTCGCCATCTGTTCAACCCTTAACTAGCCACAGATGATCTCACTATTCTAACAGCACATCTTAGCACAAATATTATATTCAAACAAAAAGGCCAGGAATAACCAGTCACAATTACATCAAGCCCCGAGTTGAATCAACGTGACACAAGGATCTGTTGCTATGGTCACAAGACTTCCGTGATTCTATAAAAATGTTATCATTCCTCGAGGGTCCAGAAGGCCCCACCCTTATGATTCCAGAGCAAAGATTAGAAAGAAATATTGACTATAAAGGAAATATATATATAAAAAGAGGACACAATTTGTAACCGCTGACAAAAATAGTACTTTTAAACATCCTGATACATGCATAAATAATAAGTACTGGGATAAACATTATTTGTGGTATCTGAATATCGACAAGTTATTTCAATCTGCAACTCGACATGTGGCATTAAGGATTATATTTCAAAGGCTGAAGTGAAAGTCATAATACTCATTTATATATTTCACGTCGAGTACCTTGGGGACATTAATATACAAACACCAATGTTAATTACCCCGCATTTGATTTGGTAGCTGAACATCGACACGCGTCATAGTATCCCAATTGCGTAGATCGATGCTCATGCTGTTGATCAGTGGATTGTCTGGTCCAGACTCGATTATTTATAGACCGCCGCCATATATTATGGAATATTGCTGAGTGCGGCGTAAAACTAAACTCACTCACTCACTCACTTTAATAGCATGTGTATGAAATATGCACATGATATGTATTATATTCTGAATAATAAAGAGACGGAGTAATCACTTGGAAACTATTTCCGTTTGAACTCAACTGTGGATGCCATGTAATATAACCCATTTTATCCCAGGCGGATAATAGCGATTTTTCCGTCATAAAGTTGCATTGAGCATTGTTCTCATTGTAACCAGGGGACGTGATCTGAAATATTAAAAAAATACATTAATTCTGCAAAGTTCTTTATAGCGTTTTTAAATTGTGGATCTATAGAAAGAAACGTAGAAAGAAACGCCAGACGACAGTAGAACCTTTATCCGTGAATACGAAAGAACTAGCTTTCAGACTAGTGGTATTCCAGCAGTGTTGTATAATATATGTCTTTAGTGCACTCATATTTCAATCGATCGCAGGTCACTGGCCGCATTAGCACAATACCCACTGGTAATATTAACTGAGTGACGGAACAACTTTGTTGACTTTGTAATACAAACAACAAGAAAATCACCCAACAGAAAACAACAAAACCACTAACGCATTATTGCAAACCGGATTATTTCCACAAAAGCTAAAGGATTTCCAACTCCGATTTCAAAAGGCCTCCTCCAGTCAAGGATTATGTAAATGAATTTTATGGAACTGTTTAGCCCTGATTTTGAATTGCACTTTGAACACACAAAGGCCTGATTGATTTTTCGATACTATTATTGTGTGTTGAAGCATGTTGTCATCAGCGGTATTGTTGCTTTTAATCGCCATTATTGACTGGTGAAAATAGCTCAAGATGATTCCAATATTACAAACGCAATACACCTCGGTTTCTCCTTTGGGGAGATTCGGATGAGAAGGACTGTGTATTTTATGATCAACCAAGAAAATTAATTTCAAGACTTTTTTAAAATTTATCATTATATCACCTTATAAAACCAGCTGGTCCTCTCTGACCATAGCGTATCTTGTTAAACATTCTCGTTGGGACGATTCTTGAAAGACTCAAATCCTATAGACAATAATAAAGAGTTTAATACAAAGAATTTAAATCTGATGTATATTTATGCTATAATCTGCAAATACAATGCATGCCTCGTCATTGCACGACGTCCATTCCTTAAATAAATGAACAATACCTAAAATGTTATATGCCAGTCTGTAATGTATTGCTGAAAGAATATATGAATTACGTTCTATTGCTATTACAGAGCTTTTGCTTTGTCCGACCAGACGCTAACAGGTTAAGCTGCCCCTTTTATTCAGTCATAACCTGCCCCCAGCACGACCAGCTAAACGGAAGCGCCAAAAGGTCTCGACAGGTCTTCATCAATAAAGATGCAATGTCAATAAGAAAGATGCAAGCTGTAATAGACAGAGCTAAAGGAAAATCTATGGGTTTCGAGTTGGCAATTTCGTATATAGGCATAATTGTACATTGGTTGGAGTTGTGTTGGGAGTTGGCAACAGCTGTCTATTAGGCTTACATGAAGTGTTCTTACAGCTCCTTTGTCTAATGATCTATCATAAAGGCCCGGGTCACTTCCTTACACTCACTATATGTATACTTCCTTTCAATAGTTTAGACTCACTTAAAACACTCGCAACACTATATGTTTTATATATATATATGGTTACATCGAAGATTAATTTCTCAACTAACTTGGGGGAACCAACTGCAAACATTATGGAGATGAATTGCACGAGGATCATGTATCAAATTGCTGAAAAGTATGTGCAGATATCGTGCAAGCGGACAGCTTTTTGGTGAAAAGTTTTGTTAAAATTCGCCAATTTTCACTGATTGCTTTCATTTATTGAACTCATAACAGTAATCTTTTCAACGTTACGAGTTTGTTTTACAATACGTCAGTTCATGTGTAAACAGTACCTTTAAACAGTATGGAATATTTTGCAAAATTTAGTTTAGAACAGTTTCCTGAAGTAGCTGGCTATATTTACACTAGTGAGCCTAAACGTTTGAAAGGACGTATATTTACCCAATACCCTTGGCATCTTGATTATGTTATCATACACGAATTTATATTGTACTTTTCTAACGTTCCACCGTTGGTGGGTTCCTCTGAAAAACAAACCAACACCCATGTACAGTTCGGGGTACGATTTCAGGGAAGAAGCAAAAAGGTGTTCATATTGTGTTCCCTTTTGCTGATCTATTTCTTTGTGCATATAAATCTGAAATTCTACTCGGATTTAGAAATTTGAAACAGGACAATTTGGCCAAGGCGTTTAACATAAGTTTCAGATACATCTACGATCTGATATCGTTAAATTGCCATTAAATAGCATATCCCTTCCGCTGATTTGCCGCTGATCTGAAGAAGAAATATAATCTGTTTCATATTGTCTATTAAAGATTTATCATATAAAGATTCAGAGACACAAAACAATATCCACAAGGCTGTATGACAAAACAGATGATTTCATTTTTCCAACAGTCCTCTTAATGTCTAGCAGCAATCAGCATCTCCAGGCTTTGATGTCTTTTGAGGTAGAATCGAGCATGCTCTTTCCAACAACATTTCAAGGGTCATACGGCTATTGCTAAACAGTTGCTGTTCACAATTACAACGTACAACGTAAAGTAAATCTTGGTAAGATTACAGAATACCGGATACCTTCAGCCATCTTTGAAAGCACGCGAGTTTACTATTGGTTAGGGTTAGGGTTAGGGTTAGGGTAAGGGTAAGGGTTAGGGTTAGGGTAAGGTTTAGGGTAAGTGTTAGGGTAAGGTTTAGGGTTGGGTTAGGGTTAGGGTAAGGTTTAGGATTAGGGTGACGTGACACTAAACAATATGGCTGGTCGGTATCCGGTATTCTGTAAGTGTACCTAAATCTTTCAAAACCTTTTGATGGCAGACATGTGACGGATATTTCCAACTCTGAAGCTATGCAATTCCCTGCCGTGACATCCCGCGTTTTACAGGTGAACAGATGACCAGCCCTTGTACGTGTTTTTGACGGATGCAACACTCATTTTTTCATGAACACATGGCATCATTAGTAATTGACAGTGGTTCATAAACAAATGGTTACAGTTACTCACTAGAGTATACAAATAGTAGAACTTTGTTTGATTATGGGATTTTGTTTTACTAATAAGAGTTTCTGTATTTTGTTAATTGTTTGTTAATTTGTCACATTCCTCTATATAGTTATTCATGTTTCTTGAAATATAGCCCGTGGGATTTCTCAGGCATAATATATGGTTTCCTTTGCAATGTGCATCCTGTTATCATTGTATGTTCATGACGTTGATCGTAGCTCACGTTGCTTTTAGGGTGTAGGTGTTACCGATAGGTAAAACAACAACAACATTTCTATCGTTCATCTAATACCATAAACTGAATTTAGATATCAGCTTAAACGTGTGTGTTTGGACTTTAACGCTGCACATATCAATATTCCAGACTTATGACGGCGGCCTGTAAATAATCGAGTCTGGACCAGACAATCCAGTGATGAGCATCGATCTACGAAGTTGGGATAAAATGAAAGTCAGCGAGCCTGACCACCCGATCCCGTTAGTCGCCTCTTGCTGTTGCTGAAGACCAATTCTTACCCGGATCTTCACGGGTCCGGCTTATCAGTAAACTCATGAATAGAAACAAGACAGTGTTATTGCACAAATTAAATATGCAAAGGAAACAATACATTCGTATCATTTTGCATAACCTTTCAACAGAATGTGAGAGATTTGAAAATGTAGATCAATGTAAGATTAAAATGGTCCTTATGTATTTCCGCGCTTTTTTCTTCTCTTTTCGAAATAGTTTTCTTCTATTTTTATTCTAATCATCCTCTTCCTCAGTCTATAGATATCCCGTGTCTGCCACTAAAATCCCTTAGGGTAAATACCTGTGATCTAAATGTAATTTGAGGTCTTAATTGAAAAGTTCTATTTCAATTTGCTGTTCATAAGTAGTAAAACAGTAATAGTTTCCTTTTAATAAAGCAGCTTGTTATTTCTGTCTTCATACCTGATGGACCTGTGATTGAAACAGAATTACAAACATGTTTCCTTTGAAACGGCACCGTGTACAGTGAAGCCCTAAGTGCATATGTTGGTGGATGGTAATTACATTCAATGTCACAGACTTAATCGACAATAACAAATAGCTCGATGCCGTTAATGGTTCTTTGGGACCTTAGCAAATGTTTAGAAATCTATGAAATATGATCTTTTCAAGACCTTAACAATTATTTAACTCGATTTCAAAGTGTTCTATTATTTGGTCATGGTACATTTGTTAACCTGTCTTCAGAATCAAACCTACAAAACGATGTTGTCCTTGTGATATAAGATATGTAATGTTAGATATGTAATGTTATGATTCAATATGGCATACTAAATGGTTCGCAAATCATAGTTTAGAAAGACAATTGTACAAATCAGTACCAGTAAGTCTACTGTAGATTAGTAACGATTCCCACTTTGACATCTCATGGAATGAACAATTGTATGGACGTTAAAACTAATGGGAAATAACTAATGGCGCATGTAAATAAATGTCATAATGGCTTATTCGTTTCCGAATGCAATACTGATTAAGGGAGCATCTGGCGAACTTTCCGTTCCTGGAAGTATTCGGTTACATATTTCCATGGCCTCTAGAATAATAATCATACTGGTCGTGCAAAAGACTCCATTCCGCCATACGGTGTCACAAACACATGCAAAGGCAAGTCAATGTTTCCCTGTTAAAAATCGTTAATATATGGTACGACTCATTACAGTGAATGGACTGACAAGGATTTTGTACCAGAAAGGACATGGTTTCCTTTCAGAGTTACGATTCCTCCGATCCACAGATGATATGTTGCACTGAATGCTTGTCTATCCAGAGAGAAAAATACGAACATGAAGCATTTCATACAATGGAATATTCAACTGGAAACTACTGTGATCCCAAACTTACCTCGATTTCTTAAGAGCGTTAAGAGACAAGGAGAGTGGAGTTCAACAGCATCAAACCCGGAGGGACGAGAACCTTAAGACAAAATGGCATTCATTTTTATGGTAAGCGAATTTCCAATGATAACTGGATCGGAATGGCAAACACTGAGTCGCTGTGAGACCCTGGACTTTTCAGAAATGATTTGACACAATCTTTACAATTTTTTGTCCGAAACTTACCCCAGCGTCAAATCAATTTCCCAAACTATTTATTTTTCTTAAAAACATCTGAATCTCTGTACTTCTAAACAACGGTCGTATTCAAAATCATTTAATATACTTTCCGGTCCATGATCACTTAATTGTCTCGTTTGTTCATAGGCCGCCGGCGCATGGCAGGAGTATTTCTGTGAGGCGTCAGGCAAAAATACTTTGCTATTTGGTTGCAAATTTTGGGAATGGCGGGTGTTCCCGTTAGGGTAGGACCCTTTTCGCGAACATCTGGGTGTCTTAGCGCTAAGGTAACCGTAACTCCCATACCTTAACATAGACTAACGACAGTTTTAGGGCTAAGGTTGTTTTGAACAACGGCACCCTGGTGTCATTACTCATTGTCAGTTAGCCATTCATATGTTATTGTGTTCCTTCACAAAACGGAATTTGGTTTCCGGGGATAGTCACGACTGGGTATTGATTTGCACTGACGTTCCATATTGAATATTAACAACACGAGTCAATTGCCACTTCAATCACAGAACAATTGCCTGTAATCAAACATCACGTATCCGGATGTAGCCCATCCTATAACGTGACCTGAAAACATTAGAGGCGGACAGTTAATGATAAGAGAGATCAATGCGACTCACATTAATGCACCAAGCATGATAATGTTCACAGCTACATCGTAGCTGGCTTGCCGGATGGTTGGTTGGTTTGTTGTTTAACGCCGCACTCAGTAATATTCAAGCTATATCGCGGTGGTCTGTAAATATTCCAGTCTGGACCAGACAATCCAGTGATCAAAAGCATGAGCATCGATCTACGCAATTGGGATGCGATGACGTGTGTCAAGCATGTCAGCGAAACTGACCACCCGATCCCGTTAGTCGCCTCCTCGGTTGTTGAAGACCAATTGTAACCCGGGTCTTCGCGACTCGGCTTGACGAATGAGCACATCAGGCAAAACAAATACGCTATGATTTGATGACACTTACATTTATCTCCGAAATAACTACTCACAGATATAAATATGTGCTGATTTGTTTGTTCACATGTGCCGTCAAATGGCAAGAGTTCTCACGCAACCAACACTTGCTTTTATACTAACTGTCTGACTGACAGGTTTGGCCACGACATGCTTACCCTCTTCGTGATCACCACGTGTCATCACTGATCCACCCATATGCCAAATTTAAAACCATGAAAGACGGATGTTGCGTTAATGTGTGATGATAGCTTGTGACAGCAATACTTACTTCCAGGTGTTCGTCATTGTATACGTCAAGCTTGTGACAGCAATACTTACTTCCAGGTGTTCGTCATTGTATATGTCATAAGAAGAGAGAAAAGGGACAAGTAAAAAAAAATCTTTCTGGCGCAAAGTTTAATACGTGCAGACTGAAAGAAGTAATTCTTTTCAATTTCTTCTCAAACATTTATAGAAATTGTGAAACATGTATGTTTACTTTGTTTACTCCTAAACTTTTTTTGGGAGGAAGCTATATGTCAAAGTCATTTTCGAGGATTACAGACTATACGGCACAGTATGATATACACAATGTAGTCGAACCTGCACTGCGATATAATGTAAAGATTGCAACGGTCATCTGAGGGTGTTTGTTATAAAAGTAGTTTTCTGCATTAGAAATACACAATAAAAAGGAAATAAGGTATTCTGTGAAGTCCTGTTGAACTCGAAATATATTAAACATAAACGTTAAGTAAATAGGAATATTGGTCTGAAAAACAGTATATAGACACAGAGCTGAACAACTTTAACCTTATCTCACAAAGGTGCATCCAGAGTGAATTAAGAATGATGGTTTCAGTTTATATGTATGTTAAGAACTGTAGTGTATTATCTAGAAGCAGAGAGAGAGAGAGAGAGAGAGAGAGAGAGAGAGAGAGAGAGAGAGACACACACACACACACACACACACACACACACACACACATACATACATACATACATACATACATACATACATACATACATACATACATACATACAATCAACGGCATCCAACACCCAAGTGACATCCAAGCTTAGTCCATGCACATTTTTCTTCATCCAACATTGTGGACATCCAGCCCTCATGTAACTCTACACAAACTATGTAATCTATTTGAGGTATTATCATTTTTCCAGATACCGCAGAATGATTGAATGTTTGTAGTACTAAACAATCGTTAACGCTGCATTCTTATAGTATTGAGTCTGTGATTTCTGATCACATAAAATCAGAGATTTCTGATCACATAAAATCAAACACCAATCATCAAATAAACTGGACTTACTTCACCATTCTTCCTAACAATCAGTCTGACTTTAGCAAACGCTAACTCATCGAAGCCATTCACATCAAACGCTAAAAGCCCACCATCAACCGAGATCAAGGATATTCTATGTGCCTTCACCATCAAGCCAAATCAACTGTGTAAATATCTCCTCTTCTTTAAACAATCCCCTTGATTTGTACACAACTGACTTCCACTTATAAATCTCTTTGTTAATTCACTTGCTTTAATCAACTTACTGATAAGCCAATTATATTGTTTTCTTTGTTATACCTTGTATATATACATCCTTTTCTCCTCATGCTACATTTCTGCCTGACAACGGTACACAAATCTGTATCGAAACGTCGCACTCACGAAATAATCGGAGTTGTTATCCATAAAATATATCCTTTTTGTACTTAGAAACTACCCGTAAAGATCCGGGTTAGAATTGATCTTCAGCAACCCATGCTTGTCCGTAAGAGGCGACTAACAGGATCGTGTGGTCAGGTTCGCTGACTTGTTTGACACATGTCATCGTATCCCACTATAAATCTACAATCTACATACATTAATTCCTATCTTGAGGAAGTAAACGGCACATAAGCTGTTTTGCTAGTATTCTGAGTGTAGGTAGACGAGGCATTTAATTGTTCGCTTACGAAAGTTCCTGCAACGCTCACTACTCGTTATGTTAGTATAACCCTCACGAGAGTCGTTAAAGTCCACGAGAATCAACAGTCTCAGTGGTCATCAAATGCTCCAGTGGTGTATAACCATATAATATATAGAACATGAGTAGTTATGGAACGAACACAGATAATTAATGAGGAAGAAATTAAAGGCGGTACCCCTTCTCAATGTCCATTAGCGATCCAATTCTCAAGATCGTTATGAAAACAACAAACGTAAATAAGCCTTGGAACCACCAGGGGTTTAAAAAACAAATATCACAACTATGAAAAAGCTAAAAGGATGCTAAAACAAACTAAAATAACATATGGCATCATGTGTGGGTGGTATAGCCATCAGTGAAATACATGTTGACGTTGATAGAGAGCGGGTGTCTGGGAGCGTGTGTTTTAACACTACGCTCTGATTGTGAATAATCGAGCCTGGACTAGACAATCCAGTGATGGATATACCGAGCTGCAATTCACATTGACGATTCTGACAACCTCTTCTAGTTAGTCGTCATGAACAGAGTCGAGCAATATTTGTATAAGCTCTGTATTTGGCACATTCGAAAACATTTTTAGGGCTAACTGACAGACCGCCTCAAGATAAGAATACGTTTGGTTACAATTCCAGTTACCGTGTTCAATTTCATCTTGGCGTAATAGTAAAATCATTCACGTTGAAATCTGAAAACAGTCTCAGACTCCCATGAGATATTTACTTTTGGGGTTAATACATAATGATGCATCCTAACACAGAAGTTACATGAAGTAAAATTTCATGTTGGATGTATTCAAACTATATGTCTAGGCACCGCAAAGAGATTAAAACACTATTTAAAAACAACTATCATGATGGTTGTTATATCTTGCTCTGTTTCAGCAGGATGAATGTCAAATGCAGGATGAATCACTCAGGACAGAAAATCAAACCAAACAGCAGTGCTGCAGAAAGCCACGTCGAAGTCACGACGTTGATCCCAGTCAGAGATGCATCCAGACATGGACAAACACTCGCCATCTGTTCACCCTTCATGAGTGCACTCCAATACTCTAATGTCACACATTTTGACAAATCACTCCTTTCTTTACACTACAAACCAGGAATAACCATATCACCATTATGTCAAGCATCGAGTCAACACCAGCACAAGGATTTTGTTGCCAAAACCACAGAAAAGTTCCGTGACCCAAAGCAAACGGCTTGTTTGTTTCTGTCAAATAAGAACTGCCAACAACAAAGACCGATCTGTCTCGATGATCTGCTGAAACAGATTCCACCTTTAGTGGATGGCACCAGAGTTTTCTATGGGTTTATATTCCACCGGTTACACTACCCACGTAAGTTTGTAAAAGTTATCTGTACATGGAAATACAATGAGTTAGTATTCATTTACAAGAGAATGTAAAAGTCGTTAATCAATAATAACTATCGCATAGAATATATTTCTATTTACAAAATTGGGGGCAGTGATAGTATTATTTAATTAGCGAGATTAACACCGGTAGGCATCTCTGGTTTTTGAAAATTGACTTGATATCTAAAATCTTGGCGTAAAATCGATTCAAAGTATAATTCAACCAATGTTCTTATCGCCCTCAGTGTTTTACCGTCAAGAGGTAAGCTTAAAACACAAAGAGTTATACATTTCAAATCTAGTACGATTTATACTTACTTGTATGGCACTCTACCAGATATATCCGTTTTTATCCAGGACTACTTAGAGATATTAAAATATGCTTAAAATAAGCTGAAGAAATTATACCAAATGTTATGCATAAGTTTAAGTAAACTCATATGGTGTTAGCATCTAGTAAACTGGATCAATGTCCCGTTTGCCAAGCAAATTAATTTGTGATTTCGTGAATATTACCGAATTCAGTTGGAGTGCCAGGGAGCCATTTGATTTTAATCAATGCCATTTGGTCTTTCAGCTGTAGTTCCATTAAGTAAGATCAAGAAGACTCCTTGCAAAATGTCAAGTTTTCTACTTGCCAATATTACTGTGAAGAAATCTATGAAGAAATCTATGAAGATAGACTCTACAAAATAACTGTTATTCAAAAACATTTTTTTCTGCGAGAAGTGTGAATTATTTTGGGATGTCTAAATGCTTGTGAAATCACTTCATACAAATCAGGCAGTGTTTGGCCTCATGCAAGTTACATTCGCTGGATTCCGTCTTTGGAAGCACTCATTTTTCTATTGACTGTGGGTCACTGCGCGCAATAGCATAATAGTAAGGGGTAATATTATTGGAGTCCCGGAACAGCTTCGTTGACTTTGTGATACAAGCAACACGAGAATCCCTGGACAGATAGCAATAAAACCTCTATCGTCGTTTTGCCAAGCAGTTTGCTTCCATAAAAATATAAAACCTAACTCAGATTACAAAATAGCTCCTGGCGTTATGTTTAAAGACTTTAAAATAAATGAAGTTTACTGAACTATTTAGCGTTGATGTATAATTGCGCTTCAAACACACAAGCTTCACTGATAGCATATTTTGAGCAGATGCCTGTTATTATCACCAGTTCTGGATCCTTAATGGTTAATATTTATAAATGAAAATACAGGCAGGTCAAGATAATTTGGATATTATTCTATGCACGGTTTCTCAAAAAGACGCCAGTGTAAAAGTACGTTTAAACGTCCTGAGCTACCATGGTATTAAAGTTGAATACAACTTTTGTAAAAGGACCTGAGTGAAATATTTGATTAATGTTTCAGTTCATAAGATGCATAATTGAAATTCTGTACAATATCACTGTATGCATTCAAGTAGAGTTATTTTTCCTGCATGAGGAACAGCGTCTCTGATTTGAACATTCTCAAATGATTGGTTCCCAATGTCTTATCCTGTTGTCATGGGTGATCTGGTCGATCAAAGAATATATGAATCCCACATTCTTTTTCTGTGAAATAGGTTTTTTTCACATATGCAAACTTGCAGACAAAATGTATTCACTCCCAACTATTATTCTGCCTTGGTTTGTCCCTACAAGACGATAACAGGTTACGCTGCCCCTCTTTTTCCATAATAGCCCGCTTTTGGTATGATTCTTGGCGGATCAAAGAGGATGACAATGTCATCAAAGAAGATGCAGATGTGAATAAAGGAGAAGCAAGATGTATGGGTCTCTTCCTAGTGTTTCAAAAAACATTTTTTGTTTGTACATGTAAATGTACAAAGGCTTTAGACTTAATAAAGAAAACCCGACAAAACCATTTCGATAATCGTAAAAATGTCTCCCAAATGCAAGTCCAGATTACGAATCCGATTTTTTTAGTCATGAATCATTCTCACTTAGGGATGCTACTGGGTGTTCCCGAAAAGGTGAGTGTAACCTGTACAACCAGTGCATTTCGTCACAGGCACTATAATAAACAAGTGTTGTCTGACAGAAGCACAATCCACCCTCTAGAGCAAAACGTGCTTGTAATCAAACTATTGGACACTGCAAGGGACTCGTGGATATGGATCTTCTCCTTTCAATAAGAATGAATGTGTACCCTAACGGTGTCTTATAGGGCATCGCCGAAGGACAACACCATCATGACGAACTATGGCCTGTTCATTTCAGCGAAGCTACCTTTGATCTTATAACAGCTTTAGATTCAGTAATGGTACCCTGATTCTGTGCTCTTAAAGTTGTTACTGGCGTTTCAAGTGCAACCCTAGATGCATAATCTGCTTTAAGGTGGCCTTTGATGCCAGTGTGGCTGGGGAACCAGTAAAATACGATATTCTTCCTTGCCACAGATATTAATGGATGATGACATAAAACTGAAATTAAGAAAGGATGATCGTGTTTCCAGATAGTTAATGCTCGTGTACAGGACAAACTGAGTTTTAAATATATTTCAGGACCAACAATGTAGCCAGAGCGTCAGCGGTAGGATTGGATTTTCTCTCACCTATCCTTTGAAGGTGCGGTCGCCTTGTCAAGACTCGAGTATTTACAGGCCGATGCATGCATTGATGGATGGTTAATCTTTCACGAAAAACGTAATTCCTTGAACCCTGAGGCCTCTATTACTGAACATGGTGTGTAAACAATTCCATCTCTATATTCAACGGTTCAGAGGAGTTATTAAGTTCAAATTGAAGTCAAGAAGATCAAACGGAGAAACATTACATGCTGCACTTCCTCATTGACAACATCGATGTGAAATGGGATATTTAGGCAAGAGGACATCCCCACTGTCATAAAGTGTCCTCTTTGTTGATCTGGGGGGTTGTATAAAGTATGTACAAAGTGCTGCTTTGGCAAAACCAAAACTAGCCAATTCTGTCTAGAAGTTCAGGGGGTAGCCTGGTTCGATTCCCCGCATGGATACGTTTCACAAAGGGTATATCCAGTGTTCCGTTCCTTGGTATTCACAGGATATTACTGGAAGCGGCGTCAAAGACTGACTGACTGAGTTTGGGTTTACGCCGCTTTTAGCAATATTCCAACAACATCACGGCGGGGGACACCAGAAATGGGCTTCACACATTGTACCCATGTGGGGATTCGAACCCGGGTCTTCGGCGTGACGAGCCAACGCTTTAACCACTATGCTACCCCACCGCCCCGCGGCGTCAAAGAATACTCTCTCACTATTAATTTAAATCAATAGACATACTCTTAAAATCGCCTTTATTCCAATACTTTATTCCGGTGACTGTGGGCGACTGCTTTCGAAAGAGTAATTCATTCCAGACAGTAATATAACAACTCGACATATGTTCCGACAATGCGCGAAAACTCAAGACACTCCAAAATGCCCCTTGCTCCGGAAACTCCCGGTAAATCACGACTGTTAATCAGAAGTAATATTTAGTTAGGGTTAAACCACTTTTTGACAGCTGCTGTGATTCTGAAGTGGGCTAATTTGTAAATGGAGAGGTACAAGCGTATCTAAAGGAGACATACATGCAGAGGTTCCCCAACAACTGGACAGAAAATATGTTGCACTCATCTGCTCATCGTCCTAACCATATTAGCAAGGTAATTGATTTCCTTCATGATGGTAACCTCACAATATAAATAGCTAACAGATAAATCATTTCTCTCGTAGATCTGGTTTGTAGATAATTATATCCTTGAATGTACTTAACTTTTACAATAACACGGCAGTATTTAATGGTATGCTTTGTTTGGAGTTTTTTCATTGCTGGCAAGTTGCATATCCATTTGTGAACAGACGACATCCAGGATATATGTGAAATGGTTCAGTCGTCTGAAACTGTTCTTTACCTTCAAGGATCACATATTCGTTGGTGAGAGGCGATTTGGGCTCTATGGTTGTTATCCTTGTTATACTTGATGAACGAACACCAAACACGTAGCCGTGTTTCTCCCAAGTAACCATGGCTTCACTGAATAGCCGCGTCTTCACTATGCACAAATGCTTTGATTAAGTAGTGACGCCTTCACCATGCAGCCGTACCTTCAAAAAGTAGTCGTGTCTTCATCAAGCACCAGAATACAAGACGAGAATTTCCCCACAACGTTCATAACGTATGAGAACCTTTGAACTATGCGATACATCTTCTGCTAACAAGGGACGTGTCAGCTTGATATAGGATGGAAGCCAACAGTTACTCAAAAACTGGAAGCGTTTGCCATATTTGTAAAACCAAAAATTACGGTTTTGTTCTGACAAGTTCAAGGACTTTACTCAGCACGAATCCCATGCATACATAAAGAATGCACTGAAGTCTTGATGTTGAGATTCGTATCTCTACCTACTGCAATGGATACGCCTGTTACTCTAGTAATGGATGAGTCTCTGATCCAGCTACTGTAAGAGTGCATTACAGCTGTCTCCGATACACGTTTCACATAGCGCAGATTCTACGCTATCAGTGCCAAAGAGCTTTTTGTACATCTTCTCGTCAGTCAATCCAAACCGCATTATTCCAAAGTGTTTCTCTTGCTCTCACATAACTCAGCTAAACAGATCATACTTAATTCTTGGTGACACACGAGTCAGATAATGTGCACAACATTCGCATTACAACCTCAAAGAAACATGAACTATATTTCCTGACCTGCTCTCACTATATTACCTTCAAGTCAGGACTGGTCGACCTAAAGTCCATTTGTGGAAAAATAAATAGGTTTACAAGTGACAGCTGAATACATAAATCATTTCCACGGCATTCAAAGAGATGGTCAAGTAGGATGCTTCGGTCATACTGTAAATATCTGTGTATTTTAATGTCATAATATATTCACCCAAGCTGCTTTAGCTAACAAGGCTTTGATACCTGTTAATAATCTTAGAATTTCATTAAGAAAGCGAACCAGAAGAGGATGTAGAGCTGGCAGAAAGATACCAAAACGGATTAAAGTGATTCAAGGAGTATTCGAGAGTGATGATGGAACAAGGAGGTCAGGTGTTAACTTTAACAACCTGGTTCAAGTTTATCCTAGAAGATTTCCAAATACACTCAATGTCTCCTTGATAAACGTTCAATCATGCAAAAACAAGACTTTGGAACTATCTGATTTGATTCAGGAAAATGATATTGACATTCTTTTTCTCACTGAGACATGGTTACGAGAAAAGGGGGATGAGGTGAAAATCGCTGAGCTTATACAGCTGGATACAGCTGGATACAGCTGGATACATGCTCCAAGATCCCAGCGCGCTGGTGGGGGTGTAGCAGTGATACATAGGTCTAACATTCAGATAGAATGTTTAGACAATTTGGAAGAATTCAAAAGCTTTGAGTCAATCAACACTAAAATTAGTTCTGGAAATACTTGTGCTCATGTTGTGTGTTTGTATCATCCACCGTCGTCAGAGAAAAACCAACTTTCAACCTCTGTATTCCATGATGAGTTGTCTGTACTCGTTGAGAGGTACAATCAGTTGAACACTATTTAGCTAGGTGATTTTAATATTCACTACGATAACAATCAGTGCTCAGATACAAAGAAGACGAAAAATCTTCTCAAACAACATAGTTTGTGTCAGTATGTTGATGCTCCAACACATAAAGGAGGCCATATCCTTGACTGGGTGATATCCTCTGAAAGTAGTTCCTTAGTGTCTTCAGTCAATGTGCAGGATATACAACTGTACGATCACTTTCTGGTTTCTATGACCTGGAGTATGGACAGACCTCAGCGTCAGACTATCAAACAATCCTGTCGTAATCTCAAGTCTATTGATAATGACGAGTTTCGAAGAGATCTTGTGAACTCTGACTTACTCCAAGACCCCCCGGATGATGTAAACCAACTTGCTGAGTTGTATTCATCCACATTGTCATCTCTCTTAGATAAACATGCTCCATCAGCTCTGAAGGAAATCATTGTCAGATCAGGGACTCCTTGGTACAATGAGCAGGTTCTCTTAGCCAAGCGGAAACGCAGAGCTGCAGAGAGAAAATGGCGGAAGAGTCGCCTTGAAATTCACCGTCAGTTGTATAAGTCTGAGCGGAACTCTTGTGCTAAGGCTCTTAGAGGAGCCAAATCCAGTTACTGTACTAAGAAACTCTCTGACAATGTGAAAAATCCTTCTTTCTATCACAAATTCATGGGATCTCTACTTGGCAAGAAGAATGATACCCCATTACCACCGTCCACTAATGACAAGGATCTTGCAGACAATTTTTCAGCGTACTTCTCAAGTAAAATTGAAAATATCAGGAAAAGCTTTGACCAAACATTTCCTGACCAACAGGATCCTTCAACATGTCCACCCGATGATAGGATCTGCCTGGACACCTTTGATTCTTTCACTGAGGGTGAGATAGCTGCACTCATCAAACGGTCAAAAAAGACATTGTGTCTTCTCGATCCAATGCCAACTCGTCTCCTTGATGACTTTTTGGAGACTCTTTTGCCAGTTATCACGAAACTGATCAACTTGAGCTTAGTTAATGGTGTCTTTCCAGAGGTGTTCAAGCAAGCTGTGGTAAAGCCATTACTTAAGAAAGACAATTTGGATATCAATACTCTCAAGAATTATAGACCTGTCTCCAACCTTTCTTTCCTTTCCAAGATCCTTGAACGTGCAGTTGATGTCAGACTCAGATCCTATCTCTCTTCAAATGATTTTCTGAACAGATTCCAATCAGCCTATCGTCCTAGGCACAGTACTGAGACCGCCTTACTTCAAATTCTGAATAACCTGAGATGCCATGCGGACTTGGGTAATGTGTCACTTCTCCTCTTGCTTGATCTCTCAGCGGCGTTCGACACGGTCAACCATCAGAAGCTCCTTAGCCGTCTTCAGGATGACTATAACATACAAGGGGATGCATTGGCCTGGTTCCGTTCCTATCTGAGCACGAGGAGTCAGTCAGTTCTTGTCTCTGAAAGCATGTCTGAGTCAACGATCCTAGAGTGTGGTGTACCCCAGGGCTCAGTCCTTGGGCCGCTTCTCTTTGTGTTATACACAAACCCTTTGGAGAAGGTCATTGATAACTTTGATGTGAATCACCACGCATTTGCAGACGACCTCCAATTGATGGATTCCTTCAAACCAGAGGATGTACAAATAGCCAGATCAAGAGTGAGTCAGTGCACGAAGGCAATTAGTTCATGGATGATGACAAATGAGCTGAAGCTCAATGATGATAAGACTGAGGCTATGTTGATTGGCACATCGCAACGTCTGAAAAGGATAAACTCTACGGACATCACAGTAGCCAACTCAGATATCCCACTTTCATCCAGTGTAAAAAACCTAGGTGTTTATCTTGATCCTTGTCTCACCATGGAGCAACATGTGAACCATCTCTGTAGAGTAGGCTACTTCCATCTCCACTCTATTGGTAACATCCGCCATCTTGTAACCACAGATGCTGCTAAAGTTCTCACTCAGTCACTTGTTCTCTCCAGGATTGACTATTGCAATAGCCTACTGTTTGGAATCTCCAATGATCTTCTCTTCAGACTTCAAAAACTTCAAAATGCTGCCGCCAGAGTTGTCACTAAAACATCCAAATGGACTCACATAACCCCAATCCTCCAGAGTCTGCATTGGCTGCCGGTTGAAGCCAGAATTCATTTCAAGATCTGCACTCTTGTTTTCCGCTGCAAACACGGCCTAGCTCCTCCATACCTCTCTGAGATGTTGTCAACATATATGCCTGCCCGTTCTCTCCGCTCTCAGAATCAACATCTTCTCTCAGTTCCCCAAGTTCGTCTCAAACACTTTGGCCATAGGTCATTCAAATTTGCAGCACCAACCCTATGGAACAGTCTTCCTACTCCCATAAAAAATGCTTCATCCTTAGAAGCATTCAAATCGGGACTCAAAACCTTCCTCTTCAAAAAAGTCTACAACCTATAACTGCGAAATATTCTCATGGTCATTTTGACGAATTGTCATATCTTCCTCTTGAACTCTAGTGACTCTTTTTATATGTAGCGCTTTGAGCATGCTCTGGATGGACTATGGCGCATAAGAAATATCCATTTATTATTATTATTATTATTAAGGAGGAAGTGATCAACGTTTTCAGGATTGTCCGAATGTATTGATACTTATCAATCTGTTGTTTGGCATATTGCTTGTGACACTGTTTTAAAAAGCCGTCACCTCTTGTCAGTGACGAAATCTTTCAGCGCTGCGGCCCCGGAATTGTTGAACAAGCTACCTTTAAGCAGAAAACTATCCCCAACTCTAATAGTAGTACACCATATCAAAACTATTTACAGAAAAAAATATTTTATTTCAGATTTGTTTAGACCAGCACGACCACTTTAACGAACCACGTCAACAAAGATGTGTAGTTCATTCCAAATCATTATCATGTATACAAACAAATACCCGTGAAGACTAAAACAGTTTACAGTATAATCAAGGAGCTAGGTTGATGAAATGTTTAAAGTCAATAAAATGGGGTCGGTACCATAAATTAGTTTGCTTGGAGGGATTTGACTGAAATTTCCGTTCTACGTTTAGTCAGATATTTACACGACCTGGATATTTCGTGTAGTTTCTTCTGTTTTGTCTAGCCTCTTGAATGCTTGATTAGTTTACCTTGTCAGGTATGGCGATGATGTGATGTGGTTAACCTTACGAGCTAGTGAACGCGCAGGTGAGATTCGGAGAAGGATGGGCACCCCTAGAGCAGCAAAGTTAAAACTGGAATATCTTCAGTTGTGTTTTATGTGAATCTGAATTTGATTTCTTTGACGTTTCTGATTTACAGCAGATATCTGTTGTATATATTAACTCTACATAACTGAACATCTTGGTAGGTCTGCTGGTTTGAAAATACATTAAAGCCTGAAAATACCATTTAACATTTCTCCATCCTGAAACCATACTCCACAAACCACCAGTTCTCCTACACTCCACTCAGTACTTCAAACAACACAACAGTTATATGGTATGTCATGTGCGGTGCACTCCTGTTTATTTCCACTAGACTCCATCATCATCATCATCATCATCATCATTGCCATCAACATAAACTCTACATCATACAAACTCAATCAACATATCATAATCATCATTGAAATATATACAACTTATGACACTGTTGTTCTTGTGATATACAAACAGGATCACGTATTATTAGCTCACACCATTTACAAATGCTCGAAGTATTATCCCGTCAGCACGCACAATATGCCAATAATCACACACATTATCATGGCTCGTCAGCACGCACAATATGCCAATACTCACACGTATGATCATGGCTCGTCAGCACACACAATATGCCAATACTCACACGTATTATCATGGCTCGTGAACACGCACAATATGCCAATACTCATACGTATTATCATGGCTCGTCAGCACATACAATATGCCAATACTCATACGTATTATCATGGCTCGTCAGCACATACAATATGCCAATACTCACACGTATTATCATGGCTCGTCAGCACATACAATATACATATTCTCACACGTATTATCATGGCTCGTCAGCACATACAATATGCCAATACTCACACGTATTATCATGGCTCGTCATCACACAAAATATGTCAGTACTCACACGTATTATCATGGCTCGTCATCACACACAATATGTCAGTACTCACACGTATTATCATGGCTCGTCATCACACACAATATGCCAATACTCATACGTATTATCATGGCTCGTCAGCACATACAATATGCCAATACTCACACGTATTATCATGGCTCGTCAGCACATACAATATACATATTCTCACACGTATTATCATGGCTCGTCAGCACATACAATATGCCAATACTCACACGTATTATCATGGCTCGTCAGCACACACAATATGTCAGTACTCACACGTATTATCATGGCTCGTCAGCACACACAATATGCCAGTACTCACACGTATTATCATGGCTCGTCATCACACAAAATATGTCAGTACTCACACGTATTATCATGGCTCGTCATCACACACAATATGTCAGTACACACACGTATTATCATGGCTCGTCATCACACACAATATGTCAGTACTCACACGTATTATCATGGCTCGTCATCACACACAATATGTCAGTACTCACACGTATTAACATGGCTCGTTGACACGTACAACATGCCTGTACACATCATCAAACATTGAAAGCAAAATCACTGAACACAAGTGATCACATTTCATTCAGAAGATAAAAAACATACCATAAACCGACCACAGGTTAATACCAGACTCGAGCGCACCGCAACTGAGAATGCACTTCCAACTCCCGCCTTTCCTGATATACCCATAACAGCGCCATCTAGCGGGCATTCTTACAAGTAGTACTTTCCTACGCAAGGAGAAAATAATTTCAATCTTCTTCGTTCCTCCAACGAAAGAAATTATAAGTCTTTTTGCTGTTGAGTGACACGAGTTTGGTATTACTAGAAACGAATAAGTGAGTGAGTGAATGAGTTTAGGTTTACGCCGCACTCAGCAATATTCCAGCTATATGGCGGCGGTCTGTAAATATCGAGTCTGGACCAGACAATCCAGTGATCAACATCATGAGCATCGATCTGCGCAATTGGGAACCGATGACATGTGTCAACAAAGTCAGCGAGCCTGACCACCCGATCCCGTTAGTCGCCTCTTACGACAAGCATGGGTTACTGAATTTACATTCTTACTCGGACCTTCAGAAACGAGGTTGGTGTAGGTAGTGATACGTAGTTTTCTTCAAAACACGAAGTGACAAAAACCTATAATTTGAGTGTTAAATGGTGACCGTATGTTGTCCCAGTTTTGTTAACATTGTATCAGAAACCAATTAAGTATTAATGAAACTGACGCCTCCCATGTAGAAAGTGAAAATATTTAACCATTGGCGTTTGTTTAGTTGCTTGTTGGATTAATCACACGTTAGTTGTTTTGCATAATTTGTAAATTTCGTCTTGCTCCTGTATTCTCTACAAAGCATGTTTATCGTGTATGCTTTGCCCCCTTGAAACAGCTCAGGAGGTGAACTTTGGCACGTATGTGTCCTCTGGTGATGACGTCATATTTAAGTGTTAGTTTTGGTCTTCAGTATCGATGCAAAAACTCAATTTCAGTTCAGTCTAATCATATCTTTTTCTCTCTCTATTTTTAACGAGGGGAGGGGTTATATTTTTACCAGTATTGTGGACAAAAGTCGTCATTATGACATCTTTGCTACTTTCCAGCCCACAAATCGCCAGTTCTCCTTACTAAATATCACAGCGATGAAACGAAAGTAAGGTTATAATCGAAAATCCTGTTTCAATTTGCTTCTAAGTAGACGTGTGTCAAGCTGCACAGTAATGGTTCCTTTCAATCAACCAACTTGTTATTTGTGACCTTTTCAAGTTTCCTGGCAGCACTTAATCAAAGTTTGGTTAGACAGCATCGCAAACCTTGCGCTTTCGCAACTATATCGCCACAATCATTTCCGTTCTGTGGGTGCAAAAAAGCTAACATATATTTATTTACAGGAAATTCTTTGACCAATCAAATTATCGTACATACTTTTCTAAAAAAAAAGTAAAGAGCGGAAATTAGACGCGTTCGGCTGACCGATTGACCGACTGACCTGATCTTTAAGTGTTACAGGTGTTCGTGTATGTAACTGGGCCCGTTTTGCTTGTCCATAATACAGTTTTGCTAAATCACAATTGACAAGTATAAATTCAGAAGAGAAATTGCTCACGTTAAAGCTATTTTGAAGAACAAAGTAAACACTGTGCCAACAACATAATATTCCAGGTAATGACATTGCAATATTTCTAACTATAAGAAACTCAACCATAACATTGCGCTACCAATGAGGACTTTATTGACTTTCTTTTGTTCAACGCCGCACTCAGCAATATCTAGTAGCTATATGGCGCTGGTCTTTAAATAATTAAGTCTGGACCAGACAATTCAGTGATCAACGTTACCAATAAGGAACACGTTGAAGCTTATTGCAAACAGTTTGATTTGTGAACATATTCAGAATGTGGACATAACCTCAAGAACCACAATGGTCCAATAGAAGTCTGATTGAGAGAAACTGTTCTCTCTGATCGTTTCCAATCATATTGGAAAACATTTATAATTTATTAGAGATGATTTCCATTCATGGACGATGCAAATCGCTCCTGACATGTTGTCTCGGCATGGATACACCTTACAGTGTCCTTTTCCTATAGGAGAACGTAATATTGGGTCACTCATCAAGTTCTATCCGTGGGGATAAGTTTATTTATTATATGGTGATTCGTTGGATCAAGGACAATACAAACAAAGGCTAACGATGACATCTCCAATAATACCGTTCACTACTTGTATGAAGAAGACAACTATCATACAACCGTGAACTGTAATTTATGAGACGAGTAATTTGTTACCCACCGTATGCAATCTTTCATAGTTTTGCTTTTAAGGTCCTCGTAATAGTGATCTTCAGCTTCATAGACAATTTCGCAAACACAAGGTGTCATCAGTTTACACTGATCTGTGTGTGCGATTCTGCCGTGATTTTATTGTAGTCAATATGAATGGTACGCAATTAAGTGCTCGTATTATATTCAGGTGGAATCTTTTCACGTACAATATCTGTGGCTTCATGTTTCCCTATAGAATTTGTAGTTGTTGACAAAATAGCAGTCTAGAGAGAAAGACATCAATATGCTGACAAATGATTGATAATTTAATTGTGTGCCTTGTCTGTTACTCTAGATGTGTTCCTCTGAAATGTCACGAAAAATTTACACTGATCATGAAATACGCATATACAGGAGCTACTTAGAAGATATTGCCGAAGGTAAAAACATCTCATTCATTCATTCATTATTTGCCATTATACACCAGTTTCAGGGTTTATTTGTCGGAAGTACTTTTATGAACGGCTTGAAACTGAACACTGTTGTAATTGGACCTCGGAATAAATTGCTATGTGGAGTTCTAAACAAATTGTAACCATGTAACATTCACGAAGTAATGACACCAGGTGGTTGCCTTTACATAATGACGAGGCATGTTTTGTATATATATTCATACATACAAATACTTGTATAGCGCCAATATCCGTAAACCGCTCAAAGGCGCTTTGGCTCTAAGATGGTCTAGATATCACATAGAGTTGAAGTGCTTCAGCAAAGAGACACGTCTTTAGATTTGGTGTAAAACGCCATGACCAGATATAACTTTTATTATACAGTATGTATCACATATACATTGCCATGTTACATTAATGAGTCTTGTTCTTCAGCTCAGACATTACGTATACCATATACATCTTCGTAAATGAAAATTATACTCCTGTTTGTCTACAGATGTTTTATAATGTTGTGAAACATGTGTTATTCAATTTGCAAACCTGAATTGGATATGTAAGCTTCGTTTTGGAAAAGGCAAAAAAACGTTTTTTGTGGTGATTCATTTTTACATGCAATGCACAAGTCCCAGAATATGTATTACAGAAAGTGTTATTTCTACAAAGAACGTGAGTGATCATTTTGGAGGTACAGTTATTTCATTCATACGCAACACTATGTATATACATAGCACAATGAAAGCAAACGTGATAAGTGAGATAGGACAGGTTTATGTTAATAGGTTGTGGCATGATGACCAAAAAGTCATGAACTTGCTGTATTTGCATACAGAGTAGCATTGCATTTATGGAGATTGTAACTATGGTATAATTTGTCTTTGAGACTTTCAAGAAATATATTTGCTAGTTTTCTGGAATATATATATTCCTTTGTTATGATAAATATCAAGTTCAGAACATCATTGCGTTTTTCATGAAAGCCCAAGAAGATTCTTTTCGGATCAAGGTTTATATTAGTGTCTGTTTTGTTTTCATTTCAATCTAAAAGGCCTTGCCACAACCTATTTACATATCTGTATTCAAACATCAAATGAACAATGGTTTCATGTTCAGCATTGCAAAAAGTTCATTGGGGTGATCCTATTATATTATAATTGTATAGGTCTTTATTGGTTGTGAGGATTCTGTGAACAATACGATATTGAAACCATCTTTCCTTGTTGTTCTGAAAAGCTTTAAATGGTATAAAATGATGGGTATTCCATAAGTCAGGTGGAAAATTGTGATGAAGGTCTTTTCCCCACTTACATTGATAACCTAAGCTTAGAATAGTGTTAACCTTGTTTAGTAGCAATGTGTAGAAAATATTGCAGTGGCATGAATACTTGATACCTCATATCTGACAGGGAGGACACAATCCATTCTTATCAACAAGACAATGTCAGACAAGCTCGATCTGTCCTGCGGTGTTCCCCAGGGATCGGTGTTAGGCCCAATGATGTTCACCATGTACACCAGGCCATTGGGACAGCTCATCCGGGATCGTGACACAGATCACCATTTTTACGTTGATGACACTCAGCTGTCTGACAGTTATACTTTAGACTTGGATAACCAGTCATTGACATGTCTAAAAATTTTCTTTGCTTGTATAGCTGCTTGTGATGTGTGTACTGCCCATTATCGTTATTGTTGACCGAGGCATGCAGTTCCTGTGTCCTCGTAGCCATTATGTAACAGGCGCTCAAACTGATCTGTCTCAAGGTGACTCTCAGGGGTATGTGATAGTCCAACGCGTGTTCCAGTGTTGGGCAGACCAACGCCCCTGACGATCTCAGTAGTCAGATTTTGACATTTTTATTGAGGTTATAAACATGGCATGTTACAAGAAGAGAAGTCAATGTCGTTTCTAATCCCCACTGAGGGGGATGCATATGAGCCAAAGGCATGTCATGACCATGTAAACTATCTCTGTGACTGTGTCTTACAGAAATGTAAATGTGGCCTTTTCTGTTTCGTTTGGTATTCCTTTACACGCAAACCCATCTCTGGAGTATTAGGCAACAGTGCTGCATTCAATCTGTGGACGGCGGCAATTGTCCTGTGCTTCAAAACGAGCGACAGTGAAACAACTCCGATGTGATACCTTTTCAGTGCAAAGCAAAGATTTGTTAAGTTTAGGTATTTTTCACTCAAACTGAAAATAGTTAGAACATCTTACATCTGGTCTCTTCATAATAATTATTTTGCATCCACAATTACTGGTTTTTGTAACAAATGAACTTAACTGCCTGGCACAGGAAAGTACACACGCGATAAATGTTTATTACCAAAACATTAGAAACGTTATGGAAATTTTACTAGGCTGAAAACCTTCGCTGAAACACTGCAAACAAAATGTCATAAAAAAACTTCAAATGCATGTCAGTGAAATGTACAAGAATTGATGTGCCCGGATCCAGCTAATCAGGGTTTCGAGTACCAAGTTTGTCAGCAACATCACCTCTTCCTTCATTATATTGCATTATATAACCGAAGCCGCGGTGGCTGAGCGGTCTAGGCGTCTGGCTTTGTGTGCTCTCGATTAGGTGCCTGACTCTGAGGGTGTGGGTTCGAATCCCGGATGGGACTCAACCCAAAATGTACTAGAATCTGTCAGGTTTTCAGGTGCGATAAACACATACCAGTCCAAACACAAGATATGAGATTGATCTACTGAATCTGGTAACCAGAACGGAAAATCAATGTTTACAAGAATCACACCGTCAGCGCTCCAGATGTCTGTGGAAATGGAATCTTGATAATCTTGATAGCATCAAATCTTGAAATTCCAACTATTATTATTAATAGCATTGAAATTTGACAGCAGTTATTGAGCACAATCAAAAGGTCACATCTATGTGGAATCGTGTCCACTTGTAACAATACACTTATAATTCATGACGTCATTGGTCATAAACCCACGCATATCCCAAAACTATCACCTGCAGTATTCTCGTGCGTATACTGTACCCAGCTGACCCAGCCCTCAGAGGAGCAAGGCAAGGGTCTAACTGTCCATCAGGATACAACTGAAATTAATGGTCAACATACAGCTAAAGCATACTTGGGAATACATCTTCCATATAATAAGATATGGTGAGCTTGTCCTTCGGTCTCGCGTTAGGTTACACAACTTCTTGTCTATGAATCAGCTTGCAACTCGCGTAGCGTTGAGTACCTTGGATTTAATATTCGAGTATGGACAAAACCTTCCAGTGACTGATCTCATGGTAGACAATCAACGTGGTCGGGTACAATGACATCAGTCACTTTTGTGAAGCGGTATACAGCTAAATTCAGCTATTTTCCAATCACCTTGATTATGAATGTCTACATTAAATCGATTCAAGTATGCATGTTGTTAGTGAATACTACAGAAAACGAAAGGTCACAACACGGATTTTTTCAATCTATATTTTCTCACATGGTAACTCGAAACGTTGTCCGTTGTGAGATGATTGGCATTTTGCTAGATTAAGCACAAGATCGTGTGAATCAGAATTCACTGTACATGTGTATCACAATTAGTAGTAGCAAGAGCGCAATTTCAGATTATTCTGAAATATTTCATGTTGTGATTAAAACGGTTTGTACAAATGCAAAATACCGGAATTTCCAGTTAAAATCAACACCTGCATGTGATTCAGGACCAAAACATGCAGACAAGAAACTGATGTTCTTATGGCATTGCACCACCATGTTCTTTCACCCGTTTCGCAATGCATATTATAAGCACAACTTCTTTGTGTTAAGCTTCGTTTGTCTTTAACTTCATGAAACATCACATACTGTAAGCTGAAGGGTTCCCACACTTTACGTAACACCAACAACTTGCTAAAGGAACACAATCAAATCTACATGTAGGCTGATTTGGTTACTTTTCAGCATTAAATGTATTCCGTATTTTAAATATAATAGATGATTTGCTGTGATTTAGAAATACTATGTATAGAGCCGAAACGTCGACGTTAATGTATATGAATAACGATGCACTTTCGATATGACCTTATCATATTTCTTACTTTGATTTTGAATTGAGACAAAAAGGTATTACATCCTGTATGGCATATAGTGTATAGGATATAAATAAAAGCATTAACGCTACATTAACGAGGTGACTTGACGTTCACCGAGATACGCCATTCAGACACGATATTTTAACCTTTAGTAATTCTCTATAATAAGTGGGTAAGTTTGGAATTCATCTCAGCCGATTTACCAGGTTATCTGGAAGGACCGCTAACTGCATGCAAACAGCTTTAGAATTACGCCATCACTGTCTGCCCTTTACTTACAGCTCGGTGTGTTCGATTATAGTCTTCTAACAGCTTATTGTTGTGTCTGCATATTCGCTTAGGACCACGTGAACCCTTTAGTGTAGGGCAAGTGAATATATTACTTAGCAATATCCAGCGCTGAAGCTGTTGTTTGTTGATTTTAGTGAACGAGTATGCGAGATGAATACAAATAATGTATAATATTTTTTGAAACTCACATTAATTATTTTTAACGCCAGTCCAGGGCCTCGTTCCTCAACACGATCGTAGCGCTAAGATGATCGTAACTTCCATACTTTAACATTGACTTACGACTGTCGTAGCGCTACGATCGCTTTGAGGAACGGGGCCCAGAGCGTGTAAGCTTGTGCGAAGTACATTCAGTTGTACTGCATTGTTTTACAAATCGTCTTGTTGGTTAAGAAAGAGTGTGCAAATTAAGTAGCTTGTTTCATACTTCTGAAAACTCTTGATCGTATGATTCGTATGTTCGTAAAGTGTCTATCGTTGTTTACAGCATTTACTGAGTTCACATTGTAGTGAACTACTGCACTTCAGCTATCTTATTTTCTGATTTAGTATGGTGTTAGGATGTGTGTGACATTGCAATTGGTATAGGCTTCCAGCTGTGACTCTTTTACGTAAGAAAGAAATGGAAACTGTAGAAACGAACTCAATCACGTAACCTTTAAACGTAAATTTCATCAAACTCTGAAAAAAGTAAACAGGATTAGGACGAATCGATTCAATGTATGGCGTTGGTGTTTTATGGTTGAGTGTGAATCAGCTGTCACTCGCGTTCATTGCATGAGCAGTTTCCTTTTTTATGGCAGTAGGCTTTGAAGATAACCCATTCGTTCATTCTCGATCGTTGAATATCGAGTTCTGTTACGAAACTCCCTTGATCAGAAAGAAGAAGGTATTTTTTAATCCTCCAAATTACACAACTCCTTGTTTGCGACTTTCCAACCGATCGCAAGCATGCTGTAAAATTTAAGTGCAAATGAGTCAGCAGCTCGATCCGTGGTTCCATACAATATCATTCGATTTATAGCAATACAGTGCTATAACACTTAACACCAAATGACACAACTTTCCTTGACCAAGGCAAAGGAGGCTGAAAGAACTGCCCTCATTGCACTACCATCAGAGTAAGTGTTTAACTTAAAATCAGAATAGTCTGCATAAACAAACAAACAGTTGCATTTATATATTGCTTTCATTTCAAATATACTAGGCACATAAAGAAACTGTACATACAAACATTTAAAATCAAAATTTATTAAACCTGTGTAGACACATAAGGATTTAAACTCAGAGATTAGTGACATGTATCCAACATGCATGCACGTGCCACGGTCCGTGACGTCAGTGTGTTCGTCCTTGAGACGTGCAATACGTTGTTGCACGTGCATTCCGGGAAAGAGAAACAGAGCAAATGAATGCCACACAATTCTGTCACTTTGGAAAGCTCGACCTCTGCCCTTGCGATCGTTCAAAAAATTAAACGGCTATTGAAACGCATAGCATGCCAAGGCTCACGTCTGCACAACTTCATGAGGCCATTGGGATGGTCCGTGGGGGAATGTCTCAAAGACAAGTGGCTGCACATTTCCACTGCCACCGGAAAACCATTTCTGCACTGGTGAGACTCTACCAGAACACAAATGACGTCATCGATCGGCCACGTTCTGGACGTCAACGTGTAACAACGCCAAGGCAGGACAGATCGATAAGGGTGACCCATCTTCGCCACAGGTTTCAAACTGCAGTGATGACTGCCCGAACCATCCCAGGACTTCGCCGTATCAGTTCGACAACGTTTACGTCATCACGGGATCAGACCACGACGTCCCGCCAACGTCATTCACAAGCTCGCCGAATGTGGTGCCGAAATCATGTCCGCAGACCCTTGTTTTGTGGAGAAATGTTCTTTTTACAGATGAGTCCAGGTTTAACATTTCCCAAAGTGATGGACGTCAACGTGCCTATAGACGCGTGGGAGAACGTTATGCACAGGCCTGTGTCTTGGAGAGGAATCGCTTTGGTGGTGGTTCAAGGCAACTTAACTGGTGCGGGCTGCAGGGATCAGATTCTTCGACCTGTGGCAATTCCTTTTCTGCAACGTCATGGCCCTGGGTTAACATTCCAACAGGACAATGCCCGCCCTCATGCGGCAAGGGTTGCTATGGATTTCTTGCAACACCACAACGTTGACTTACTGCCTTGGCCTGCAAATTCACCGGATCTCTCCCCGATAGAGCATGTTTGGGACGAGATGGACCGACGTCTACGCCGTCTTCCTCATCCACCAGATAACGTGCTTGACCTTGCAACAGAACTTGAGAGAATCTAGCGTGACATCCCACAAGCCTTCCTTACACGTTTGATAGGCTCTATGCGTCGTCGATGCACTGCTGTTCTCAATGCCGATGGTGGACATACCCGTTATTGAGCTTGTGACATGGTCGTTTGACCCCTTTCCCGCATGTGGACTCGTGACGTCATTGTGATTGACTTTTCAATTGAAATTCTCCGACTTGTTATGGTCTCATGATCCCTCCATTAAAGTTTATATGTACCTTTGACATTGTTATCGTACTTATCAGCTGGGATAATATTTTGACAATGCACAGTTTCTTTATGTGGCTAGGATATATCAGTTTGTGTTTGATATAGGACATCATATTTATCACTTTCAGAATCGTATGCCAGACACACACAGTGAGTAAATACGATAAAACGTAGTGTAGTACAACATTAAATTCGTAGGTACCAAGATTTCAAAGAGCGTTTTCACTAGCCTTTGCATGATGTTAATGACGGGTGCCACTGGTGGGACAGAATACTTTTCGCCAACACCTGGTATCATCACTGTTTGATAATGATTTAAAAAGACATGCTTATGATAATTTCGAAATCGTACAATTGGCTCTGCTTTTGGCAAGGGGACGCCTGGTAAACGTTATCAAGCCTTTACCAAGCCGAGGAAAAAAACACTCTGCTAACTTAAGGCATAAAGCACACCTGTAATAACCGTATCAAAACATCACCTTCGAATAACCACTTCATGTTTGTTTCAGCAGTAGCCGCCAGCAATCACGAGTGTGTGCTTACGTGAACACGTATACACATGCGAATGTGCACCCAACGCTGAACTTCCTTTCAACACACCTCACCTTCTGCAAGAGCCTAAGTAGCTGATATTATGTTCGGAATGTAGTGGGCGATTGTATTGTAAATGGACTAGATGGCCTTTATGTTAAGGATCTGATTTCATAACTTGACATTTGAAAGCAATGCTGGGAAAGTTCTGAATGTGAAACTGTGTATAAAATCAGACTAACATTGAACTTTGTCTTTGATGTTATTGTCCCCTGAAAAAGCAAATACATTCATTGAGCTACATGTGAGTTACATTAAGTCTTCATTTATGACCGACTGCAAATGAAAACATTAAAATGTTTTCGACATGGTGTTAGCTTCCTTAATGGTAACAGAATCCGATGACAATGTATCTAATCCCAGATTTTTTACTTCGTCAGGCATTCCTTTTGTCGCTAGTTTCAGCTAAGAAGTATACATCTACGACCGGCGTCAAATTTGGAATCCTGTTAGAAATAGGGATAGCTGACTATAGCTGAAGTTGAAGTCCTTCCTCTTGTTTCCTGGCTAGTTTTTGTCAAGTCAAGTTTATTGTATTCAAGGCCCCCCGACCCATATACAAGGAGTTACATACATATACATAACTTTAATACATAATACAATGGCAATTATGAAATTACTTGGATAACCTATCATTTCTCAAGACAACAGCATGTTTTACAAATAGAGAAAAGTTACGGATAACAGTTTCATTTCTGAAAGTGAGAATCGAGACAAAGGCTATGGTTTGGTATTTTGATAGATAATTACTTGAAATATATTTTCTTCTAAGATCATTCTAATATGGACATACAAATGTAAAATGAATTTCATCTTCAATAGATGAAGTGCATAATGGACAAATTCACATATTTCTTTCTATAGACAATCTTCTACCTTTATTAATACTTCAATCTAATAGACCTAGCCGGAGCTGAACAAATGTGCGTCTGATATTTCTTGATGTCAATACAGATAAATATATTTCTGTTTGGATAAGGCTCTTAGAGGACTTATATAGATCATACCTTGAACTATTTTCGAGAGTCGAATGCCATTCTTGATGGAACATATTAACTGACTGTTCTCGGCAGCGTTTAAGAAAAAGAGTTACATTACCTACTGTCTGATTTAACCATGCAAATCGAAAGCCATGAGAAAATAAAAGATTTCTAATATGTGAAGCCCAAGTTGTCTTGCCGATGTTATCGAGATGAACAAGCAGATTATAAGCTATTTTAGGTATTCGTTGTTCATGCATTTCCAGAATCTTAAGCCAATACTTTAAACATCTGATTTGAGAATTTATATAAACTGGATATATCCCACATTCCCCATTTGGCTGATTGTCCTATATTTTGAAATCTTTTACAAGCTAACAGATGAAGTTTCTCAAGACATTCTTGACGCTAAAACCCCCAAAACTTCTGACCCATAAAGCATAATCGGTTGAATTTGTGAATCAAACAGTTTGAAAAAATATGTTTGGAGTGAAGATACCTATATTCTGAGAAACAGACATAACATTTATGAAAGCTTTCTTTGCACGTGATTGCAAATCAAGAACACTTTTTTTTCTCAGACCAAGGTAAGTATAGTGATTAGCGATAGTCAGTAACTTGCCATTG
Source organism: Haliotis rubra (assembly GCF_003918875.1). NCBI lineage: Eukaryota > Metazoa > Mollusca > Gastropoda > Lepetellida > Haliotidae > Haliotis > Haliotis rubra. The sequence continues at coordinate 9,262,992 of NW_025764891.1, forward strand.
AAAAAACCATTTCTCTTTTGAAGCGAGGGGACCGCCTCTTCTGAAGATTACAATATTTGTTTTCTCGAAATTAACAGAGAGTTTCCAATCGTTTGTGTAACGTTCTAAGATATTGAGTTGATTTTGTAAGCCAGTAATAGTATCGGACACCAAGATCACATCATCAGCAAAAAGTAGGATGAGAATTTCAAGCATATCAGGAAACATATGAACACAGTGTTTACCAGAGATTTTGATATCATAATACAGTTCACTTATAAAAAAAGAAAACAACATTGGACTTAGAATACAGCCCTGTCGTAACCTTATGGGACAATCAAAGAAGCGGTTACATCATCACCACAACGTATACATGATTTTATGTTTGAATACATTGACTTTAAAATATTATACATTTTCCCTTGTAAACCAGATTTTCTTAAACAATACCACAATTTGGAACGCACGGAATCTTTATAAACCATGCCACTTGATTGTGTGATATTGACAGTTGACGTCAGAGGCTTGACATAATAATATTGATTCAACAAGCACGGGCCAATAAAAGACAAGAAGTTCAAGTAATAATCCGTTTTATCCGTAGATGATTCTTGTTTGGAATTACCCCCAAGGGGTATGAGTGAAAAATCGACGCAGTCGCTTCATGATGTATGTATTTTGTGTTCAACCAAGACAAATGTGACCAAATATATCTTATCAAGATCACAAGGCTTAGCAGATGATATAGGGGTTTGTTTTCGTTACCTGTAAAATCTTAAGTACGGATGCTACAAAACAGATTACATAGGGGAAGAAGATCTGAGATAATCTTTGATGAGCTCCCTTTTCTCCATGCAGATTGCAGGCGACATTTATACTGATATTTGGATAATGCATGATGATTGTACTGGTTCCTCTACTTGAGAAACGTCAGTGCTGTAATCTAGAGAGTGTGCTAGAGAATTATCAGTTTCAATTACATGCCAAAACAGAAATGGCAAAGAAATGATGAAAGGTTTTTGATTTGATCACTGAACGTTAGTAGTAGTTATGCTCTTCTTGAACGAAGGCACCTGCCACTCGCACAATTGGAACAAAAAGTAACTTTTTGCTGCATAACTCTGCCGCCTCATTGCTGCTTACCGAGCCAAAACGCAGTTGAGAGGTGTGCTAATAGCCGTTGAATCAGTGAGGAGAATTCACAGCAGGGTGGCCACAAGTGTGGGCGTGTGTTACAGAAGGCACTCGTGTTTTGAAACATGCCCAAAATGCCAACCCCGGTCACACCTACATGTGTATACACACACATGACAGGGTCAGCATTCCAGACAATCCTGTCTACGATTCGCTATGCAGACAATCACGATACGAGGATCCTTTTACCACACTGACTGATTGTGGTCTATCTTTCCAGAGCTTTCTTTCATCGGCACTCTCACCTATTACAGTAGCATACAGCCAACTCATTAGGTAAAGAGTATTGAAAAAAAAAATGAGGGTGTATTTGTTCCTCGAGAATAATGTACACATGCACTGCCCAAGCCATCGTCCAAGAAAATAGCGAAAATGTAATAGATGTGAACACACACACACACACACACACAAGCAACACACAACACACAAACCTGTCTACGAAAATAACCATAACAACCAACATCAAAAACAAAACAAACCTGTCTACCAACCTACCTACACAATTTACTAAACATGGTACAATTTCAGAATATGGACATGTTCGTTTAATTAAAAAAAACATGCAATTGTTGTTCAAGAACAACTTGAACAACTTCTTTCTCCGTGCACTTAAACGTCAACCCTTTGAAGAAAATGCATTGAATCCAGCTTGTTTTAAGATGGGGTAACATTAGTATTGACTGAAACATGAGTGAGTGAGTATGATTTTACGCCGCACTATTCCAACATTATCACGGCGGGGATACCTTAAATGGGCTTCACACATTGTACCCATGTGCGGAATCGAACCCGGTCTTCGGTCGTGACGAGCGGACGCTTTAACCATTAGGCTACCCTAACCCCACCGTCTGAAACATGAACGAGGCGAAGGGTCATATTTTCATTATTTGTAATGTTTAACTACTGTTATCGGAAAGTAAATATTTCAACCAATATAGTTAAACATTATTTCAATAAATGCGACTTAACCTTTTCCCAAATGAGATGAATATAGAATAGAAGCGACAAAAGCCTTTCTACATCCAGAAGAAATCTCTGCTTAAAGCAGAGTCGATTGTACAATTGTGACTATATCACGAGTATATATTTGTTTCAGCTGTATTACAATACAGTCCATTACACGATTCCGACAAATAGTGATGACACTATGACTATGACATGCAATGACATGTCAAGATTGCAAGTTACCACAGGAACATTCTAGTATGGTAAGTTGAAATTGGACATTGCATGGGCATCGCACTGCATTTGTTTAAATTCATTTTTTTCCAGGGCAAAGGCATTATGCTATCTTTCGTAAGGCCTTTCAATGTTGCCATTAACCTTATCAGACCTCTTTTGAGCATGCCTCACAACAAAAGTTGTCAAATGTACAGCCAAGAGGTTGTAACTGGTGGGACGTTAACATTGACTCAACTGAAGGGACAGTTGACCTTTTAAGCATTGATCAAAATGTGAAACAAATTGGCTTCACTTGTGTCTTATGTTTCTTGTTAAGGTTTGTAAAAACCGGGAAGGGAATTGGCCATTTGATCTTTCGGGTGATAGCAGATTTTCAAAATTATCACATTTCTTGGCGAAATTCCCATATGTATAAATGGAAGCGACAGCCATTTCGATTTTTGTAAGAAATATCTGCTTTACGATTCCGATTTTATATCAGGAGCATGCGTTTATAAAAAAGAACATATATATCAAATAATGATTACACCAGGTGATCGCAATAAGGAGGGGGTCATAGATGATGTCACGGTGGCGGACAACCTCTTGCTTAAATGTTGTCTCTCCAAGTTCGCGGATTGTTTAGGAGGCGAGCAAAATTCAAAGAATCATTGCAAATTGTGTATATTTTTCCTGCAGGTTATATATAGCTGCGATATTTAAGTTATGTAACAATTTTGCCTGGAACAAATAGCAATGCATCATGAACCCCTATTGGTGAAGATATTCATTAATTTTGTGTCATGATGAGGTGTAGTTATCGTTAATCTGGTAGTTTACAAATCCACCTCCTGGTTTAATGATAATCAATGCTGACTTGTTGAATGGATGTGCAACCGAAACTTAAATGCCTCTTCCAACATTTGTTTTCGTTCAGGAGACAGCCACAGGTGATACACATGCAGTGATTGATCGGGAATGCTTTCCAAAGAATTCCAGTGAACGGAATTGGGCGACAAGTATTGCCTTTTTGCTGATGAATCTCTTTGGATGTAGTTCATCCTCATGGTATTTGTCCTCTCCTGTTTTGAGCAAACAAAATAACTTTAACTGCTCGCTCATTCCTGTTCTGTGAAAGTCTGTCGTTACTTGCTCCCTCTGAATTTGAAACAAGAAGTTGGCCTAAAAGAATTGTTTTAGGTAGTAATAGTTGCCTCTCAATCAAACAGCTTGTTATCCGTGACCCTTCCTCATTTCCTTCTTGGCAGGTCATGAAAGTCGGTTACATCAGGTATGCACAGCTGCACAAACACTCCTCTTTAAATACCTACGCTAGTATGTCATTATTGTTCTTTGTATAAATAATGTTCTTAAATATCAATCACTTAAAATGAAAATTCTAAACAGAAACTTATCAGCTGTTTAAAAAGCTTTTGAATCGTATGCTATCTTATTCTTTTCACGGAATCTAAATTGTAGAATTCCACGTCTAAGTTTGAGAAAAGGAAGTCAGGAACACAACAGTTTCGCGGTATTATCTATGTATTGACACACAACATAGTATATATGTATCCACATCAATGACATTTCCTATTCCAACAAGCGGAACACGACACTTCCAGAGAAAATTGCCTTTTGCAAGTGAGAGTCTATTCAACGTTACTTTCAACAGTATTTCATTTGTGTCACAGCGTGTTAGCTTAATGTGAGTGGAACGCCCCCAAGTCTTAATGATTTGGTGAGATGCACAAGCACAATTATAGCGCTGAAAAACACTTAAAACATGTTCCCCATTTTACCAATTTGAACCCACTATCACAGGTTTTACAAGCTCCAGGGACTGAACTCTCAACAGCAAATTCTGAATGTTCGACGACCGAGCCACCAGATGACATCATCCCGAGAAAAGGGAGATCACTCACTTTGTCAGTCCAGCTTCCACTCTTGCTCATCTGAGCTCAATTTCGTTCTTCGATCATAACACAACCAGTGGCTATGTGTCTATGAGTTGTGTCCCTTCTTTGTCCTACCGATTGACTAATCACAATGTAATCAATAGATATTTTTCCCAGTGTCCTGAACCACAATTTGATTTGTTTTATTGTTTTTCTACAACATCCTAGAAATCCCACCCCCTTCCCAAACGCTAATATCAAAAGGTCGACTCCATAATGAAGCAAAGCAAATAAACAACATGAGACAGTCTAGACAAAGAGAAATGCATAAATCGGAATGACAGGTTTGACGTCAATGAAACTTGAATTAGCACACAGTGGTAATATAGAGCTCATAAACACGCCCAAAATATCCTTTATCTTGCAGGATGTTGAAGAAGAACAATTTCCTGTAGACAAATGGCCTTGTCAAGTGTGTGTATTTCTAAAGTTTATGCATTTTAAATATATGTTTTATGTTTGATAAGTATATATACATACAAACTACATAGTGCAACTACTCTTTGGCAATATACACACAAGCCTTTGTTGCCTTCATTAGCAAAGAAACACCAACATTTCAATTGAAAGATAGATAGCATTCCTTTACAAATATAACAGGATCCATGCATGCAATACATATAACCGTTAATTGCATTAAAAGATAAGAATAACAGTTTTGAAAATAGATTGAGATCTTGAATTCCATGCAGATTTACCTCGAATCATTTCAAGCATCTACTTTAAAGAGATCGTAGGCGTCTTCAGATACCACAGCATAAAGCTGCAGCCAAGCAGTCGCTAAATCTCATCCACAACATTATACTGCATATGTTTTTCAATACATCGGAATATTATTGGAATAGTTGTGAAGCCCATTTCTCGTGTTTCCCGAAATGATATGGAATACTGCTAAAAGTGGCTAAAACCCAACTCACTCACTCACTCACTTCATGTTTGATGTGGTTTCCCCATTGTGTCCCACGTGTACATCACCGCTGTGCATACTTCAGTTACAGCCTGGGTGTTTAGATTATGTTAACTCTAACATGAAACTAGACACATGTAATGTCTTGGGTAGTATTATTTGTGGTTTATTTCAGAAAAGTAATACAGGCCACAGGCCCAGGTTACACATTGAGAATTACAGAGTTATAATGTCTAGGGTGTTTGAGATACAATACAATTCGCAGCGTTTATTATATATATATGACCACTGCGTTGACATATTCCCGTGTTTTTGAGGGGAGCAATTGGCTTGACTTTGGATTTGTTTTTGACTAACCTTATCTCAAGCACTTGGTAGCATCTCTGATTGATGGTGATTCATAAATGCATACTTCTGATACCCAGAATCCAGCAATTAATTCTACTTTAAGCGACACTTCCAGAGAAAATTGCCTTTTTACTTTCAACAGTATATTAATTTAAATATTATCACAAATGAACTCTTTTCTATCCTGTACCAAATATTAGAAAGAATAAATTCTCCAAGGCAGGAACAAAAAACCTGCACCAATGTGCACCAATAAACTGCACCAACAAAACATATTTCCCGACAAATCGGTACCAACGGTCTTCACTGCTGACTGTTTCAGTCCAGAATATGCGAACCAAATACAAACAAGCATGAAAGGCTGGATGTTTTGATAGAAAGTTAAAGGAAACGAATCTAAACTATATTTTCTGATTTACGAAAGTCAACAGGAAACTAAGTAAACAGAACATTAACGAACCTGAAATAGTGTACCTTTGTAATTGAAACGATCAGTAAACCTGTGGGAAGCTGACAGAAACGTACGTCATGGAAGGGCATTAACCGATCGGAATGTGGGTAACGCTTGTCCGGAAATGCGAACCCTACAAAATCAACCAGACTCAGGATAATGAATATTACAAAAGTGGTATTACCTTGAATCCTGGCCAGCAAGTCAGAGTATACAGTTACGTTGAAAGTTTTCCAAAATTTGGACATAGAAAGTGGAAACAATAATTTTCTAATTTCTAATTATGTCTACATAGATTTTTGGCGGTATCGCTGTTTGACTACATTCAATGCATGTTGCCGAGAGTGAAATTTCACGAGGAACCGGGTTGAAACAGACTATATTTTACTTTATACATTGTGGAACATTTGAAATTGTCACATGTATCACACAGAAATTTCCACATTGTTTACATAATAACTGGCAGGTTTCATATGGAAATTGCCACTTGTTTCACGTGGTAATTTGTTACAACTTCACATTGAATTAATTCAAGCATAAACGTCTGAACATTCATGTGATGCAACATTTGAAATAGTATTGTACTCTTCCGTATTAAAAATATTACATGCTGTAAAACAGAATAACAGTTAAACTGCAGATGACGTATAACGTCTTTAAGGTTGGAGTTCAAACGAATGCAATGAATCATGGCAAAACTGGTTTCACAAGCTACCAGACACACCATGGCCATACAGCCTGTCTGCGGACTCGTCCCTTGAGAGTCTGTCTGGGATAAATCTCTCTGTTTAATCTAGAAACATTATTTGCCTCTTTGTCTGTGTTGAAGGGTTCAGTCTTTGCATTTACAATGTAATTCTATCGCAGCCTGATGTATCTATTATTCATGTATATTTCAAGACAATATTACGTGGGCCGATGTCAATATCCTCTCTTGTCGGAACACTTTTAGCCAAACGCCACAACTTTAGGGAATATATACATATAGAGTTGTTGATACTTACAAGTCAACAGGTAATGTTTTTGTCATATGTTACATTTCGCACTATACCTTCCATATGGACGAATATGAATCAGACAACTATTGTGTTTTTACCCAATCAAGTGTGCCATGCTAGTTTCAAGTCCTGATCTATCATCTGCGTCATCTGTGGATACAAACGGCGCAACAAAATGGATATGTGTAAAATGTTTTCATCCGAAGCTTGATAATCTGAATAGAACATGATGCTTCTAATGAATGGAAGATCAGTGGCATGTATGTTACGGATTTATTCTCGCAGCTTGACATTTGTAGCATCCAACTAAATATCGGATAACGTCTTTATGAGATGGCGTGTGCTGGAAAGGAATACTTTTTTTTATAGTTTTGTTGAATGTTTAATGCAGAATTGGTTGACCTTTTCCATAATCTAGATGTTTGACGTTAATGAAGTCATTTGAAATATGTTTTGGGTGAATTGTGGTCTTCTCTCCTGGAAGAAATTGAGTAGAGTAATGCAATCAGATAGCATGTACAAGGTTGCATAAAACAGAAGATATATTTTGTTCAGTTTAGAAAAACATTTATTCCTTAAACTTTACAGTTTTATATGCATATGTAACTCCAGGTCGACCTGATCTGGGTCTGTCATTAACCCCCCCAGTATTTTGTATCGGGTCCATAGGTTTGAGATGGTCTGACTGGACACGCTGAAGTGCCTTGTCACATCATGATGCAATGTCCGTCCTTGTAAACGGCCGATGGCGTTGTGTCGTTGAGCTTCTGTCAGTCTTTTCATTCTCTTGTCATCTATAGTGGCTTAAAGCAATGCATGCGGGGTAACATTGATGTGGCTTTTTAAAGCCTACAGTCATAGGCTTCAGCTCAAGGTGTTACACAATTTCATGATGCTTGTGCATTTCATTTAGGGTGCGTTTTAGCGATTCACTGTAGACGTGAGTGTAACGTTACGTTTTTGTTAAACGTTTCTTTTTTCAAACGTTTTGTCGTCGCCAACCATTCCCCCACATGCTGGGATTCAGCATGGATTGGTTTGTCTCAAATATTTTCCTAACATCCAAGTTTGTCCTATGTCAAGTTTCTTTTTTTGAAGAGTATATATTCTTTCTGCTCTTTTAGTAACGATTACAGTTAATTATTATGAAAGACATGTCTCTAAAGCTAACCATTTTACTTAAATGTTTGTTTAAACTCTGTTGTTTGACCGACAAAGCAATGTTCATTTGAAAATGTAGAAAACACGTTGATAAAGAATAAAACATACTCAAATACAGTTAAGTATCAACATTTTCATGTTGTTACACGAAAGAGGCATATTCCTATCGTCTGAAGAAAATTAGTTTTCTTATTTACAAATGTGTTTTAATTGAAAACATGTAACGTGGTTGATGATGTAATGTGATGTCCTTGATGCTGTTGCTGCTGCTGCTGCTCGGGCTGTCGGAGAGTACATTCCTCATTGTTCAGGATCTCGTAATAGGATGAAAATCATGGAAGTCAAACCTTTCAATGCCTTTCTGTGTTACGTTCTGATAATGTTTAATCTTCATAAGCCATATGTTTTTGATGAGGTGGCAAAAATGTAAATGTAAACGGACTGAGGGTGGACTATGCGATACGACATAGGTAGATATCGGTCAGTTGTGCCAGAAGTGACGTATCTTAAAGCTGTTACTTTACCAACTTGTGATAGAAAGAACTGGGCATTGATTTGATTGAAGTTCCACACAATCAAGAAAAAGTTTGTATTGGAATTTTCGTTTGGCAATTGAAATGGTCCTTAAGAATTTAACTGGTGTGTTTCATCAAGACATGATAGTTTGTCAATATGACAGGCAAAGGTCACACATAACGATCTTGGCGACTGGGATGACTGTGCTCAGATGACTTCATAGAAACGCCGTCTCATTTCAATCGATTCTGAGGTCCCTTGTAAACGATGATAGTGAAAGGAGACGATGGTGGTTATTCTCTATGACGTTAAACATTGTTAACCACTGTTGCTGCAATGTTGCTGACTGGCTGCCGTTGTAACCTGCAATATTGCTGACTGGTCGTCGTAATACATCTGCAATATTGTTGATAAGTCCCGGAGATACATCTGCATTACTGGTGATTGACTCCGGTGATGCATCTGCAATATTGGTGACTGACACCGGTGGTGCATCTACAATATTGGTAATTGACTCCGGTGATGCATCTGCAATATTGATGACTGACACCGGTGATGCATCTGCAATATTGGTGACTGACACCGGTGATGCATATGCAATATTGGTGACTGACACCGGTGATGCATCTACAATATTGGTAATTGACTCCGGTGATGCATCTGCAATATTGGTAATTGACTCCGGTGATGCATCTGCAATATTGGTGACTGACACCGGTGATGCATCTGCAATATTGGTGACTGACAACGTTGATGCATCTGCAATATTGGTGACTGACACCGGTGATGCATCTACAATATTGGTAATTGACTCCGGTGATGCATCTGCAATATTGGTGATTGACTCCGGTGATGCATCTGCAATATTGGTGATTGACTCCGGTGATGCATCTGCAATTTTCCGCCCTTTGGTTGGGCTGGGTTGGTTGGTTGGTTGGTTGTTTAACGCAGCACTCAGCAATATTCCATGCTGTATGGCGGCGGTCTGTAATCAATTGACCAGACAATCCAGTGATCAACAGCATGAGCATCGATTCACACCATTGGGATACGATGACATATGTCAACCAAGTCAGTGAGCCTGATCACCCAATCCCGTTAGTCGCCTTTTACGACAAGCATGAGTTGCTGAATTCTAATCCGGATCTTCACGGGTCGGGCTCTGTTGGACTTGGAAGGAAAGAATTAGGTTCCATCTTTATTTCTTGTGTAGTAAGGGACATGCTTTAAAAGGGATTGCAGGGAGAAAAAGCATGCAGTTCAAATGAGTATTGCCGAAATAGGTTACTTTTAAGATTAGATTGATGTTTAGAAGGCTAATGTTAAATGTTGAGTATAAAATAATTGATAAAATGGTTAGATATAGTTTATTGAATGAGATTGTATATCTCATCAAAATATGACAAACATCTTTAAAAGAATCACATGTTTATTCACAAAACTATATACATTTGTATTTAAATCTTTAAACTATATACAACACAAAGTTGACTCTGCCACATTTATATGGACATTGACCCCAGTAGTAAACGGTGTTTTATGTTTTCCCAGCTGTATACATATTAATATCTGCTTCAACAGTATTGTGTTTTCAATTTGTGAAATACTAATTATACGGCTACTCTGAACCGCTGTGTCCAGTCACATTTAGGTGTATGAATCAAACATTGGAGTAAATATGTTTGAAGCGTGTAAAATATGTCATTCACAGAGTGCTGCATATGGACTATATATGACAGATAGTATCCCATCCCGACGTGTCAGGTAGATATTATACCTGGAGCAAATACGATCTCATAAAATAATTTTAACAAAGACGTAAGACAACATGTTTTTTCATCTTGGTCGTGTTAAGAGCGGAACACATCTATCCAGTAAATATCCTCATTCTTTCTGAGTAAATTGCTGTTTCTGACTTGTTACAGCAAGCAACGACAGCGCGCTGAATTCATTCGGAACATCTCAGTACAAGCTTCGGGTTCACTGTCTGTTGAAGGGTCTATATGACTCCATACTATGTGACATCTGGGGTACATTTGCCGCAAACCATCTGTAAAATACGCAGTTAATGATTTTACAATATTTCCACACCTCTTTACCCATCGTCCCATGTTCTTGTTCTGATTCCAAGCTTGAAACATGGGCATGTTGTTTGTATGTTCAGTCACATCACGGTACACGCCAGATCCCCGTGGTTACACATGGACGACTGTCGGGTGTAATTACGTCACTGACCATTGCAGAGACGTAAGGTGAGGTGAAATTTTTGTTTTAACGTCGTGCTTGAGAATATTTCGCTCATATGACGACGTGCATGCGTGTGTATGTGTATGTGCGGCTGATTGTACTAGCCCAGACTGAAGCTGGTTTTATAGTGCTAGCCCACTGAGATACCATGCCGCAGTGAAGCATGAATACCCCACTCAGACACATTATACTGACTCCGAGCCGACCAATCCTTGTTGTACCCATTAATGCCGAGCGCCAGGCAGGGACCAACAAGTACCATATTTTAACGTCTTTTGGTATGACGCGGTCGGGGATCGAACCCACGACCTTCCGCTCTCCGGGCGGACGCTCTAACCACTACCCACGGGGGCGGTCCCATTGCAGAGAAAATAAACCTAACATTGTATTGTCTCACACGCTGTGCCTGATTATCACAATGTATCGAACACAGCGTTGTCATGGAGGAGTCGTATAACATGTTTCAACTCATTATTATTTGTGCAGTCTCGTTCTCTTCTGTTTTTAGATTACCCATCTCTAGTTTTTGGAGTCTGATTTTCTTCCATGCCGTTCACGATATCACCCAAAACACCGAGCCTGACCGCCCGATCCTTACAAGCCATTCACTACAACATAGGAATCCCCTTAGTAACCTATTGTGTTGCCTCTGGCGACTAGCAGTGCAGTCATTGCCCAGAACACATTCATGAAAAACAAAAACATACCTTGCTTCCTTCAATGACTACAATGTGAGTATATGACTCGGTGGCCTAGTTGATTGAGTGGCACTGACATGTGCTCATAATATGAATCACTGGTTTGTCATTTAGTGCTTTATAAATATTGATAAATAGCAAAGGCAGATATCAGTAGGGAGGTTTGAGTAATTGAATCTGAATTATACCGGATCCGAATGCGCATGGCCTAGTGGATGGCGTGTCTGTCTGAAGATCGAACACGGGAGTTCGATCCCAAGCCGCGCCAACCAATGTTCATTAAAAGATGGTACTTGTGTTCTCTCTGCCTCTCGTTATCAAGGGGTCAAAACATGGACGGATTAGCCTGGGGTCAGTACATTGTGTCTGAGTAGGGAATTTATGTTAAACTGAGGCGTGGTGTCCTGATGGGCTAGCGTTATACAGACATCAGTCTGGACAAGTTATCCAGCCATACACGCGTGCTTCCAAGCCGATACATCAGTGCAATAATCATGACAGCAACGGTAAACTCAGTATCACCTCGTCATCTCATCGACCCGTGAAGGTCCGGGTTAGAATATTGGCATTCAGTAACCCATGCTTGTCGTAAGAGGCGACTAACGAGATCGGGTTGTCAGGCTCGCTGACTTGGTTGCTAGATGTCATCGGTTCCCAACTGCGCAGATCGATGCTCATGCTGTTGATCACAGGATTGTCTGGTCCAGACTCGCTTAATTTACAGACCGCCGCCATATAGCTGGAATATTGCTGAGTGCGGCGTAAAACTAAACTCACTCACTCGTCATCTCATCTGTAGCACGGAATGATAAACACCACCCACGTCACCTACACCCTAAAATATATATAAAATACCCACACTCAGTGCCTACGTCATGGTTATAGGTAGAACCCATAACACCTGTAAACGTGAAGAATAGGGCCCATAAGTAGGTCATGGCCCTTCGCGAGACCTTAGTATTCCCGGTAACAAAACAACGTACACTTGGTCCGGTCTAGTAAAGTGATATTTAGCGGTCGCGCAAATTGGAACCAGAACTGGTTCTTGAATATATGCTTGTCACCGGTATCGGAATTAAGCTGGGCTCCGTCTCGCATATCGCAAGTTGGCGCGCGCAAAGGGTGGCGGGAACCGGGAGTAGCGCCTCGCGAGACTTTCAAGTCCTACAGGTTGCTGGAGAGAGCGTAAAGACAGATCGATCCTTTGTGTAATGCCATATCTTTCTGCATGTCAGACTTCATAACGCAGATACATGTGTGTACCTTACCAATGCATTTAGATGAGTCTCGTGTTGATCTCTCTCATCATTAATTGTCTGCCTATAATGTTTTCATGTCACGTTATAGGATTGGCTACATCCTGCTGCGTGATGGTTGATACCGACAATTGTGCTGTGACAGGAGTTGGAAGGGTTTGCCGTCCGGATGATTCTTGAATCGTGTCTGGAATTGTCCAAGACGATCTCCAATCATTTGGGAAAAGTTCACAAGTGCAGGGCTTCACGACGAATTCAATTCCTGTTATTCTAATGCAGGTTATCATTGGAAATTCAGTTAGCTTGAAATTGAATCAAATTTTGAATCGCTTGCCTTGAAGTTGCTCCGACTCGGTGTATCAAACCGAACTCGTCCATCAAAAGAACCAGCTGAGAGGAATCGGTGTGATGACGTTGAACGCTTGACTTGACTTTTGCACTAATTGAAAAGATAAATACGGTTAACATAGCTTTACATCGCTGTGGTTTATTTTGATCATATTTAGATTGACATGCGATAAAGAATCTTGAATTAAGTTTTAGTTTCTTGGTTGAATATTTCCCAAAGTAACAGGTGCATCTGCGATTGCTTTTCTTCTAAGTAGACTGGCGTCCATTGCGTAAAGCAACTAACGATCTCTGAAGATGAACAACACGTCTATCTGCGGGTTCACGATTCATTATTTCTTCTCCAAAATAATGCTGACATGAAATAGAAGAGTCGTTTATCTGCGTAAGGGTTCGTCCCTTTGATGTGTGAAAGTTTGTTTGTCGTGAGTTCACGTCCAAGATTCGTCTCCCTTTTTTGGTTTCTCAGCCCCTCATACGTTTAAAGATAAACTGTTTGTCATTTTGGCCGTTGTTTCTCATACCGTCATAAAACAGAAGTAACCCCCATTCCTCAATCCAAGCCCTTGTTAAACCTTTCCGTACGAACATCGCTTCATAAAAGTACAGGGGCGGTGGGGTAGCCTAATGGTTAAAGCGTTGGCTCGTCACGCCGAAGACCCGGGTTCGAATCCCCACATGGGTACTATGTGTGAAGCCCATTTCTGGTGTCCCCCTGCCGTGATGTTGCAGGAATATTGCTAAAAGCGGCGTAAAACCAAACTCAGTCAGTCAAACCGCCATAAAACAGAAGTAACCCCTATTCCTCAATCCGAGCCCTTGTTAAACCTTTCCGTACGAACATCGCTTCATAAAAGTACAGGGACGGTGGGGTAGCCTACTGGTTAAAGCGTTGACTTTAAAGAACCACTAAAACTTTGTCAGATTTTGTTACTCTTTTAACCATTACATATGAAAGATTTGTGGTTAGTCTTATGCGGAACACCAAATTTATTCTTTAAAAACTTGTGGTTAATTAATACCGAGCGATTAAAAGTGGCCTGTGGGTGGGGTTGGGGTGGGGGGAAAAGTCGCCTGTCTCCCTCTCGCCCGCCAGTGAAACCACAGACAGGTTACGTAACTCTGTCGCCAGAGCACTGCAGTGACGTCATATGAGGAACGATTTTCAGTTAGTTGTATAGAAAATGTGTAGCACGCTCATCATTTTGATGATTTCTCGACATCAACGACGACATGCCGAATCGTTGCTTTCTCGTGAATTGCTCCTAGGGGTCGGGCGATGGTGTCCCCATGCACAGATTTCCACAGGACCCCACAGTTCGTGCTAAATGGGTTATGTTTGTGAGTGCGAAGCGAGCGTTGTGGAAGCCTGAAACGATATCTTACTTGTGTTCAGATCGCTTCACGGAAGTTAAAGAATCAAAACTACTTACTAATTCTAGTAAAATATGCATATGATTGATGACCATAAAGATTTTCTATGACACAACTTGTAACATAACGATTTCTTCCTCGGAAGTGAGTTTGTGGTCGAAGTAACAATAATATTGTAAGTAGTATTATATTCACACCCACCTCGCTGCCACGAGAGAAATTGTTATGTTATACGCTATGTCATGCAAAATCCTATTGGCCATCAATAAAATACATATTTTACTACCAGTAGAAAGTAGTTTTGATTTTGTAACTCGGTGAAAACAAACCTAAATACCATTTATCCTCAGACTGGCGGATGTTCCCGACAGGGCGCCGCCATTTTTAAAAATAAAAAAAATCTGTTAGAATTAATGAGATTATAGTTTGTTTTCATCAAGTTAGAAAATCAAAACTACTTTCTACTCGTAGTTAAATATGTATTGGAATCATAACCAAACGGATTTTGCATGACACAACTTATAACATAACGATTTCTTCCACGGAAGCGAGGTGGGGGTCGAAGTCACAATACTGCGCGACAAATTCCTTCTACATTCCCATGGTTAATGTCCATCACCAGTATGTAGATACTAGTTAATGTGCGTCTGTATATTTGGTCTTATAATCCTAATTAGTTTATTATCATACTTGTATGCATTTTGAAACTAAATAAAAAGCAGACGATCTGCTGATACTTATAGTGAATTTATAACGGAACTGTAATATCTAGACATTTGATAGTTTGCCAATGTGAATCATAATTCGCACACACACCCTAGTGCATGTTATCTGTCTCATTACACTTCACGGCGAAAACAATGATTCTGTTGAATGCTACGACAAATGAATAAAAACAAAATGCAAATATTAAAATTAAAACAGATTAAAGTTATAGGAACAATATCAGGCCATTACCTTGTTCGAGGAATGTATCCATCAATATCCACAAAACTGTTCCAAATGATGTGTCTTTTAACAGTTTAATATACGAAAAAGTGATAAATCTTTTCAGGTATTGGTGTATAGTCTCATTGGTCACCCAAGATAGCACACCTGGCAACTAATTGCATAATGTCCGCCTTTCTTTAAAAACAGTAATTTAGTTAGCCAATAATTGGCAATCAATCAATGTATTGCCGGTTAATCCTTTGAAAGAAGGACGTTGTTTTTACGCAGACACCGACACGACAGAGTGTATTCAGTATAGATTAGTAAATCTACATACATAAACACTACCTTTTGACAATTCCGCTGTGTAAGATAAAAGTAATTAATCAATCAGCATGTTATCGGTTAATCCTTTGATCGATGTTTATAATGTTGAATATTTACTCCAGACACAAGAAATGCCAAATGGGAACCTTTGTCGGGTAATCTAAGTGTGTTACCAATAATTATACCTGTTATAAATTCATTAACTGACCATCAAGTGAATGATGACAAATAACATGTGTAGGTTTATACCACCTAACACAGGTAACAACAAGGGAGTATTAATTGCTGTATTGCATGTGAAAACTTATGGGCCGACACTGTTTTGAGAATACAAACAGATTTTTACATGACATGATTAATTATCGAGGTAAAATGGGATCAATTTGGATCAGTCATTATACAAATAGGGCCTAACGACACCAATCGATTTTGACAGAATCGTCTATGAAAACAAGTTGTAACTCGGAAACTAGGCAAAGCAGGAGACAAAATTAAATGACAGTAGATTGTGAGAACATATAGCTTTCATTTTCCACAACAATTGTCACGATTTCAGGTTTATACAAGCCTGTAAACAAGATAATTTACCCCCTAAAATGTAGATGAATTCTGCATCGGCCCCTAAAGCTATTCCTCATATGACGTCACAGATGCGCGCCGCTCTGATTGGTTGAAATTTCGTTCGCGGGTTAGAATTGTGCATTGTTGTCAAAAAGGTCGATTTAAGTCAATTAAAGGTCGAAATGAGTAGTTTTAATGACGGGGTTTCATTTATAACGATGCCAGTTAGTGATTTATGTATTTGTACCCTCTAGGGTTTATGTGACCTTTAAATTTCCCTTTTGAAAGAGGATTTTTATGGCATTTTCTCTCCTGATTTTTCAAAAAATATTTCCACTTCAAGGGAAACATATTCTGTGAGAGACACTAAAACGAAATACATCGTAGCGAGTGTTTATTATATGTAACACAAAATTCAAAATTACATGCGATCACAAAAGCTCTTAATGTTTATTCCAGTAATAATGACTGACAATCACCTCTATATTGTATCTACTCACAATGACATCTGCAGTTATAGCGAGGACAAATGATCAATTCGTTCACTCGTCACTTCGTATGCTCTTGTTTGAATCCCCGTGTGGTGCAATGTTAATATATCAGGAAAAGAATTCGATAATAGAAAGATTCCATTAGACATGCAATATAGTGCTGAAAGTCAATAATGACACCGGGTGTTCAAGAAAAGGGCAGGCAGGTCCTGCTCTGTCGTCTCTTTGGTCCCATTTGCTATTGCTGGAATATTGCTAAAATTGATTAGCATTATTTTATTTTACTCTGTGAAAACGTAATGCAATATCCGGAAGAACGACTATTTAAGTCTTAATGACTTAAATAACAGCTGCTGTGTGTATTGGATTAATGGCCTAGGTTCATTTCCCAAATGGGCTTATTGTGTGAAGTCTCAAATGTTGCTGATATTTCTGAAATGTTGCTGAAAGCGGCACGAAACCGCGCACTGACTGCACTATATAACACACTATTAGAGATTCCTTGTCCATCCAGAAATAGACTGAAAGCCATGCCAACTCGATATAACAACAATATCTGTCACGTCTTGAACCCATATTACGCGTGTCTGACGTTGATGTTAATTAAAAGCCTATCTTTAACCATATGAATAATAAATCAACTACTTCAGAGATGAGTGATTGCGAATAAACAAACCATCTTCTTATGGTTACTGACGTCACAGACGCCGGGAGAGAGACAGTCAAGCTGTGAAGTACCAAATGAAGTCAGTATCAAAGTGAAGTGTTTTGTACGCCAACAGAGTTGTTGGTCATCATGAAACATAACTCTGTTCCTAACCAGTCTTAAAGCTTGTGCCTATTCCGTTTGTTTCTTGACAATAAAACAATTTTAATCGAAGCGATCTCAGCTTACATGTTGTTTATATGCAATATGTCTGCATCACAGTAAACGCAGCGGTAACACGTTTTTATTTTGTACTTAATGTCCACATATATTGTCTAAAGACATAATAAACGAAGAATCTACACGTTGCAATATCGCAGGATAATGTGTACTGCTGCAAAACAATGCTTCCAAAATGTTTTAATGAATATCGGAATGAAACCGCCACGTTAATGCTGGACGTGTTTACTGTCAAATCTCCTGTGCATAAAACATTTCATTAGAAACATAAATTTTCCAATTTTTTATTGGTTTCTAAAGTTTCCTTATTGATTTTCATCCGAAAATCGGGACTGGCTGGAAATGTCGCCTGTCGAATGTATACTGTTCTGCGCTTTGAAATATACTACTAGGAAGAATTTCCATATTATTATAGTTAATGAATAATGACGGTTGGGTATTGTAACAAGCATCCTTCCCATTGTGGGCGTTCTTTAACTAACTGAGAAGTATAATTATACCAAACGGGCAACTCCGTATTCATAATTCGCCAATCCTGTATATTTTAACAGAAAATGTTTTTTCTTCTCCTGGACGGGAGCTTACAAGATGTGTATTGTGTACCCTGATATCCATCGTACTGTCCAACTTGATGAAACATTCGGATTACCGGAAGATAGCGGCAAAAATCTCTCAAGCTGATGAGGCAGTCTTTGGTGCTTGGTGGTGATGATGTCAAATCCATTGATACGATTGTTGTTTTCACTCAGGCTCGATGTATTGAATGCAGATTTCATCCAAAGTGACAAAGCGTTGCAAGAACCTTCCTGGGTCAGTAGCAAACAGAGCAAGATTATCATGCGACGTATCGTACCTTTTGCGTTTGAACACAACAAGGTGATACTTTCAGGTGATAGAATGAACTATGTCCTAAAGAGTACCTACTCAACCAATAATATGACGCTCTGTCATCACCATATCGTTGATGTTGCGAATCATTGCTGGTGTTGCTGAAGTCACAGACCTTTAGGGCAGGGGTTGGCTACAAGCTTTCCCCTTAAAACACTGCCAACTTCTTTCCGGTGGCATTGGAAGGGTCATCACTGCACGTTGCTCGAATTTGTTCCTTCACTTTACTGAGGGGCAATGGGGTAGTCGGATGGTTAAAGCGTCCGCTCGTCACGATGAAGACCCGGGTTCAATTCCCCACATGGGCACAATGTGTGAAGCCCATTTCTGGTGTCCCCCGCCGTGGTATTGCTTGAATATTGCTAAAAGCGGCGTAAAATCATACTCACTCACTCACTTTACTGACCTGTCATAATTGAACATTATGCTTAATTGATTCAAGTTAGAACTTTTAGAAATCGTATTAATTTGCTTCAGTATATGACAAAACACATTTCACTTTTGTTTTCATACTCAAAGCTTAACTTGGAGCTTAACTTTTTTCCAGGCGTATATCTCATTAATCCCAAATCGACTTGAAGCTCCTAAACGTTGAAGTGTGTCTGTAAATACAACTGAATCGTTCGTCAAGACTTTCGTCAAGGAGTCGTATTACCAGTGGGACACGCTGTAAGGAGTGGGATAGTTATTATTGTGCATGTGAAGTAGCCCCGATTCCTCGCAACACTGACGTCGACGATGTTTATCCGCCGATGATGACGTTAATGTGGATACAGACGCAGTGATGATGAACAAACAGCGGTGTCTATATCTCCCTGACGGCGTCATATTACCCCAGCGTGGTCCTCGCGGCTTCATCAACGCTTGTTGTGCCGACAGGAAAACATTCTGTAAGACCATGGTGGGCCGTGCTCGTTGAATGAACCTTCAGTACAGCACTTTCAGCTGTGTGTGGACCCTGGGGCAAACCTAATTATGATCGTCACGTTATGGCTGGGGTCGTTACTGCTAGGTTACACGTATTCTATAGTCACTCACATAACATATTAAGTCAGTAATTACGCGGAGCCAAGCCTGTGCGCTGATTCTGGAAGCAATACAAACTAACCCTTTGTATGCCTCTAATGCCCGAGTTCGCAGGTAGGGAGTGTGATGAAGCCCTAGCATTTCTAACCCTATGTTTGAAATATTTTCTGTATGGCACACTGACTCTTTCTGTACTGATGCACTACACGTATGCGTTCCATCCTTCAGCTCCCTCGACAATGACATATTGCTGACTGGCAACTGCAAAAAAAGCTTTCTAGTTAATGGTCTCTACGACGTAACCACAAGTCAGCATAAAACGTAGCTTTTAAGTTAGATTGGTGAACACTTTCATGAAATTAGGCGACTGGGAAGCGTGGAGGTTAAATCGAAACGCTTGTTCGATTCCACATATTGGTTCAATATGAGAAACCATTGCGTTTTCTCCGAAGTAAGCATGATTGGATATTCCTTTCAACTCTCCAGCATATGGTATTTACATTTGACAACTTTTGACGTACAATCGGGTATGCTCTTTTTACCAAGATTTCAATGAGTGGCATACTACTCTTGCTCTGAAGATGTTCGATCAAGGTTACAACATTTAAGGCCCCAGTAAAGCTTTCAAAACGTATTTATGGAAGACATGTGGAGGATATTTCCAATTTTGATCCAGCAGTGACAAAAATCACTATGTCCGATGCAATTACATATATTGACTGTATCATTGTACGTTCCCAAATTATTTCAGGTGAACAATTGACAAGGCCTTGTATGTGTTTATGATGGGTGCCACCGGTGGGACAGGATACGCTCACCTTTTTCGCGAACACCTGGAACATCACTATTTAATAGTGATTCATACAGACATGCTCTGTCATCGTATCGCATGGTGACATTCACTGGGTTGTCTGGTCCAGACTCGATTGTTTACAAACAACATCGTACAGCTGTAATACCGCTGGAGCTTACACATACTCATAGTCACAATTGTACAATCAGCTCTGCTTTTAACAGATTTCTTATTTATGCGGAAAGGGTTTTGTCGCCTCTATTGAAGATTCTTTAAGTATCACTCATTTGAAGTGTGTAATTATGTGACTATCCTTTCATGTGTATTGGATATTCAACTTAAAACAATGGACATACAATACGCTGGACAATCGAAAATGTGCACTGTTAAATTATCAAGTTGTGATTAACATAAAATTGAATCTAGAAAGACATCAATAAGTAGTGCAACGTATAAATCTATGCCAAATATACACTACACGTGGGATGCTTCAAGTTTATTTGATTGATTTTTAACGCCGCACTCAGCAATATTCCAGCTGTATGGCATGGGTATGTAAATAATCGAGTCTGGACCAGACAACCAAGTGATCAACAGCATGAGCATCGATCTACCCAAATGGGATACATGTTTCAACCAAGTCAGCAAGCCTGACCACCCGGTCCGGTCAGTCGCATGGGTTGGCTCAAGACCAATTCTAACCCGGATCTTCACGAGTACGATGCTTCAAGACCACATGAGCAAACCAACAGGAAATTCACTAAAAGAACGACTCGGAGTTGAAATAATTGGATTGTCGAACACCATGACTCCAGGAAGGAAATATTTGCCCAAATAAACGATTAATGAGGTATAACAACAGTTGGTAGGTAGTCTGGTGTTTCTGTTCGTTATCAACCTTGTCAGTCGGATATAGATCTTAACGAGCTGTGGCTGACTGACTATTATACCTCGTAACCTGTAGACACAGTAGGCCAGTTGCCTTGATGAAACTAACAGTGGAGCAGGATGCACGGTTACCACGGAACGCTACCGAGCGTGTGTGTATCGGGGTGTTTTCTAGGAGGGACATCTGTGCGTAACCAGCTGCCACACGTGGCCTCGACACTCGGCTGACCACCGATCTGACCATCTGCTGCTGACTTTGGATACGGAGATTGTGTAGCTTACACTGACAAGACGCCGACAATCCCATCTTGATAGCGTTACAGGGGACACCTTCATTTTATATCATGACCCTGCACTCCTGAGGACGTAAACAGTAGGGGCGATTGGGTAGCCTAGTGGTTAAAGCGTTCGCTTGTCACGCCGACGACCCGGGTTCGATTCCCCACATGGGTACAATGTGTGAAGACCATTTCTGTTGTCCCCGTCGTGATATTGCTGGAATATTGCTAAAAGCGGCGTAAAACCCATACCACTCACTCACGTAAACTGTAAATCCTTTTTCAAGAATATCATCATGAATGCACACGCCCAACTAAAAAGATGAGGGCGGAGAGATAGCCTATGGTTAAGGTGTCAGCTCGTCACGCTGAAGACCAGGTTCGATTCCCCACATAGGTATAATGTGTGAAGTCCATAACTTTGTCTCCCTCAATATTATTTCTGGAATAGTGCTAAAACCCTACTCACTTACTCAGGGCTATACTATGCTAGTGCGATGCACGTAGTACTAGATAACTAACGGAATGTAACTCTGCATGTTCACAGTATCCAAACCGACACTAATATTACTGAAGCCTCGAAATGATCAGTCTAAAAGACCTTTCTTGTCAACCGTACGTACAAGACATGGCCTTGCTGGACTGATACTTGAAGGCTGTTGTCGTACAGAGGTCACGTGTGCCTGATCGGCGCCATTTTTGCTACAAACGTTTAAAACAAATTAGGTGTGGAGTCATGAGAGCAGCCATGAAGATTTGTATTCATTTAAGTGGGTCATGTTCCATATAATATGATATGCCACATGCAGGATTCCATTCTGATTCTTCTCGTTTGTTCTTAGGATTGGTTCACGACAAAAGTCCATCGTTTGATGGCATTTACTGATGAATCTAGGCATACGAAAGTGCAATTCATTACGGAAAGCACCGTCTCATGTTCTTTGGTGAGGGAGGTTGGGATAGAGGTTGTTTTTGGTGAGGGAGCTGACTTTCTTCATTTCCTGGAACTGTGGTAATGTAGACTTGCCACATATTCTAGAATTGCAAGGGCTGTATTTGTTCCAGGGTCTGTATGACCGCCGAATCTGAAAGTAAAGAATTTCAAAGTTTTCGGGGTCGTTTTCATTATGTTTTCTGAAAATAAGTTAGGAACCGTCCAGATTTTAGTCTAAGAGGTTGCTGACCATCCCATTTAGAATAGCCGCCTTCTTCCTGACATAATTGTCTCGTTTCATTACAGTCTGTCTGTTGTAGTTCCTCTCACGGCTTACCATGATTGACAGTTCCTGTTTTGATGCTACTCTCCGTTGATTGAATACTGACATAGTGGGCGTGTCGAGTTATGTGCATAGATTAAACAATCACCTGATACATGTCACGCCACAATTATGTATTCCTTCGCTTGGAATGTTTATTAATCTTGTAGCTTCTGTCTGCTTTAATTCATACGATTGTTTTATATTGTTTTATGAACTATGGTAAATATCCATTTGTTACGTTATCTAATTAAAGTATAAGGAGTGACTGTGTATATTTTCGGTTCATTGAGGTATGAATCGAGGTATACATGCAAATGTTGTTAGAATCCGCTAAATGAAATAATCAAGCAGTGTCAATCACACCACGAGATTGCATCACGAGAGCAAGTCTGAAGGACTATCACTGGCGCATGTTAATCAAGAATACAACGAGTTCAAGTGAAATGGACCATTCTCAGAGCATGTTACTAATGTATATTGCCAGTCAATGGACCATCACAAGACATTGCTATTGACGTACTATACAACAAGTTACTTTGACATCACCAGAGCATGTCAGTAACATAATATCACCAGTCCATGGGCCATCACCAGAGCATGTAAGTAGCGTATATTGCCAGTCCATGGACCTTCGCCAGAGCATGTCAGTAACGTAAAACACCAGTCCATGGACCATCACCAGAGCATGTCAGTAACTTAATATCACCAGTCCATGGACCTTCGCCAGAGCATGTCAGTAACGTGAAACACCAGTCCATGGACCATCACCAGAGCATGTCAGTAACTTAATATCACCAGTCCATGGACCTTCGCCAGAGCATGTCAGTAGCGTATATCACCAGTCCATGAACCACAACCAGAGCATGCTTTTAGCATCATTTGACATCACCAGAGCGTATATCACCAGTCCATCAATCATCACCAGAGAATGTTACCAACGTATATCACCAGTGCAGGGATTATCACTATAATTTAAGATAGGGAAGTCCCATTGTGTATCATCAACTGATACCACATTGACCAACATCATGGCTTGCTTGAAACATGAATCACCATTACAAGCCCTGAGACCATTAGAAGAGCTTGTTTGTAACGTATATCACCCATTAATTCCGCAGGGACCATCTCAATAGACTATCAGTATCGTTAATCACCGGTTCATACTCATGGGAAGTGCCTCTTGTAAATCTGACTATCGTGTGTGATTACCATCACATCTTGCATTCTTTAGACGTAATGACAGAAAAGGAGGTCGGACCAGCATACTACATTGTTAACAGGTAGCTCATGTAGTAAAAGAGAGTTCGTGGCAATCTCACGGCTGCCTGTGCCATATATCAAGCCGATGTAGAAAGTATTTCCGGATTTAGTTATCTTGTCACAAGTATGAACTCTGGGAATATGTATCGCCTATATTTATACTTAAGGCGAGGTTTGCCTTCAGTCGTCACATCTCCGGATGAAGATATTAACCTTATCAAATACACCCACAACCCTGTTGTTTTATTCATTTTACAGGCTGCTGTAACAGATGTAGTTCATTTATACAGTAGTGATCATGTTTCCTTCAACGTGGTTAGGCGAAAACTTAAACTCGAATTCCCTTAAGTCGAACTATTACTTAAGACAATGTAACTTTACCATCCCAGCGGAATCCTTGTCTCGAACTACCGATGGTCCTACAGGTATTTTACAATCGCCTCTTAATGATAACTAACCTCGTTCTACTTCGGTTATTTCGAGAGTATTGCTTTGTTGTGTTTACACCTTTGAACAATTGTCATTCTTATGAGGAAACTCTTTTACTTTTACCCATTTTCACGAGAGTTTGGGGATATTGATTACATAATTGATGACGAATTGTTTTACGTTTGTTTATTGTTTAACGCCGCACCCATCAATATTCAAGCTATATGTCATCGGTCTGTAAATAATCGAGTCTGGACCAGACAATTCAGTGACTAACGTCATGAGCCTCAATCTGCGTAAATGGGAAATGATGACATACTTGACTAATTGACTATTAAACAATTACTAGTACATTATTGACAATGAGATTTTGATTTTTTTCCAGTTAAGTGTTTATCTGCTTCATAATTTTTCAACAAAATACTTAGTCGATTCTGGAATTCCAACCTACGAGTAGATGTTCTTGGCCACTTAAAATGAACTGAGGCGACTGTGCAGCTCGTGACCCCTCGAGGAGAAATAATTAGTCGTCACTGTTAAAATTGTGTTTCAGGTTTATCCACGTTTACACTTTCGTTCGTAATGTCGTTGCCTCTTCATCATTTTATAATCCAGCTCATGGTTTGGAAATTAGGGTTTCGAGACAGGCATACGAATGCCCCCTATGGGCTTCCATAGATGGATGATGCACTTCAAAGCGTAATGCGATTTGTTGTTGAAATCAAACATCTCAGATTTATCATTCAAAACGCGGTATTTCAACCCCGCTTATGACGTCACCGATAACGTTGCTAGGTAACATGTAATTCAAGGAGCGGTTAACTGGGAAATGTATTAATATGAGAATGCTGGTTTCCAAGTGTGCCTGATTGCTTTTCACAGGATAATCGGTGTATAACTGCTTGTGGGAAATAGAAATGCATTAGAATTACATGGTGAAGAAATGCCTTATCTAATGTACGAAAGTGCCTACTAAAAAACTCAACATTGTTTTATAACAATAAGGTAATTTTTATAAAAATCATGTGATTTTGTGAATCAAAGGCCTCGTAAATTCCTCTTTGTTGCCAAACCTGGTGTACGAGTTCACAGGAGTGCGTTTGACGTATAGACAAACACAGTGAAAGCAAATCTTAATGCGTTTGTTTGGTTGTGTTGGCATAGCATACGGATGTACAATCTCTATTGTACAGGTATACAAAAGATCCATCACAAGTTGAAGAAATGACCCAGAATGTGTCCTAAGCCTGGGGAATGATCGATATTAAAAATGGAGATCTCCGGCCATACAATGGGACTCGTGAAATGACTTCAGAATTGACCGTTAACCATTCGTGGTGTTATCAAAGCATTCCATCGTTGCAATAAGTGAGCCGGAAATATTGGGTATAACCATAGAAGACAACACCGGCGATGCCGCCATCTTAGCAAACAACACTACATATGGATGAAAGAAGATGCATTCATATTGAAACAGACGTCACTATATTTTTATTAATATTTTATTTATTTATTTATGTATATTTTTTCGGTTATGAAATTACAAGACGTCAATTTATTTATTTGTTTGTTTATTCGCCTGTATAATGAAATTTCATATGGCACAGAAGTTAAAAGAAGTAACACTGACCTATCTCAAAAAACG
Organism: Haliotis rubra; assembly: GCF_003918875.1. Taxonomy (NCBI): domain Eukaryota; kingdom Metazoa; phylum Mollusca; class Gastropoda; order Lepetellida; family Haliotidae; genus Haliotis; species Haliotis rubra. The sequence continues at coordinate 9,289,246 of NW_025764891.1, forward strand.
TTACATTTTCTAAATTCAAACCAGAGGGTATCCTCAAGAAACCACTTGATTTCACCCGCCCGTCCGTCCATATTTACATGTTGTATCGCCAAGACCTCACAAACAGTCATTATGGATATTCATCCGAACTGATTTTATCGGATCCCTTTAGATGTCTTACAGGGCTGTGAGTACAGATATCAGCAAGGGATAACACATGTGAAACATTTACTACTGAATGAAGATTGTTTAATAGAAGCGACTAAAACCTTTCACATCCATAAGGAATATCAGCTGAAATCAGAGTCTATTGTATAATTGTGACTATATCATGAGCATGTGTTTGTTTCAGCAGTATCACAGCTGTACGATGTCGTTTGTAAACAAATCGAGTCTGGACCAGACAATACAGTGATTGTCGCCATGCGATACGATGACAGCATGTTTTAATGAATCACTGTAAACTAGGGATACTATTACAGAGCATGTGTTTTGAATCACTATGAAATAGTGATGATACCAGGTGTTCGCGAAAAGGTGAGCGTATCCTGCCCCACCGGTGGCACCCGTCGTAAACGACGCAATCAGTAAAATTTCTATCGGTCAATGCCACAATGCAACAGCCCGACATTGTCCCTTCCAGGAAGTCATACCTTTCCCAACATTTTGTTGACGGCTCGCTGTTGTCATGCCAACCTACAACATCATGTTACCAATAAACCAACTAGATAGAACCGATGACATGGACGTTCATATCTGGGAGTGGCCGTTATTTACCCAGCTTAGGAAGTCTTTGATGTTTGGATGCAGTAACTGTTTGAGACTTTATAAGTCAATAGAATCCTCAGTGACATCACTTCATCCCCACAATAATACCATAGAGCACTTTGTAGTCACCACATACCACGTGCTAAATTGCTTGTGTTATTTACACACAATCTTAACGTGTGGGTGATATTAAAAGGACGATGAAGGTATTAAGTTTCCACGTGTGCATCCATGAAAATGTCATATACATATATCGTTGGACAAAACGCTTGTAGCATTAATCATATCAAAAACTACTTTCAACACAAACAATCCCACACACATCATGGGCTGCCAATACCGACCACACATGTGTGAATTGTGTGGGTTGAAACACACAAGCGCCTTTCAGGAAGTGTTAGTGAACCATGTTTGATTTTCTTTTTTGACAGTTGCGAGTGTCATATGAAGTAAAAGGTCACATGTAATATAATCATGTTGTTTGTCAAATGGTATTAGCCAGCAAAATGTATTTGAGTTATGTCCATTACTCCTTTACGTTTTGATTTGTTTCTAGCTTTAAGAACTCTCATGAATATTCATATGTTGTAGATGAAATAGGGACGGTGGGGTAGCCTAGTGGTTAAAGCGTACGCTCGTCACGCCGAAGACCCGGGTTCGATTGCCCCCATGGGTACAATGTGTGAAGCCCATTTCTGGTGTCCCCAGCCGTGATATTACTGGAATGTTGCTAAAAGCGGCGTAAAGCTAAACTCACTCACTCACTATAGATGAAATATACGTCTTGTGTGCCTGCAGTTTAAATCTTCACTTAACAACACCCAATTTCCAACACCCAGCACCAACACCCCATTTCCATAGTAACATGAAATCTTATTGATGAATGACGAATTGCACTCAGTCTGTATGGTAAGCTACAGACTATAAATCATAACTGTGTGTTTATGAATCACTTTAATTTGGAGAGGATATCAAGTGTTCGTAAAAAAGATTAACGTAATGTTCTCGAAAGGGTGGAAATAATCACGGCTGAATATTGATATATTAACAAGCAGTCAACCAAGTCACCATCAACCAAACATGGGGATCTATAATCCGAACCCTTGCAGGTGTTAAGGGGCGTTCATATAGGAATATGTTTTGTTTTACTTAACCCACAGCAGTGATACATACATGCACACACACACGCAAGCACGCACGAGCGTGGCAATGTCGTCGATGTGGATTATGTCAGGTTAAAAAAGGCCAGAATCATTTCTATTTTCTCTTTGGTGAACGCCAAGGAGTTAATCAATCACAACCAGATTTTCTCAAAGGTTGTACCTAACTCTTACAGAAGAAAGGACATTGTAAGTTTTAAATATCAGCACGTTGACCTTTCCAAATCAGCTTATGATCAGAAATAGATGAATAGGAAAATAATTATGAACCATACAGACAGGATGACAGAATTTAGAAGCTATTTGATGGCATGGTAAAATTCAGGAGCTGATGAGTTCATTTAATTCTCAACCTCCTTCACTTATAAAGAGCACAATAGCTGCAGTGCTGAATGCTTCCGTATATAAATATAGAAATTACAAATCTATTTGTGGTAGAACTATATTTTAATCGGATGTAATGTGGGAATAGACTGTAACAAAAAAAGTCATTTTCATGCAATTCTCAAGGTATTTAATTTCGTTCGATTTATAATAAGTTGATAATCATCAATATAAATAGAAGTTTAAATTTACGTTTGATGGAACAGATTTAGGGGTACTATTTCCGTCTCTCAAGACTCAACAATGAATCAGATCAACATAATGGAAAAAGTTTGAAAAGAGAAATTACAATTATGCGCATATTGAATTAAAATGTATGTGATTTTCAAATTCCTTTGAACATTTCACGATTAAGGGATAGTGAGTAAGGATGTGCTTATTTAAAGGTCACATGCAACGTAAAACACAACTTTGCAGATTCTGATACCTTTGGGTATGGACTTACCGAAACAAAGCGTCAAAAATGCAAATTCAACTTATAAAGTTGAAAAATAACGCGATGAAAAAAACCGCGCGAAATCGGAGTTCAAACGTTTCACTAATTTTCCCCCGACTTTTCGGGGGAAAACTGGCTTCAACAGCTGGGCTGCGCTCATAGCACGTGCGCAGTGAAATAGGTTCGCGCAGCTTGGAAGCAGGGTTGTCCGGTGAATACTCGGTGAAGGCTTTGGTGTGAGCTATTTTTCTAATGTTTTGTTGATATCTCACAGACGCGAGCTTTTTATATGTTATGACAGTAAATTAACTGTTTATATAATTTCATTTGTCTATTTCACCACACGTTCTTCTTACCGAGTCAGTTCGATACTTAAAAGCAATGTCATTATTTCGCGTTGACAGAATTTCTAACTGTGATATAGATATGTCGTTGTCACAGACAAAACTCAATGTCTTGTTTTATTGACACCTGTGTGTCTGCCTGCCTGTCTGCTAATGACAATATTCAATACACAGCTGCTATCACTGACCACATGCAATTTGAACTTAACACCTATCAGGCTATACACCATAAACAAAAGGCATTGATTTATGGCCCGAGTTCGGTCTCTGTCACATTATGTAATTACACAGACAGGCAGGTGTGATACTTGAACACATGACATGTAATGATGTCTGTTGATTGTAAAATGTTATACACAAAAAATGAGCATGTATTTACAAAACCCAACATCTCTATATATACACACACACAATGAGCTGTGAGGGCATCTGCAAATGAACCAGCCGTTACACTTGAGTGCACACCCACCCGCTCTGACTGGGTTCGGTATCCCGGCTGCTTCATTTCTTGTGAAGTAAACCCAAGTACACAATATTGCACTTTTGATTTGAGATTGTACGCTTATAATTTTGTTTATATGTTTTTTCATAACCAGCAATGTATATTATATGTCATGAATAAGTGATAATTGTGTTTTAATTATGTTTGATTTTTTGGTTGCATGTGACCTTTAAGTAATATCACGCTGTGTAAGTTTAATGTAGAGGCCACAATATGGCAAAAATACGGCAAATGTGACTTTAAATTCCAAGTCACTCATTTGATGGGGAGCATCGCCTATGGTGAAGTAAATCAAAATTTAACCACAGCGGTGAAAAGGAAGAGCACGTGAATAGTGTTGGCAAGACCAGACGTATAATAATAATCATAATCTTGGTTTCAAACCTACGTTCATCGAATCCTGACATACCTAGAGGTCGCAACTCCCAACTCGCCTTTGACGACTGGGCTTCTTATGCCCCCTAATGCATCGTTACACATATTGATGCATGTAAAGAGCGTAAAGTAACATTAATTAAACCTGAACACAGCAGAGACGATATCCTGATGACAAGACGATATCCTGATGACAACGCCAATCCCGTTATTGCTCGTTGTTGTCATTTTCCCGCTTCTATAAAATTTGTGGCAATATCATATATCCTTCCGAACTGACAGTAGGAAAGGTCACCATATGCCGATTAAAGCCTGGCATTCGGGAGACAAGCAAACACTTTAACAGTTAAACCACTCGACTGCACACCCACCCCCACACCCCCGCCCATCCCTCCCCACTCTCTGCTCCTTGTTGTTACACTAATATCCATCCAATATCATTATCTAATCAAATTTCCACATACAATTCCGGATACCGAATGGCCAACGTTTCTATGGCTAAAAAATAGTTCCTCTTTTGATGAATACCCCTGAGGATCCAGCGAATTTGAAATAAGGAAACAGTTATGAGCGAACAATGTGGTTAGGATCGGTTGCATAATGGCTAGGTCAATGTAATCATGTTATCATAGTCCTCAACAAGATACATCACGTTGTGTTGACTCGGACCTGTGAGTATGATTACATTCATTCAACAAAGTCCTAGTTCCCCTTCCAACAAAGGTCTTCCCTCTGTAGGGTATGTAGTTCTGAGGGAAATTGACTTTCGGAGGTTAAACTAATGGTACTGTACACATCTGTAATATTTGTTTTTAATCACGAGTAGCGATGTCAGGATTAGATATAAGCCAAATATAGAAAGTGGACAAAAAACGGATATGCAACTACATTGTATCAAATGATGGCCGTTTAAACGCAACAGAGCGCTTCTCGTACCTCACAATGGGCGGGTAAATACAGATGTCTGTTGGCATGGTGATAAGGGTGATGATTATAACCTTGATATGATTACCGCTGTTTTAATGATTTACACATTCTGTTTTTCTAATGTACATATATGTGAGCATGGAAGCTTTCAATCCCCCAGGATTGTAACCGAACCAACAATAGTTTCATACTGATCTTAAGTCCATCCGGAACTGGTGTTCCCTTCTTAAATGAAAATACTGTCATTTTAATATTTAATTGAATAACTTTATTTACAGACTAGGCGCAGCTACATCTTTCAACCATGTGTGGATTCCAGTTTAGGAAAGGCTGAATGAAAGCAATGCTTATCGTAAGAGGCGGCAGAATGGATATGGTGGATATAAAATTGGGTTTAACGTTGTGCTTGAGAATATGTAGCTCATATGACGATGTGCATGCGTGTGTATGTGCGGCTGCTTGTACTAGCCCAGACTGGTTTTATAGTGCTAGCCCACTGAGATACCATGCCGCAGTGAAGCATGAATACCCCACTCAGAAACATTATACTGACTCCGAGCCGACCAGTCCTTGTTGTACCCATTAATGCCGAGCGCCAGGCAGGGACCAACAAGTACATATTTTAACGTCTTTTGGTATGACGCGGTCGGGGATCGAACCCGCGACCTTCCGCTCTCCGGGCGGACGCTCTAACCACTACACCACGGAGGCGGCCCATATGGTGGATATGGGACATTGCAGCTGCTCAAGCTGACCTGTAACACATATACGCATTCACGCACATACACGCTCACACATCGCGCGAATACGCATATACGCGCAAACACTCACTCACACGCACACGCACACATTCAGATGCAATTTCATAACGTATGTTTGTCATACTGTAGAATCCCTTCAGCAGAAACATAGCTACAAAAAGACTACACAAACATAACTTCTGAAGCAGAGACAAAACTATATTGCAAAAACAATGCTACACTAAGAAATGCATAAGAAATACTAAACAATACCACCGACATGCTACTACACTAACAACACCACACAAGAAATATACCACTGTCGATAAATTTAATACTACACATGCAGTACTAGACTTTAATTGTAAACTAGTGTGACAATACTATATTACGAAAGCAATTCTACAGTCACTGTGGCAGAGCTGTATCCCATGAGCAGTGCTAGAGTTAAAACACCTCACAAGATATATTGCACAATCGATGAATTCAATACCACAGAAGCATGGCTAGACCATAATCCTGCATCACAGAAGCAATACTACTGTGACAGTGTTATAGCAGAGGAAAATACTACTCAAACAGTACTAGACTAATGACACCACTCTTACAAAGCCGATACCATTCAAGCAATAATAAACACGATTAAATGAGTTTAGCTTTACGCGGCTTTTAGCAATATTCCAGCGATATCACGGCGGGGGACACCAGAAATGAGCTTCACACATTGTACCCATGTGGGGAATCGAACCTGGGTCTTCGACGTGACACGCTTTAACCACTAGGCTACCCATTTACACGGGAGCCGGGAGCAACAATTTCTTATCAGAAAGAACACAAAGTTGATAGCCATCAGAGACAAATTCTAGTACCGACCACAGACTCATGCAAATGAAACTCCAATCTCTTGTATTATCCCCTATTTTGTATTGCTATCACGTCCTAAGCCCTTGCAGGCTTTTTCACAAAACTCCAATTTGTGTTATGGTCCTTCTAGAATTGCAAGGATTACATTGACAAAGCCAAGCCGTATATTTAGTCACCAAAGAAACACATGTATGACTTGACAACGACTGTTCCAATTGTAGTTCCGTTTGTCATGTCTTTGATGTAATAATTTATGCATTGTGTAAGGAAAGAAATACGTTTTTGGTGTATACATTTCCTTGGGAATTTAAGTGGTCATAAGTTGGATAGAACACTGGCAGAAGACAGCTGTGTGGCTTTGTCCGGGTTTGGTGTACGTAATATTGGAATCAAGGGGGATTTGGACTATGGTACTTGTACGCTATGTAGGGACGTTGGTCTGATGAGCTCAGGAAGTTTTGCTGTTTGGGATCAATGTCCCAGCTATCCGATTTGCGTTCTTTAGTTGCCAGGCGGTTTGGTTGGTTTGTTGTTTAATGCTGCATTCAGCAATACTCCAGCTATATGGCGGCGGTCTGTAAATAATCGCGTCTGGACGAGACAATCCAGTAATCAACAGCATCAGCATCGATCCACGCAGTTCGGGGTATGATGACATGTGTCAACCAAATCAGCAAGCCTCACCACCCGATCCTGTTAGTCGCCTCTTGCGAGAAGGATAGGTTACTGAAGATCAATTCTAACCCGGATCTTGACGGACTGGGAATGGTCGCATCTGGTCCATGTGTGGACATAGTTTCCTGCTTGTCACACATTGCAGCCTTCCGAGCATGATGTTACAATTCTTTGCTCTACGACGATCGTAAGCCTATGCTAAAGTTACGACCATCTTAACGTTGCGATCGCTTTGTACAACGACACATAGTAGGCGGCATTTGGAAACCGTACTCCCTCTGAGACTCGACGGAGCGGTTCGTGACTGCAACAAGATACATTTTCAGCATTTTAGCATATCTAGAACCATGCAACTCTTCTTTATTTGGCATTTAGAAGTTGGTATGATGAAGAGGAACACGTTATATGGATTGACAACTTCTTTATTGCAACAGATACAATGTTTTGGTGTGGATGATAACACAGTTAACATCACTTGCTTCATGTTGTCCACATCTTGTTCCTCTTCATACGACACCCGTGAAGGTCCGGGTTAGAATGTGCCTTCAGTAACCCATGCTTGTCGTAAGAGGCGACTAAAGGGATCGGGTGGTCAGGCTCGCTGACTTGGTTGACACATGTCATCTGTTCCCAATTGCGCAGATCGATGCTCATGCTGTTGATCACTGGATTGTCTGGTCCAGACTCGATTATTTACAGACCGCCGCCATATAACTGGAATATTGCTGAGTGCAGCGTACAACTAAACTCACTCACTCACTCTTCATACGACTTTTGTTCATAAGTTCTTGTATTCATGGCGTCAGTAAAGCTTGTCAACGTTTCATGGCGAACATAGAGATAACATTTCAAAATTTGACACTTTAGTGACAAATATGAGGTGAGGTGAAATGGGGTTTAACGTCGTACTTAAGAATGTTTCGCTCATGTCGCAGTGCAGCATGAATACCCCACTCAGACACATTATACTGACTCCGAGACGACCAGTCCCTGTTGTACCCATTAATGCCGAGCGCCAGGCAGGGACCAAGTACTATATTTTAACATCTTTTGGTATGACGCGGCGGGGATCGAACCCGCGACCTTCCGTTCTCCGGGCGGACGTTCTATGCCACTACACCACGGAGACGGTCTGACAAATATCATATCCGATGCAATTTCCTGTTTTGACTTGTGCCATACGTTTGTGAATGATATCTTTGTCCATGTTCTTAAAACACTGAGTCCCCACATGTGACGGGTGACTGGTGGGGCAGGGTGTGCTCCTCTTTTGGCAAACATTCCGTATCGTCACCATTTGAAAGCAGTTCATCAACATTATGATTAAGTCGGAATCGGACTTCATAATGGAAAAATAATATGGAATAATTTTGTATATCATTAAAAGCAGCACAAACGATCCTGCTTGGTAAGTCGATTGTACTTCCATGACTGCAATACTTGTCACTGTCATAACTGCGTACGGGGTATCAGATGTCCCTAGAGCAGTTACCTACTATTGTTGCGGCTCCAGTTGTCGTGGGCGGTGGGTGCCATGACTCTATACTCGCATGGTCCGACGAGGGTCGCTTAGTCAAGGAGTGAGAGGTCGGACGGCAGTGACTCCTATCAAAATGACATTCATGTACGTAAGCATATCTAACTCAGCACAGATTCTATACTGACATAACTTTTACTGTGCCTCAATCGATCTCTTCATATCATTTGACTCGAACAGACCATGACAAGCATGTCTCCAAGAGGGAACTGCAACGGTCCAAGTCCGATCGTCCTGCTGCCTTTGAATCCCGCACCACCTAGCAAGTGTCAACGGTATTTTGTTATAACTAATAACGCACGAGTGTAACATTGTTTATTTAACTGGTTAAATGCATGTACAGACAGTATATTCTTGCAACTAAGCGATATGTACGTATGTTTCATACTTGTATTTAAGTTGTACATTATGATGTAAACGTGTACCTCTAATGCCGCCGAACGCTTCCGTAATGTAAATAATGTTCAGTTCAGTCAGTTCAGTTCAGTTCAGTTAAAGTATTCCTGCCTTACGCACATGTCCAAAGTTTTTGGCCATTCCATGGCCTCATGTCTTGCCTCGTGATCGGAGAATTGCTAAAAACTGCTCATCGATTATTCACCATTAACTAATATCTTATGATTCTAAACATTGTGCTTCCCACAATTGATATGTTCTATCTTGATTTATTAAAAAGCAACGACAGCATCGGCTCCAATAATTCCAAATAATAGATTTGTTATACTTTTCTTACGTTTCAGGAATGCATTTTTACATCTTAACATTACCTACTACGTTTTTCAGATTTTTATAACTATTTGCGAAACTACAAAAGATCTAAGATGACTACTACTACCAAATACGTCCATAAGCTGCAGCAGTGTGAATTAAAAGAATATGAACAAACCAAAATGACGGATAAGCGGGAAACGGAATTAGGAAAAAGGAACAACTCCTTTGAGGTTCGTTAGAACAATGTTTCCTTTATAGTCAGGAAGCACTTCGCCAAACGGTTCCACTCGTAACGATGAACATCACCCTATAAACCTTTCCCAGAATCATTCCTAAACCTCCAGCTTTTTTTTCCAGCAACTTCATGGTGACATAATCAATAGCTTCATCCTAAAAAGCAATGATTTTTAACAAATTACTGCCGACGTTCGGGATAATATAATTAAATACGCAAATATGAAATGAAAACATCATAAATAGTTTAACCAATATTGATTTTCCGATACAAAAATGGTTGAATTATTTAGATGATTGATATGTACATGAAACTAAACGCGCATAGAATTGGGCCCATTCAGGAATATTACCATTATGACATTTTCTTTGATGTTCCTGCAGATTCGTGATAAAATGTGTGTCAGTTGGTATCAAGCTGTCAATCATTCATTGACATATGATGAACGAGAACTCACACGACAGTTTGCCCATTGAGGGGCCTCTGTAGAATTCGAGTTTGCATTTTAAGAAGAATAAACCATCCAGTATCACCAGTATCAAAGGCCATGGTTGTGAGTTAAGCTTGAATTAAAGACCTCCATTTGCTGCAAATTACAAACCAGGGGAGACAACTGTTCAGGATAATGGCAAACAACCACGACAAAAAAGGAGCAAAAAGTCCAACCAGTTATAGCGTGATACTTCCTGACAACCATTATCGTCGTATATTACACGTGTCTCGTCGATTCTCGCGGGAAATCGCGGTACCTCGTTAACGACCAGCTTGATGTGATTCGGGGAGATTTGATAGTTTCAAACTCACTGAGCAGTAATGGAGTTATAAAATCGTGAAAGGGACTTTTACTCGTGAAATATGTTCTTGTTAAGAAGCTTAATAGTTCCCGATCAATATTGAAATATAAAGTCACTGTTCGCAATTCCTTTCAGCGCATGAGAACAAGGTTTTTGTGCTAGATAATGGAACTCGTGCTAATGATCTCTTTATAAAGATCTTTAATATACCAAGAATTTTATCAAACTACCTAATACTGACTTTTAACGACTAAGACGCGCCTGTAATCATTATAATAAACATCGATGTCTTGAATTAAGAAACAGTAAGCAGCATTAAGGGTTTTGTGCTCGCAAGGAAGATTACACTTTGATCAAGGAGCTCAGGATTTAATGGAAACTTTCTTGGATGATACTTTAACTGATGCACGGAGTTGAGATCCTGCTGAAAGATGCGACTGTAGTGCATATTTATTGTAATGTTGCATGGGTTTATTGTAATGTTGCATTTATTGAACTTACTCATATTTCTACGCTTGTTTAACGCCTATCTCTTACTGTCTCATCATTCAACTTACTTTCAGGTTTGACGTGCATCGGTCCATTCTAAGCATTATAAAGACATCATTCCTGCGTGTTCTGATGACAATGGTCCGCTGGTTCCGTTAACTACAAGTTCATACAATCACTCACCGCCGTGGGAACGGGTGGTGCAGTCGTCCCGGTTCCACTGTTCACTGTACAGAGATTCGTCCGTTAGACGCACCTGAAGCCCATAGGGGTCCCTGAATATATTTTGGGATGTCTGCATCACTTGGAACATTCCATAAACACCGATTGCAACCCACATCTATACTAAGCCCTCGCAACACATTGTGATACTATATACGCGTCTTCTACTATCTCAGCTGCTGCTGCTACTGTTGCTAGAACAATTCTGCTGCTCTTGCACAGCTGCTATGATACTAATACTACTACTAGTACTACTGCTCCTTCTGCTACTTCTACTACTACTACTACTACTACTACTACTGCTGCTGCTGCTGCTGCTGCTACTACTACTTCTACTACTAACTCGTGAAGATCCCTGTTTATCGTAAAGGGCTACGTGCCCGAGTTAGAATGGGTCTTCAGCAACCCATGCTTGTCGTAAGAGGCGACTAACGGGACCGAGTGGTAAGGCTCGCTGACTTGGTTGACATGTCATCGTATCCCAATTGAGTAGATTGATGCTCATGATGTTGATCCCTGGATTGTCTGGTCCAGATTCGATTATTTACATCATGCCGCCACACAGCTGGAATACTGCTGAGCGTGGCGTTAAACAATCAACCAAAGTAAGAGGCGACTAACGACTAACGGCATCGGGTGGTCAGGCTCGCTGACTTTTGCTGCATGTCATCGTATCCCAGTTGCGTAGATCCATGCTCGTGATGTTGATCACTGGATTGTTTGGTCCATTATTTACAGACCGCCGTCATATAGCAGAGTGGGGAGTTAAACAACAATCAAACAATAAAAGATCAACAAAACTACTACTACTCCTCCTCCAATTACTACTACTACTACTACTACAACTACTACTACTACTACTACTGCTGCTGCTGCTGCTGCTACTACTACTAGTAATACCAATACTAATAGCACTACTACTTCAACAACACCATGCTTCCTAATGAAATACGCATTCATATCAATATTGATTTGTAATACTAAGACGGGACAGCTCTTAGCGGGTTAAGTACCCTTAACGCAATTCCAATTACGGTTACGCAGCACAATAGCCACGATCGCTTATTTCCTAATTGTATCACAGAGCTAAGGTTTATTTAATGAGTGGGTGTACTTCTCGGACGGAGGTTAATGTACAAATCGATACAGAATGTTACGGCAGTCAAGATCATCACATCCATCAATTCATATCATCTCTATATAGAGATCGGTGCGTGTGAGTGTATGCGCTGGCGCAGAACCAATATGACACTTTACTGTGAAATCCTTTCGTCTCTAAATAGCGAACGCCTCTTTCTATACGTTTTGACCAGAAACTGCTAGATGACCTGGGATAACTTTCAGGCTTGCCAACCTTAGGGTAACGCTTATAACTACTGAATAAGCTGCAGCCTGTAATATTTCTGTTGTCAACGTTCACAGCTACATTGAAGTTCAATATGGTTGAATCAATTCCGTCAACATTATCCGCTTTACATCGCTAAGCATTCACAGGAAGCCAAGTGATCACATGGAGTCATGAGGCTGAATCCCCGGTCTCACAAGATGAACATGATGTGGGGAGATTACAGCTGCCGCATTATCTAGGCTATTCACCTGGATTTAGGTTATTCACCTGTACCAATGATATGGCATTAGGTTATTCACCTGTATGAGCAGGTTGATAATATGTTATTCACCTGTCACCGTAGCCTGTTATTAGGCTATTCAATTGTTACAAATGCCTATTATTAGGTTATTCACCTGTTACAATAACCTGGAATTTGGTTTAACACCTGCTATAATAGCTTGGTATTGAGTTATTCACCTGTTACAAATGTCTGGTGTTTGGTTTAACTGCTGCTGTAATAGCCTGGTATTGAGATATTCGCCTGTTACAAATGTCTGGTATTAGGTTAACACTTGCTGTAATAGCCTGGTATTGAGATATTCGCCTGTTACAAATGTCTGGTATTAGGTTAACACCTGCTGTAATAGCCTGGTATTGAGTTATTCGCCTGTTACAAATGTCTGGTATTTGGTTTAACACCTGCTATAATAGCCTGGTATTGAGATATTCGCCTGTTACAAATGTCTGGTATTAGGTTAACACTTGCTGTAATAGCCTGGTATTGAGATATTCACCTTTTACAAATGCCTGGTATTTGGTTTAACTCCTTCTTTAATAGCCTGGTATTGAGATATTCGCCGGTTACAAATGTCTGGTATTAAGTTAACACTTGCTATAATAGCCTGGTATTGAGATATTCGCCTGTTACAAATGTCTGGTATTAGGTTAACACTTGCTGTAATAGCCTGGTATTGAGCTATTCACCTGTTACAAATGTCTGGTATTAGGTTAACACCTGCTATAATAGCCTGGTATTGAGATATTCACCTGTTACAAATACCTGGTATTAGGTTAACACTTGCTATAATAGCCTGGTATTGAGATATTCACCTGTAAAAGGTAATACACATGCTACAATAAACATTTAAGACTATTCCCCTGTGACAATAGATTCCTATTAAGTATTCAATGTCTGCTCTTTTGCAAAATTGAGTATGAGGTTGATTACAGTTTTCTAAAATACAAAGTAAGAAAATGATTTACATGTGTCTTAGAAGTGGGTCTAAAGTAGGACTTGATACTCTCAACTTTTCGTGAATACCAGGTAAAAATGTATCATCTCTCCATGATTGCATTGATTCATTAGCACATGAGTATACCTTGTAGTTGTAATCGTGCAATGGACTCCACTCTTAGCAGCGATTTATTATGACTGAGGAAAGGATTAGCTTACACAACAGAGTAGGTTTCTACCAATAATAACATACAACTGGAATTGCCTCAGGAGTATCCCCAGTGATTACAGACAAGAAGTTAGATTACTTTAAGCAATATTCCAGCTACATGACAGCGGCCGGTATATAATTTGCGTCTGGACCAGACAGATTAGTAATTGATAATATGATCAACGACCTGCAAAGTCGGTGTACAGTGACACGCAATTATACAAGTCACAAAACAGTCCATCTATTACGTCGCCTCGTATACCAGTCCTACCTGTTGTTGGCTGGTGACCAATTCTAACCCGGTGTCGTCCATGACTCGATGTCCTACGAACTTAATACCATTTTATCCTTGGGCCATAAGTCCTGGTGTTCAATGTCCTGGGTTATTTGGTTCTGGAAGAGTGAGTGAGTTTTGGCTCTAAGGCATTTTTATATGGGAGGAAAATCTGAAATGATTCAGTTTTCAGACGTTTGCGAATTTGGTAAGACCCACGTGGTGTTATGGTGCCTAGAGACATAATCATGGCGAAGCGGGATTCGAACTGCGATCGGGATACAATCATTGCCTGCACAAGGGTCGCGCCTCTGGGAAGCGAATGAGGGAGACTTAAACGTCTGGGTCACTCGTGTCACCGATTACTAAGAAACAGTGTCTATTTGTTACCAGGAACATTGTCCTTGGGAAGAAATTCCTATCGGACTAGAAGCTATTTTACATTGCACTCTCAGACAGGTCAATATGAGCAATTCTGACCCCCAGAGATAAAAAGGTAAGATTACAATTTATCATGGACGCGACATTTCAAGAACTGATTGCCTGAAAGTGTAATGACGTCAGGTGAAAGCGAGAAATGAGTCATTCCCTCCCTGTGTGACTAGGTACTGCGACACAAAGGAATAAATCTACGACCTAACCGATGAAGGCAACAGGAGGACGAACTCATTTTCAAAGTTTGTCATGTTGAGTTCGTGTTAACCATTTAAAGTGAGCGAGTGAGTTGGTTTTTACGCCGCTTTTAGCAATATTCCAGCAACATCACGACGGGGGACACCAGAAATGGGCTTCACACATTGTACCCATGTGGGGAATCGAATCCGGGTCGTCGGCGTGACGAGCAAACGCTTTAACTACTAGGCTAGCCCACCTCCCACCATTTAAAGGGACTTGGGTGATAAACACTTGTCACTTAAGACAAACAATGTTGAAATTCTGTTTTCAGATTTGGTCATTTGGAGACTACATCGAATCGTATTAAGGTCGCGTAGTTTTCCTGTCATAAAAAACACTGAACAAATGTCGGTTTACCTTTCCCTTGAAATGTCAGTGTAATATGCTTGGGGTTATAAACAGGTCACGTTCCAATTTAAAGGGCTGGTTTATGAGAGAAGAAACTAAATCGAAAGCACTATTGATGAACTATATTGAATTCTTACACACTTTCTGTAAAATGACCTTCCATTATTGCAAAGGAAAACGTTTATTTACGAGGTTGGGTTAAAATAAGGTTCATTTCGGCAGATATTAAGACCAGGAGTTTAGTATTTCTCTGACGTCAATGACGATTACACCCAAATCCTTCTATTTAGAGTGGTTATCTCAATGGTGGTTGGCTTAGAAGTCGCTGGAGACCCATACCACGACGATATACGTCAGAGAGTCTCTTTTAGGAGACGAGTGAGTGAGTGGTGTTTTATGTTGTGCTCAGCAATATTACAGTAAAGCAATCCTGGGAAATACCGTTTTATGTTGACTGAGAGCAAGAGATAGACGGAGTAGGCGCAAAGACTACTGAGGTCACTCGCACATGATCTTTGTGCAGGTATACCAGTTTCATGCATTAATTTGAGTCTTGTGATTCAATATCAGAAAGCTTTTAACACATTTGCAGTACAAATTAAATTATTTGTTAATTTACTGGAGTTCGTGGGTCAGAATACGCATTCCTATGTAATTAATCGACAGATAGAACAAGGGAATAATAATGATTCGATTCACAGCTCTGTTGAGCTACTTTTGTTTTATACATTATGTGTAAGGATACTTCGTGTAAAATGACCCGTATAGATTTGGGCTAGGTCACATCTGCAGCAACCAATGTCGTAATAGGTCGTAATCGGTTGTCAGGCTCGCTGACTGGGTTGATGTATGTCATCGGATCCAACTTGTGTAAATCGATGCTCATCATTGTGTTGATTATTTAAGACTCGGTAATTTAGTCACCGAGGCCATATAGCTGGGATATTGCTAAGTCCAAGAGCTGGAACATTGCTCAGTGAAATAGCTGGAACATTGCTACGTCAAATAGCTGGAATATTGCTCAGTCAAATAGCCGGAATATTGTACAAGTCAAATAGCTGGAACATTGCTAAGTCAAGTAGCTGAAACATTGCTAAGTCAAATAGCTGGAACATTGCTAAGTCAAATAGCTAGAATGTTGCCAAGTCAATAGCTGGAACATTGCTGACTGCTGAGTTAAACAATAAGTCATCTTCGATAGCACACAGTCTCCAAACACCAAGTGATTGCTGGCGGCGCTTATTGCGGAGCTTGAAGGTTATAGTCACATGACTTTATCCAACCGGGTATACATTTTCTGCTGGGTGAACAGAGGCAATTTGAACAAACTCACTTGCCTAAGGTGAGGCCACATGCGTCACATGTGCTTCGTTGTGGGGCAGGACTGAAGTCGCAGAAACTCTCAATATAGGGAACATAAAAACGACAAGCATACGTTTTCTTTTGATATTTACAAGAAATATCTGCTTCAAGAAGAGTCGATTGCACGATTCCGACTGCATGAGTAGTTCACAGCATGAACGTTTTCCGAGTAAAAGAAGGAAGACATCAAATTAATTGAATTGAAAACGACATCTGTGAGATATGAACATACATGTTTGTGATAATAATCTATATTCATGAAGTAAATGAGAAATACCAGATCAAGCTGTCATTGTTGAAATGTTGAAATTCGTATAACTCGCAATGGTAGGCAGCTGTTTCGGAGATACAATTACGGCGGGTATTGAGATGCAAGTTTTAATATCAAGGACATTTTTATGTAGCTCAGTCAAAAATATGTTCTGTTGGTGTGTCTTCTCTCAACGTTGATAACCGCCTCCGTGGTGTAGTGGTTAGAGCGTCCGCCCGGAGAGCGGAAGGTCGCGGGTTCGATCCCCGGCCGCGTCATACTAAAAGACGTTTAAATATAGTACTTGTTGGTCCCTGCTTGGCGCTCGGCATTAATGGATACAACAAGGACTGGTCGGATCGGAGTCAGTATAATGTGTCTCAGTGGGGTATTCATGCTTCACTGCGGCATGGTATCTCAGTGGGCTAGCATTATAAAACCAGCTTCAGTCTGGGCTAGTACAAGCAGCCGCACATACACATACACACGCATGCACGTCGTCATATGAGCGAAATATTCTCCAGTACGACGTAAAACCCAATTTCACCTCACCTCTCTCAACGTTGATACCCGTGAAGGTCCGGATTAGAATATCGATCTTCAGTAACCCATGCTTGTCGTAAGAGGCGGGATCTGGTGGTCAGGCTCGCTGACTTGGTTGACACATGTCATCGGTTCCCAATTGCGCAGATCGATGCTCATACTCTTGATGACTGGATTGTCTGGTCCAGACTCCATTATTTACAGACCGCCGCCATATAGCTGGAATATTGCTGACTGCGGCGTAAAACTAAACTCACTCACTCACTCAGCCTTGAATAATTTTACATGAATGAGTTTAGTTTAACGCCGCTTTAAAGGTGTATTTCATTTATGTCACTGCATGCCGGATTGGTACAATGTGTGAAGCCCATTTCTGGTATCCCCTGGAATATTGCTAAATGCAGCGTAAAACCAAACTCACTCACCATGTTGGTGAAACTCTCGATTGCATACTAAGTGCTGACAATCCCCAGAAATATTACATTGTCGAGACAATAGCATCCTGTATACCTAAGGGACACATCTTTGTACAACAAATTCTGATACTTTAGAAGACACGAGTGCCTCATTGAGCTATATGGCGGCGGTCTGTAAATAATGGAGTCTGGACCAGACAATCCAGTGATCAACAGCATGAGCATCGATCTGCGCAATTGGGATATGATGACATGTGTCAACCAAGCCAGCGAGCCTTACCACTCGGTCCCGTTAGTCGCCTCTTACGACAAGCTTGGGTTGCTGAAGACCCATTCTAACCCCGGCACGTAGCCTCTTACGATAAACAGGGATCTTCACGAGTTAGTTGTAGAAGTAGTAGTAGTAGCTGAGTCATTGATGTGTTTAACTGGTACTACAGGAAAACCGTTGTGTCGTAGTTGATGGGGTCTATGTAGATACTTCGAGTTATCCGAGGTTCGACACATTGGTGTTTGGCTAGAATTTGGGAGTATCATGGAACAATTAGTTTAGCCCTTCCCAAGAGAGAGCACTTTGTTTCAACAAATATACTGTTCCACGTATGGTATCTGCAAACTTTATGAGTGGTTTAGGGGCTCCATGGATTTCTCGTTTCTCAAACAACTGAGAGATATATCACCATAACATATGCAATGTAGGTTCTTTAAGCGCTTTCCTTCTCATACAATGGTTATATTCATTTTCTTCTTGCACAATACACAACAACCGGATGTCTTTGCAATTCAGAAATTGACTTGCTCTGACTCAAAAAATGGCCCACAAGAAAGGACTTTTGTTTTCAGGACGCATGGAAGTCAACACGCTGGCACCGGAATGCTTCTATAGTCTATGATCAACCGATGAGGACGAGGAAGGTCGATGAACGCGAGGAACCGATCGCAATTCTCACGAGATCCCAGGCACAGATGTAATGAAAGACCATGCAAGAGCTCCTGGACACTTGGACCTGTCGATTTAAATTACGCTGACAAAAAAGGGTTTTGTTTGTTTATATTTTTTTTAAATGTATATAATTTCAAGTAGGACAAAACGATCAATTAGGTGTCTTGGCAAGCTTTATTTAAATCATTCAAAACTCTAGTGTTTTCTATTGTATCTCATATCGTGTGATCTATTTGTGTCTGGCAGTTGATGGTTCAGGATGACATTTCCATTTATTTGTTTTTGTATATTTATTGTCAATGCACTTTTCAAAAAGAAATATGTTTTATGTAAAGGATGGAAGATCCAAATCGATAAACGCAAACTCTGTAACTTTAACATGTTTTGGAATGCTTTTGAACATGAAACTCGATCGGTGAAGAAGAAAAGGTTTCTGCTAAAACCTTTCAAATGCAGGTTATATTCTTTAAAGCATTATACCAAATCATACATGACGATAGACGAAATAAAGAAAGTATTCAAACAACACGGGATATATAGTCCTACATTAGATTGAACCTTTTTGGAATGAAGTGTGTATGGATGTTGTCATACTTCATTAGTTTGTTATCGCTTAGCAATGCCTATCAATACAGTATGAGTGAGTGAGTTTAGTTTTACGCCGCTTGTAGCAATACCCCAGCAATATCACGGCAGGGGACACCAGAAATGGGCTTTACACATTGAACACATGTGGGGAATCGAAGCCGTTTCTTCGGCGTGGCGAGGGAATGCTTTAACCACTAGGCTACCCAACCGCCCCCTAACAATACAGTGTGCAGAGGTGCAGTGACGCCATTGCATATGTGTACTTATACCTCCCAGACAATCATACACCGTAACCTTGTGATCTACCGCGACCATTCCGTGCCCGTCACACGCTTCCACGAAGAGCTATAGAATAGACTGGTTGCTCTCAGTTACCGTGTCACCCACTTTATCGAAGCATTGCGATATATTTTGAATCCATTCTAAACAAAATAGTTAGGGATCATGAATATGTTCGGGGATATTTTTGTGAAGACATGTGAAGAAATTCATATGAATGAAAGATATTCAAGATCTAACATTTTATGATGCTCATAATATGCAATAATATGTATATGATTATGATGTTTTTATATACTAAAACCCTTCGCTCTTCATGACGAAGGCCCGGAATCGATTCCCAACATGGATGCAGCTTGTGAAGCCTGTTTCTGGTGCGCTCTGTGGTGGAATACCTGTATTGGTGAAATATTCCTGAAAGCCTCTGACTCTGTATCTTGTTAACGTCAAGTCGCTCTGGCTCAACTTAAAGAACATAAACATGAAGGTTATACAAGCTGTCTTGTCAATTAGTACGTCAATCTCTATTCACTGAGTTTATTTGGCCTTGAATGCTGCAGACAGGAATGAAATATTTCACCGTCTT
This sequence comes from Haliotis rubra, assembly GCF_003918875.1. Taxonomy (NCBI): domain Eukaryota; kingdom Metazoa; phylum Mollusca; class Gastropoda; order Lepetellida; family Haliotidae; genus Haliotis; species Haliotis rubra. The sequence goes on from NW_025764891.1 coordinate 9,309,427, forward strand.
TCATCCACGGGCACACGGGGGGTCAGTAGGAAGATCGTGTGACGAGTTTCTTAATAAAATACTCAGATTGAGTTATACTTGTGTTGGCCACAGGGTTATTTTACAATATTGAACAAACATTATGGATAACAACTTCTTGACAACGGTACACGAATCTGACAACGGTACACGAATCTTTATCGATACGTCGAACTCACGAAATAATCACAAGTTTGTTCAATATTGTACGTCCTAACTTCTAAAAGGACAATAACAAGTTTATTTCTAACTGTGCTCATAGGGGGTCAAGGTGGCTAGTAGAGTTCATCTACAGTCCAAACTGACGTCATTGTATATCACTGGTTGATGGTAATATAGAAACATTTCACAAACCACCAATATGGCATTATTGTCTGATTCCGGCATAAATTCACGTGATGCGGGGCTTGTTGGGGTAGCCTAGTGGTTAAAGCGTTCGCTCGCCACGACATAGACGCAGGTTCGATTCCTCATATGGGTAAAACGCCTGAGGCCCTATTCGGGTGTCCCCACCGTAATATTGCTGAAATTTTCCTCAATGAGGCGTAAACCATACTCACTCACGTGATGCATATGTTAAATGAAATGGACTGTCTCTATATGGGGTTTCATGACAAACCTCGGAATATGAAATCAGTGATAATAGGGTTACATGACGTGATCAGACACCAGAAGGCAATTAACATTATCGTCCTATATATGCTCTGCTAGTTAAAAGAGGACGTTACAGTGAGTGAGTGAGGGTGTGAGTGAGTATGGTTTTACGTCGCTGTTAGCAATATTCCAGCAATATCACAGGCGAGGTACACCAGAAATGGGCTTCGCACATTGTGCCCATGTAGGGAATCGAACCGGGTTTTCAGCGCGACGAGCGGACGCTTTAACCATTAGGTTACCACACCACCCCTGAGAACGTTAGAGGTTAGGTTGTCAATTTAATAATTGAAAACACACTTTCCCAAGGAGCACCGCAATAATGTTGTGTAAGTCTTACTTTTATGCAACAGAGGTCCAGTGAATGTCATAACATTGTCTCATTGCAGTTGCAGGAATACACAAATTGATATGCCACTAAAGAACAAACAGTTACTGTTATTTGGTACACAAGGGAATTAGATAAACTTAAAATGAAATGTACGTTCATTGTACAAGCGTTCATTACTACCTTTACAGTTTGAAATATTTGATAATGGACCAGTCTAACAAAAGATCATAACAGAAGAAGCAAAACATTTTGTGCTACTGTCATAGCGTTTATGATCATGGGAAAACGGTATCAGATACATAAGCCATCATACAGAAAGTAAACTTAACATACCAATGGTGCAATGATATCAGGGCCTTGCGATCCCCAAAAATCACAACCCAGATACTTGCTCTTTCTGGAATTCGTTAACGTTTCCTTGAAATGTCACACTGGAAAAACGTAATGCAATAGCTGCAGCTAGCACACTGAAATAACAGAGCAGGGTTTTATTGTCTTCAATTGCAATCCCAACACACGCACAGAAGGATATACGCGTTCGTGTTTAATGACATGGAGTTGAAAGAGTCGAAAAGATTGTCTGTACTTAAAACTATTAAAATAAAGAGCACGCCTTTACTGCAGATGAAAATCACGTGAAGTCAATTTAAGATTTTCTGTTAAAAGTTGGATCAAAGAGTTTCGTGAAATTAAACGTTGACAAAGAACACACACCGACCACGAATAAAATATATGGGCGAATGACCTCAACATTCTCAGCAAAACGTATGCAAATCGATATCATCACAGTGCGTCCCTTACATTCATGTCGTGATATTGTTCCACTTTAACACAAAATGTTGATTAGATATTGGTGATTGAAAATCAAATATATATGTTTTAACAAACCGTACAATACTCAAAATCTGTTAATGTGACAATTATCCCAATCCTGGTTTTGTCTCATACTGCATACTTCTGAGACCATGGTGATGGTTGACGTTACGTGGGGATGGTGTACACGTTGATACAGATGTTGTTATCATGTGTTAGTTAATATTATAGACGAGTAAAACCCTCAACAAATTATCTTTTTAATAACCTTGATAGATATGATTGTTTATTGTTCCTTTGGGTTGGTTTTAATCTGACAAATCACAATGGCACTCCTCAAAGAGACTTGTAAGGAAATCCGGTGCTTCGTAGAACGAGACCGACATCCACAGAAGAATTCAGACCATGAAAACTCTTCTGAATATCTGAAGAATCTTTCCCAGCCGAAATGCTGACGTGAATGTGATAAAAATACATTTAGTTTTTCTATGAATAAAACAGCGGATAACACTTATATTGTTATATCTGAAGGGACATATTTCAGGAGAGTGATAACGTAAGCACCCATATCTTTCACTTCAAATTGTCTATTAATAATTATCAATGACTTAACAAGAAACTGCATGTGTTTCGGGAATACTTCATTGATAACACGTGAAATTCATATTGAACTGGTTTGGGCACCTAAGTGGCATGCACCAACCAGCTGACTTGAACTTCAATGCTCTCAGACAACCCTTTGTGTAGATAGAACAAACCCAAGGCAGATCGGACTAGATATTGATACAACATGATATTTACCATTTGTCTGTCTCTCGCATCTAGAAACGTCTTGACCCATGTTGGATTTCAGGGCAGAATAGCCTAGCCATGAGTGTCACAAGCACTGTAAACTGTGATGAAAACGAATTCAAAGGACCAATGTTACTTCGTTATAACCGTTGTTCGTTGTACGTATTTCGACTGAATACAGCAATTTGAACAAAGAAATCTGTTCTGTATCATGACCTTTAGTTCGTTATAATAGTGTACTTGCTCTGTTCGGTATAAATGTAGTCTACTGTACTTGCTGAAAAGAGGACAGAGTGGGTGAGTGAGTGAGTATGGTTTTACGCCGTTTTTAGCAATATTCCAGCAATATCGTGGCATGTGACACAAAGAAATGGGCTTCACACATTGTATCCATGTGGGGAATCGAACCAGGGTCTTCGGTGTGATGAGCGGACGCATTAACCATTAGGTCCCCTCAACCCCGAGATGAGGACTGGGAGGCAACGTTGAAAGTTGTCTATTAATGTGAGCCACTGTAACCAGGCAAAACTATTTGGGACTCGTGCTTTCAACTATTGACCAGTCACAGTTATTTGAGGGATACAGCTTCTTTAAAAACATTCACTCGCTGACCTTTTACTAAACCGTGATCGATCATACTGACAGATCATTTAGTGATCCCCAGACAAATGACATTAGTGTGATTCTGTAGAAGTTAAATGTAACCAGATCACAGCTGGAATACTGAAAACCTTATACAAATTTATCAGACATTTACAGTATATGTTTCAACTACTCTATTATCATCAGAAAAGTCCATCCCACCTTGAAAGACCAAGTCAATAATCATAAACACTAGTCTGCAAAACAAAAAACGCTGTTTCGCAAAATATTCTCAATAAGGCAATTGCTGTCCAATTGGGAAAGATGAATTCCCATTTACAGTAGTATCCCGATATCCCGAGCCTTCCTCCCAGCAAAGCCTGACATTTCTACCACGTGAGTTAAGAACCACCAGAAGATACGTTCATTACATGTGATGTTATACAAATAAATATCAAGTATGATATGACATCCGTTCTGTTTGTTGTTACTGCAAATGATCTGGGTTGTACACTGTGGGCATCTGGTAAAGGTCATCAGACAGTAGAGTTGGTGTGTGACATTTATACCTTTACCTTTCGATACCTTGCAGTGATGCTTGTTGATCTGCGAAAGACACCCGAGGGTCTGCTTTGGTGTAGCTTTGTAGTTGTGATGTTAGTTAAATGGTGGCCTTATACATTTTGAAATCGGTGGCTATTAAGCAATACCCAGATGTTATTACCCTTAGTATGTTTATTCCAAATTCAGGAAAATAGTGTACTTGCTCTGATCTGCAGCGTTATTTAGCTTCTGGAGTAAAACTATGTGTTTGTTATTCAATTATTGCAGCTATAAGGCGGTGGATTGTAAATAATCACGTCTCGACCAGACAATCCAATGATCAACAGCATGAGCATCGATCTAGGCATACGCGATATGATGACATGTGTCAATCCAGTCAGCGAACCTGACCACACGATCCCCTTATTCGCCTTTCAAGACAAGCATGGGTTGCTGAAGATCAATTCTAACCCACAACTGGAGAGATATATCACCATAACATATGCAATGTAGGTTCTTTAAGCGCTTTCCTTCTCATACAATGGTTATATTCATTTTCTTCTTGCACAATACACAACAACCGGATGTCTTTGCAATTCAGAAATTGACTTGCTCTGACTCAAAAAATGGCCCACAAGAAAGGACTTTTGTTTTCAGGACGCATGGAAGTCAACACGCTGGCACCGGAATGCTTCTATAGTCTATGATCAACCGATGAGGACAAGGAAGGTCGATGAACGGGAGGAACCAATCGCAATTCTCACGAGATCCCAGGCACAGATGTAATGAAAGACCATGCAAGAGCTCCTGGACACTTGGACCTGTCGATTCAAATGACGCTGACAAAAAAGGTTTTTGTTTGTTTATATTTTTTTAAATATATATAATTTCAAGTAGGACAAAACGATCAATTGGGTGTCTTGGCAAGCTTTATTTAAATCATTCAATACTCTAGTGTTTTCTATGGTATCTCATATCGTGTGATCTATTTGTGTCTGGCAGTTGATGGTTCAGGATGACATTTCCATTTAATTGTTTTTGTATATTTATTGTCAATGCACTTTTCAAAAAGAGATATAATGTTTTTTGTAAAGGATGGAAGATACAAATCGATAAACGCAAACTCTGTAAATTTAACATGTTTTGGAATGCTTTTGAACATGAAGTTCGATCGGTGATGAAGAAAAGGTTTCTGCTAAAACCTTTCAAATGCAGGTTATATTCTTTAAGGCATTATACCTAATCATACATGACGATAGACGAAATAAAGAAAGTATTCAAACAACACGGGATATATAGTCCGACATTAGATTGAACCTTTCTGGAATGAAGTGTGTATGGATGTTATCAAAGTTCATTAGTTTTTTATCGCTTAGCAATGCCTATCAATACAGTATGAGTGAGTGAGTTTAGTTTTACGCCGCTTGTAGCAATATTCCAGCACTATCACGGCGGGGACACCAGAAATGGGCTTTACACATTGCGCCCATGTGGGGAATCGAAGCCGGGTCTTCGGCAAGGCGAGGGAATGCTTTAACCACCAGGCTATCACACCACCCCCTAACAATACAGTGTGCAGAGGTGCAGTGACGTCATTGCATATGTGTACTTACACCTCCCAGACAATCATACACCGTAAGCTTGTGATCTACCGCGACCATTCCGTGCCCGTCACTCGCTTCCACGAAGAGCTATAGAATAGACTGGTTGCTCTCAGTTACCGTGTCACCCACTTTATCGAAGCCTTGCAATATATTTTGAATCCATTCTAAACAAAATAGTTAGGATCATGAATATTTTCGGGGATATGTTTGTGAAGACATGTGAAGAAATTCATATGAATAAAAGATCTTCATGATCTAACTTTTTATGATGCTCATAATATGCAATCATATGTATATGATTATGATGTTTTTATAAAGTAAAACCCTTCGCTCTTCATCACGAAGGCCCAGAATCGATTCCCAACATGGATGCAGCTTGTGAAGGATGTTTCTGGTGCTCACTGTGGTGGAATACCTGTATTGGTGGAATATTCCTGAAAGCCACGGACTCTGTATCTTGTTAACGTCAAGTCGCTCTGGCTCAACTTAAAGAACATAAACATGAAGGTTATACAAGCTGTCTTGTCAATTAGTACGTCAATCTCTATTCACTGAGTTTATTTGGCCTTGAATGCTGCAGACAGGAATGAAATATTTCACCGTCTTTCATCCACTGGCACGCGGAGGGTCAGTAGGAAGATCGTGTGACGAGTTTCTTAATAAAATACTCAGATTCAGTTACACTTGTGTTGGCCACAGGGTTATTTTACAATATTGAACAAACATTATGGATAACAACTTCTTTTGTTTCCTCAGTGCATCGTTTCGATACAGATTCTTGTACGGTTGCAGGAATTCCTGTTTGACAATGGTACACGAATCTTTATCGATACGTCGAACTCACGAAATAATCACAAGTTTGTTCAATATTGTACGTCCTAACTTCTAAAAGGACACTCAAACAAGTTTATTTCTAACTGTGCTCATAGGGGTCAAGGTGGCTAGTAGAGTTCATCTACAGTCCAAACTGACGTCATTGTATATCACTGGTTGATGGTAATATAGAAACATTTCACAGACCACCAATATGGCATTATTGTCTGATTCCGGCATAAATTCATGTGATGCGGGGCTTGTTGGGGTAGCCTAGTGGTTAAAGCGTTCGCTCGCCACGACATAGGCACAGGTTCGATTCCTCATATGGGTAAAACGCCTGAGGCCCTATTCAGGTGTCCCCCCCCGTAATTTTGCTGAAATTTTCCTCAATGAGGCGTAAACCATACTCATTCACGTGATGCATATGTTAAATGAAATGGACTGTCTCTATATGGGGTTCCATGACAAACCTCGGAATATGAAATCAGTGATAATAGGGTTACATGGCGTGATCAGACACCAGAAGGCAATTAACATTATCGTCCTATACATGCTCTGCTAGTTAAAAGAGGACGTTACAGTGAGTGAGTGAGGGTGTGAGTGAGTATGGTTTTACGTCGCTGTTAGCAATATTCCAGCGATATCACAGGCGAGGTACACCAGAAATGGGCTTCACACATTGTGCCCATGTAGGGAATCGAACTGGGTTTTCAGCGCGACGAGCGGACGCTTTAATCATTAGGTTACCACACCACCCCAGAGACCGTTAGAGATTGGGTTGTCAATTTAATAATTGAAAACTCACTTTCCAAAGGAGCACCGCAATAACGTTGTGTAAGTCTTACTTTTATGCAACAGAGGTCCAGTGAATGTCATAACATTGTCTCATTGCAGTTGAAGGAATACACAAATCGATATGCCACTAAAGAACAAACAGTTACTGTTATTGCATACACAAGGGAATTAGATAAACTTAAAATGTACGTTCATTGTGCAAGCGTTCATTACTACTTTTACAGTTTGAAATATTTGATAATGGATCAGTCTAACAAGAGATCATAACAGAAGAAGCAAAATATTTAGTGTTACTGTCATAACGTTTATGATCATGGGAAAACGGTATCAGATACATAAGCCATCATACAGAAAGTAAACACAACATACCAATGGTGCAATGATATCACTGCCTTGGGATCCCAAAAATCACAACCCAGATACTTGCTCTTCCTGGAATTCGTTAACGTATCCTTGAAATGTCACACTGGAAAAACGTAATGCAATAGCTGCAGCTAGCACACTGAAATAACAGAGCAGAGTTTTATTGTCTTCAATTGCAATCCCAACACACGCACAGAAGGATATACGCGTTCGTATCTAATGACATGGAGTTGAAAGAGTAGAAAAGATTGTCTGTACTTAAAACTATTAAAATAAAGAGCACTCCTTTACTGCAGATGAAAATCACGTGAAGTCAATATATTATAGACGAATAAAACCCTCAACACATTCTCTTTTTAATAACCTTGATAGATATGATTGTTTATTGTTCCTTTGGGTTGGTTTTAATCTGACAAATCACAATGGCACTCCTCAAAGAGACTTGTAAGGAAATCCGGTGCTTCGTAGAACGAGACCGACATCCACAGAAGAATACAGACCATGAAAACTCTTCTGAATATCTGAAGAATCTTTCCCAGCCGAAATGATGACGTGAATGTGATAAAAATACATTTAGTTTTCTATGAATAAAATAGCGGATAACACTTATATTGTAATATCTTAAGGGACATATTTCAGGAGAGTGATAACGTAAGCATGCATATCTTTCACAACAAATTGTCTATTAATAATTAGCAATGACTTAACAAGAAACTGCATGTGTTTCGGGAATACTTCATTGATAACACGTGAAATTCATATTGAACTGGTTTGGGCACCTAAGTGGCATGCACCAACCAGCTGACTTGACCTTCAGTGCTCTCAGACAACCCTTAGTGTAGATAGAACAAACCCAAGGCAGATCTGACTAAATATTGATACAACATAATATTTACCATTTGTCTGTCTCTCGCATCTAGAAACGTCTTGACCCATGTTGGATTTCAGGGCAGAATAGCCTAGCCATGAGTGTCACAAGCACTGTAAACTGTGATGAAAACGAATTCAAAAGACCAATGTTACTTCGTTATAACCGTTGTTCGTTGTACGTATTTCGACTAAATACAGCAATTTGAACCAAGAAATCTGTTCTGTATCATGACCTTTAGTTTGTTATAATAGTGTACTTGCTCTGCTCGGTATAAATGTAGTCTACTGTACTTGCTGAAAAGAGGACAGAGTGGGTGAGTGAGTGAGTATGGTTTTACGCCGTTTTTAGCAATATTCCAGCAATATCGTGGCATGGGACACCAGAAATGTGCTTCACACATTGTATCCAGGGAATCGAACCAGGGTCTTCGGTGTGACGAGCGGACGCATTAACCATTAGGCTTCCCCTCAACCCCGAGATGAGGACTGGGAGCCAACGTTGTAAGATGTCTATTAATCTGTGTCACTGTAACCAGGCAAAACTATTTGGGACTCGTGCTTTCAACTATTGACCAGTCACAGTTATTTGAGGGATACAGCTTCTTTAAAAAACATTCACTCGCTGACCTTTTGCTAAACCGTGATCGATCATACTGACAGATCATTTAGTGATCCCCAGACAAATGATCTTAGTTTGATTCTGTAGAAGTTAAATGTAACCAGATCACAGCTGGAATTCTCAAAACCTTATACAAATTTATCAGACATTTACAGTATATGTTTCAACTACTCTATTATCATCAGAAAAGTCCATCCCACCTTGAAAGACCAAGTCAATAATCATAAACACTAGTCTGCAAAACAAAAAAACGCTGTTTCGCAAAATATTCTCAATTAGGCAATTGCTGTCCAATTGGGAAAGATGAATTCCCATTTAGCGTTACAGTAGTATCCCGATATCCCGAGCCTTCCTCACAGCAAAGCCTGACATATCTACCCCACCAGGGTTAAGAACCACCAGAAGATACGTTCATTACACGTGATGTTATACAAATAAATATCAAGTATGATATGACATCCGTTCTGTTTGTTGTTACTGCAAATGATCTGGGTTGTACACTGTGGGCATCTGGTAAAGGTCATCAGACAGTAGAGTTGGTGTGTGACATTTATACCTTTACCTTTCGATACCTTGCAGTGATGCTTGTTGATCTGCGAAAGACACCCGTGGGTCTGCTTTGGTGTAGCTTTGTAGTTGTGATGTTAGTTAAATGGTGGCCTTATACATTTTGTTATCAGTGGATATGAAGCAATACCCAAATGGTATCACCCTTAGTATTTTTATTCCAAATTCAGGAACATAGTGTACTTGCTCTGATCGGCAGCGTTATTTAGCTTCTGGAGTAAAACTATGTGTTTGTTGTTCAATTATTGCAGCTATAAGGCGGTGGATTGTAAATACTCGAGTCTCGACCAGACAATCCAATGATCAACAGCATGAGCATCGATCTAGGCTGACGGGATACGATGACATGTGTCAACCAAGTCAGCGAACCTGACCACACGATCCCCTTATTCGCCTTTCAAGACAAGCATAGGTTGCTGAAGATCAATTCTAACCCGGATCTTCACTGGTACAGGAGAAAAACTACCTCAGGCTGGTCCAATAGTGAGTGAGTGAGTGAGTGAATATGTTTACACTGCTTTTGCCAATATTCTACCAACATTGTGGTTGGGAACACTAGAAATAGGCTTCATACATTGTAGCCATATTGGAAATCCAAACCGGGCTTTCGACGTGATGGGTGAATGTGATGATTACCCTATCGATATTGAATATAAAATATGGTCAACCAAATACGACATAAAGAAATATATTTATTTATTAATGATTCATTCGAAGTATTATACTAATTACACAAAAGAAAAATATTTAACCGAAACAATACCTGATTGATACGGCCATTGCAGAATTGCTACAATTGTAAAATAGGTTCATTCAATAAATCTCCAATGAAACAGAACAAAAAAGAAAGCATCTTTTTCAAAACTTTTCACCACTTTTTGTCCTGACCTGCACTCCAAAAAACAATAACCGGGAAGATTCGGGTTAGAATTGATCTTCAGCAACCCGTGTTTGTCGTAAGAGATGACTAACGGGATCGGGTGGCCAGGCTCGCTGACTGGGATGACACATGTCATTGTATCCGCATTGTGTATACCGATGCTCATGCTGTTGATCAATCACTGGACTGTCTGGTCCATACTCGATTATGTACAGACCGCGGCCATATAGCTGGGATATTGCTGAGTGCGGCGTTAAACAACAAACCAACCATCCAACCAGAAACACAAACGAAAAAGTTGGTTCACCTGACAGACACACATATAAACTTTCTTGTTTTAATGGTATCGATGAGGCATCCTTGACATGCGTTTAGGAACATATGCACCTTGATTATTAGTGTAAAATTGTAGTCACTTATTACAGAAATAAATCACCAGGTTAAGTCAGTTGAAGTTTGTTTTCAAAGAAGGATCAAAGCTTTTCGTAGATTACATCTTTAACAAAGAACCTCAACTGACCATAAATAACATCAGTGTATAGATATTACTCACCATCCTGCTGCAGTGAAACGTATTGCCTGTCTATACACAGATAATGTATTATCATTGGTTTGTATTCTGTATTGACGTCGGTCGTTATATTGGTCTACTTTGACACCAAATAATATATCAGGATAAGAGAGAGAGGTATAACGTGATTGAAGCACTGTAATCTGAATAACAATTTCATTAACATCAATGGGTTTAGTTTCCATTAGTGGTTAAAATGACATCGCTCTATCATGGTTTGTCAAAACCAGGTACAGTCACCTAGTTGGGGTCTTCGTTTACCACGAACGTTGTAGTGATGGCGTTGTACCTCCGACATGATGTATGTGTTGATACAGACGCAGTCATCATGAATAAACATTGAACTGGTCGTCTACGGCCCACATCTCATACTCTTGAAGGCCCCCGGTTTCTCGTTAATGTCCCGTTCTGACAAATGACCGGTGTACGTTCTGCTTTAAGAACACTCTGGCAGGTCATGAATGAACATTGACTGGTTCTAAAGTCAAACATGCCTGTCTTTGGAAAGTCTGGTCACGTCGGGGATGTCTGAACTAATTATTCTCTGTTACACTCTAGTTGTGATTCAGAGGCTATTTTGGGAAGTGATTCACCTACCTCTTGTACAGTGACGGGAAATTGTTCGAATAATAACGATACACCATAAGCGACGTTTGGCATGTTCAAATGTGATTCAGGCGAAGAAAAACACACTGTACACACTCACATCTCACTCAAACTCGAAACAATCGTAAGTGTTGCTTTGGGAGGGCATTGCTTCTAAATGCAATTTAATTTATTATTTGTCTTATAGAATGTGTACTCGTGTTCTTTCAGGTGAACAATTGACTTGCCTTTTCATGTGTTTGTGACGAGTGTCATATGGAAGATATCATACGCTTACGGTTTCGAGAACACCTAGTATACTGTTTGAAAGAGATGTGTAGACACTTGCTCATGATTTAGATTTTGGCTGAGATTCCTGGTAATGATGACAAGGTTTTGTCGCTCTTACTTTCAATAACCACATAACAATATCTTAATCTGTGTAGGTTTTTTGCGATCATGGGCTATGAGTATGAGTGAGAACGGTTACATCTGACTGACTGACTGACTGACTGACTGATGACACACACAAAATACATACGGAATTAAAGCCGTTAAGCAGTGTACGGAATTAAAGCCGTTATGCAGTGTATGGAATTAAAGCAGTTATGCAGTCAACGGAATTAAAGCCGTTATGAACTGTTCGGAATTAAAGCCGTTATGCAGTGTACTGAATTAAAGGCGCAATGCAGTGTACAGAATTAAAGCTGTTATGTACAGTACGGAATTAAAGGCGCTATACGCTGTACAGAATTAGAGCCGTTATGCAGTGTACGGTATAAAAGCCGTTATGCACTGTACGGAATTAAATCCGTTATGCACCTGCACGGGATTAAAGGTGCAATGCAGTGTACGGAATTAAATCCGTTGGTATATGACCAGATGGTGGCGTGATGTATACGTGCAAACACCTAGCTGCGGGTACAGCAACGTGCAGTAAACTTGGACAAGGTAATTTGACAATGTGTCCCAGTCCACCCAGCTGTGAATGGGTACATCGTAAGGATGAGAAAGCCGCAAAACTCGGTGCGCCCAGTGGCTGCAAGAGTTGTATGATCCCCGGGGAGTTGAGATTGATCATACGAAGTGCCGTTGCGATTGACATCCAGTGATCGAGGGAAAAACCAGCGCCTTCAGCATGTACTAGTTACGTGGATATGTGCGTTATATAAATATCATATAATAATATTTGTTGAATGCATAAATCGACCTTAACCAATTATCTTCTTCCCTCAAAACAGTACTGGGTGTAACACTGTAAGTGAACGGATATTTCCCTTGGTATTAAGACTAGTATGCTGATTTATTGTTTCTTGCACGTAGCATTGAATACATTTAGGAACACCTGTAGAGGTTTCAAGTAGACGTCATAACACTCACTCAACGTGGCAGTTTGCAACGTGCGTAACGGCAATGACGTCATCGCCTGATGAGAGGGTGTACGTGCCACTGTTGGCGGGGACACATGACTATCGCTGAGATTGTAAACTCTGGAATAAACACTTCATGACTCCCAAGTTTAAGACTGCAATAAACACCAGGTGGTGACAGCCGGCTTTCATCTCAACAACATACTGTTCCCCTTGTTGAACCTCTGCAATGTGCCTCAAAGACGACTACTGCTATGACTGACTTGATGTGACTTGGCCTTGAAATTTGCTGTCAGAACATAGGATCCATTATTGGTCCATTGGCATCATTTCCACAGCTATTTTGTACTTGACGCTAAATGGAATCAGCGTGTTATGTTTGGACGGATAATCAAGGTTGTTCCTTCACATCGACGTTTCATATGTATGCTTATATTTAATGAGTGAGTGAGTGAGTATGGATTTACACCGCTTTTAGCAATATTCCAGCAATATCACGGCGGGGGACACCAGAAATGGGCTTCACACATTGTTTCCATGTGGGGAATCGAACCCGGATCCTGGAATACTGCTGAGTGTTAAACACCAACCAACCAATCACCTAACTATCTAAACAGTTTTAAACTTGCTCACTCACTCACCAGCGTGATTGGTTCCTCCTGACTTCTTTAGGTCAGTTAGACTGGTGACTTCAATGACGTAGGCCTGCACTATGGAACAAATATCAAGTACACGTACCAAGTCTGTTATTTTAATACGGTGATCACGTACACAGTCGTCCCAGGCGGGTTCTGCTACGGGGATATGGTTGCGTGATCATCACCACCATGTCCAGTTTTAATGTGCAACACCTGAGCTGATATTGATTTTTGGTTTGGACAAATCACCCTCTGGAAATAGACATTCATGCCAATGACGGCTGATATGATGCGATTCACACAGACCCCCACAGCTCACACCCCACACCCCATCCTCCACACTCCACACCACACATCCCACCCTCCACACCACATCCCTCACACACTACACCCCACCTTCCACACCCCACACCCCATCCTCCACGCATCACACCACACACCACACACCACACACTCCATCCTCCACACCCCACACCTCACGCTCCACAACCTACGAGCCACGAGCCACAACCCACAACCCACATCCCACGACCCACAACCGACATCCCACAACCCACAACCCACATGCCACAAACCACATCCCACAACCACCTCCCACAACCCATAACCGACAAACCACATCCGAAAACCCACATCCCACAACCACATCCCACTACCCATAACCCAAAATCCTCATCCCATAACCTACATCTCACAACCCACATCCCACAACCCACGTCCCACAACCCACAACCCATATCCCACAACACACAACACACATCCACAACACACATCCAACATCCCACAACCCACATCCCACATCCCACAACCCACATCCCACAAACCACATCCCACTACTCATAACCCACAATCCTCATCCCACATCCCATAACCCACAACCTACATCCCACAACCCACAATCCACAACCTACATCCCACATCCCACATTCCACAACCTACATCCCACATCCCATAACCTACATCCCACAACCCACATCCCACAATCCACAACCTACATCCCACAATCCACATCCCACAACCTGCATCCCACATCCCACGTCTTACAACTGACATCCCAAAACCCAAAACCTACATCCCACAACCCACAATCCACATCCCACAACCTACATCCCACAACCCACAACCTACATCCCACAACCCACGTCTTACAACCGACATCCCACATCCCACAACCTACATCCCGTGACCAACACCACACAACCCACATCCCACAACCTACATCCCGCGACCAACACCACACAACCCACATCCCACAACCTACATCCCGTGACCAACACCACACAACCCACATCCCACAACCTACATCCCGCGACCAACACCACACATCCCACATCCCACAACCTTCATCCCGCGACCAACACCACACAACCCACATCCAACAACCCACATTCCACATCCCATAACCCACATCCCACAACCCACATTCCATAACCAACAACCCACATCCAACAACCCACAATCTACATCCCACAACCCACGCCCCACAACCTACATCCAACAACCTACATCCCACATCCCACAACCTACATCCCACAACCCACAACCTACATCCCACAACCCACGTCTTACAACCGACATCCCACATCCCACAACCCACATTCCACATCCCAAAACCCAGATCCCACAACCTACATCGAACAACCCACATCCAACAACCTACATCCCGCGACCAACACCACACAACCCACATCCCACATGCCACAACCCTAACCCCAAATCTTAACCTTAACCCTAACCCACGACCCACACACACCACACCACACCACACCACACCACACCACACCACACCACACCACACCACACCACACCACACCACACCACACCACACCACACCACACCACACCACACCACACCACACCACACCACACACCTATCCCTCCCCAACGGCACGGTGGCATATCACAGCCGATGGGAACAGAACAGCCGCTTGGTACTGAATCAACGCAGACACATTCTAAAGTAAGCTGTTTTTATCTTCAAATATCTTGTTTTCTCTGCACACAATCCAACAGTTGAACGTTTTTCATCCCTTCCTTTTACCCTCCAAGTAAGTAATAACCCTTCAAGACAACACGGATTTAGCACAAAGTCTCAACACTAGGAGGAGAGCTTCATTAACACCTCGTGTTTACAGCGTGTTTTTTTACAATGATTACGATATAACTCCCGTCAGATGATATGGATTACCTGATGAGAAGTTGACAGGCCATCGACTTTCGACACACTTTTAAAGAATGAAGGCAGTAGGTGGAACTTCTTGTAAGTCTGTACATCAAGCAGGTGTTGGCCAGATATATCACAATGTTTCAGATTCCGCGGGAGTATTCCGGCATGATAACCCAGTACTGTTGCCGGATCCACGATGTGTGCCGTGAGATCTGAACGCTATTAATCAACACATGTTTCTATTCAAGATTATATCACGTGAAACCAAGTACTATCTTTTCTTTCGTGATATAAAACTGGGCCACTAGGCAGAGTACTGAAATAATCGCCTTATGCAGTGTACGGAATTAAAGCCGTTATGCACTTAACGGAATTAAAACGTTATGCACTGTACGGAATTAAAGCTATAATGCACTGCACGGAATTAACCCGTTTTTTGCAGTGTACGAAATTAAGGCCTCTATGCAGATTTTAGATGCACGAGTAATAAACTAAACCGATTAATATGATCCGTAAATTAATATAATCCGTCTATGTTCTCTTTCAGAAAGTTTTGACAGTTCAGAAAAAAGTGAGTCTTTGTTTTATTCTTCACATAACACGATATGCTATGTTATCCACTTTTTTGAACTACATTCCCAGAGTGTTTTACTGGGTCTTTCTTGGCAATTATATTTCATTCAATCCATAAAAATCCTTAACAAATAAAAACAATATTTGTTAAAGAAATTTCAAGAAACAATATATACATTATCAAGAGAGATGGTTATTATTATTTTATTTCTATAAACGTTAAGTGCATACAGTATCATGTATAATGCAGTATCACAACGAACCACACATGTGTCTTCTGTAAATATATGGTTATTAAGCGTTAGTCTAGCTTAATGCTTGCGGATATAAAAGGCCAAGCAAATGAAAGCATACACTAGAAAATCCGATATGAAAAACCCACTAAACTAACTAAACCTTTCTAGAATAAAAACTATCCAAAAACAACCTGAGGTCCAAAGTACAACTGTGATGACCACATAAAAAACAACACCATCGACTAACCATTTTTTGTTTGTTTTAGTTTTGCCACCATCAATCATGGATGTATACATGTATACATTTACCTGGCAGTTTAGAATACAAGTTACACACTGACCTACAGTCATAAATAAACATGGTTGCGTTATCTGACGTTTCCCATCTAGGTCCCAAACAGTGGCTCCACTCCAAGTTTACAATGATGCTCATACAAAGAAGTACTACTGGTAGTCAGGGCGCCTCGAACGGTCACCTGACAGAAAGCTCTTCTTCCTCCACACAGGTGATAAGCATCCCTTGTACCGACTGATGAACTGGGTGATATAGACAAGGAGTAAATACGCCTTGCAGATCAAGGTACTTGGTTCAAGTTCGTGTACTTGATACACAACTGACTTATAAAAGAAATTGGTATCTACGTCGGTACACGTAGCTACTCAACTCTTGATTAGACAGAACGCTGTAAACGGTTCCACATTTAAGAATACGTTTAGATGAGATCATCGTCTTCTCTATTACTATTTAATGTAAGAGATATAGAGCGCTAAGTGGAGGAGAATGTTATTTGCTGTGTCTTTGATTCGTGCTTAGATTGTAGGCAGCGAAATAGATAAATGATACAGTTGTGTGCGGGATATGGCAACATCTGCTGCCATCGTCTCCAATGACTTGATGAGAACTTTTTTTAATGGAAATTTTCTTGCTTTATGTAGATTTGAGCGTTGAAAGCTGCAAATTTGTCGGAAATGATGTTGATGAACAGATGTATCGTGTTTGTTAGGATAATGTTGTTTGAGCATTTTATCTGTTTGAATTTGTTTGGTTGTGAGGAAACGTCAATGTATTAACATAACTGGGAATAGGATTCTACTTGGAAGCAACGTTAGATGAGGGACTGAATGACTAGTAAATACAAAATGACCATAGCGAAGAATGACCAGCCTTGTTTATGAAATAGATTCCATTGTGCAAAATGGTGGTGGAGATTAATGTAATGACACTAGTTGTTCATGGGTAATTCGGGTATTTATGTCCCTCATAAGGAATGACTAGCATTTGAAAAACTTAAGTTTAGAAATAAGCTTTACAGTGGACATGTGTGCAGAATAATATCATGTGTGACCGAAATATTGCTATTCGCTAACTGTGATATAGTAGGAATCGTAAAACGGACTATGGTGGTGGGGTAGCCTAGTGGTTAAAGCTTTCGGTCGTCACGCCACATGGGCACAATGTGTGAAGCCCATTTCTGGTGTCCCCAGCCGTGATATTGCTGGAATATTGCTAAAAGCGGCGTAAAACCAAACTCAGTCAGTCAGTCAGTTATGGAAAAGGTTTTGTCGTTGTTATTGCTGTATGTAGTAGTGGTGGTGGTGATGGTAGTAGTAGTATTAGTAGCAGCAGCAGCAGCAACAGCAGTAGCAGTAGTAGTAGGAGGATGAGGAAGAGGATGAGAGGAGAAGGAGTAGCAGTAGTAGTTTAAACCTATTTTCACAAAAATAATCTACAACAGTATCAAATGTTTATCAGCTCTTAAATGGGTTTTAATGGATAAGATGAGGCAGTTCTTTGTCGTTCTGCTTTCAGGCAAAACAATTACACTAATATGATCTGAACTTATGAATAAATCTGGTATCTTCTTCTCATTTAAACGCATTTCATAGTTATATAGGTTTCTTGCATGGGTTAAAGCTTTGTAAATGATATCCATCTTCCTTTCAAAGTCAATTTAGGAAATAAGAGTTTTATCTGATTATACTCCATTTATGATCGCAAAATAGACTAAGTATATAGTCATATTTCAAAAATAGTTTCCTAAGTTTTATGTCTTATCGTTTCAGACTGTAATGGGGTTTCCTTTCAAACAGGTAATGAACGATCGTTATCAGGTTTGATGACGCGCAAAGGAAATGTTAGACGTGACTCAAATGAAATTCCACTGGTTTCAGAAACTCCATCATGTTTTTGTATTTCATCTCATGACACATTTCGGGGTTTTTCAATCCATATTTGTTGAGAGGACTCGACTTTAATCTTTTTTCCAATGAAAGGGCTTAAAAATCTCAAAGCAACGCTGTTCATCAGTTTGAAATAACCAATTATTTTTGCGGGACTCATCATCACTGAATACTTGTATTTGCTGCAGAGGGTCACGATAACCTTGGACAAAGAGACATCAAAGAGGCTCCTCTGTGTTTCGAAATCTTCTCTTTTCGTCTTAGATGGCAAGTTTAAATCCTTTGGAGCGAATCGATGCTGCTTTAGCATATTTTATGATCGATCTACGATAGAATACAATGTCTGATAAATAACTGGTTACCACTCACAAATATATGTTCATTTCATAATGCGGGCGGATAGATTCTCTTGATAGGTTTGGCGGTATCGTATGTTGGGTGAGTGAGGGGATACGCCACGGTTAGCTATTAGCCTGTATCATGCTATGGGAGTGGCTAAACCGATGGCGTGAGGCGAATCGTGAAGGCAGGGGTGTGGTTTTTAACAGTCACGCTACCATATTCTCCCCCACAGGAGTGACTTTCTGCTTTCCTGTCTCGTATCCTCTGAAATCATTCTCGAAACGTGGTCCATAGGTCATTTCTAGTGATCTTGAAGGCACCATGTCTCAAACTACAAGCCTTATTAGGTAAGGGCAGGCAAATGCCGGTAACTAAGCAACTCCCACAGAAAAATAAACATGCCGCCTTTTTTACGTTTTATCAATATGGCCGCCACTTAATCCCTCAAAAGGTTCATATCATGCCTCGAATTTATATTTCAGGCTTGGACTAATTTAGTGTGGATATTTCTACAGTTACAATTCATCTCCTATTAATATTTGGAACTCAACACAGCCGCAAAAAAATCCCCTCAAGAGTCTCAAAGGAGGACGTTTTATCATTCTCGCAACACACAAATACATACAGTTAATGTGGTTTAGTAAACAAAGTACGACTGTTCCTCCGTGGCGGCGCAGCAATATCGACACATAAAAGTCTGTTTGCAGTCTTAAAAAATTATTTCAACAGATGTTTAGTTGAGGGAAGGTACTCCCTTTCCTTACCCTAATGATCAACCCGATGACTGGCCTGTATTAACACTTTCTTAATACAAATCTATAGTTCACGTGTATATATGTTCTTTTAATAGAAGCAACAAAACCCTTTCTACATTTATAAGAACTCTCTGCCAAAAGCAGAGTTGATTGTACAATTGTGACTATATCATGAGCACATATTTGTTTCAGCAGTATTAAAGCTGTATGATGTTATTTGTAAAGAAATCGGGTCTGAACCAGACAATCCAATGATTGTCATCATGCGATACGATGACAGTGCATGTGTTTATGAATCACTATGAAATATTGATAATACCAGGTGTTCGCGAAACGGTGAGCGTATCCTGCCCCACCCTTAGCACTCGTCATAAACATATGCTAAATCTAGTCCACCTGCAGGGTATTCTATGGAGAATGGATACGACCTAGTGACGGTGTAGCCACCGATTTGAGAGTAGACGCTTGCTAATCTCTACAACATCTGTGGTCGACTGTTATCATCAGGCCTGCATTCAAGCCAAGCTCAGGAGTATTTTCAAAGCAAGGTGTGTGGGTTACCAACAGAACAAACCCGCAGGAAGTCAAAAGAAACCATTCCTGTATTATTACCACGTATTATGGGAACTGTAACACCATCAAATAGAAATGTTCCAGAGCAGATAGGTCTGTCAGAACCACATGTTGGTGCTAGAGCTCCACCGTGGGCTGTTTGTGTTCTCATTGCTATTTCTTCGTGCTACGCCACATTACCAGATGGTCTTTGTCTGTACAAGTAGGTCAGTCGAACAGGTATTTGTTCTGGTTTGATAGACCTTATCAAGTCTGATCATTGAGGTTAATGCCCCCATGTGTATATCGGTGTAATACAATGCAGTAAGATCATCTATTTACAGGTAGATATCGTTTACGATTATGGCAGTATGGTCATTTTGTTGAAAAGAATTAAGGTTATTTACAGAAGCAATATGATATACTGATGAGCCTCTTGAGACGCATATAGAAGTTGGTATTCAAGTATAAGACAAAATATCGTGGATGTCAATTTCTTCTTCATTGGATACACAACGTTTCTGGGCTTTTCCTGACGAAGGGGCAAGGAAAAGCCCAGAAACGTAGTGCATACACTAAAGAAGAAATTGGCATCCATAATATTTTGCCGTATATATGATATGCTATTGGACAAAGGTATTCAAAACTAGTCCGTTTTCAGTTTGAGGTACTATACTCATATGGAAAATTCAGATTTGTGCTAGAATGTTTCGAAATGACTTCTTTGCCTTCAGACGGTTTCTATTGTGCTTAATCTATCTCAAACATTGCAGATGTTGTGTTGCGGGAAAATGTTTGTTACTTAATATTGATTACCATTGTTTACGCACTTGTAAGAACAAGCCAAAGCGTTGGAAATGTAACAGACTATTGTCGACGGAGAACCCTTTCTTTTTGTGGTCTAAGTGAGCCAGGTGTAAAATTTCCTTGGACAATGTGCTCAATCTCAAAGTGCTTTTGAATTAGTTCTTGTTGTTAACACGTGGTACAAGTCAAAACAGGGAATAGCATCACTCCTAACTTTGGTAATTGATGTGTCAAATTTGGAAATGCCTTACAAATGCCTACAATGACCTTATATGAAAACGTGTAAGGCTCTTAATGCATTTAAGATCCAATTAACGAAAATTGTACAGACCTTGTGTGGGCTCGTTGATATCTCAAACGCCTGTAAATATTTGATCGAGGCACTTTATGGGGAAACTGTAAAGGCATATGGCTACTCATCTATGCACAAGACAAACTAACTCAATATTAAACGCTTTGATTGTTCATGTGAACGCCCCCGACAAATTTGAAAGAATCACTTCAAATACCCTTCTTAAGAAAACAAATTTATCGCCAACACTAACGTTCAATATTCTTAGATCAAATTATAGAAAAAAGTTCAAAGACGAAAGTCCGGAAACACTTCTGTTCTGAAGAATCTGCAGGGAATATTCTTGTACAGTCTATCCTGGATATAAAGCCAACGTTTGTCCAGGAAGGTATATGCGTTATAACCACGGAGGTGTTATAACTAGTAAAGCCATTCTACTCGTGTGCCAAAGATGGCATTGGTTGGTTGCTTGGTTTATTGTTCAGCAAGATTCCTGCTTGAAGGCGGTGGTCTGTAAATAATCAAGTCAGGACCAGACAATCCAGTCATCAACAGCAAGAGCATCAATCAACGCAATTGGGATATGATGTCATGTGTCAACCAATTCAGCGAGCCTGACCACCCGATCCCGTTAGTCGCCACTTACGACAAGCATGGGTTACTGAAGACCAGTTCTAACCCGGATCTTCACGGATTAAAGTTAGCATTGAGTTTCCATGATCCGTTTGAGTCCGGACAATCATTTTCAATAACATCACCAGTAAAAAAGATTAACATTTTATCAGGAAGAAAGGACTGGACACCTCACTTAATTTTGAGCACTTGAAAAAACGAAACAGGCATTATATCGAGGGAGGTTTAGTGGTTTTAAATCTGTTCTGACAACCTTCGTCATTGCAACCAGTGTGTTGTGTTGACAAGGAGCAACACAACAATGGTAGACAGTATATAAAGGAATTTACAAAAACAATATAGATCTTTAAATCTAGGACTACAGATACAGACGATTTCCCATGGCAATGTACGCTCGGAGGAATCTGGTACCATCCGATAAATGTATGCTTGACTTTCATTTGGTTACACAGATCTTTAAGGTTAATCTTTGAAACATTAGTGTTAGTTTCTTTATCTCCAAACATGTGTATGTTGATTACGTCACTTGCATTCCAGCAACTCCATGTTGGGATTATGGTGATAGATTGCGAAAGATTTACAAAAGTGTCATTTCAGTCTTTGCGATCGCATTGTGACAAAAGTTGGAATATGAATCAAGACGGTGTGTAAGGTCAAAAAAAACAAAAACAGTTTAAAAAATGAACCAGCAAGACATATTTATTTGTTGGTAGTGTATTTGATCGTGTATCAGAGTTGTATTTTGTTTACTTTTTATTCGACTGTTTTCAGCCTACTAACGTTTTGATAGTGCTTGCAATTACTTGTAATTAAACCCTTTTTCAAGTGTATAATTAGTTTTGACAATGTATTATCCTATCTTCTCCGATTCTCAGCACCCGTGTCATTGTAAACAGTCATGTTTGCCACCTACTACACAAAATTGATGTAATTGAATTTATAGAGGATTTTTAATAATTTGATTCCTATAATTATGTCATTTGTATACTTATATGATATAAAGAGTGAGTGAGTGAGTTTAGTTTTAGCAATATTCCAGCAATATCACAGCGGGGAACACCAGAAATGGACTTCACACATTGTAACAATGTGGGGAATCGAATCCGGGTCCTCGGCGTGACGAGCGAACGCTTAACCACTAGACTACCCCACCGCCCCTATAATCTAAAGAAGTATACAAGCAAATAAAATATGTAATAAAAATTGTCAACGCCAAAAAGAGTTTTGTCTCTACGACATGCCGATCCCTAAAGATGTCATTGAATGATTGAATATGCAACGTCAATGCCAGAAAGTAAATTTTCTCTACTACATGCCGAAACTGATTTTATTTGGTATAAATAGCAAAATAATGGAGAAGATTATACAACTGATCTCTAAACGATATAATAAATACGTGAGACGTAAGCTAAAGGCTGATATCCTCCCGATATAGTCCTCCATGGAGTATGCGGTAATACGTGTCAAGGACGACGAAATCCGGAGGTCAGCGTGACCTTCAGCAACCAACAGGCTGCCAGATGATTCTAGTCCCCTCCTTAATTAATCAGCACAACCACGTCTCGACGGGCAAGAAGGGGATTGGCCGATTGATCTGACAGCCTTAAAGTAATTAGACCAGTTATCGAGCAATGCTGTCCAGATTGGAAACCCGTTATTTGTTGGCCGTTTGGAAGCAACATGCCAACTGAGCCCATACGAGAAGTGACAGTGCCGTAGTGTACTTATTAACAAGCTTGTACGTTTAGTGTGTGGTTACATCGGGCGAGGTCACGCTGATAAGTTATTATCACTGAATGTTTGAACTTTCCCTAATAATCAGAATCGTGGTACGTGATATTTACTTCGAGTTAGGAATGATAAATACAAGGTGTGCATATTGCGGTTTAACGCGTTTAAGTGGAGCCTCGGCTCTGTGTGTGTGCGCGTGCGAGCGTGCATGCATGTGTGTGTTGTGTTTGCTTGAACTAGCCCTCTAGTCTCGCTAGTCTCGCTAGTCTCGCTTGACATAAACTACTCATAGCAAGTTCGAATCCCAGTTCTTTCGCGAAGATCCATCTTCTTGATCTCAGTCACAGGATTGTCTGGCCCAAACCCGATAAATCACAAATTGCCGTCATATTGATGGATTATAACTCTGGCGTTACATAACATACGCGCAACGCCATATCCTTGAGGAGCGGCTTCGCTAACGCAGTAAAATTAACAGCCTGAACCTTCCCCTAACGCCAAGATGACAGGCTGTTGCAACTGAAATGCTTAAAAACGGAGTTAAACTCAACAGCTTGTCGAATGAGCTTTCCTCCAACGTCAAGACGACACGCCGTTGCATAACTGAAATACTTTAAAGTGAGTGAGTGAGTGATTGCGTATGGGTTTACGCCGCTTTTAGAAATATTCCAGCAATATCACGTCAGGGGACACCATAAATGGGCTTCACACACAATACCCATGTGTGGAATCATGGGTCTTCGACGTGAGCGAACGCTTTAACCACTAGGCTACCCCACCGCTCCGAAATACTTTTTCAGCAAACGTTAAACTCACGACATACATGTATTATCAAAGGTTGCACTAATACATAACATATTCCCCAGACTAAACATCCTGAATGTAACGAGCCGAGGCCTAAAGGCTGCCTTCCATGTAACCAGCACGTAACGTTGAAATGTCACACAATGGTAATTGTTAGACACGAGAGGCAGATCTGTTGATGTGATCGAAAACGTGATCTTCTACAATGTGCATTCTCATATGCATTGTAGAAAAAACGTATACACACACTTGAAAGGTGAATCGTTAGGCTACGTTACAATGTGCTCCGTGTTAACCTTTCTGGCTCTGTTTGCGAAGCACGTTGATCGCGTTAACGGTGGTATGGAAGCCAGACAAAATCACTTCCATCTGCTGCAAGGTTTTACTTCGTCATTTGCTGAATCCGGAGCCTATCCGGGCTGACTTGTGGTCTGGTTGAAACATCCAATCTGTTCAGCGTTTTTCCGTTTTGATCTTATACAATTCTTGGATAATCCTGCTCACGCCATGCTTATATGAGAAAAGCATCATTACCTTTCTGACAGAGTGACGTTGAGCTCGCCAAGTGGTTAAAGCATTGGCCCGTCACGCCGAAGATCGGGTTTGAATACCTAGAGAGGTTGGGATCATAACCCATATTGAAATGGGGTAAAACACAACTGCATGACAAGCAGAGACTGACTGAGTTTAGTTTTACGCCGCTTTTAGCAATATTCCAGCAATATCACGGCGGGGGACACCAGAAATGGGCTTAACACATTGTGCCTATGTGGGGAATCGAACCCGGGTCTTCGGCGTGACGAGCCAACGCTTTAACCACTAGGCTACCCCACCGGACAAGCAGAGACGATAAGACTGACAGAAATAACGGTCCGCAGACATTCATCAAAATCATGACACCCTAAACACCCGTTGGCGTTACTGTTAACATAGTTTGAGTACAACTGCATTCTTTATAGGTAATGTGCACATTTAGGATTGACTTGAATATCACGTAATTGCCTGGGTGGTGCACCAGTCAGTTGATGGGTACCCGGAAGGATGATATAATGACCCATCATGACCAATCACATACATTTTTGTGATCGCATGTATGAATGTTGTATTTATATAATGATTTCCTCAATATGTTTTAATGAGAGCTCATTCTAAGGTCCAATGCATCAGTATGCATTCAGTTCTTTATTGTCAGGTTTGTTTGAAAGAGTGTTTATTCACTCACTCTTTCTTGCATAGATCAGGTAAAACTCTTCTCTCACCTCTACATTTCTGAAACACGACCGACTCCTCTTTAACACCGATCTGTAACATATACATGTATATTCAATTTAACGGCTTGACTATCTCATGTCGAACTTTAACTTCAAGTTTGAACTTATACTTTGTCAACTTTAAGTTCAAGCATGAACTTGTACTTTGTCAACTATAACTTCAAGCACGAACTTGCTACTTTGTCAACTATTACTTCAAGCATGAACTTATACTTTGTCAACTGTAACTTCGAGCATGAACTTATACTTTGTCAACTATAACTTCAAGCACGAACTTATACTTTGTCAACTATAACTTCAAACATGAACTTATACTGTCAACTATAACTTTGTCAACTATAACTTCAAACATGAACTTATACTTTGTCAACTATAACTTCTAGCATGAACTTATACTTTGTCAACTATAACTTCAAACATGAACTTATACTTTGTCAACTATAACTTCTAGCGTGAACTTATACTGTGTCAACTATAACTTCTAGCATGAACTTATACTTTGTCAACTATAACTTCAAACATGAACTTATACTTTGTCAACTATAACTTCTAGCATGAACTTATACTTTGTCAACTATAACTTCTAGCATGAACTTATACTTTGTCAACTATAACTTCAAACATGAACTTATACTTTGTCAACTATAACTTCAAACATGAACTTATACTTTGTCAACTATAACTTCTAGCATGAACTTATACTTTGTCAACTATAACTTCTAGCGTGAACTTATACTTTGTCAACTATAACTTCTAGCATGAACTTATACTTTGTCAACTCAACTATAACTTCTAGCATGAACTTTATACTTTGTCAACTATAACTTCTAGCATGAACTTATACTTTGTCAACTATAACTTCTAGCATGAACTTATACTTTGTCAACTATAACTTCTAGCATGAACTTATACTTTGTCAACTATAACTTCTATAAAGCATGAACTTATACTTTGTCAACTATAACTTCTAGCATGAACTTATACTTTGTCAACTATAACTTCTAGCATGAACTTATACTTTTGTCAACTATAACTTCTAGCATGAACTTATACTTTGTCAACTATAACTTCTAGCATGAACTTATACTTTGTCAACTATAACTTCTAGCATGAACTTATACTTTGTCAACTATAACTTCTAGCATGAACTTATACTTTGTCAACTATAACTTCAAGCATGAACTTATACTTTGTCAACTATAACTTCTAGCATGAACTTATACTTTGTCAACTATAACTTCTAGCGTGAACTTATACTTTGTCAACTATAACTTCTAGCGTGAACTTATACTTTGTCTATTGTCAACTATAACTTCTAGCATGAACTTATACTTTGTCAACTATAACTTCTAGCATGAACTTATACTTTGTCAACTATAACTTCTAGCATGAACTTATACTTTGTCAACTATAACTTCTAGCATGAACTTATACTTTGTCAACTATAACTTCAAGCATGAACTTATACTTTGTCAACTATAACTTCTAGCGTGAACTTATACTTTGTCAACTATAACTTCTAGCATGAACTTATACTTTGTCAACTATAACTTCTAGCATGAACTTATACTTTGTCAACTATAACTTCTAGCATGAACTTATACTTTGTCAACTATAACTTCTAGCATGAACTTATACTTTGTCAACTATAACTTCTAGCATGAACTTATACTTTGTCAACTATAACTTCTAGCATGAACTTATACTTTGTCAACTATAACTTCTAGCGTGAACTTATACTTTGTCAACTATAACTTCTATACATGAACTTATACTTTGTCAACTATAACTTTCTAGCATGAACTTATACTTTGTCAACTATAACTTCTAGCATGAACTTATACTTTGTCAACTATAACTTCTAGCATGAACTTATACTTTGTCAACTATAACTTCTAGCATGAACTTATACTTTGTCAACTATAACTTCTAGCATGAACTTATACTTTGTCAACTATAACTTCTAGCATGAACTTATACTTTGTCAACTATAACTTCTAGCATGAACTTATACTTTGTCAACTATAACTTCTAGCATGAACTTATACTTTGTCAACTATAACTTCTAGCATGAACTTATACTTTGTCAACTATAACTTCTAGCATGAACTTATACTTTGTCAACTATAACTTCTAGCATGAACTTATACTTTGTCAACTATAACTTCTAGCATGAACTTATACTTTGTCAACTATAACTTCTAGCATGAACTTTATACTTTGTCAACTATAACTTCTCTAGCATGAACTTATACTTTGTCAACTATAACTTCAGGCATGAACTTATACTTTGTCAACTATAACTTCTAGCATGAACTTATACTTTGTCAACTATAACTTCTAGCATGAACTTATACTTTGTCAACTATAACTTCAAGCACGAACTTATACTTTGTCAACTATAACTTCTAGCATGAACTTATACTTTGTCAACTATAACTTCTAGCATGAACTTATACTTTGTCAACTATAACTTCTAGCGTGAACTTATACTTTGTCAACTATAACTAACTCCAAGCACGAACTTATACTTTGTCAACTATAACTTCTAGCATGAACTTATACTTTTGTCAACTATAACTTCTCTAAGCTTTGAACTGTAACTTGCTTATGAATGTCAACTATAACTTCTAGCATGAACTTATACTTTGTCAACTATAACTTCAATGCTATACACATGAACTTATACTTTGTCAACTATAACTTCAAGCATGAACTTATACTTTGTCAACTATAACTTCTAGCATGAACTTATACTTTGTCAACTATAACTTCTAGCATGAACTTATACTTTGTCAACTATAACTTCTAGCATGAACTTATACTTTGTCAACTATAACTTCTAGCATGAACTTATACTTTGTCAACTATAACTTCTAGCACGAACTTATACTTTGTCAACTATAACTTCTAGCATGAACTTATATACTTTGTCAACTATAACTTCTAGCATGAACTTATACTTTGTCAACTATAACTTCTAGCATGAACTTATACTTTGTCAACTATAACTTCTAGCATGAACTTATACTTTGAACTTTATACTTTGTCAACTATAACTTCTAGCATGAACTTATACTTTGTCAACTATAACTTCTAGCATGAACTTATACTTTGTCAACTATAACTTCTAGCATGAACTTATACTTTGTCAACTATAACTTCTAGCATGAACTTATACTTTGTCAACATGAACTTATCAACTTCTCAAGCATGAACTTATACTTTGTCAACTATAACTTCTAGCATGAACTTATACTTTGTCAACTATAACTTCTAGCACGAACTTATACTTTGTCAACTATAACTTCTAGCATGAACTTATACTTTGTCAACTATAACTTCTAGCATGAACTTATACTTTGTCAACTATAACTTCAAGCATGAACCTGTACTTTGTCAAATTTAACCTTCTAGCATGAACTTGTACTTTGTCAACTTTTACTTCCAGTATGAACTTATACTTTGTCAACTATAACTTCAAGCATGAACTTGTATTTCACCCTACTATAACTTCTAGCATGAACGTGTAGTTTGTCGACCTTCAATTTGATCCCCTGGATTGTTCAGGTTGAAAATCTCGTCTGTCATACTTACCTCTGGCCTTCACGTTAACGTTGTTTTATCCAGCTTCACCTTTAACATCGACTCTTGGCTCTAATATCATGTAATTCTAAGATGTAGACTGACGATTTCGCTTTCTGTTTTAAAGCCCAGTCTGTTTCAACTTATGGTAATACATTTGACTCTAGATCGTCTCGTCCCTCTGCCTTTAACGCCTCTATTGTCAAGTTTTAATGCCGAGCCCGCGACTGAACGTCGTGTCTTGTGAAGGGTAACTTCAAACGGAGACATGGTAGTGTAGCTTGTAGCGCCTTGATTGAATCAATAAATGTCAATTTCCTACTCGGTTTGTCTAATATAAGTTAAGTGGTGTCTTATAGCCCCGGAGATCCCGACCAGCGGGTGAGGGACAGACACTCACACACGAATATTCCACGACAATATTGTATAAAGCTTCCACCTGATACCGTGTTTTTGTACTGGGAAGAACTGATTGTGCACCTTTCGCTAAAATTTGGTAAAATGTGAGTACGGTTCAATCAGTTCACTGTTCGAAAGTAAGACATGCTGAATACATATAGTATTGTATTCTAATAATAACCATTAATTCATATTCATGGGGTCTTGAATCAAAAATCTATTTACTTTAGCGATTTCTAATATATATGCATTGCACGCTCCTTGTGTACATTACATATGACATGCTCAAAGTCTTTGAGATTTCCCCCATAGATTCAATTGTCGGCTTTCTAATACTCAAGCTGCAATCAAATCATTATGTCATCCTTCCGGGTACCCATCAACTGACTGGTGCACCACCCAGGCAAATACGTGATATTCAAGTCAATCCTAAATGTGCACATTACCTATAAAGAATACAGTTGTACTCAAACTATGTTAACAGTAACGCCAACGGGTGTTTAGGGTGTCATAATGTCGATGAATGTCTGCGGACCGTTATTTCTGTCAGTCTTATCGTCTCTGCTTATCATACAGTTGTGGTTCACCCAATTTCATTGTTTGTGTATGAACAGGCCATGCGGTGTCTGCAATGGGCGTGGTGGGTTTGCTGGTTTTTGGCATGCTGCAAACTGTCCAAAGTCAGCGTGCAGTGGTCAATACGTTCAATGTTTCATAGTCTGTGACAAGTAGGTTACGGAATACGTGCAATCTAATCCAAATGCTGTAGATCGACACCCTTCAAGGCGTCTCAACAACTGGAGTGCAGGATCGATTTGTCGGAAACAAAATCTAGCTCGAACGGCGAGCCAGAACCGCAGTGGCTGAGCGGGTTAGGCGTCTGATTTTCTGTGCTGGCGATTAGGTGCCTGACTCTGAGGGTGTGGGTTCGAATCCCGGATGTATCAACCCAGCAAAAGTACTAGAATTTGTACTTTACTGAGAAAGTGTAATCCCAAATATAACATATGTGACAACACCTGTTCTCACCTTGCACGAATCAGCAATGTTCGCCTCAAGCAGCGCAACATCCACAGAATTCATGGCTACAACATTTCCCCCATCAAACACGCCTAAGACGTGACATAATGACGTGTGTGTCAACGTCATAGGAAGCCGACACGTCGACGACATTGGTGGAGCTTGGTCAGTCGCTGCAGGAAGAGTGCGACAAACTCCTCCACATCTTTATTGGGAAACTCAACGTCTGGCACGTTGAGTGGGGATATTAGGCACCACTGATTAAAAAACGTCAACTTCGAAATTTCCCATCCAACCTTACAGTATTTCAACACCGTTGGGGGTCTTAACATCTACAGTTATTCTTCTTCGGTTTTCATTACTTCCGGTTGTAATGGTATGTCTTTACTATTTCCGAGTATCCCCAAGTTGTTTAAGAGTACATACAACCTTCTATGATGCCGGTATATACTGCATATAAACTGGTTTAGTTTCTACAGAATGATGCCCTTTAGCCTTGGGGCAACCTTCGCTTGTTAATAAAAGCATTATGTCCCCCGTGTCCCTGCAAAAAGTCAAATTCTGTAAATCTTCCACAAGTCAAAGATGTCTTTGAGAGGAACTTTGGTCTTCTGCTTTGGGACTTTTTCAACAATTACGTTAAGATGTTATACGGAAGAAATTAAACTGCCATTTCTTTCGTTTGCAGTTAAAAAGCAAACAACCCAGTGTTCGTAATTTTAACCAAATGATCTGGCCTGAAATTTTGAAAAGTTTATTCAATAGCCATGATAGGCTTTCAGGGCAACTTCATGCTAACTACCGGGTCCATGCCTCTTTAGTAGGTGTAATTTCGCGATTGAATCCAGCTTTTGGCTTAGTGAGTGATAGTTAGAACCCAGGTGTAGCCATGTAGCCGCCTAGATATCGCTGACTGGTTTGGGTCAGCTCTCTGTGGTGTAAATGTCGATAGGGTGAGGACCTTTATCATACTTGTGCAAGCCATGAAGATAGTCTGGTACAATAAGACCCATGACTGACGGACGCTATAAACTGCTACATCAGGACATACAGTCTGTCTTTCTGTGACATACAGTCTGTCTTTCTGTGACATACAGTCTGTCTTTCTGTGACATACAGTCTGTCTTTCTGTGACATACAGTCTGTCTTTCTGTACATAGTCAGTTTTTGTCTGTGACATTAAGGCAGCAGTGCTGTGGCATACAGTCAGCCGTGCTTGGGCATACAGTTTAGTCGGGTTGATAAACCACATGAGCCATCACCTTCCAGCGGATTAAGTCGACCCAGCTGTTTCAAGCCCTGTGTGATCAGCTGATCAGGGTAATTAGGAGTGACATGACTAAGATTTTGCAACTTCACTCCTTGTGACAGCGTAACTGCTCTACAGGGCCCCATTCATTCTCCCCCTACTCACGTCTCAGCTCATGACCAAATCTCCATCACTCGTGTAAACACTCGCCGTCTGGCGAGGCTCTCCTCCAAGGAGATTATTTAGGATCCTACATGTCAGTTTATGACATAAAATCCCTTTTCTATACACCCAGGGACAGGAATAACCAAATCAAACTGATGTCAAGCATGGAACATAAGCAATAACAGCAAAGGGCTTTGTTGCCATGGTCACAAGAGCCGGAAAGGTTTCGTGAACCAAAATAAATGCTTTGTTTGCATCTGTCAAAGTAATCCATGCAGTTCTCAAGAGCCTAGACAGCCAAGTTATAGAGTTTTCTGCAAAACACCAGAAAGGCCAAGGACGTGATTCCAATACCAAGTAAGGCTGATAAATGAAATTGGAATGCATGTCCAAGGATTGTGCAGAATGGGTTTCAACAACAGATGGCATATGTGAAAAGTACAAAATGATCTGAAAATGGCATGTGTTCTTTGCCGGGCTACACCGTGGGCGTCAGTATTAAAGGCACCAACGGACTCAAAAAGAACATACCCTGTCATTTACGTGAAAGCTATGATTGAATACAAAACATAAATGTTTAACACGTGTGTCCTAAATCTCTATATAAGAAGCTTGAATTGCATAGTTGAGAATGAAGCTCCATCCGTAAGAGATCATTTTGCAATTTATCGTATTGAAAGCTACAACCAATTTTATTCTGTGCGTTTATACGTTGATGTACAGAACAATAGATATTAAGAAAATAATTTCTCAAATCAAAATCATGCCTTTTTAATTTTTCAACTCTTGCTATTGGTGATCCTATAATTCCACAGGCAATGTGTTTATTGCGTTTGTTTCCTACATTAGAGCCAACTGTTTACAAGATACAGATCAAGCAATACCATGGCTCATCATTAACTGAATGATGCATGTTTGAAGGGTCCATTTCATCCTATTTTGACAGTGTAGTATACCTCAAGCTATTAATAATGTACATGCTGAAGCTTTGTCGGATTCGGATAACATGATACTACGAAAAAACGTCAGGTCAAGATTGATACACTCGCCATATTACGGGAACTTTCTTCCCGTCGTAATACTCAAGGCAACATCTTTCCCTGCTAAACCTTCACCAATAACAACCTTCAAGTTCGTTTCAAGGTCTCTGGGTTGAACATTGATCTATTGAACTGAAGAATCATTTTGGGGGCTTGGCGATTTCACACGGAAGATGACAAATTCGTGTCGTGTTAACGCCAGGTGGCAAGGATAAGTGACGTCATATCCGAAACGAGTGATGTTTGAGAATGGGTCCAAAGTATTTCTTATATCATGGAGTTAATTTCCGGGTTCATCTTTCAGCATCGTGTAAATTGTGACATTATCTCTGCCTATGTATTCAAAAATGCAAACAAAATATATCAGTGAAATTCAATATAGCTGTGAAGAAAATATTGTGTGGAAAGGAGCTAAACATTAAAGTAAGCTGAGATGAAATAAGGTTCAAGATTACATATACTCATGCCAATAATGGTTGTCACCCTCCCCCCCAACCCCCACACCTCACACCACACACCCCTCCAATTAAAAAAATTGAAGGGGGTGACAACCATTATTGGCATGAGTATATAAACATATATCGTGAAGTGCGTGCACAATACACCTCTGTGTGTGCTTGTGCGCGTATGTATGTGTGTAAGCGTGCGTGCGTGCTTGCGTGTGTGTGTATGTTGGGGGTTACCTGACAGGCATTTTGGGGTTGTTGTTTTTTAATTTTGATGTGAAGCCCATGGAACATTTTCGTATTCGTGAATGATTTGAAAATCAAGGATATGGTGCTGTTGTTGTTGTTTAGCGCCGCATTAACAATGGAGTCTTGTCCAGAACATCATAACGTCATGAGCATCAGTCTACACAATAGTGGTGCTGTGACATGTGTGAACCACCTCAAGGAGCATGACAATCCTGATAAGGCTGGTCGCCACATACAACGTGTACAAATGACGAAAAGTTAAACTTGACCGTTTTTCCATTGTGGGTAATGTTCAGTAACTACCACTGTCATATGCCGGTATCATGAACTACTTAGAGCACAACTTCAAAATAATATGCGGTCGTGGGCTCACACGCATAAAATCATCTTTGCAAAAAAAACTAAAAACCATTAAG
Source organism: Haliotis rubra (assembly GCF_003918875.1). Classification (NCBI taxonomy): domain Eukaryota; kingdom Metazoa; phylum Mollusca; class Gastropoda; order Lepetellida; family Haliotidae; genus Haliotis; species Haliotis rubra. The sequence goes on from NW_025764891.1 coordinate 9,343,750, forward strand.
AGACCACTTTCACATCGGTCACTAGCCGTGATAAATGTTCTGAAAACAATCATATGCATTGCTACAGGGAATTAAAACTTTAAGCTATTTATGCAAGACATTTCTAGTGTACTGTTCCAGCAAAGTCGACATGTGGCTATGAATCAGCATTAGGTGTTCGAGAAAAGATAAGCAGGTCCTGCCCCATAGGTTGCACTCGTAACAAACACAAAGGCAAGTTCACCTGGAAGAAGCACATGACTGACTGACTGAGTTTGGTTTTACGCCGCTTTTAGCAATATTCCAGCAACATCACGGCGGGGAACACCAGAAATGGGCTTCACACATTGTACCCTTGTGGGGAATGGAACCCGGGTCTTCGGCGTGACGAGCCAACGCTTTAACCACTAGGCTACCCCACCGCCCCGAAAATTCAGATGAACTAATAGCAGATGCAGTTGCATCGGATATCATTTTCTGCGTAAATTACAGACATGCCCTCTACCAAAAGCTTTTTAAATCTTTGCTAAGCCCTTGACTGTATGTATGTCTGCACATATTCACTCCTTAAAATGCAGTACAACGCAAGACATGACTATCTAATACTGTCCATGGATATCCAGGCTGTTCAATGCAATCCAGGGCTATACAGTGTAAACCCACGCTTTCCAATGCGACCACTATTAACAATATACTTCGAAAGTCAGTTCATAATGGAACGGTTCCTCCACACATGAGCGTCCAGTGCTTGTTCTTTGCCTGCTGTTACCAGTGTTAGTAAAACCGACATTAAGGGTCGGATTAGTAATGCTGTGGGTAACATGTAACTGTGGAAACCGAACAGGATACTGAGTTGCAATGGAGCTATTTAATTGTTTACTCATGCAGCGGGCTGCTTGACGTGATTGTTCGGAGTTCCGTTAGATCGGGATGTGCTTTGTTTTTGTTTACATTCAGTAAAATTTTCACATCCATATTTTTTTAATTCAGTGTCAGGAGAACAGGAGAAGTAGTAGTCGTAGTAGCGGTAGTAGTTGTAGCAGTTGCGGTGTTGGTGTCGGTGGTGGTGGTGATTGAAGTAGTAGTAGTAGTAGTAGTAGTATAGTAGTAGTATAGTAGTAGAAGTAGTATAGTAGTAGTATAGTAGTAGTAGTAGTAGTAGTAGTAGTAGTTTTTGTGTAACTAGTCCACCTGTCAAACGATATGCAGTAGCGCTATTTCAAGGCCTTCCCCAGGGTCTTGTAAAACATCCTACACATTCTTCCAATTTGAATCGCTATAAAATGATTTAATTAAATTGCTGAAACTATTACTCCTGAGACCATTAGCGACGGATCTATTTTTTCTGTCATACAAACGTAACCATTTAGAAACTACCAGTTCTGTTTGTGAGCAGTGACCTTCAAACAAAGTATCGATCGTTGAACATCAGACTAAATAATAGCAGTTCTTTTACAAATTCCTGTGACCAGATTACTGTTCATCAAGTTTAATACTGGAAACCTTTCAAGCGCAGATTTAACAGGAACTTAACGAGATGTTGTGAAATCCCGCGAGAGTCGGCGAGACATATGCAATATAGGACTATAATGGCAGCCAGGAAGTATCACACTAGAACTACATGGATTTTTCACTTATTTTGCAATCAGGTCCAGGGCGATCGATTCCTCATTACTCTGATGATCTGACTCCCTTGGTTGAAGATGAACCGAATCGCCAAGTTTGCATCACTGTCAGCCCCAACAGGGGGTTATGATTCGGTTGTTTTCCAAGCACACGTCCCCCATAAACCACGTGCACATCAATCGTCCTTGACCCCGAAAAGACATCTCGTTAGTGATCTCGTTCATCAAACGAGACTGAATGTTGAACAGCATAAAATAACACCCATCACTGGATTAAAATTGAGAATTGACACGAGGGCTGGGTGAAAATGCCAAAGTCGGTAAATGTGTTACCGTGTAAATGTCATCTGTTTTCAGTTCGATACGCCCGCCAAGAATAACTGATGAAAACAGCGTAAATAATTAATGCGTTAGCATAATGTTTATCGTCCTGTATGGTCGATGCGCCGATGTATGTTTGAGAATGTTTATTGTGTGCTGATTTACTTTGATAAATGGCTACTGGGTAAATGTCTGATCTATGGCTGATGTATGTCAGATTTATTTACCTTGGTATTACTGATATAGAATACCTGGTTTAGTTCCGGGTTTGTCTGGTGTATACTTACAGGCAAAAGAAAGTATGCACTTAAGTAAACCGAATTTTACCAACCAATTCGAAACATCATCATAAACGTACATGTAACTTGACTGGGAACACTACAAAATACAAGCATGATACGTCAATAAAAAAAATCAACACATTTCCTGCTTCATGCCAGCCAGAAATGGTTGGGTAGCCTAGTGGTTAACGCGTTCACTCGTCACGCGAAAGACCCGGGTTCGATTTCCCACGTGGGTACAATGTGTGAATGCCATTTCTGGTGTCCCGTGATATTGCTGGAATATTGCTAAGAGCGGCGTAAAAACCATACTCACTCACTCATACCAGCCATCATCCAGCATGGGTGTATGCTTTCTTTTGTACGGAAGTTCATTTGTTAATTGATAAAACATTCATCTCGAATACAACGGCGCAGCATCAAGAGTATCCAATATTTATTGATTTGAATATGTTCTAGGGTCCAGTTCCACAAAGTGATCTCAGCGCTACGACTCCAGTGATTCTTTATCACTATCGTCTTAATGCTAAGATCGCTCTGTACACCGACTTCCATGTGCTTAACCTGAGTCATGGCTCAAGATAACCCGCTAACGTGAGGCGAGGACGTAACCCCCATAGAACCATTCGTTTTCGCACGAAGCGCTTACAGCCATACCCGTATCCATAATCTTCACTCTAGTTAATTGAACAATGATTTACTGACGGTCATGGAAACACTTCGGAGCTGACATTTTCTTATCGATACATTGAACAATTAACCTTTCCATACATTGATCTGGTTGCATAGCAACTTTATCAATGACGTCATGTCAGTACAGGAAATAGCATGTTGTAATGTTCACTCCCGAGATGTTTCGAGTGTGATTAATTGTATTGCACACTAGATCACCGGGCTTCTACGGAAGTCCATTAGGACAAGCTTTGTTTCTCCACGTGTCATCGTTGTTGGGTTACAATTGTAATCAGTAATCATTACAGGACTATTTTTGTTTAAACCTCCTGCGGAGGAATACCCCAGTCTTTTGTCAGGTCGTTTGGAGAGTTGATGAAATGTTCTCTCAAGGAGAGTTCCCGGGTTTGAATTCAAAAATGAATAACATGTGTGCATATCATTCAAGGGCGGCGTCGCTGTTCGAATTCCTACCCACTGGCTCGGCCTTTCGCCAAAGTACACCTCTGTGTCCCAGTGAATAGAGGGTCTGCACGGAAAGGGGAAAGTGGGTGGTTTGATCGCCTCGCCGCGTTATGCCAAACTGATGTTGAAAGGTGGTACCTGTTGTTACCCTGACTGCATCTCACAGTCGTATCATCCAGGATAAACTATGGTTTGTCATCTCAGTGGGCTAGCACCGTAAAGCCGGCATTAGTTGGAACTGGGACAGTCAGCCACAGACGCATACACGAGCATGCCCGTCGCTGTATAAGTGAAATTAAACTCGATGGTAAATCCTTTTCCACCTCACCTCACCTCACCTCTTCTCATCTCACCTCTTCTCACCTCACCTCACCTCAACTCAACTCAACTCTGGTGTCTCCCGCAGTGATATTGCTGGAACATCGCTAAACCCGGTGTAAAACCAAACTCACTCACCCACTGACTCACTCACACAAAGGTCTCCTGGTTTTGTTCCGTTACAGGATATATTTGATATCACATCGTTAATTCCAATGCCCGTATGAGGTGCATGTTGCATATGCATATCCATACCAGTGGAAAGGACTATAAATAGTCAGTGGTTATCCCCAAGCACACCAAATGGTGATTAGTGTTACAAAAAGGTTCGTTGTCGGATCAAAAACCATTACAAGAATTGCTCTCGATGCGTATTCGCTTCTCTGATGTGGATCACTCTTGCGCCACGAAATGATTTTCATATTAAATGAGAAGTTAATTTCGATCCGCACGGTACAGACTGTCCAGCTTGTGTATACCCAAGACAAATGGCGCCACAATGCAATGGTCAAAGGTACATAGGAACAACGCTCGTTATGGGAGGATTGTCATAATGATAAGGAAGGACATGGGATTAAATCCCAGATCGATTTGCGTTATTATAAAATAACGATCAATAATACTGATTCCATTTTTCTCTTGCTTGCTGTTTCGGTAAACTATTTCTATATGACGATAAATTCTAATGTTTCATAGCAAGTGACCATGTGTTAAATGAAGCTGGGCTCAGCGATGCTATTAATTCGATTAGAACATTAAGTCATGTAATGTTTGGAGAAAATCAATTGGTTTCAGATAATGTACTCGAGGCTTTGGAATCGTTCTTCCTTAACATTGATAAAGATTTACATGATAAATTCACGAATAAACATAACATGATAAATTCACGATTAAACATAACATGATAAATTCACGAATAAACATAACATGATAAATTCACGAATAAACATAACTACCTGTTTTAAGCTGTTAGCGGTTAGTGATAAACAATAAATTTCGGACAGTACAGTTCCAGAGTGAGTGAGTGAGTTTAGGTTTACGCCACACTCAGCAATATTCCAGCTATAGGTCGGCGGTCTGTACATAATCGAGTCTGGACCAGACAATCCAGTGGTCAACAGCATGAGCATCGATCGACAAAATTGGGATACGATAGCGTGTACAGTTCCAGATAAATCGCATCTGAATTTACGAATTTTCAGTTTAATGTATGTGACATTTTAGTTTAATGTCGCACCCGGCAATATTCCACCTGTATGACGGCGGTCTGTAATAATTGAGTCCGGAAATAACAAACCAGTGATTGATAGTGTAAGCACGCCGCCCGATGACGAAAACACACACGTCACCGACTCTGACCACCAAGATCTTATGACCCAAAAAGGCTACTGTGCATTACATGAAGGTTTAGTGGATCATGAAGACACATTACACTGCTGTCCAAGAGCACGCGTGCCCAATGTCCGGGTATGTCAGTCTAGCGATGGTAGAAAGGCTCAGGAACTTAGTGTGGAGAACAGCCAACTAACCCGGTTTCGATAAGCTAGGAAACTGTTCGAAATTATATATAACATGTTCAGTCGTCAATCAGTCATCTGTTGTCGTATTAAGTGTATATTTTCATGTTTTGCGTAGAAATGCAAAGATCAGGGTTAGAATTGCAACCCATGTTTCAGCAACCCATGCTTGTTGTAAGAGATGACTATCGGATCGGTTGGTATGGACACCTATCCTAGACCCTACGATCAAAGTTAGGATATCCTAGGACTAGGATCCTTTCGAGAATAGGGGCCCTGACTTGGTTGACGTGGTCTGGTCCAGACTCGATTATTTACAGACAACTGCCATATAGCTGGAATAATGCGAACCTAAACAACAATAAACAAAGAAATGCTCACACAAGCTCCATTCTGACAGCTGTCATGGAAAGTAGTAAAACAAATGTAGACGTTTTACAGTGTTTTTGGCACATGTCTTTTACACGATTTCCTTGGACGTAAAAATAGCAGTGACAATAATATGACTCGATCCTTGTGAGTTTTTTAACACATGAATCCAATATCCCCAAACCTCATATTCATTGTATGGATTTGTCTTAACTTGACAAAATCGATATCACGTACGATAATACAACTACCCATTCATTCATTTATCCATCCATTCATCCATCCACCCATCCATCATCCATCCATTCAACCAGCCATGTTCCATCCATTCATCCATCCAACCACCCACCCATTCATCATCTACCCATCCATCTATCTACCATCTATCCATCCAGCCACTCATCCATCCATCTACCCATCTATCCATCCAGCCACTCATCCATCCATCTACCCATCCATCGATCTACCATCTATCTAGCCAGCCACTCATCCATCCATCTACCCGTCTATCGATCTACCCATCTATCCAGCCAGCCACTCATCCATCCATCTACACATCCATCTATCTACCATCTATCCATCCAGCCACTCATCCATCCATCTACCCATCTATCCATCCAGCCACTCATCCATCCATCTACCCATCCATCCATCTACCATCTATCTAGCCAGCCACTCATCCATCCATCTACCCGTCTATCGATCTACCCATCTATCCAGCCAGCCACTCATCCATCCATCTACCCATCTATCTATCTACCCATCTATCCAGCCAGCCACTCATCCAGCCACTGTCCATCTATATACTCTCATTTCGAGATTTATGAAAAGCCAGCCCTGAGGTGTGTGTCATCTGTTGTGATAACGAGACGTCAACGAGACAGATGGGACCGTTCATCGCAGTCCAGCTGCCCAAGTGGAACACAGATGTCAGCATCCTCAGTAATACCGGCGCCGTGTTGTAGACAGCACGTCAGTTGACGGTTATAGGTACTCGAGGGACAGAGTACACAGTTAAGCACCACAATCAGCATCAACAATTTGACAATATATTTCTTGAATTTCTTACACGTACAATGAAAAAGGGACATTTTGGAGTCCACATTTTAGTTCATAACTAAAATAATGTGCAAAGTAAATACGAAAAGTCAATTACTATAGATATTAAGTAACCAACAATAATAACTTATACTTTATATCCAATCATTTCCAAGCAAAATAGCAGGCAAATATAGGAAATCAACACGCTCTTTTATCAGCCAGTGTGTAAACAATATTACTCTTGTGGATATGGGTGGAAATTTGTGTTAGCCGCTCAGGAGCCAAGGAATCATGTACAATTTATTCATTTGAAGAATAACACACCCACTGAAGCCAGACTATTTTTCTCATAGTGGGTCCGCCAAAATGATGATCCTGGTCCCTTTCCACAACGATACGTCCCACGACTATCGAAAGCCTAGAAACATATACTGAACAAAAAATAGAAACTTGAAAGCAAAATTTCGAAATATTGTACAGTCAGTGAACATTATAAATACACATTCGCTGCAACACAGCCAAACTTTTTCACCAAATGCCTTTATTGCAAGTGCAAATTGAAAAACATGGAAAACACAAAATTTGGTGTTACCTCGACAAATTTGCAATCAATCAGGAAATTGTTTGTCTGTACGACTGAAGGTGATTGTTTCATACAGGAAAACGCTTTAAAATTGGAATAATTTGAAAATTGTTGAAATGCCAAGACTGTCAAATAAGGACCGGGGGCGCGCCATTTGTAGGCCGAACGCGCCTTTGCTGCATGCGCCTTTGGATGCAGTAGACAGACAATTCATAACCTCAGGACACGCCTGCTTCAAACAGGATCAACAGCTGATCGCCCACGGCCAGGGGCGCCCCGTGTGACGTCACAACGAAATGACGTTTCAATACGGCTGTGTCATCTTCGTAATCGATTTGTGACCGCTACTTACACTTGTAGAGAAATGTTCAATGGTAGAGTGACACCACAGACAATACGCAATCGTTTACGACCTGCAGGCATTAGAGCCCGGAGACTATACACTGGACCCATTTTGACTCCTGTTCATCGACGTCAACGTTTTCTCTGGGCGCGACGTCACCTATGATTTACCCAAAGACAATGGAACAGAGTAATCTTTAGTGATGAATCACGTTTCACATTGCGTTTTGCCGACGGAAGAGTGAGGGTATGGCGTTGGGAACGACATGCTCAGTGCTGCGTCAGGGAAGTTGACGGTTCAGCGGTGAAAGCATCATGATGTGGGGTGGCTCCATGGCAAATGGACGTACTCAGCTCATGATTGTTCAAGGCAACCTAATTGCCAGAGAATACAGAGATCAGATTCATTCCCGTTCTTCTTCCCTTCTACAGGCAGCATGACCCAGGTCTTACGTTTCAGCATGATAACGCTACACCTCACGCTACGTTATTAACCAAAATGCTGGTGTTGACGTCATGGAGTGGCCATCTCGCTCACCTGACCTCAACCCAATCGAACACATCTGGGATGAGCTGGGCACGCGGTTACGCATGCAAAGGATTCAACCACAGACGTTGCAGAATCTGGGACCTGATTTGGTGAGCCAATGGCGTCGACTTCCGGTACGATTCTTTGTTCAAGTCTTGAGGTCAATGAGGGTACTAGAGTCTGACGGGGGCCACACACGATACTCACATTACTTTGATTGCCTTTGTTACCAGTGTGATTTACTTTCCTGACAGTCACTATACATTTACCCTCTTCATCGATTAAAAAATGCTCTAGAGAACAATATTGTGTGTGTCTTTTTCTGAGTAAACGCTGTAATTTAGGGTGAAAAGCGCAATTTAGGGTGAAATCATCTATTCTTTAAAAAGGCGTGTTTGTGGGGTCGAATATTACCAGTGTCAAGTTTATAATTTTTTGAGTATATATGGAAGTTACGGTCACCTTATAGCTAACGAAACTTTGAGGAAACAGGCCCCGAGTGTTTGGTTCCAGAGAACCAGTGCACAGGGGGCAGTGGGGTAGATTAGTGGTTAAAGCATTGGCTCGTCACGCCGATGACCGGGGTTCGATTGCCCAGATTGGTACAATGTTTGAAGACCATTATTGTTATTTCCCGCCGTAAAATTGCTGGAATATTGCTAAAAACTATACTCGTCGTTGTCGTTTAGTAACCGAGACGGCGTGCAACTAACTCCACCTACAACGTCATCATATAACTAATACATAAAGTGAGAGTGAGTATGGTTTTATGCCCCCCATCAGCAATATTCCAACATTGTCATGGCGAGTGACACCAGAAATGGGCTTCACACATCGTATCCATGTGGAGAATAGAACCCAGACCTTCAGCGTGACGAGCGAACGCCTTAACCACTAGGCTACCCCACTGCTCCCTTAAAGACTGCACATTGGTTCTCTGAAGCTAATCACTATTGTCCCCTTTCCACAAAACGATCCCCCTTATACATTAGGTAAATGATATCAAGACTGCATATCCCACACAGACTTCAGCAGTTACTTTCACTCTCCACAGTTCCCAGATTTACGAAAACAAAATGTGAAATCAGTTCACCTCTTAGTACTAAGACCAACAGCGATAACCTCGTGTCAGATTCAACACATTTAAATGTCATTTTCTTAGATACAAGCCTTCAACGCAAATGTATCGGAACATTTGATGTCATTTGAAATCCATTGCTGAAGCAAAGCATCAGCTGTCTCCGTGGAGGATAATCTGACATAGTGATTCTCCGTGTAGAAACCTAGCACTCGATATTTCCGTAGCTGATAACATTGCTTCCATGGGGAATATCAGCTGAGAATATCCTTGTAGGTCATACGGAATCAATACCAATATATCATGTCTTTATAACCTGACAATATGCCTCCGCTCCATTGGGTAGAGTGGCGGTGTACGGGGTCATATTCTGAGACCTTTGTTATTTATGATCTGCGTAAACTTCTCCAATGAGGTCGGCCAGTAAATGATATCAAGGAGCGAAAAGGAACTGGTTGTGAAAAGGAAGATGCATTTTTCAAACAATTAAGTCAAATGAATGTGACATGGTTCGAGTTAATATCTGAACTTTCTACTGATTTGCCTACCTGAGTTAGAAAGAGAGGAAAAGCTACCAGAGAAACCACCTGATCTGTTTCACACTGTAAGCAATATGTCTCTACATTAAGATAGGTGAAAGAGTATCCATAAGACACTGTGACAAAAGATGGATCATGAATTCACCTTTGCAAGTCAAATTTCCCTTTACGTGGAGCAATATTCCAGCAACTCCAGCCTTTCGTGTCTCCATTTCACAACTAAAAAGGTATCCTCCCTCATGAATTTTCTACGTAAACTCTGTCAAAAAAGAAACGCAACCCCTGTCCTCAGATATGAAAAATTCGTTTGAATGAAGTTATTGCTTCCAAACTAAATGTTATTCGAATGTATTGAAATTATACACGTAATTAATGAAGATTACCATCCAAACAACTGCATTTGTACGCATAAGTGTATTTTATTGCTTATTCCGTCACAACGCATGAAATGACCCTCATGGTGACATCGCACAAAAAAAACACATGCAAATCATGAAAATGGCAGTTAATGTAGGTGTATAAAGCCCATGTGCTTTCGTATTATATTCATTCATTTGTCGCATGAAAAGCTGTGTGAAAAATGCCACGATTGAGTGCTGCCGACCGAAATATCGCCATTGGTCGTGTTCAAGCCGGAGAAAGTTTTGGAACTGTTGCACGGCACCTAAATGTTCACAAAACAACGATATCCCGACTTTGGAGCCGCTACAACAACTTCAATTTGACCAACGATCGCCTGAGAAGTGGAAGGCCAAGAATCACGACCCCTTCAAGATCGGTACATCCGGGTCCATCACCTGCGTAATCGGCATGCCCTACCAACCGTGACTGCCACACAAATACCAGGTTTGAGGAGAGTGTCAGCTCAAACGATTAGGAACCGTCTGAAAGAAGCGGGTTTACGTGCCCGTAGACCAGTTGTTGGACCTGTACTACGCCCCCTACATCTCCGCCGACGACTCAGGTGGTGCAACAACGTAAGGATATGGACTTTACAAAACTGGAGGCGCATCTGGTTTTCTGATGAATCCCGTTTCTTTTGCAACATCACGACGGAAGAAAACGTGTGTATAGGAGACGTCATGAACGTTTTGCGCCCATCTGCGTCCGACAGGGGACAGATTTGGCGGAGAAAGCGTTATGGTTTGGGGATCCATCTCATACAACCAGAAATCAGACTTGGTGATCGTTGAAGGAACCTGACAGCCCAACGTTACATCAACCACGTATTACAGCCTCTCACCTTCTCCCGATTATTGACCAACAGACACAGATTTTTCAACCAGACAACGCCCGGCCTCATACTGCACGTGCAACAATGAACTTTCTGCAGAATTCCAACGTCAATGTCTTGCCATAGCCCTCTAAATCACCAGACCTCAACCCTATTGAACACCTGTGGATACTCTGGGTCGACGCGTACGTCAACGTCAGCCGCCGCCACAGACGCTGCAACAGCTCGGCGTTGCACTGCAGGAGGAGTGGAGAGCCATTCCCCAGGAAAGAATCCGGCGTCTTATCCGTTCTTGTCCAAGGAGATGCCGTGCAGTGATTGCAGCTCGTGGTGCTCATACGAGATACTGAGAAAGACGCCCCCCTGGTGACAAACTGGTGTCTGTGAGATGACTTTTGAAATGACAATTTTAAACATGCCCATCTTGGTTATTATTCTGCCAAATTTCAGACTTCTGTCTTAAATAATAAAAATGCTGTGTCGTCTTAAAACTTCAGATCAAAATCTCTAAAATACAGGGGTTGCGTTTCTTTTTTGACAGAGTTTATATTTGAAAGAGGGACACATAGTTAAACGATGTCCGATCATAATACGGCATATGTATAGCTTAAGAAAGGTTTCATACTTGATTGGTTTGTTTGTTTGTTGTTTAACGCCGCACTCAGCAATATTCCACCTATATGACGGCGGTCTGTAAATAATCGAATCTTGACCAAACAATCCAGTGATCAACAGCATGAGCATTGATCAACGCAATGGGGTGCGATGACAGTTTTATGTTTGAACATGTGGCGCTTGATCATTCAAGAAGGGCATTACCAAATGAAAGTCCGATGTTATTCCCGGTTCCCATTTGTGAGTGAGTAAGTTGAGTTTTACGCCGCACTCAGCAATATTCCAGCGATATGGCGGCGGTCTGTAAATAATCGAGTCTGGATCAGACAATCCAGTGATCAACAGCATGAGCATCGATCTGCGGAATTGGGAAACGATGACATGTGTCAGCCAAGCCAGCGAGCTTGGCCACCCGATCCCGTTAGTCGCCTCTTACGACAAGCATGGGTTACTGAAGATCTATTCTAACCTTCACGGGTAAGTTCCCATTTGTACCATAACGTGACGATCCCGTGTTTTTCGGGTAAAGACTTGATTTGCCTGTGCATGTGTTTAAGACGGGTTCCACCAATGGGAATTGGTGTGCTCACGTCTTCGCAACAACCTGTTTGTTCACTATTTGATAGTTATTCATGAACACAAGCTTATGACGTTGTCAGAAACCCACGGTGGATTTTGCATTTAGCAAAGATTCTTATGATCATTGAAACTTAATGGTTCTGTCGCGTTTAGTTTAGAAGTAATCCATGGCCTCAAGTAACGTGGAGTGGATTCGCTTAAATAACTCTCGCTGCTACTTTGCCTGTAACCCCCAGCGGAATCGTTTTCGGTGGATAATTGAGACCCTGGCCTTGACGTTTCATGTATAATAATGCTTCATAATTTTAGCGTGAAAATTGGGGTGACTATGGAACTCTGTAGTCGTATGTACAGTATCAATACCAGTATGACCCGGGTTAGAATATTGGCCTTCAGTAACCCATGCTTGTCGTAAGAGGCGACTAACGGGATCGGGTAGTTAGGCTCACTGACTTGGTTGACACATGTCATCGGTTTCCAATTGCGCAGATCGATGCTCGTGTTGTTGATGACTGGATTGTCTGGTCCAGACTCGATTATTTACAGACCGACGCCATATAGCTGGAATATTGCTGAGTGCGGCGTAAAACTAAATTCACTCACTTACTCAATACCAGTACGTCAATACCCTTCAACCTCCCCCGAGCAGTCAAGGCAAAGTCAAGTGGGTCTGATATCCAGACATTTGGGTCAACCCAATAAGGACATCTACTCGCGTTAATTAGGTACGATGAGAACAGTGCTGGTTAATGTATCCCAGTGCTTTATATACCGTTGCTGAAACGGTAGGCATGTTACACGGCCTGATTAAGGGTTTAATGACCGCGTTGTAAAATAACAGAGTTAGGTTACCACGCGTGGAAAACCAGAACTCACGCAAGTCGTTAACTTCTTTTGTAAAACACGAAGACGTGGATAAATGCAAGATACTGCCCAGCCAACAATCGTAATCCGGACGAATTTTGGATTCGAATATTCGATCAGCTGATCCTGACATGGACAGGGTAGGCAACTCATTCAACGAATTCCGGTGCCTAAAACCAATTGTCCACAGTGACGCCGTGTATTTGGGGTGTTTTGATTCAGCAGATTCCGATGAACGATTCCGACTATACCACAAGCATGTGTTTATGAATGAATGAATAAGGGATGATAGTAGGTGAGAAGCTGAGCGTATCTTGCCCAACCGATGGAACCCGCAATTGTCAAATACTCTCTTAAATAAACGTGGATCTGAAACATATGGCACAAACCTCTAAATAAGGAAATGCTTCACAGGGTTTTGGTGAAATCCCACTCTATCATAAAAGTGGGTGAGTAAGTATGGTTTTACGCTGCTTTAAGCAATATTCCAGCAACATCGCCGCGGGGGACACTAGAAATGGGCTTCACACATTGTACCCATGTGGGGAATCGAACTATCATAAAATATTTTGATGACATAACTTACCAGGAACGAGATATTTAGACAATACTTATATAACTGTTAAAGGTTATTGTTTCCTATCATGTAATAGGGTCGGGTCATAAAAGTTACTTTTTCTTGTATAAATACCTAATAGTGGAAAGTTAATAGAACGTAACAGAAGACGTTACATGAAGACATTTATTGTTACCCTGGCTCTCGACCATAAGGGGATACACACATGAACGCCGGTGAACACACTCACAAGCAAAATAAGTACAATACGTTTAAACGGGACGTGAAAATCCACGGAGGCAATTTCCTATAAATTGTTGCACATGAATCCTGCACATGTTTACAACTGAACATGTTATACCTTCATTATTTGCTATATTCAACTTCGGAAGGTGTTGCCTTACATGGTGTGATTGGTGTTGCTTTACTCTCTGTGACCGGTGATGCTGTACACGCTGTGATCGGTGTTGGTTACCACTATGTGTGACCAGCGTTGCTTTACTAGCCCTGACCTGTGTTGGTTTACACTCTGTGATCGGTGTTGCTTTACTCTCTGTGACTGGTGTTGGCTTACTCTCTGTGGTCGGTGTTGCTTTACAGACTGTGATTCATGTTGGTTTACAAGCTGTGACCGGTGTTGGTTTACTCTCTGTGACTGGTGTTGGCTTACTCTCCGTGGTCGGTGTTGCTTTACAGACTGTGATTCATGTTGGTTTACAAGCTGTGACCGGTGTTGGTTTACTCTCTGTGACTGGTGTTGGTTTACACTCTGTGATCGGTGTTGCGTTACACGGTGATCATACTGAACACTAATCATCACTTCTGGCTATTTCAAAGGTAGATAAATAACTGAAACCCAAAGCTCGCATTGATTATGAAAGAATAGGTATTAATTAATGATACACCAAGCCACCATAACTGCGATACAGCGTGGTCAGTCCAGTATTGATAGGCATAGAGAATGTCAGTTGCCATGGTCACAAGAACAGGAAAAAATACATGAAACCAGAAAATATATTAAGTCTGCTCGTGTCAAAATGATCCTGGATATTCAAGAAAAAAGCCCAAAGGAAAATATAGTGTTGAACAAAAAATGTCCATCCGAAAAAATGAATTCAAGATAAATTACGTTGTCAGAGGCTGTCAAATGTGATCGTCATTACAATTGTCCATATATAACAAAAACAAATGACAATTGACGTGACTGACCACTAACTCTTTTAACATTGCAATGTTCTAATATCTAATCGATTTTCAGCAAAAAGCATTCAATTAGTGGAATGAACCTTATTCTGATTTGATGTCCAATATCCATGATGGGCTATCAATTCATCAGTTCATGTGACGGAAAGGCAACTTTATGATGGGTCCCGCAGTTTACAATGAACTTTTACCTTTATTGATACGAAGATGTTTATAACAGATAACAATGACCAGAGACCTGCAGGATTGACACACACGTTCACACAACAACACTGATGGTATATATGAAAATGTTTAATGAAATATGCATAAGTTCAGCTATGCATTAGGCAGCATCACACACAGCCATGCTTGTGTCGACTTTGAAGATACGGCCACAGTATAGAGTTGGTGTATTCTGTACATAGCCTTGCTCCAATGCTACACTGAATGCTAAGCTCATGGATGAATAGTAATTCTATCCTTTAAAGAGGCAAGTCTAGGTAAGCCAGTCTGTTATTTATGGGTTTTTTAAAGAATATTTAATTTAAACTATTAATTATTACCTTAGAGACTTGTGCAAGTCTAATTTGTCCAGCGTTCCATCAGTTACAGGTCTCCAAGGGTCACTCAGACCAATAACAGGTCCTGTATTACTGCCTTGATGACTGATTGGTCAACTAGGTCAGGCGGATTTAGTTACTGATTTCAGTGCGGAGAAGTGACGATATCTTAACTTATATGAGCAATGCTCAGCTATGCGGAAGTAAAGTGTCGGGCAATCAAAGTATACACTTGATAACTGGATTAGAGCAAAGTATTAACCGACATTGTCAAAATGTTACAAGGCTGAAAACACTCGCCGGAAAGGGTCTAAATATAGAACGTCAGTGCAAAAGAATACCCAGTCTTGACTATCCTCAGAAACAAATTCCGTTTGGTGTAAAGGGGAAAATAGCTGTGAAAAGTATATGCATGCATCAGTGAAAATCAGTGACGACATCAGCTGTACGCGAATCACAGCAATGATATCCGTATCGATTAACCTTTTCTTGATTGTTTCAGGGGCAATGGGGTAGTTTAAAGGTTAAAGCATTCGCTCGTCACGCCGAGGCCCAGGGTTCGATTCCCGCATGGATACAATGTGTGAAGCCCATTTCTGGTGTCCCCCGTCATGATATTGCTGGAATGTTGCTATTGTTCAATACTCACTCACTCACTCACTTCATCGTTTCAGTGGGGCGGTGGGGTAGCCTAATGGTTAAAGCGTTGGCTCGTCACGCCGAAGACTCGGGTTCGAATCCCAACATGGGCACAATGTGTGAAACCAATTTCTGGTGTCCCCCGCCTTGATATTGCTGGAATATTGCTAAAAGCGGCGTAAAACCAAACTCAGTCAGTCAGTCAGTCATTGTTTCAGCTACAGCCTCCACCAATCATTTGTCTTTGTTTGTTGTTTAACGCCGCAGCGGTCTGTAAATATTCGAATCTGGACCTACAAATCCAATGATCATCATCATGAGCATCGATCTGTAAAATGACATGTGTAGGCCAAATCAGCGAGCCTGACCACCTGAACCGATCCTGTTAGTCGTCTCGTACAATATTGGATTGCTGAAGACCAATTCTAACCGGGATCTTCACGGGTACAAACATCTGTGTAATTGCATAGATCGATGCTCATGGTGTTGATCACTGGATAGTCTGATCCAGACGCGATTATTTACAGACCGCCGCCCTAAAGCTTTTTTATTGCTGAGTGCGGCGTTAAACAACCGGCCAACCAACCAACCAATCAAAGATTTTTGTACATTTTCTTTTGTCGGGCAGTTTCTATTGTTTAAACCCTCGTGTATAGCTATCACAACATTGTACATTGGGCTGAACCTCATCCAAGCTCCTATCACTATGGCGTACTGCTATCTGGGTAATCACGGTCTTCTTGCTCTAATCATAGTGCTGTCCCATCGGACGTAGCGTTTGTGTACCGGAGATAATCGATCACCGAGTCCCCATAGACGCTGGATATGATTAATATGTACAGCGGAAATTTGATACTTCCTATGATCATTTGCGCCAATGGATTTAAGTGATTTAAAGTTAAGTTAATTAAATATTGAATTCCATGCCAAGATGGACATACAAAATCTACCCTGAAAAGGTTCCGTTTTCAAGCTGATGAATCAGATCAAGTCCGTGAGACGTACATATTGTAGTGGAGACCAGATCTTGACAACGGTTGGCACATATATATCTAACAGCTTAAATGGCTCTGTAGCCGTGCTAAGTGTGTATCAGCCACGAGACTTGGGCCAGATGGATCCGTCACTGTAATCTCTCACTGACCTAGTATTTTCTTGTGCTTCCCATGCATCTTGATTGACTTTGTCTTGAACTCACCTGTAATCGTTTACGTAGTATATCTTATAGGTGTCATGATTCAAAATGAACTCATCGTTTAGTTTTTTTTAAAGAAATCAGTAAATCGGGATTAATTCCAGATTTCATAGAAGATATGGTTTTCTGAACTCCTTCAGAAATTCAGTATTACTGCTTGATTCATCTGAGATGGGTTGGGTAGCCTTGTGGTTAAAGCGTTCGCTCGTCACGCTAAAGACCCGGGTTCGATTCCCCACAGTTGTACTAGATGCCCATTGCTGGTGTCACCCGGCGTGATATAGCTTGAATATTGCTAAAAGAGACGTAAAACCATAACCACTCACTTATTCACTTAAACGGGAACCCACGAACCTACACCCGGGTATCTTATGTGTCCAGTTACTGTTGTTGAATTTCACTTCGCTGAGTCTGTGTTTTAGAAAAGCATATGCATAATTGCAAATAATTGCGTCCATTCCCTTATGTCAAACGAAACAGATTCCATTGGGCATAAACTGACGTACAATGCACAGTAACAGTGAAAATCATATGATATTATGACACCAGGTGTTTGCCAGTCAGCATGTCCTCCCTACGGGTACTAATAACTAGGGTAGAGAAGTAAAGACTATCAGATCACAGACAGCTGGATTTCGCATTTACTGAAAAGGTACAAAACCATTCATATATTTCAAAAGGTGTCTGTCTATGTTTGAAAATCACCATCATGTGAGGTGAAGTTGATATGTGTTGTTTTATAGTGTATAAAACACAAGTATGGGAATCGAATAGAAGAAGACAGAATCTGAAAACGCGTTTGGCACCAGTTGGTCTCCTCTTCGTTGAAAAGCTTGAGCTCTGCCATCGTTTCCGATCAGACTGATCAGACTTTTATTTGTAAAGAGCACTCTCTCCCAGTCACGTTGCTACCACTGACGTGCAGTGCGTGCCCATTCTGCTTTGACGGTGTAGACGGGTCAAGGCCATTACACCGAAGGGGGGGTAGGCTCGTATACCAGCCATACCAAATCTTTAGGACTGTTCGTCTGCTGAAGGCGTGTCCTTGTGCTGTTGCCGTCGCGAACCTGTTCCGGGGGTGGATCTGCCGGGTGTAGCGGTCTTCGGCCGGTGTCCTGACTCTAGGCCTTCCAGATCTTAGGAGGTCTTAGGTCTGTCCTGTTTGCTGGTTGCGGTTTATCAATTTGCTGATACTGGCCTGGCTGCAGTTAAAGGTTCTTGCCAACTGACGTTGTGTAGCCCCCATGTTTGCCATACCGATCGCCCTGTTTCGTTGCACTAAGTCTTGGCATATTCGAGGTGAATTTTTTATTACTACATGCTTGCTCTGTCCAACATCGGTATTTATGCCACAACCATGCACATGCATTTGGACCAATGTCCCACGATTACGTGTTTTAAGTTTTCGAAAATGCACGATCCACACGAAGTTTTCGGATAGTTACGTTGTTATCGGAACCATGTTGCGTTTTGGCGATTTTATTCTGCTTGGCTTCAAACCTGTACAGCGTTTTTGTTCTTATACAATTACTTTGAAAGTGATAACTTTCTTTTGCCCGGTAATGTATATCTATCAGGACTATGTCACGTGGCCTTTAATGATGAATACATACTATGTTCATTTAGATACACGTTGTAATATGACTTGGTTGTAACTACTGAATATACTACTCTGTACTCGATACACTAATGTAGGTCATTGTGATTGCTTAATGTTTTACTAAATATAAAACTCTGTTATCCTGTTTATTCAAGTAAAAGGAACATATATGCCCCTGCCCGTCGATGTTTTAACTGATTAATTCGATCGCGGTCGTTGATCCGTGGTAGTTGGATATGCATGAAACCGTCCATGCGGAATCTGTTAATACATTTAGCAGCACGGTAGAGTAACTCGGATCACGATATATGTTTGACACACGAAGGCATAGATACCAATCAATATGTAACCGAATATTTACGTCTGAATCCTTTGTGTTTGCATCACGGTCAACTGTCAGTCACAGGTTCACTGGAAGGCGCATGCGCGTCATATACTTACATGCAAGCCATGTGGAGACATCGTTTCAACTTCCGTGTGTTTGTTTTTGTTTGCTTGTTGTATAACGCCGCACTCAGCAATATTCCAGCTTGAGGCGCTGGTCTGTAAATAATCGAGTTTGGACCAGACAATATACAGAGAGTGAATTGGTATGCTTTTATCTGCTTTTACAGAATCAATTTGGGAAACAACAGTGATTGGTTTCATACATTGTAACCATGTCGGGAATCGAACACAGGTCTTCGAACGTTTGACCAATGGGCTACAGCAGCGCACCCAATGACCAAAACAAAGAAACCAGGAAAAGGACCGATCATTAAACTTGTATTAGCGACTACGTAATATTGTCTTTGGCTATAACAGATGGACACAGTTTGACTTATTACCCTTTAACATGGCGACACTATGCAAACTATTTGGAAACTCCTACTTCTTGCTAGTTTTAACATTGGTGTTGATTCAAGAACAGAACAGAACAAAATATCATGTAGCATATTCGACAGTGAGAAAATACTATACCTACGTGAGTGCACATTCATGTATTTCAGGGCCTTTTATTTGACCTTTATTATTGCCTTTAAGACTGTAAGCATTCAAGATCTAGAGTCTGTTTCAATATAACCGTTGGTGGTGGGGTAGCTTAGTGGTTAAAGCACCGGGTTCGATTCCCCACTTAGGTACAATGTGTGAAGCCCATTTCTGGTGTCCCCATTCGTGATATTGCTGGAATATTGCTAAAAGCGGTGTAAAACTAAACTCATCACTCACTTCAATAAAACTGGTTGTTTATTCATGGATTTTGTGTGGCAGTGTACTGATTTTACAATACAGTTATGTACGTACTGATTTCTTGGTTAACCTTTCCGTTAATATTTTGAAATCGCAGGCATTGAGAACGTGATATCTCTTCTGCTCGTTAGACCATATAGCAGCGTTTAAAATTCCCGCCTGCCCGACCGTCCGGAACTGTCTATTTTCATCTCGGACGGTCAAATTTCATAAGTAGCCTGTCCGGTGGTCTCGTAGATGTTTTTACCCTTAACAGTAAATATTTCATAACATCAGACAGGTTCTCTTGTCGTCAGTTTGAGCTGTTTAAGGTATTATGATAATTATGTTAAACTATTTACGATTGGACAGTTCATTTTACAATAACCAATCACAACGCATGTACTTTCAGTATACCTAAACTCGGTGCATTGCCTGTTAGTGCCTACAAACAGTAAAGTATTCAGAAGCCTGATTTGTTTTTCTTCATTGCTGAAAACCGGACCGGCAAGTTTGTATCCGGACTGGTCCGGCCGTCTGGCTTGGAATTTTGGGAGTTTTATACACTGCATATAGGGGCCATTTTATGACTTTTGGAACCATTCCGATATAGTACCAAGCATCTCAAACATTATCTGAGATCATTTCGACGCGAGTTGGTGTACAGTATCAATAACTGGTACAAGGAACCACGACCTAAAATTAACTCAACCCTTCCGCACTTGGTTCAGACCACGGAATGGCGTTTATGTTCTCGTCAATCAAACGTAAACGACACACTGACAGCGTTATACCAACTGACACATATTTCATGCTAATACCATTACACCAACAACGGTCAGCATGGGTCACCCTCGTTCTTACTCCTGCGTGATTTCAGGGAAGGAATGTCATAATGGTCAAGCTTTACAACGAAGAATGATCTGTCTCCGTGTATGTTTGAACATTTACTTCCCGGTGTGCTGGCATCCTTGGCATCTAGATAAATGCATGCATCCATGCATGGCGTCCCCGTAGTGCCTTGGCAAGGATTTCCGATTAACGAACATATTTGTGTAAGCGCGCGTGTCTCCATGACTGAGTTGAGTGCATTGTTATCTGTGGTGTTGTGATTGCTGGATCGGTTGCTTCATAAATACACAACCCGTGAAGATCCGGGTTAGAATTGATCTTCAGTAACCCATGCTTGTCGTCAGAGGCGACTAACGGGATCGGGTGGTCAGGCTCGCTGGCTTGGTTGACACATGTCATCGGTTCCCAATTGCGCAGATCGATGCTCATCGATTTAGAGACCGCTGCCATATAGCTGGATTATTGCTGAGTGCGGCGTAAAACTAAACTCACTCACTCAACCCATACAATGAATTTCACTTGGACCATTGTTACACAATACACAATACTGCCACATAACACACCAAGGCAACTGAGCTCACTCCAGTAAAGCCTCATCAACAGAAAGATATCATTGAACATGTCAATGTCAACATTACTTAATACACCTTAGACCCGTGAAAATCCGGGTTAGAATTGATCTTCAATAACCCATGCTTGTCGTGAGAGGCGACTAACGGGATCAGGTGGTCAGGCTCGCTGACATGGTTGACACATGTCATCGGTTCCCAATTGCGTAGATCGATGCTCATGCAGGTTATCACTGGATTGTCTGGTCCAGACTCGATTATTAACAGACCTCCGCCATATAGCTGGAATATTGCTAAACTAAAACTAAACCCACTCAATCACTAATACACCTTAACTTGGTCACATACTTGTAATGAAGCGTTCGATTCCTAAAATACACTGAAAAGGCTGTAATATGTAAAGCCTACTGCTGACTTTCCCCGGCGTGATATTGCGGTCAAATTTGCTAAAAATGCCTAAAACCAGACCCCTCCAAAGCAACACATTTGAATACATCAACAGTTTAAATTGAACTTCATTTTGAACTTCTTGTCTACAACACAACTGCGTTTTAGATCATTCTTATTTGTGTAATTGCAATAACACACACAGCTTTTAGATCTTCTGAGATTCAAATAATACCTCATTAACAAAACGACAAAACCATCTCCAAGCTAACAGGGTTTTTTCAATATCAAGATTAGCCCATGCCAGCTGTCAAGCAACAGATATCATCAAAACAAAGGCCTGTTTTTGTTGTGTTCAGCAAGGAACATAGATGATTGTAACATGTTCTCACTGTTTTTGTCGGTCGGGTCACAAAAACGCAACATCACCCACAGTTGCCTTCAGCTAAGGGTCATAATGCGGTTGTCACCTGGGTGATTTGCGTCATAATTGAGAAACCATGCTGCGTTTCAGCGAGGACTATTCGCCGAGAGTGATCTGGAATAACACACAGAGACGTCTGTAGGAGAGATGCTGTTTTTGTGGATTATTGATGGTGGGAAAACTGACAAAAAGATTCCTATTTTTTTCTGTAGCAAATGTACCAATAAGGGTTAGATTATTCTTACACTGGAGACTATTTATACTTATTTGCTTCTGTTAAAGCACATCTGTTTCGATACAAGTGCGAAAGGTTGAAGGTTTTATTGCTCTAACGGCGGTTATGTATTTACAGCGCTACACTTTAAGTTCGTGGGCGCTATGCTAGGTTTCCTATCAGTGCTTCTAAACAGGGCCCCTGTCTCTATTCACAGACTAAAACAATAGTTTTAGTGTCACTTCGGCTGAATAAAGACAGGCGTTCATCGTTCATTTTCTCAAAGAGGAGGCAATATTCTATACTACCCGTTTCGTAGTATTTTCAAGTACAGTGTTAGAAAGTAATTTATTTTCTCTTGGTCTTTTACACTCGGTTGCCTTTACATGTTACACAATAAACTTTCATTTTTCTCCATTATGAAACACAAATGTGACAATCTTTATGCTGTATGTGAAGATAGACAAAACCATCTCAAAATAATGTTTGTGTCCATATTTTATTTGACAGGTGTAGTGATGTTTGGATGAGTTGATGTATATTTATGCAATGACATTGTTGACATTGAATTCAGATTGATGACGATGTTTCTTTAAAAGAGGTTACCTCGTTCAAAATGTCTAGTTCAGATACGAGCCGGTTGGGTAGCCTTGTGGTTAAAGCGTTCGCTCGTCACGCTGAAGAACCGGGTTCGATTCCCCACATGAGTTCAATGTGTGAAGCCCATTTATAGGGTGCGCCGGTGGGATATTGGTGGAATATTGCTAAAAGCGGCGTAAAACCATACTCACCCATTAGTTCAGATATCGTATTCATCTCATGTTTTGAACACTGGTTCCACAAACCCATTAGAACTGTAGCCAGCTAATCAGATATGGTGAAGTCACACTTTGTTCACAGGCCTGCGTCAAAAGCCGTCGGATTATGACACTCATGGGTCACAACATTAGCAGCCTCTCGTATCGTTCGGTGCCGACGTCTTCAGCTCACATACGGAGGTATTCAGACATAGTTCATGGTGGTTTCGTTGGCACTGAGGTCGTGTCAGTAGATCCACCAGAAAACCAGTATAAAGGTGAATTTGCACATTTGTAAATACCTTCCTGGTATCAAATACCTGTCATTTGAATTGTTACGTATGTTTAACTTAAACTAACTGAAATGCTGTCATAGGATTGATAAGTTAATATTTTAGGTCATTATTTATACAACCTATCTGACCCACACTGGGAGTTGCATGTTGATTTAGTTGACTTCATTGAGGCCATTCACTACAATCTATACGACTGGTTGTGATTAAATTAGATATATATTTTTTACTGGTTCAATGATTATTTACATACCATAAAACCAAAGACAATTCTTACCACAAATAGCTAGAAAATTACTTATTGTGCGTAAAGCAACATTCAATCACCATTTGATCACTTCATTTTTGTTAAACTATTTTTTAACCCCTATTTTGATTTTTGAACACGTCAAGAAAGTAGGTTATTGACCTTGACCTTTGAGCAACATGTGTTACGTGTTTCACTACCTGTGACCCCTATCGGAATGTTCTATGATGCGAACTATTAACCTACGTGTAATACCGCGTTCCAAAAGAGTGCCATTTCTAACAGCATTCTTTTCGACCTAGTGGAATGAAGATAAAAGTGCTGTGTTTTGAAATTTGAGGAACTCTAACTTAGATAAGATACCTCTTATTTACACTTTTGAAACATCACATGCTGAACTCGCCTCTCAAGAATCCAGCCAAAGCCAAAAAACCCATGTTATTCCAATCTTCCGCATAATTACCCCGTCATAAACGTTATTATCTGTGAGCATTAGCATCTATAAATCAATGGAATACATCAATGACTTGCACTATAGCACCAGCCTGTTGGAAATCCACGTGCGAAACGCGTTAAGCCAATAAGTGCACGTGTCATTGTTCAAGCCCAACTAATGAAGCAGCTCGGGAGAGATAATGCACACATATATATACAAACTACCACAAGGCCATGAACTGCCAGTGACGGTTTAAGCCGGCCCAACAGTCGGAGTCTAGTGGTTATTGGTCTCGAGTGCAGCTCGAGAACAAAGCTTCACAGATACCAGGGTGCCGTTGTACAAAGCGATCTTAGCGCTAAGGTGATCGTAACTCCCATACCTTAACACAGACTTACGACAAGGGCAAAGGTTGCTTTGTACAACAGCACCCAAGATATTATTACCCCCACACGTATTTCCGATGTTCTATAAGCTTACTCACTCGCTTAATAAAACCATTGGTTTGTCTGGTCCAAACTCGTTTAGTTACGGTTGCCGTGATATAGCAGTGGCTTTTATGAACGTGGCACACACGAGCAAAGTTGTAAAGAAGTATCTGAGTTACTGTAAGCGATTCATATTTGGTTAGAAAACGTAGCGTATCAATGCTTAGACATTCCATCTATAGTCAGAATAGTTGTGTGTACTTCAGGACAAAACTTTACAAAGATCGTTTTGTTCTATTTTATTTTCTATGTTATTTTGATCGATAAATACGAGATATCTGCCTTCGTCATTTTGTTGTGCACCAGGGATGTGGTCGAAGTATTATGTTGAAAATTATATTGGTTACACACAGTAAACATGTGTGTTGGCTTAATCTATGTTCTGCAGACTGACTGACTGAGTTTGGTTTTACGCCGCTTTTAGCAATATTCCAGCAACATCACGGCAGGGGACACCAGAAATGGGCTTCACACATTGTGCCCATGTGGGGATTCGAACCCGGGTCTTCGGCGTGACGAGTCAACGCTTTAACCACTAGGCTACCCCACCGCCCCATGTTCTGCTGACATATTATGATCACCAATGCCACATCATGATAACCACTTTCTCTGTATAAAGTGTTCGAGATGGTTCTGTACATGTGCCATCGTAGAATGGAGACACGCCAACAGTGTTTTCCATTTGGAGGGTTCGAATGACATTAACAGGTGTCGAATCTACATTTCGGGTTTATGTCCTAATTCAAATCTGATCTGTTCTAAGACAGTGGTTAATATCCTAAAGTGCTATGTTCCAAATTGAATTACGTGTAAGAGGTATTTTCTCTGCAGTGGATCTACATCAGATTTTAAAAACATATTTTTGTTGGTGATCCATGCCTATAGGGCATGACTCACCTCAATCAATATCAACTGGAGTATACAACTCGCCAACCTGAAATATACAAGACAGGACAGAGAACCTATTATAACGGCCATTTACATCTGAATCAACTAACAATGTTTCACGGGTTGAAGATTTATGATTTCCACCAAATGGACTCGAGCCATTGTGTTGTACTGTTGCTGACTGCGGTGTTAAACACAAATTCACTTAATTCGAATCCCAGTTGTGAAAGCAATATGGGCGGTGTGTTGCTATGGCTTGAGTGGCTATAAACGCGACATCAAACAATCCATAAATTCTCTATTACTCAACCTGCCTGTTATTCAGATACGGGGCGGTTGGGTAGTCTAGTGGTTAAAGCGTTGGCTCGTCACGCCGAAGACCCGGGTTCGAATCTCCACATGGGTACAATGTGTGAAGCCCATTTCTGGTGTCCCCTGCCGTGATGTTGCTGGAATATTGCTAAAAGCGGCGTAAAACCAAACTCAGTCAGTCAGTTATTCAGATACAACCGACCATGTCGCACCGAACTCCAGTTCCAACTGAAAACGCTCTTAGAACTCACGCGTAGTCGGAATTACTATGCCAACAGATGGTAAACAAAGGGATATTTGGCTAATAATGGAAGATGCACAGACAAGGTTCATCGGAGCGCAATGGCTCACTTGCACTCTTCAAACATAAATATTTGTGCAGCATGAGCACGTTATATTGCCATGGTGCTGCCATGATGTCTGTAGATGTCATTGCAGGAGACATTGACGTTTTCTAGGTAATGGGGTTGCCCACGTGAGCATTTGTTACATGTACCTCACCATGTTGTCATTCTTGGGTGCATTCACAATATTTGTACATATTGGTGTAATGGTTTTTAAAGATACGAACCATTTGAATACAGATTATGTAACATCCGTGTTGATAGAAGACGTTTGAAGTGAAGTTTTTGCTACTATACAAATATTTGCCAAAACTCTGTTATTTATATTGGCGCGTTCGCAGTGTGATTCAGCACGTATCCAGCCAATGGTTGTAGTTTGAAGATGCTATGAAATTGTGAAGGTTTTCTAATACTGGTGTAGACAACTGTGATAGATCAGCTTCTTTGAGAGTCATAGCTCAGGCTGGTTATCGATGTCACAATACGTTATGTTTTCTACTCTATATACCAATACCTGATCTTAAAGGCAAGCGTTGTTAAGTATTTCACTGCGTTTTTTACTCTCTATCCAACAGCCGTTCAACATCATAACGAATCTAAATCATCTGTTTTGCGAAACAGACGAAAGTAATCAAAAGCCCTGTTTGCGATGGTCAGCATTTGAGGTAGCAAAATGTATCGTTTTCATAGGCTTACATATCTGTATTAAACTTAGAATTCATCCAAAGCTTCAAATAAATGTTTCAACGGTACCATAGCACAACTATCCTGCTAGCGGTTGACGCCGCCATATAGCTGGAATATTGCTGAGTGCGGCGTAAATCTAAAACTAAATTGTGAGTGGTTGACTTATATTTTATGCTGAAGTCACCAATATTCCAACTGTAAGTAATCGGGTTTTGACAGGTAGGCCAGTGTGGACATACATGTGGACCAATTATCAATCAGTGTATTATGATGTAACAAAGACGGAATGTTGCTAAAATCGGACAAAATTCCAAACTTTTTTCATTCACTGCAAGTATACTACTGAGGATTGTGTAATGTACACATAATCTGTGTGATAATGTATTTGTGTTGCACAGTTGAATACAATAGACATGAGCATTAATCGAAAGCTGCTCTTTTTTATATCATATGTAATACAACACTACATGTTGTTGAATATGATTTAAAGACTAAACATCGAGTATTTAATGTAACATATTTCACTCTGATTATCTGATTTTTGCACAATTCTGAAATAAATTTCAAATAATGGATAACATCTGTCAGTCTCCTCCTCATACTGGCAATCAAGCCAAGAATTCTCAGCATCAGAATCCTCTGCCATTCCTCACGGAGTGCCTGCCTCAGTTCCTGCAGATTTTGAACAGGGGGATCTGTATCTAGAACTTGGCGTCCAAGCTAGTCCGAAAGGTGTTCGGTGGGTCCTTATATCGGTTCTCCTTGCAGGTAATGGTAGTGTTCCGATGACGTTGTTCTGCAAATGGGCGATAAAGGCTCGATGTCATTGTCAGCCATGAATATCGGACAGCTAGCAAGGGGATGGTTATCAAAGCGTGGCACGACGACTGTATCCAGTACTTCCTGTTGATAGCGTGACCATTGAGTGTCCCAGGTACTGTAAAGAAATCTAAGTTGCAGTAGTAACACACACACACACACACACACACACACACACACACACACACACACACACACACACACACACACACACACACACACACACACACACCATCGCCGAGTCACCACCAATGCGTTCAGCTCCTGGAGAAATGCCTCGCGACAACGGTCGTCAGTTACGTGTAGATATATCGACTTTCATAAACCCCCAGACCAGTGAACAATCTGCCATGTCCTCAACTTGCGGGTTTTTTTATCGGAGCTGGCTATACCACTCCAGGGGTTCATTCCTATCTGTGATCGGACAACGTACTCCAAGACCAGCAGCCCGCACCATCCTTCTGATGGTACTGGTAAAGAGTCCGACTCCCGGATCGACGGATGACTGCTTTTGTCAGATCGGTTTAGTAGATATTTGGTACTTGAAACTGAACAAAGTTATTATATCAACTTATAAGAATGAAAAAGTTTGTAATTAAGCTGCTTGGGTAAACGTTTTTCTTCTATCAGAAACCACAGAATTGCTGCATTCATTACATGATATGAATATTTGGAACAAAGTCCAAACTGGTTTCAGGAGCCACATATTTCCTGGATTCACTGATGGATATGAAAGAAACAATCTACCAGTCTTGATCCCCCACTCAAAGCTACAGGTTGTACTACACATAGCAGAATCAATCATTCGATTGTTTTAGTCCATCCATGGCCAGTAATCAAACCCAACTCTGTTTTTTTCAATATTTATGGCTTTCTTTTTCAAGACAATGACTTATGCTGAATGCCACCACAGAATATTTAGAGCAGAGAACCGTTGGTGCGAAACTGGGGTTGTTCCGTTTCTTGCTCTCGGATGTTTGTTTGTTGTTTTAACTCAGCAACATTCCAGCTTTATGGCGGCAGTCTGTAAATAATCGAATCTGGACCAGACAGTCCAGTGATACACAGCAGGACCATCGATCAACGCAATCGGGATATGATGACATGTGTCAACCAAGTCAGCGAGTCTGGCCACACGATACCGTTAGTCGCCTCTTACAACAAGTATGGGTTGCTGAAGATCAATTCTAATCCGAATCTTCCCGGTAATTGTTTTTGGGAGTGCAGGTCAGGACAAAAAGTGGTGCCTGTCACAAAAGTGAGTATTTCTTTTTTTAATGGACTCTTTGGCAAACAGTTTTGAAAAGAGGCTTTCTTGTTTGTTCTGTTTCATTGAAGATTTATTGAATGAACCTATTTTACAATTGTAGCAATTCTGCAATGGCCGTATCAATCAGGTATTGTTTCGGTTACATATTTTTCTTTTGTGTAATTAGTATAATACTCCGAATTAATCATTAATAAATAAATATATTTATTTATGTCGTATTTGCTTGACCAGATTCTAACCTGGATCTTCACGGGTCCATACACTCGGAAAAGAAGCTGGCCAAAATGTGCGTTTATACTGCAGCTTTAGGGCAAGGCTGTGTTAACGTTCACATGTAAAGAATGTTAAATGCCTTGTTATTGAGACAGTACTATTAAAAGAACTATTGTCTGGGAAAACTACAATATATGTCACAAAATAATCGATTTGCGGTGCAATATTCCAAAAGTATGCTTACTTAGGATGTTGAACAAATATATGACATGAATGTGAAATGTGAAATAAATGTTACCAAAACCTTTTCCAGATGTATTGATGTTTTTTGTATAATTTATGAATAATGGTTGTAGATGTATCAAGACGAGAGGAAATAACAAAATAGTAATGAATTCGTTAGACCTGACGGGATTCCATTTAGCGTCTTGTATACCGAGAACGAATTAGTTGTTAGGCGAAATTAGCTCTATTGTTCGACACGACGCGAACAATGACATCTGAGCAAACTTACACCTCTGATGTCTGAACAAGGGATTCAGCATCGTCATTACTCGCAGTTTGACTTGTAGTTGACCTGCAATGTGTTTGTAGCATATCGGGAGGGGATTCAGTTGTCACTAACTTGTCAGAGAATACTAATTAACCACGAACATGTTAAGATGCATGTTCATTGCTGATCATGAGAATACGACGTTAATTTAAAATATTGTCTAGTTTTTGTTGTAAAACACCCAATCGAATTGCAACGTAGGTGAAAATATGTCTTTTCATCTGATTATACTGATCTGCTGGAAGGTTGTTAATCTCTGTGTCTAGTTGATGTTTGTCTTTGCTGAGTAGTTTCTGTAAATGTTTGGGGTGTACATTACTGCATACTGGTTTAATGTGTGAAGATAAATTCTATATGGTTTTTTTTACAGCTGTATGGTCTGTAAATATGATTGCATTCCAGATCAGAAAATCCAGTGATCAACAGCATGAGCATCGATCTACGTAACTGGGATACGATGACATGTGTCGACGAAGCCAGCGAGCCTGACCACCCGATCCCGTTAGTCGTCTCTTACGACAAGCATTGGTTACTGAAGATCAATTCTAACCCATATCTTCACGAGTGGAAATATATATGTCACTGTTCATAATATAAATAAAGTTTGGGAGACAAATTCAATGAAGGGCGCTAATGAGAGTGCATTTCATATTCATCAAACCATGACCAGTATTTTCCTTCAGCCACATGTCATCGCTAGTCAGCTTAATGGGGGAGGAAAAACGAAATCCTTCATGTCTCAGATGTTTCCCACCTTGTGAGACCCACGAGCACGGGTATGGTTCTGACGAACCGAGAATCAATATTTGGGAAAACCGAAATTCGAACGCGTCGGTGTTGAAGAGGCAACAACAAGGTTACGTGAAGTTCCAGCTATAATGGCGGTGATTCTTCAAATGAGTCATACAATCCGGTGAATTATGAGCACTGACCAACGCTGGTACGATGAGTCACTAACCGAGCCACTGACCACTTGTTCAATCAAGTCGCCTCTAAAGACCACCATAAGCTGTTAGGGTTCCAGTATTACTACACACGGGGAATATATGTACGGCATATGACGTTTGCACAAAGGTCTATTGAACATCATTCAATCTTCAGTAAAGCTTTAAAACACAGTTATTTGAAGCAAATGGTGAACCGGGACATAAATTATATGCGATGCAAATACCGGTTTTGACTTGTCCCTTTTGTTCTTTTGTCTTTTTTTTACTTTATATATGTATCGTTTTCATTTATTTATTATTTGTATTTTGTTTTGTGGGGGAGGGGTTGACAGAATAGGCTCATCACTTCGGGGGTTCGAACTTAGAATGAGGCACCTTAGAATCGCCAGCACACAGGACAGCTATCGAACCAACTCAGCCACCGCGGCGTCCACAAAGTCGGACAACTCTTGTTCTAGATACGTACTATCTGTAACACTTTGACAAGAATAAATTGGTAACAAAGTAATAAAACTGTAATTTATCCAGAAGTGTAATTCTAAATGTGACATATGTTACACCTGGTAGACAGGAACACTGCTAGCGATGCATAAACACGTGCTCATAACATAGGCGAAATTTAACAATGGACTTCTTATTATTAAGTTTCTTCTTATTAAGGATGTATTTCCTTTCCAACATGTCCTCTGCCTGCTTCTGTTTCCTGAATTCAAGAACGGAGCAGGTGTTTCATTAAAGACATTCACCTGTAACACATTGTGGACAGTTGTCAGTGCACAGTCTTGCGTAACGTTATTACTGCCGTTGGTACATCTATCCCCCTAATCTTGTCTTTCCATGATTGTAATCCGACTCATGTGTGTTTGAGACAGGTAATCAACAAGCAACATCATATAAATGGCAAAGTCAAGATGAAAGCGTCTCCCTCATCACCAGCCTAGTCCCAGGTGTTCTGTTAGTGTGTTGAGTGTAATTAACGGCAGATCAGGATGACACTGAGTCCTGAATCGTGATTGATTATCAAACCTGCTGTCGCAGCTTTAAGATCAAAGCCTCTGACCACAGCTTTGCCTCGTCAAAATATCTCCACCTGTCACGTTTTGTCGTGTACGTTATTCAATACTCCTTTACTTGCCTACGGTCAAAGGTACACGTGAAGGTCCATATAAGAATATAAGACAGGGAGCGGTGGGGTAGTCTAATAGACAAATCTGTAACATTGACACCACTATCAATTCTCAGTTATTAATAGAGGTAAATGCACACATTTACTACATTCAGGGTTCTACTGTAACTAGTGTACTTGTATATGCGTTTAATACTCTCTTCAGGGGAACACTCAGGAACTGTCTCTCTCTCTCTCTCTCTCTCTCTCTCTGCGACTCTCTCTCTCTCTCTCTCTCTCAGTCTCTCTCTCTCTCTCTCTCTCTCGGGTGATCGTGAAACAATACAGGTAACTATCAGTGGACGTACATGGATACTGCACAATTGATGCAGGGTCTAATCTCTGAAAATTGTCCCTGTATATTATCAAGCAGGGTGATTTATGAGCACAGCTGCACCATGACAGAAGTGCCGGAGGACTGCATATATATTGACACGTACAAGAATTGACCACGTGTACTTTCAATTACACGTGCGGAATATGTGCATTGCTGCGGACACCTGAGTATTGATGATGATGATAGGTACAACAGCAGTAAGAGATGGGGAAACATAAGGGCTATAGCGTTATGTTTTTCTGATCCATAAACTTGACTCCTTCTATGCCTGGAATACAGTCAAATGTGGCGTAACGCTTCTCACTCACTCACTCACAGTAGCATAAAAGCGGGATTTATTCCCAATGTAATTACTCTGTTAATGACAAAAATTAAGGATTTGTATCGAAACGCTGCACTTGCGAAAAAACACATTATCCATTAAAATGGGTCCCTTTAATAAAATTGTTATAATAAGCACACTGTTGTTTTTCATGTTTCATAACGTAATTAGTACAGTTGATTTGTAGTGTGCTTTATGTTACACTGTTATGATTTACTAAGTGGAATAATGAACATAAAACCTTTCTGGGTTTCATCTTCTATATATTGTTTAGTACAACGTTTCAGGGCTTGTTCTGGCATCATCATCAAGAAGGTTCTACCTGATGATGGGGCCAGAACAAGCCCTGAAACGTTGTACAAAACAATAAAAAGAAGATGAAATCCAGAAAAGTCTCTATGTTCGTCAAATAGCATCTTCTAAAATGCCAATCAAACATCTAAGTGGAATACATATAATACTGTTATAATGAGCACATTGTTGTTTTCATGTTTTATAACGGATTAGTACAGTTGTAGTGTGCAATATGTTACATTGTTGTGATTTACTAGGTGGAATAATACTGTTATAATGAGCACATTGTTGTTTTCATGTTTTATAACGGATTAGTACAGTTGTAGTGTGCAATATGTTACATTGTTGTGATTTACTAGGTGGAATAATACTGTTATAATGAGCACATTGTTGTTTTCATGTTTTATAACGGATTAGTACAGTTGTAGTGTGCAATATGTTACATTGTTGTGATTTACTAGGTGGAATAATACTGTTATAATGAGCACATTGTTGTTTTCATGTTTTATAACGGATTAGTACAGTTGTAGTGTGCAATATGTTACATTGTTATGATTTACTAAGTGGAATAATACTAATTCTAGCACGACATTGTGTGATACTCAATTCTGATTGGCTGAGAGCTCATCAAAACCATACTTAAATGGCAGTTTAAGACCGCTAATTTAAGTGACCGATTCGCCGCGTATGAATACAACGAACTCGTTGACCATTGTTTGTAAACAAACATGTCAGACATCGGCAATTTCTATCTCGGCAGCATCTTTGGTGTCTTTGAAGTAAAAAGCGAATGGTTTGAAGAATAATTTGTTTACCCTAATCCCAGTGAAGAAACTACGAAGCTGGAAAATCCGTCAGCAGCGCAAAAGCGGCAGTATATTCAAACCGGGTCCAGATCTACGCGTGTTGACGTCGACAACACACGTCGGCCCACACGTCCTAACCTGACCGCTTCCATCCCGGCTGTAATGCCCAGTCCTTCCACTTCCACTGTCCATGTATCCCACATAAAACATGGCATGTCAGGTCTTTTCCAAATTGGGAAATAGTAGGGTGGTTATCAACAATTATTTCCGTGAATAAAGTTATCGGCGACTAAACTTAGCGAGGTCACGGCTTGAATTGGGGCGAGTCGATTGTCATACAGTAGGGGGGATCAATAATTCGCTTGAGAAAAATCAAATAATTGTACTTGCTCACAGTATAAACTGTATTTTTTTATTCATGTATGCTACTTGTTACAAATACAAGCATACTGGTTCCTGAAATAATGCATTTATGTTGTTGAAAATGTCTTATTTTGTTCATTACACAACCTGTCCCTCAACGGGACGATTCCAAGTGATTTCCAGGAAAAAGGCCCCTTCGCGCCTTGTATTCTTGCGCGCCAAACAGTTCGGTTTTAAAACGCTTATCAGCCGTGCTAGAATGAAGATAAAGCTACCCTGTTTTCAATTTTGCGGTCCTTTATCGTTGATTTCGTTTAAAGTACATTTAGCGGTCTTAAATTAACGATAAGGACCGCAAAATTGAAAAGAGAGTAGCTTTATCTTCTAACTGTTATAATGAGCACATTGTTGTTTTCATGTTTTGTAACAGATTAATACAGTTGTAGTGTGCAATATGTTACATTGTTGTGATTTGACAGAGTGATAATGTTACAATGTGCAACATGTTTTAATTTGCCCTATTATCTGAGTAAGTGTTGAAAGAGGCGGGATGCTGTGTCACTATTTTCCGTGTCGATGTCAGGAATCTGTTTTGCAATCGACAAGTTTTTCCAAGGTCGAATGTATTGGAGGTATTTTTCGCTGTGAGAAACGATTGGCAATGCTCTCTCGGCGCCATATAAAACACTGATATAATGAAAGGTGATTCATTAGCAGGTTTTTGTTGTTAGCTGAAGTGGGCTTGATTTACACAGACTGTAAGACCAGGAGGAACAACCGAGCTTCTGGAACCCTGGTATCTGGTATAGCGACAGTGACATCTAGTGCTCAGCACGGAGTTCGGCTGTTCGGTGTTATCGTCACGAGAATAGAGTAAGAGAGTGAGTTTGGTTTATTTTTACGCCGCTTTTAGCAATATTCCAGCAATATCAAGGGGACACCAGAAATGGGCTTCACACATTGTACCCATGATGGGAATCGAACCCGAGTCTTCATCGTGATGAGCGAACGCTTTAACCACTAGGCCACCCCACCGCCCCAAAGAGAATAGAAGCAGGGTGTGGAGCTTTGAAGTTATGACAAATATATAACTTATTTCATTTTCTGGGGGGTGGGGGTTTGGTTAGGCTAGTGGTTAACGCGTTGGCTCGTCACGCCGAAGACCCGGGTTCGATTCCCCACATGGGCACAATGTGTTAAGCCCATTTCTGGTGTCCCCCGCCGTGATATTGCTGGAATATTGCTAAAAGCGGCGTAAAACCATACTCAGTCAGTCAGTCAGTCATTTTCTGGAGTA
Source organism: Haliotis rubra (assembly GCF_003918875.1). Lineage (NCBI taxonomy): Eukaryota > Metazoa > Mollusca > Gastropoda > Lepetellida > Haliotidae > Haliotis > Haliotis rubra. Next base: position 9,378,969 of record NW_025764891.1, read on the forward strand.
TAGTTAGGAGTCTGGTTTGACATTTTTCGAATCGTGTCGACCCAATACAATTCTGTTAGTCCAGCAGCTATAGCCTATCATCCCCTTAGTCATATAGCTGACATGGAATACTAAGGACATCCTATAATTTCACTGAGAAATTGTTTCTTGTTTTGTTAATGTATCGGTGCCTTTTGTCCTGTGATTCAGTAAGCCATGACAGTAAGTCAGAGGTAGGTCATGACCGTAAGTAATCAGACAAAGCCAGATCAGTACGATATGATAGTAATCCAGATCAGTAAGTCATAAATGTAAGCCACTATAGTAAGATGTCTTGACACTGAGCTATAAACGTCAGTCGTGCTTTTAAGCCTTGACAGAGAAGCATATCATAAGCCATGATAGCAAGACAGAACGGAAGTCCCGATGGTAATCCATTACAGTAAGTCATAAGCAGGTGATAAATTAATTAATGTAACGCTTCCTGGCATTAATTTCACCTCTAAGTAAACCATTCCAATTCAGTTGATACAATGTCCCATTATAGAAGTATAAACTTGTTTAACTCAACTTCCACGGGTTTGACAATAGAAGATATGTATAACTGGAAATAATTGAAATGAATTTCCCCTGCCTTGTACTATTCATACAGGCGTACCTTAGTACAGGCGTACCTCTTTGGCAACTGAGCTTACAGGGCGGATCAGCGTCTGATATATGTGAAGAGAATGAGTCACGAGCCGCGATGGTTTATCGATTACCTGTCACGGATACATTTATATTTAAGTCAACAGCCTTCGCGAGGGATTAACATTAATGCATTTTCCCGATAATCAGTTGGTCGAAGTCACTTGAAATATTCGGTGAAGAATGAATGACGTCAGTTTCAATTATTACGTCAATACATTATTACGCTAATGGGACGTCCCCTTGTCCATCCCCCAGTTCCTGTGGTGAAGCTGATACCTTTACCAGCTGGTGGTCATGTGATCATCATGGATTCGGCATTAGAAAATGTCACAGCGACCTACAAGAAATAAATCCAGTCACGTAATCATTAGATTACGACAACAATGTAAAGCAAAGAACGCACTGCGGCCGAGCTCGAATGTGATTGCGTCCCTTTGTTGAAGGACGTTTCGCAATCAACAACGTCATAATAGGCGTTCACTAGCCAGTCAAATATATCCGTATGTACCGCATGAAATTACTCAATATTACAAATTCCAGCACAGTTTACTGACACACTGCAGGACCGACCATCCACAAGCGTGATCAACAAGTGAACTCCCTTATTCTCGCCCATCCGGATCGATACCAAATTAATGGAGAAGCTACGTTTCATATATTCTCTGAAAACCTGGAGAGTATCCTATTTTCGTGACATTTACAGCAAAGCACTTAATTAAACACGCTCTTGGAATAAATATAGCCTTGTATCACACAAACAGCTATACCCTGGGGCGAGGCCATACCGATTCGTTTTCTAATTGACTCATATGGCGTTTCCACAATGCCCGAGAGATAAGCACAGATACATTTGGTTCGATTTAATGGGCAGCCATCAGCTTTGCATGCTTCTCAGGGAAAGTCGATCTGGCTTGTGATTGTAAGACGCTTCATACAGTTTCGCTATCGTGCACGTACGGCACTGATTGCCTGTCGAATTCGCGAGATACTCTCATCTCTTCTATACACGCTTGGCTAGTGAATGGATGATTTCTAAGGACTGACATGATGTATTGAATCTCGTTAGGAGACAGTGATGTTTTGATTGCCTGTTTGCGTCTAAATCTGGATCCAGCATATCTATTTTGGTCTCAAAGTCCGCGAAAGGTTATGACAAACTATTATATTATGTTTTGTGACAGATCTCACAGAGAGTTATTCTGCCGTTGAGAAGCGGGATCAATGAAAGGTTCCCGGTTGGAAACTAAGTTGATCATATTTGTGCTGAACAAGATACAAAGCTCATATATCAAAATCGTAAGTGCTGTCTATATAGTTTGTCAGGCCTTGTTGGTGACGCGAGAAATACGTGTTTGGAAAACATATAGTGGGGAAAAAAAATTATGGTATAATCCTATATCACTTTCTGTTTTCAGCAACGTTGCCGTCGTTGTATTTGTCGTCATCGTTGTGATCATTACCGTCGTAACATTAATCAACATCAATAGTGAGTGAGTTCAGTTTTACGCCGCACTCAGCAGTATTCCAGCTATATGGCATCGGTCTGGACCAGACAATCCAGTAATCAACAGCATGAGCATCGATCTACGCAATTGGGATACGATGACATGTGTCAACCAAGTCAGCGAGCCTGACCACCCGATCCTGTTCGTGGCCTCTTTTACAAGCATGGGTTACTGAAGACCAATTCTAACCCGGATCTTCACGGGTTATCAACAGCAGCAACAACAGTTACTGTTGAGTCATGAATATTGATCATGTTAGTGCTGTTTTCACAGAATGGCATTACTACCTTGGAGTGATCAGTATCGTCGTCTCCATCATCATCGCCGTCGTCTAGTCATCATTATCATCATCATCATCATCATCATCATCATCATCACTATCATTATCATCCTCGTCGTTCTCAGTTTCAGTTCGACTTGGCCCACAACGCCCTATTGCTTGTCTGTCTCTCTCTCTACCAGGGAGTTGAGGTGCTCATTCGTTCGGCCTCTGCCCAGCATAAATCCTTTTACTTTAAAATACTTTGGAAATTTACCCAGTGGGGGCTAAGAGAATACAAAAACAGTCACACGACAGTCACTATCGCTATCAATAGCATGTTCATAGTTACCGTAGCTTGTCAACATTGTGCTTATGAAGCGCATCAAGTCATACACTCCTGTAAGTTGGATCCTTGACTATTCCAAGATGTATCTGTTATCCAGGTAAGATGGCACCGATATAAATGGGTAATTGATTCGACCTAAACGATGATAATAAACATAAACGAAACTGACAAATCCATTGTCATAATCATAAGAAGTATGAAAACAGAGTTGATGGCAAGATTCAGACTACAGTATGAACATGTGTCTAGGAAATGCTATGATTTATTGATGATACCAGGTTTTTGCGAAAAGATGAGCGAATCCTGCCCAATGGGTGGCTCCCCTTGCCAATACATTGTTATTGACAATATCGTTGTCAATGACGATGTTAATATACTCAACACAAAAAGTTAAGGGCCACCCCAATTTTCAATTGCATTCAAATGCATGTAAACCGTCGCCAGCAAACAAACATTAGAAAACACTTTCAAGACTCACTGGTGGAACACCTGTTTTGTGTTGTTTTTTATACATTACGGCATTATTTCGTTTTGTTGTTGGAAACTCCCCCCCCCCCCCCTTCCCCCAACGTCAACGATGATAACGTTAATCTTTGTTAAACGATGTTGCCTTGGTCGTAAATGATGACAAATGTAAAGTTGACGATAATTGTTACAATGATGGTGTTGTGGTCGTCGGTTATGATTCTCGGAAATATAAACACCTAAAGGAAGTACAAAATTACCACGACCTGAGACAGCAATATGAACATCTCCATAACACAACAGACTCCTTTTAACAGAGAGCTGTGAGATAAAGGCTATCTTCAGTCTAAGGATGCCCCCAAGATAAGCGACAGATGTATGCATCCCATTCGAGAAGCAGCCGTATCTATTTACCTAACGTTTGTTGATTGCTGCCCGGTATCGGCAACCGATGACGTAAATGTGAGCTGCAAGATCATCATTTTCTGAAGAACCACCTCGTTGGTTATGTTCGAATATTGAGTCTACATGAGTATGAGATAATAATTCATTCGGTTTAGATATGGTAAACACTGGCATGCTGTACGTCATTGGACGGTACAGATACATGATGGATCCTTGGGAAACATATGACATTGATTATATATTAGTACAGCAGGATCTATACGTGCTAGTGATAAGAATATATATATATAGAGTGATGATGGTGATGATGATGATGATGGTGATGAAGATGATTATGATAATTAAACTACATATTGCGCTATAGTGTCATACCACACGGAGAGCGGAAGGTCGCGGGTTCGATCACCGACCGCGTCATACCAAAAGACGTTAAAATATGGTACTTGTTGGTCCCTGCCTGGCGCTCGGCATTAATGGCTACAACAAGGACTGGTCGGCTCGGAGTCAGTATAATGTGTCTGAGTGGGGTATTCATGCTTCACTGCGGCATGGTGTCTCAGTGGGCTAGGACTATAAAACCAGCTTAAGTCTGGGCTAGTACAAGCAGCCGCACATACACATACACACGCATGGACGTCGTCATATGAGCGAAATATTTCTCAAGCACGACGTAAAACCCAATTTCACCTCACCTCACCTCATACCACACAGAAGCACGTTCAAACAGATGCATTGGTATTACACATGTGTGAAAATGGTATGAATGATCTGATACGCGCTGACAAAGCAGAATATCATATTTATACCTGTAAATATGTGAATAGATATATCTTTTTGTGTGATGTTATTCGTAAATAGACCTAAAAAGAAATTTAGAACACTTTGAAGACGTGGTGTAGTGGATAGAAGTTCTACCTAGATCGAGGACATTCGACGGTTCGATCCCCGGTACCCTCATACCAAAATACGTTGAACGCTGAAAGTGCCGTTACGTTACCTGACGCTCGCTAGCGCTGTTAATGGGATAAAACAAAACCTGGTCGTCTCGGAGTCAGTATAATGCATCTGAGTGGAGTATTCTTGTTACATAGTGGCATGGTATCTCAATTTGTCATCACTATTAACACCAGCACGCACACACGCACGCACGCACGCAAATGCTCTAACGCAGGGCCACACAATGGATCCATTAATCTTGAACGCTTTGTTCACCCTAGTGACACCTCACCTTGAGTTAACTACTTTTTAGACAGTGTCATAAATATCGACGTATCCTTTTTATGATTTTTTGAGTACCATATTTGCACGTAACCAAAATGAATCTATCGAATCTGTTGCTGTGGCCTTTCCATTTCGTAGTTTTTAGTGTATCCGCCTTGCTGTCGCATTGTGTCAGCGCAACACGTGTCAAGCTGAGTGTCACCCAATACTACCGTTAATCCTCGGAAATCGATAATACGAGGGACAATCTCAAAAGCATTAAATCGTTATAATACATGCGTATATTTCGTACGGGGAATCGGATTTATCTCAACCCAACCACGCTGAGAATGAAAGATTACGTTCTTGCTACCAACATTTCTATCATTAAAGTCCTCACATTAATCCACTATTTTGATACGCCCCCTAGCGAATTGTATTTCGACCTAACTGCGTGTGTTATCGGATCAGATCCATCGACAACAGATTTCACTAGCTACACAAGGCATCGCTTCCCGATATATGCAGTGTAACGTTACGAGAGGCTACAGCTCACGATCTTGTCCTGATAAGATGTTATCTGCAAGAGTCTGCCACTTTGGTACCATAGCTGTATCCGGCCTCTCTCTCTCTCTCTCTCAACACACAACAGCTGTATAGTTGGAGTAGGGTCGGTGCTATTGTGTACCTGGGTCGGTATGTCAGGGATATACTTCCTTGTCGGGGTGACTCTAATGGGTGACACTGTTTTAAAGAATCAAGCGAGAAGATAGACGTTATATAACCTTTTCATCGGTGCTGCACTAGCATGACAACTTCATTGCAGTAGCATGACAACAGTGTTGCAATACCATGATAATAATGTTGCAGTGGCATGACAATAATGTTGCAGCGGCATGACAACAGTGTTGTTGTACATGAGGACAGTGTTGTAGTAGCATGACAATAATCTTGCAGTGGCATGACAATAATCTTGCAGTAGTATAATAACTGCCATACACACTGATAAGCTACATCACGGTTTCCACATTAGCTACATGGAGGATTCACCACAGGTATATGGTGAAATATATCATGGTTGGCACAACAGGTATGTGGTGAAATATATCATGGTTTGCACCACAGGTATATGGTGAAATATATCATGATTTGCACCACTGGTATATGGTGAAATATATCATAGTTTGCACAACAGGTATATGGAGAAATATATCATTATTTGCACCACTGGCCATGGTATATGGTGAAATATATCATGGTTTGCACCACAGGTATATGGTGAAATATATCATGGTTTGCACCACAGGTATATGGTGAAATATATCATGCATTGCAACTCGGGTATGTGGTTAAACATGGTTTTCAGCACGGGCGTATTGTGAAACATGTCACAGTTTGTTCTCTGAGTACATCGTGCCAGGTTTATCGTTTAGTCATATCTAGAAGGTTGATAGTCCGTGGAAGTTGAGCCAACACATCGAATCACAGCAGCTGTTTCAAGCAGGATCAATGTGTAGTGTCTCAGGCAATTATTCCAGTGAACTTCTCTTCATTATAAGCTACAGAGGCAGTGGCAGTTAAATAGATAGAAGACAGATGGTTACAACGGTGGATAGACATGTACAGGGATGGGTAGATATGTACTGGGGTTGGTAGATATGTACAAGGGTGGGTAGATATATACTGGGGTTGGTAGATATGTACAGGGGTGGGTAGATATGTACTGGGGTTGGTAGATATGTACAAGGGTGGGTAGATATATACTGGGGTTGGTAGATATGTACAGGGATGGGTAGATATGTACTGGGGTTGGTAGATATTTACAAGGGTTGGTAGATATATACTGGGGTTGGTAGATATGTACAGGGGTGGGTAGATATATACTGGGGTGGGTACGTATGTGCTGGGGTGGCTAAATGTGTACTTTGATGGGTAGATATGTGCACGGCTGGGTAGATATGTACAGTGGTGGGTAGATATTTGCAGGCTGGGTAGATATTGTAGGGATGGGTAGATATGTACAGTGGTGGGTAGATATATACTGGGGTGGGTACGTATGTGCTGGGGTGGCTAAATGTGTACTTAGATGGGTAGATATGTGCACGGCTGGGAAGATATGTACAGTGGTGGGTAGATATGTACAGTGGTGGGTAGATATTTGCAGGCTGGGTAGATATTGTAGGGATGAGTAGATATGTACAGTGGTGGTAGATATTTGCAGGCTGGGTAGATATTGCAGGTATGGGTAGATATGTACAGTGGTGGGTAGATATATACTGGGGTGGGTACGTATGTGCTGGGGTGGCTAAATGTGTACTTTGATGGGTAGATATGTGCACGGCTGGGTAGATATGTACAGTGGTGGGTAGATATTTGCAGGCTGGGTAGATATTGTAGGGATGGGTAGATATGTACAGTGGTGGGTAGATATATACTGGGGTGGGTACGTATGTGCTGGGGTGGCTAAATGTGTACTTAGATGGGTAGATATGTGCACGGCTGGGTAGATATGTACAGTGGTGGGTAGATATTTGCAGGCTTGGTAGATATTGTAGGGATGGGTAGATATGTACAGTGGTGGGTAGATATTTGCAGGCTGGGTAGATATTGTAGGGATGGGTAGATATGTACAGTGGTGGGTAGATATATACTGGGGTGGGTACGTATGTGCTGGGGTGGCTAAATGTGTACTTTGATGGGCAGATATGTGCACGGCTGGGTAGATATGTACAGTGGTGGGTAGATATTTGCAGGCTGGGTAGATATTGTAGGGATGGGTAGATATGTACAAGGGTGGGTAGATATATACTGGGGTGGGTACGTATGTACTGGGGTGGCTAAATGTGTACTTAGATGGGTAGATATGTGCACGGCTGGGTAGATATGTACAGTGGTGGGTAGATATGTTCAGTGGTGGGTAGATATGTACAGTGGTGGGTAGATATTTGCAGGCTGGGTAGATATTGTAGGGATGGGTAGATATGTACAGTGGTGGGTAGATTACAAGGGCGATGAACATACTGTCACGACAACAGAAGGGTAGATACATTAAATCCAAGCATATGGAAATGTAGGTCTGTAAGTGAAATCGTGACTACAGTTAGCCTGGTTGATGGGCAGATACGTAATGGGTACATGTTTTGGAAACAGTCTTTACACATTAACTAAACATCAGCTGCATAAGTATATAGGCCGACCTTTGTCAAATGCAAAACGACCACAACAGCAGGTGCCATGCAATCAGTGCGGACTGTGACATGAAGTGTATCAGGCAGATCGACTGACAGTGCACATTTACCATGACTATGAAAGTAGTAGCCCACACCAACACGTAGTACATCACTGATCTATATGTTGTAACTCTGGTGTTACTCATAAACCTCGCAGCTGTTAAATCACTGCACCAGATGGTGTTTCTTGAGGGGAGATCATTAACGTAAGAAATTCATGCCATCCCGTGAACAGTATTTCTTCTGAAAAAAATATGGGTAAATAGCGGTTGAAAGTTCTGCTGAATTAAAGGTCATCTTTTTGCTCCATGATAAAGTGAGTGAGTGAGTTAGGTTTAATACCACAATATCGATAATAAAAAACACATGTGGGTGTGACGAACTGTAAGGTAGAACTGTGTTAAGGATTCAACTGTTTTGTTTTTAAAACTAGACGGTGCAGATGTTAATGCCTTGTTAACGCGTAAGCTGGGATCTCTGTTTACAGTTGTCGCAGCGCACATTGAGTCTAGAACCAGACCGGAAGCGAGAAGTTGTACTGTCGCTTATATTATGTCAATGGGAGAGTTATCTCCCCTCGTAACAAGAAGGTCGCCCATTATCAATCAAATTCTTCATTTGTTCCTTTATCAATCACTGTGTAAAAATATATGTATCCTTTAACAATCAACATGTACAGAAAGTAGTTCCTTTATCAATCAGCTTGTACAGATAGTACAACATTCAATTGTATGTATACTATTACCTTTATAGTGCAGTCTTTAATGCATGTTGTCGTTGGGGACGTCTGTATATAATTTGGAAGAGAGTACAAAGTATTCATTGGTCTTTCATCTGGAAGTTATTATTGTGAACGGTATGGTCAAGATTAATGGAATTTATAGGACTTCCTCTAACCAGTATGCTGTACAGATTTAAGGTCCTTAAACCAGCATGCTGTACAGATTCTAGGTCCTTTAACAAGTATGCTGTATAGATTCTAGGTCCTTTAACCAGCATAGTGTACAGATTCTAGGTCCTTTAACCAACATAGTGTACAGATTCTAGGTTCTTTAACCAGCATAGTGTACAGATTCTAGGTCCTTTAACCAACATAGTGTACAGATTCTAGGTTCTTTAACCAGCATAGTGTACAGAGTCCACTTGTACAGTTACCAATTCCTTTATCAACAACTTGTACAGTTATCAATTCCTTTATCAACAACTTGTACATTTACCAATTCCTTTATCCAACAACTTGTACAGTTACCAATTCCTTTATCAACAACTTGTACAGTTATCAATTCCTTTATCCAACAACTTGTACAGTTATCAATTCCATTATCCAACAACTTGTACAGTTACCAATTCCTTTATCAACAACTTGTACAGTTATCAATTCCTTTATCCAACAACTTGTACAGTTATCAATTCCATTATCGAACAACTTGTACAGTTACCAATTCCTTTATCAACAACTTGTACAGTTACCAATTCCTTTATCAACAACTTGTACAGTTATCAATTCCATTATCGACAACTTGTACAGTTACCAATTCCATTATCCAACAACTTGTACAGTTATCAATTCCTTTATCAACAACTTGTACAGTTACCAATTCCTTTATCAACAACTTGTACAGTTATCAATTCCTTTATCGACAACTTGTACAGTTATATTATCCAACAACTTGTACAGTACAGTTCAATTCCTTTATCCAACAACTTGTACAGTTACCAATTCCTTTATCAACAACTTGTACAGTTACCAATTCCTTTATCAACAACTTGTACAGTTATCAATTCCTTTATCAACAACTTGTACAGTTATCAATTCCTTTATCCAACAACTTGTACAGTTATCAATTCCTTTATCAACAACTTGTACAGTTACCAATTCCTTTATCAACAACTTGTACAGTTATCAATTCCTTTATCGACAACTTGTACAGTTACCAATTCCATTATCCAACAACTTGTACAGTTATCAATTCCTTTCTCCAACAACTTGTACAGTTACCAATTCCTTTATCAACAACTTGTACAGTTATCAATTCCTTTATCAACAACTTGTACAGTTATCAATTCCTTTATCAACAACTTGTACAGTTACCAATTCCTTTATCCAACAACTTGTACAGTTACCAATTCCTTTATCAACAACTTGTACAGTTACCAATTCCTTTATCAACAACTTGTACAGTTACCAATTCCTTTCTCCAACAACTTGTACAGTTATCAATTCTATTATCCAACAACTTGTACAGTTTCCAATTCCTTTCTCCAACAACTTGTATAGTTACCAATTCCTTTATCCAACAACTTGTACCGAGTCTTTTATCAACAACTTTTATCATTACTAGTGTTTTATTATGCCCGTGACTAATATATGAGAACATATCGAAGTTGAAATCCATACGTCACGGCCGGATTGATGAGGACTGCCTAACAAAGCTTCTAAACGCTACTTAGATATATTGCAGGATAAGTACAATGATAAGTTAGGTATTAGACGGATATTAATACATTTCAGCTCATACGTCGCGTTGCTATGACAACCAACGACAACTTCAGACGTCATTCAGCGAGCAAATTGCGTTCTAATTTTAGTGTAGTCCTCATACATTTTTCCTGGCCAGTGTTCTGACCGGTATGATGACCAATGGTCGTAAGTGGAAATATACACAACAGTCACCCGCGACAGGTAGCATACATAGCAATCAATAGCGGCTGATAGTCCACGTATGCCTAATGGAGAGCATTTGGGTGTTATGGGAATGTGGGAATAAGAGTTGTGAGGTAGGGGGGGTTGGGGTGTGTTGTGTGTGATAGGAGTCGAAATTATGTGAGAGTAAATGCCTTAGTATATTAATCAGGTTGAGGTGAAGTGAAAAACGGTTTAACGTTGCGTTCAAGCGTGCGTGAGTGCGTATACGTGTGCGTGTGTGCGGGCTAGCACACTGAGAGATACCATGCCGCAGTCTGTCAATGATACGCCACTCAAACACAGGATACTGACTACGAGCCGACCAGTCCTTACTGGCTCTAAATGCTGCCAGGATCGAACCACCTACCTCGCACTCTCCTGGCAGACGTGCTGCCTATTACACCACGGAGACGGTTTGTGATATAGATAGGGAATGATGAATATGAATACACAATGTCAAGTGAAAGTGGTCAAATGTAACATATGTCATATTTGGAATTAGTACTAGAATCTTGACTTTACTAAGAAAGTGTAATCCCAAATATAACATTTGCCACATGAATGATGTTTAACGAGCATTCCTCCAACTTTACTTCACTGACACGTAAATTATTGAACCAGACAAACAAGTGCTATACTATTTGAACAATAATATTTCCGGGGTTCTTGAGAGGCATATAGAAGTTGGTATTCAAGTATAAGACAAGATATCATGGATGTCAACTGCTTCTTTATTTTGTACACAACGTTTCTGGGCTATTCCTTGCCCCTTGTCAGGCGAATGACGAAGGGCAAGGAAAAGCCTAGAAACGTTGTGTATACAATAAAGAAGACGTTGACATCCATAATATTTTGTTTTATAATATTTCCGGGCACAATGACACACATCCACAGAGGTCACTCACAGTAACCAACTGGTCGTTATTGGTCTGCTCTTGCAACGAGCATGAGAAGATAAACGAGGCACATTCCTATCCAGCATCCCTATCCAGCATCCTGACAAATGCTATGAGCAGTTGTTTTCATTATGTTTACTGAATCGTATTGTTAATGTTGGACAGTGGAACATTAACATGCCAGTGTCTACGTCAGTAAAAGCTGACACGACATTTAACAGAACCGCCGTCAGTTCGTTCTGATAGGGACAAGATTTATTAATCACATTAACCAATGTGGAGAGTGGAACCAAGGCTCTTCGGTGAAAACGTACGCACTAACTACCCAACAAATCACCCAAACCTGATTAAATTACTCATATATATCATGAACGTTGCCAATCATAGGTTCAATCTGGGTTAGAACTGGTCTCAGCTTGTCGTAAGCGAGGGCTAATGGATTGGTGGTCAGGTTCGCTGAATTGGTTGACACATGTCATCGTATTCCACTTGCGTAGATTGATGCTCATTATGTCAATCACTGGATTGTCTGGTCCAGACTCGATCATTTACAGACCGCCTTCATGCAGCTGGAATATTGCTGAGTGCTATGTTAAAGAACAAACCAACCTTACAGCTACATTCCAACCACGCATTACCTTTCTAACATCACATGACAGCTGGGATAGCATTATCTGTAGATTCTCTCGGGCAAGAACGTGCATTACTTCAGACGTATATTTGCTCGCGAACATGTTTAAAAACTCGTTTGATCGGTTTAGTTTAAACATTTACACGAGTGTTCTATTAAAAGCTCTCACAATCAATTGATCTTTTTTAAGCAGCTCGAGTGCAGGTATGTTCTTGTAGAGGTGATTGGCATGTAGAGAGGTGCGTTCTTGCGAGCAATCCTGGTTCGGACGTCCTTGATAATCAAAGAGGTGTACAGACTTTCTCGGACTTGTGGGGTATTTGTTGTAAATGTAAAGCATACACTGTCCACACCAAGACTCATATTGAAACACTGTTTCAGCTAAGCATCCATTCTCTTCCCACAGAGGTTACTCCTGTCATATCTTCCTACGTAACCTCTGTTCTAATACGGCCCTTTCATGGTGTGAGCGTTCAAGACTCGTGATTGGAGGCAATCAGATTTAGTTGTGCAATCAGCGACGTTGTTTCAAAAGTGATCATTCGCAAGGCCTCGGTAATTTCCGTATACTTCGAGAAAACTAAACCTCTTCCCCTGCGCGATGCGCAAACGTTTCTTCTAGACAGAACTCAGTCATGTTATGGCGGATCAGTGGCGTCTCCATCGCCCTCGTTGACAACGGACAAGCTAGCCATTAAACGTCTTGTGTGTAACATCAACACAAGTCCCCGGCAGATGGGGGATATTTGTGGCCTCACATTTGCTTGTGTTAGTCAAGTTGAATCTAAGTCGATGTAACACGTGTTCTGATTGGATAGAAAGAAGGGAGATCATTCGTCTTGCGATCTTTTGCCGCTAGGGGATTTTACGAGAACCGGGAAATATGGCCGTATTAGAACAGAGGTTACGTAGGAAGATATGACAGGAGTAACTTCTGTGGGAAGAGAATGCTAAGCATCTGGATGGGTACTTTACATATACAAAACTATGTCATACTGACTTTACATATACTAAACGATGTTATACTGACTTTACATATACTAAACTATGGTTTACTGACTTAACATATACTAAACTATGGTATACTGACTTTACATACTGTAAACGATGTTATACTGACTTTACATATACTAAACTATGGTATACTGACTTTACATACTGTAAACGATGTTATACTGACTTTACATATACTAAACGATCGCTTACTCTCATTTTATACTAAACGATGTCATGCTAACTTTACATACACTTAACTATGTTATACTATTTTAAATATACTTAACGATGGTATACTGACTTTACATATACTAAACGATGTCATACTGACTTTACATATACTAAACGATTGCATACTAACATTTTATACTGAACGATGTCATGCTAACTTTACATACACTTAACTATGTTATACTATTTTAAATATACTTAACGATGGTATACTGACTTTACATATACTAAACGATGTCATACTGACTTTACATACACTTAACTATGTTATACTATTTTAAATATACTTAACGATGTTATACTGACTTTACATATACTAAACGATGTTATACTGACATTTTATACTAAACGATGTTATACTGATTTTACATAATACTAAATGATGTTATACTAACTTTACATAACTAAACGAAGTTACACTGACTTTGCATAAACTATGTTATACCGACTGAACATTTACTAAACGATGTTATACTGACTTTCATCGTAGTCCATGAAACACTGACTGACTGACTGAGTTTGGTTTTACGCCGCTTTTAGCAATATTCCAGCAACATCACTGTGTAAAAAACTAACTTATTATTTCTAGGAATGTCCCCTGATTATACATATACATATTTCGAACAGTAGTTCTAAAAAGCGTCGTATTAAGACAAGAGATTATTATCGTTCAACCACTTCATTGAGTGAATGAGTTGTGTTTTTCGCCGCTGCAGCGATTCCTGTTATATTATGGCGTTTCAACCACCCATTGAGTGAGTTTAGTTATACGCCGCTTTCAGCAATATTCCAGCAATATCACGGCGGGGGACACCAGAAATGGGCTTCACACATTGTGCCCATGTGGGGATTCGAACCCGGGTCTTCGGCGTGACGAGCCAACGCTTTAACCATTAGGCTACCCCACCGCCCCAGTCCATGAAACAACAACCGTTGGGTACATTGTACCAAACCTTGAAGTCATTGACACGGCGAGCTAAACATGTAACCTCGAGAGTAAGCATATGCGGATGCAAATGGGGTCTGGTCGGTCACCAGCCTTTCCCGACCCTCACCCCCCCCTGTCGTTTTACCGCCTCCGTGGTGTAGTGGTTAGAGCGTCCGCCCGGAGAGCGCAAGGTCTCGGGTTCCATCCCCGGCCGCGTCATACCAAAAGACGTTAAAATGTGGTACGTGTTGGTCCCTGCCTGGCGCTCGGCATTAATGGGTACAACAAGGACTGGTCGGCTCGGAGTCGGTATAATGTGTCTGAATGGGTATTCGTGCTTAACTGCGGCATGGTATCCCAGTGAGCTAGCACTATAAAAACAGTTTAAGTCTGGGCTAGTACAAGCAGCCACACATACACATGCATGCACGTCGTCATATGGGCGAAATATTCTTGAGTGCGACGTTAAACCCCATTTCACCTCACCTCGTTTTCTAATCACAACAATAACAGTCTTATGTCTGACGCAGTTTGACATGGATAGCATAGTCTTGGATAAAACAACATGCATTCTTTGTTATATCACCTAGCACCAGGCAGGATAAATACAACTACCATCAGTAAAACGTTATTCTAACGGTTCACGTAAAAGTCCACTATTACATTGATTGGTGATATGGTCTTAATGTAATTTAATCGGATGCTGAACGCAAAGTGCCCAAATCGCGATTGGTATCATTCATTTGACGTGTATTTGCAAATGGCATTAAAAACCTCAGTATTCCTGTCAAAACTCTGACAAGTATAACAATCGACTTAGTGCATGCATGCCAAATTACCTCTTCAATCACTTGTCACTATGAATCGTTGTTGCAAGAACGACCTAGGAAGTGCTGCTCACCCGCAAGAATTGGGTCCGCTATACTACCTTCCCAAAATAGTTCAGAGAATGCGACCACGATACCAGCTGTGACGTGCATCCATATGTGTTTTCTAACGCCTAATACAATCCATATCTTAATGCCGTACTAATCAATGCCTCCCATCTGCCTCGGGACAACAGGGGTTTAATGCTTCAATCATTCTTTCCCTAGATTCCTTCTAACGGCAGATGTAATGTCGTAAAAAGTCGGTGAAATTAGAACATATTTATTGAACAATTTGAATATAATCTTGTGCGTTTCATCATAAATATTATTTATTGTACATAATTCATCATAAAACTCAACAGCATTGAGTTCAAATGAACAGGTTCAAAAATTTATGAAGCATATTTTGTTACAATGGGAGACGTACATGGTACATGTTATTACGGTAATGGGGTATGTTGGTAATGCGGAAAGAAGGCCTTGGCTGTACTTACAGCTCAGAATGATATTCGTATCACAGTAGTCGTTTCGAGCACGTCCCATACCTCAAGGAGGGTTCTCTCAGTGAAAGAGACACTTCAAATCAATGTAAGACATATGTTCAAACACGTCCTACTCAATTAAATCCATGGCATTCAAAACATGAATTACCTCCACTTCCGCGTCATCGATTTTGTATAGGCGTACTGATATTAAGAAACGTTTGAATTCTGATCAATGGATAGAGCACCCGTTATACGGTGACAACTGCAAGTAAATGTTATATCCGACTACACAATAGAATCAGTTTGCACACCTGCCGTGGTGAAGTACTAACTAAGTATAAGTCAATGCCTAAGATCAGCATGGGGCACAAACCTCCATCGTTCCTCTTCTGATGTCGGATTGTATTGTCGTCTGCTTGAATTACTTTTCCCGTTTCCAGTTCAATGGAACGTTGGTTGTTGTACACGCGACGATATGCTTCCACTTCTGTCACAAACACAATAAACATATATCCTTGAAAAAAAATATTCTGAGTCAAATGAAAAATGTTGAATGTCGTCTGGCCGCAAAATGAGACAATATTTCTTGATCAGTTACAGCAGACGACACCCGTTTGGGCACCGAAGGGGTAGGGCTGGACAGTCTCCGAGATCGACCCTTTCGTCCGTCTGTGCCCAAACCTCTCCGCGTCCGTCGGGAGGGTCGGAGACCGGACTCGGCGTCTGCTGCCATCCTTATGGCTAGTTTTCTGGCTTGACGGTCTAGGTAAGACGCATGCCAGTAGTAAGACACACAGAAAAACACCAGAATAAACACTGCTACAACCGGGCTTGCTATGACCAGGGCCAGGGGAAATTCCCGTGGGGGACGCGTGTCCGTATAGGTGTTGACTCTGTCCCCCTCCTGCACGAGACTGGAAACATTTGCCGAGGGGGCGAGATCGGTGACGTCGGTGTAGTTGATGGGGGGTAGGAGGAGGTCGGAGACGTTGAGCAGAATTTGTGGACCGGGTATGCTGGAAGGGGCAGACATTCCCGCCTTCCAAGAGCAGACGAGATTTGGAATAGAGATCTGCTCGTATCCAGACAGGTGCAACCGAGGTGGATGTGTCGTCCAAACATCCAGCTAGACCTTGGAGTAGTTTACATTTGTATTCACGTACATGTTCACAGTTCAAACACAACAGCGAAGTAAGGCACCATTCACACACAGACCTTTCCGTGGAAGCCCCGGCCTCCATACCCAATCAACATCAGCATTGCTCCTATAATGAATTAAGTCCAATAACAGTGCTATAAACTTTCACCTAACAGCACGAGCCGATCATTCAGGTACCATTTAAAAATCGGCGTCTTCTTTGAGGTCCTCACTGACACAACGGAGTATTCAGCACATACAACGACGCAACAAGACTCATATTTGTAACCACCCAAAAGAATTCCATATGAATCTAAACGACTCCAATGTGTCCGCAGTGGTATCCCAAATCAAAAGAACTAACCACTTGTAGAGCTTCACTGGGCGTTCGATAACTGCGACAGGCCTTGTAATTACAATACACCGACCGCTACCTGCTTCCATTCACAAACTTGAAAGGCGTCAACGAATGGTGGATATGATTTGCCAATGAAATCCCAGATTTGGGTTTATCATTACCCGGAGAAGCTAGACCTCCAATAAAATGCCACTGCAGTAATAAGCCGGATGGTATCACTCCATTCTGCATCCCAACATACGCCAGACTCCGTCTGAATCTCGACAGAACTTCTCGTCTGCTCGTGGCGCGCGTGGAGAGCGAGAGACGCGCGCCTGTAGCGGTGTAGAGCGTTCTGTAGTCAACTGCGATCATAGCCCGGCCGACTGGGTTATATCGACAATAGTCAATATCCAGCAATCTGTTTCCCAGGTGCTACTGTGTGTGGACAGCGGGAGGACACGAAGGCTGTCTTGTCACATTCATTTGCATTATTGGCGTCACCTGAATTGTTCTCGCTGTTCAAAGCCTACGTGATATTACAGAGTAAGTTATCACAAAGCCAGAAGCTTTCTTCTGAAGGACTGCGATAATTTATGTGTTTTTCACAACTTCCAGTTCGATACAAAATTGTTTTTGCCTAATTAACTTTTCGTATCGCCCACACAGCTTCTGTCAGCTCCACAGATCTGGCATGTACACCTGCAATACCTCGATACACACTGCTGTAGATAGTGCTAACATGCAGAATAATAATTTACAACCAAGTAGCAACTATCTTCACGGGGCCTTAATGCAATACATCTTTTTTGTGTGACATATGATTTAGGTACACACGAAATTGCATGTTTTACACATCTGTTTGGGAACATGATCGTTTGTGGGAAGCCAATTCCCGATGACTACACAATTCCATTTACAAAGTGGTCAAATGTAACATATGTTATATTTGGGATTATAATTTCTTAGTAAAGTACAGATTCTAGTACCTTTGTCAAAGTCCATCCGGGTTGGACGATACGGTGGCTGAGTGGGTTAGACAGCTGACTTTGTGTGCTGGCGATTAAGTGCTCCACTATGAGAGTGTGTGTTCGAATCCCATATAGTATAATTCCCAGAAAACATACGTTACAAATATACATAACAGTGCAAATCCTGTCAAAACATACCTTAACTAAATAAAATAAAATAAAAGTTACATTATCGGGGATTTATACTATATGGGATTCGAACCCACACTCTCGTAGTGGAGCACCTAATCGCCAGCACACAAAGTCAGCTGTCTAACATCCTTGTCACCTTCCAATTTCTAGAAACGTTGAAAACATCACTAAAAGCACTCGGGGTTAAACCCAACATTTTTACAAAGAGATGTTTCGAATTTACACCCAAAACGTGTTTAGATAGGACACAATAAAACGACTGTTCCGTTAAGAATATAAACACTTGCATCTTAACATGCCTTACATGTGTTCACATTCTATACACATTTGTACATTGTTAGAGCTCGGTTGTTTATTTCATCACGGAGAGGTTTTCAATATATTTGCACATTTCCTTAGTATGCATTTATTACTTGAGTCTGCAATTTAAAAAAGGTCACATGTTTCTCTTACAATGCATGACGTGTAGGGATATCAGTGAAATAGGGGCTTTATAATATTTTTAGAAAAATACGCCCCCTCTCAACCCTTGAAAAACTAATGGCTGCTGTCTAAGACCTACGGCTTCCGTCTGTGAGAAGCTTCAATTCGAAGCCGCTCCCAAGGTCTAATTGTCTCGTCGTAGCATCGCAAATAACCACAAGGGTTACCAAATGCCGACACTCCTGGGGGTGGTCGCTTTATTCCCCTCCCCACGGCGACAATATTCTTTATAATATTCAAAACAAGAGATTTGTGTGATATTGATTTCCCTAAGTGAATTGTTTATGGTTTTATTAAGTACAAAAGTTTCCTAGACTTTAAAAGAAAATGTCTGGCTTCTTAATGTTAAGTGTTCAGATGGGAAATGTTTACATGTCTCGTGTGAGAGAGCATGACTTCATAAGTATTTAAGAAAATTCAGAGTTCCTCTAAATGCGATGAGATGCGTAGTGGCATGTCATACCGGGCTAATAATCGCAGATCTTTACGTCTATTGGCAATTTCGCAAATTAACCTTGACGATAACGTGTTATGTAAATGGCGCTATGGCGATGAGAAAGTTATTGTTGGTGAGCCGTGTAAGTGTTAGTGCAGGACTGGGAAAAGTTAAAATGTTGGATGATTCTTAAACGGATTTGATCTTTATTCCGCAGGGAAGCGAAACTGTTCGTGGTAATTGCTGTATTAAAGCCAACACACGACGACTTTGAATGTATTCCGCTTGAGCATATTATCGACCCTGGAAGATCCGGGTTAGAATTGGTCTTCAACACCCCATGCTTGTCGTAAGAAGCAACTAATGGGATCAGGTTGTCAGGTTCATTGACTTGGTTGACACATGTCATCGTCTCCCAATTGTGGAGATCATGTTGTTGATCACTGGATTGTCATGTCTAGACTCGGTTATTTACAAGCCTCCGCCATATAGCTTGAGTATTGCGTGTTGCTTTAAACTACAAACAAAGCATATTATCGAAGGTAACATGGCAGACTGGTACGATATGTGAGTGGTATCAATCTGTTATCGAAATCTGTAGTCAGCGTTCATAGGGTGCTTGTGATGAACAGCAGATACAATGTACTGAACACGTCTCTATGGACAATATCGTGGAACGCCTGCCTCAACCTGGTTGGCAGCCAAAGGGAGGTAACTCATACCATATTTCACTCGCAGTGAATGCAGCTGCTTTAGTCACAGCTCATGAGCTCACACACACACACACACACACACACACACACACACACACACACACACACGCGCGCGCGCGCTGTCGTAGCTCTAGTTTTTGACATAGGTCACACTGTAGTAGCTGTAGCTTGTGACATAGGTCACAATGTCGTAGTTCTAGCTTGTGACATAGGTCACAATGTCGTAGCTCTAGCTTGTGACATATGTCACAATGTCGTAGCTCTAGCTTGTGACATAGGTCACACTGTCGTAGCTCTAGCTTGTGACATAGGTCACACTGTCGTAGCTCTAGCTTGTGACGTAGGTCACACTGTCGTAGCTCTAGCTTGTGACATAGGTCACACTGTCGTAGTTCTAGCTTGTGACATAGGTCACACTGTCGTAGTTCTAGCTTGTGACATAGGTCACACTGTCGTAGTTCTAGCTTGTGACATAGGACACACTGTAGTAGCTCTAGCCTTTCAGGTGGGTCACGTTTTGAACAGTGAGTGAGTGAGTTGAGTTTTACGCCACACTCAGCAATATTCCAGCTACAGTACAACCAGAAATTATTGAGAATTTAGGATTGTAATTCATTTTTTTTCACTCATTACTCACGTATTAAATGTGAATATTAGCAGAACATAACTCCAGATTCAAAGACAGGTGAATAGTTAGTATTTTGTCAAGTCACCACAGGCAGCAATGCGGGCTTCAATGCGGCGGGGCATACTACTGATCAAAGAAGTTAGAAAGTCGTGGTCCATGCTGTCCCAATATCGGACCACCTCTTCTTTCATTTCAGCAATATTTGTCAGATTTTTCTTATTGACACTTTCCTTCATAAGTCCCCAAACATTTTCTATTGGATTTAGGTCAGGGCTATAGCTTGGCCAATCTAATAATGTCATATTTTGGGTCCGAAACCAGGCCTGTGAATGCTTTAAACGATGTTTTGGGTCGTTGTCCTGCTGGAAAATCCAAATATTTCTATAGAACACGTGAGCATGAGCAGATGGAAGTAAATGTCCCTCGAGAATATCTGTGTACCGCTCACTGTTCATATTCCCTTCAAATACACAGAGGGGCGTTGCCCCTAACACAGATATGCCACCCCACACGTTAAATTTCGGATTGTACTTTGGGCGCTGATACAAAAGTTTTTCAGTTTGTTTGGTCCAGAATTTCAGTGTATTAGGAAACAGCCACACAGAACTCTCATCTGAGAAAATCACATTGTCCCAGTTAAAATTTCTATGCTGTAAGCACCAGTTCAACCTTCGCTCCTTTTGTTCAGGTTTCATGATCGGTGATGGAATTCCTCGACTTTTCTGCGAACCCATTGGATGCAGCTCAGTTCTAATTGTCTCCTTACAGTTCCTCTATCAATCATATCCAGCCTTAAGTTTTCTAAACTCCTTCGTTTGTTTTTAGAAACAAGAATACCAAACCGCCTCCTGTCACCGACAGTCAATTTTCTAGGCCTACCTACGCCTCCCTGGTGCTCAATGCCATATCCATTTGCAATATTTTTCAAAACACGATAAACAGTGGA
The DNA here is from genome assembly GCF_003918875.1 of Haliotis rubra. Lineage (NCBI taxonomy): Eukaryota > Metazoa > Mollusca > Gastropoda > Lepetellida > Haliotidae > Haliotis > Haliotis rubra. The sequence goes on from NW_025764891.1 coordinate 9,400,617, forward strand.
CAAGGGATGCCTGTTCTACTTGAAATCACTTTAGCTGATCTGATGTCCTTGTTATAATACTCTAAAATCAACTTCCTCTTCTCTAAATCATCCATACTGAGGATCACTGAAAATGTCGTCTGCTAGCAGTAACTCTTCACAAACTAACGAAAAAGGATTAACGGAGTTGTCTCTCTTGAATGAAACCAAGCACTTGATAGCTGGTCAAGGTTGTTTATACTAGAAATCCAATTAAACATATTCCTAAAATTCTCAATAATTTCTGGTCATACTATATATGGTGGCGGTCTGTAAATAATCGAGTCTGGACCAGACAATCCAGTGATCAACAGCGTGAGCATCGATCTGCGCTATTGGGAACCGATGACATGTGTCAACCAAGCCAGTGAGCCTGACCACCCGATCCCGTTAGTCGCCTCTTACGACAAGCATGGGTTACTGAAGGCCAATATTCTAACCCGGACCTTCACGGGTGTTTTGAACAGTACAATCAGTTTATCCCATAGGTTACACTAAGTACTATATTATCACAGAGCTCACTGGTGTAACTTAATCTCGGAATGAGCAGCGTTACTTTTGTCCTTCGATTGACCCTTTATCATTCCAGAAGGCTCTGAGGTAGTAAACAAAATCCTTTCAACAATCGTAAATATCTCCGCCAAAATTAAAGTCCATTATATTCCGACCATACCCTAAAACGTCCTGCGGCTGCGGACTCATTTGAAATACAAACAAAATCATGTATAACATTAAACCATTTCACGTCCTCATGCGATGAATATAAAACAGGACCTTTAGGTTTAACATCACTCTGTGCTCCGCTATTGATCCCGTTATCTCCCAGCTTTACCACTTTCGCCCTCTTAGTCTTCTCCAGCTTTTCCCTCGGCCGATCTGACCGGCGGCCAGGGGTCGCCAATTAGTGCCAAGCGGTGCCAAGTCGGCACTGAGAGGGTGGTAAAGGCAGACAACGCTCTGAAAACGACAAGTCATGCTTATGATGTTATTGGCGATCTCCCCCGGTAGTATGTCAATACAATTATGTCATGAAAGAACTTGTCAACTCTTAGCCAACTGTTCCGATGACATCGGGTTTGATGTAGGAGGTCTGCTTATCGCCGACATTCCTACGTTTAACGGTAATGGAATTGCGCTTGAGTTCGGGACACAGTTTGGATTTCATTCAGAATACGTTGAGCGAACTATACTAGAAGTTCAACGAGGGCGTTCAACTTTATCAATTATGTCGCGCTTGAAAATCGAAAGTATTCTCGCTTGAAATGAGTACTTTTAACAGGTCGGCTGCCTGTAGATAAACGGTTTACGAGCAGCCTTTCACTTAGGTTTGATTGGGCGAGGTTGGCGATGTAGGTGGAGACAGGGGGTGGCACTATAAGGGGATGGGGAAGGATGATTCAGTAGGGGGAGGCTTGTGTGTTTGTGCGATTCAATGTATGTGTGTGCGCACATGTGTCTCTGTCTCTCTCTCTCTCTCTCTCTCTCTCTCTCTCTCTCTCTCTCTCTCTCTCTCTCTCTCTCTCTCTCTCTCTCTCTCTCTCTCTATCTCTCTCTCTCTCTCTCTCTCTCTCTCTCTCTCTCTCTCTCTCTCTCTCTCTCTCTCTCTCTCTCTCTCTCTCTCTGTTGTCTCCCGTGTGTGTGTGTGTGCGCGCGTGTGGATGTGCGTGTGTGTCGGGGACTGGAGGATGCTGAGGAGATAGTAGTCACAGGGCTACCTGGCACACTGGTACACGCCCTGGTTACACTGATAACCCTGCTGCATGTATGAACACTTACCGTTAATGAGGAGCGACTCGCCAGGGTTTGTTACAGCACTACGCTTGATGGGAACGGTTAAAACATAGTTGGAGCTTCTCGTCAATTACCGTAGTATTGTCAGTAGATGACGGGTGGTAATCAACTGCAAGATGTTTACAAAACAAAAACAACAACAACAAAATATGAAAGCAACCTATAAATAAAAGAGTTCGACCATACAATCCGGTGACTGATATTATGACTGTCAGCAGGATTTTATGAGGTCACCCGATCCATAAGTCACCTATCTCTTAAAACCTAATGGGGTTGTGGAAGCCGAGTGGTTAAAGCGTTCGTTCGTGACGCTGAAGACCCGGGTTCAAATCCCCACATGGGTACAACGTGTGAAGACCATTTCTGGTGTCATCTGCCGTATTGGTGGAATATGGCTATGCGGCGTAAAACCTCACTCACTCACTCACAACCTGTCTATGTTCCTGGAGATCAGTTCCGCACTCGGAATCACCACGTGGAATGATGTAAAGACATATTCCTTTCCGACTTCATAACACTACAGGGTTCGCGCATAACACACAGGGTTTGAAAATTTACCACAAAAGTCATTAAAAAGTGTTTGAAATTTCATTAAAATATTTGTTGTAGTTCCACTGACGATCAGTCGATCGTTTTGATTAAATTGCGTCTGTTTCCTGGAACTTGAGGGTGACATATGTCTTTATGATCTTTTTGTTTAGCAGTTAAGTATCACTGATCATTAGACTTGCTTCGGAGTTACATCTCTCTTTTCACAGTAAAAACACAGTACTTAAAAACAGTATTTTTCCCATGAAAAGTACTTAAAAAGTGCTTGAGTTTCACACAATAAAATCTGTATGAACCATGAACTAAAAGGCGGACTGTAAGACCATATACAGTGGTAAGCATCATCAGCAACGAACCCTGAAATTCTTTTACAAATATTGTTGACCACCCGATCCCCATTTGCAGCTTTTACGACAACTAAACACAACAGTAGTGTATTCTGCTCGCAATTCCGCGAGGTAATGTAGGGATTTGTAGATCCATTAGTACTGTCGGACGCCAGTCGTATCCTTAATGGCGGCAGGTAATGGGGCGGATAGGCGTTCCCGCAGATAGATTAACCGATACTATTAGAGAAATTGTGCCAAATAATCTATACAGGTAACATGAAGGGAATGGACAGGTGGTCTAGATAGGTAAGATGTACCGATATATAAATACATAAGTAAAATCAGATAAAAGTTATTCTAATAGATGAATGTTTGTTATGAGGGGCAGTAACACTGCCTAATTGGATACAGTGTGTGTGTGTGTGTGTGTGTGTGTGTGTGTGCGTGTGCGTGTGCGCGTGCGCGTGCGTGTGCGCGCGCGCGTGTGTGCGTGTGTGTGTGCGTGAAAGTATACATAGACTAACGGGTTCCATATATATAGACTAACGGGATCTATATATATATAGACTAACGGGATCGGGTGGTCAGGTTCGCTGACTTGGTTGACACATGTCATCGATTCCCACTTGCGCAGATCGATGCTCATACTGTTGATCACTGGATTGTCTGGTCCAGACCCGATTATTTACAGACCGCCGCCATATAGATGGAAAATTGCTGAGTGCGGCGTAAAACTAAACTCACTCACTCACTCACTCATATAAACACACACGTGTGCGTGTGTGTGTGTGTGTGTGTGTGTGATGAGAGAGAGAGAGAATGAGAGACATAAAGAGAGAGTGAAAAAAAGAGTTTGTGAGAGTGTGTGTGTGTGAGGTGTGTGTGTGTGCGCATGAATGCGTGCGTGCGTGCATGCGTGTGTGTACTGCTGTCCACGGTCTTGTAGTCGGCAAATTACGGTTATGTCTCTGAACAATCAATATCATACATGTTCTTTTCGAACTCATATTCACTACAAGTCTAAAATTTAAATTAAATTTGTTCGTTGTTTAGCGCCAAACTACTAGTAAGCAATATTACATCTTTATGAAAATGGTCGAGTCTGGACCTGACCAACCAGGAATAAGTATTGACAATATGAGCAACCATACACTACATCATAATCCTATGACACGCTATCAACAAAATCACCAAGGCCGGCCATCCGATCCAAGCCGCGTCATAAGACCAGCAGTGTTAGGTACCATTTCTAAAGCGGGACGGTGGGGTAGCCTAATGGTTAAAGCGTCCTCTCGTTACGCCGTAGACCCCGGTTCAATTCCCTACGTGGGTACAATGTGTGAAGCCGATTTCTGGTGTCTGCCGCCGTGATATTGCTGGAATATTGCAAAAAGCGGCGTAAAACCATACACACTCACTCATTCACTCGGAATTGTGTAATAAGTTAGATATAATTAAAGTAGGTGTATCCTTAAGAGCATACGTATTTTTTCGTGCGCGCCCTTCTCTGAAGGATCTACTTTGTGTGATTTATGTCTGACTGTATTTACATTCAGAGTAACTTAACGTTCAGTGAATGGGGGACTGAGAATGCGTTTATTCTGCTTCAGCGTTATCCCAAACATTTCACAGCCGGAACTTCAAGAAACGGGAATCGAACCCAGATTTGGGACGAGGGTGAACGCTTTAAACACTATGATAACCAACTGGGTGCTGTTGTACAAAGCGACTTTAGCGTTAAGATGAAGGTAAACTCCGATCCCACACCTTCCATAGACTTACGATAGTCTTAGGGCTATGGCTGTTTTATACAGTGACAGCCAGGGATCCGATCCACAACGCATTCGTGGCGCTACGACATTCGTAAGCCAAAGGTAAACTATATAGTTACGACAGGTCCTAACGTTACGAACGTTTTGTGGATCGGGACCGTGCTCTTTAATGAGATGAGAGAAACCATCACCTTGACAATCAAGTTTACTGAAATAAACATACTGTACGTGACGTCATGGTGCATGTAGTATTGTTTCTATTGATTGGTGCATGGAAGTACGATATTTCTATGATTCATGTGTTTTATTCAAGCTCTTAAGAACAGGTGGTTCAAAAACTGTTGTCTGTGTCAGGAACCCGTGAGTGAGTGAGTTTAGTTTTCCGCCCCACTCAGCAATATTTCAGCTATATGGCGGCGGTCTGTAAATAATCGAGTCTGGACCAGACAATCCAGTGATCAACAGCATGAGCATCAATCTACGCAATTGGGAACCGATGGCATGTGTCAACCAAGCCAGCGAGCCTGACCACCTGATCCCGTTAGTCGCCTCTTAGGACAAGCATGGGTTACTGAAGATTCATTCTAACCCGGACCTTCACGGGTCAGGAACCCGTGAAAATCCGTGGTATAATTGGTCTTCAGTAACCCATGCTTGTCGTAGAAGGCGGCTAACGGGATCATGTATCGTATCCCAATTGCGTAGATCGATGTCATGATGTTTATCACTGGATTGAATTTCTTGGTAGACTCAAAGCAGACTCAAGGTAGACTCAAAGTTTCGTATCAACAGGACTGGCATTCTGCACTAATAAAAGGCACAAAAACATTTGGATACACGTTGTTTAAACCTGTGTTCGGTGTTGAATCTTATATCTTCATAGTTAGCTATTTTAAACATAGACGTGCGCTTGCTCAGTTTAGATCGGGGTCTCATTAACTACGAATAGAAACTGGCAGGTATATTGGTGAGGCTAGAAATGACAGATTATGTAATATGTGTAAACTGACATATATAGAAGATGAATATCACTTCTTACTTATTTGTAATAAATATCAAGCATTGCGGCGACTGTATATCCCTTAACACTTTTATGAATATCCAACAATCCCAAAATTTAATAGTATTACGCTTCTGCAATCATCAAATGCAAGCATCTTAAAACATTTATCAGCACATTTATGTCGAGCTATTTTACTGAGACAGTCTTCATTATAACATATTTTCTCACTCTGTAATTCTCAAAGTGTAACCTGGGCCTATGGCCTATATTACTTTTCTGAAATAAACCACCATAAACCACTGGATTGTCTGGTCCAGTATTTACAGACTGCCGCCATATAGCTGGAATATTGGTGAGTGCGGCGTTAGACAACCAACCAACCAAATTTGTGTCAGGACATACCGACACGTTATCTTCAGTGACATTTAAACCTGTCGTATCAATGGCTACTTGAAGCATGACAAATGGGTGTCAACTTCTTTATTCATAGGGATGTTTCGGTGCAGAATGTGCGTGACACAAATACATTTGTTACACACAGATTGCAACACGAGAGTCTGTCAGATACCATTTATCTTACAACGAGTTGTTTGAAAACGTATCGATCTCGGTTTCGCCCTTCAGATACGTTTTGACACAACGAGTTGTTACACAAATTCTACATGACAGACACGTGTGCTGAAATCGGTTTCTTGCATTTTAGCATCGAATCGATGCAACATTTATCTGATATTATTTGAGCTCATACATAATTCTAATGTGTAGAAGGTACAGTATCTTGAGATTATAAAACCCTGTGATAGGTTTCATAATGATGACAGTGACGTCGTCGTTTAGGTTTTATGTTAAAAGTAATATATAATGGCTGTCTATTTACATGAGATGAGGTGAGGTGAAATGGGGTTAAACGTCGTACTTAAAAATATTTCGCTCATATGACAACGTGCATGCGTGTGTGTGTATGTGTAGCTGCTTGTACTAGCCCAGACTGAAGCTGATTTTATGGTGCTAGCTCACTGCGATACCATGTCGCAGTCAAGCATGAATACCCCACTCAGACACATTATACTGACTCCGAGCCGACCAGTCCTTGTTGTACCCATTAATACCGAGCGCCAGGTAGGGACCAACAAGTACCATATTTTGACGTCTTTTGGAATGACGCGGCCGGGGATCGAACCCGCGACCTTCCGCTCTCCGGGCGAGCTCTCAAACCACTACACCACGAAGGCGGTCCTGTTTAGAAGATGGTAGTGACAGTGATGATGATGGTTGCGACGGTGACGATTATAATGATGAGATCGATGAAGATACAGACGATCACGAGGACGATACAGATGATGACGATCACGTGGACGACAATGATGATTATAGACTATAGATGATTGACGTGTCGCTATACCGAGCTACGTACTGCCTCATAATGTTTTCTTATACGCAGACTTTGTCCTTAGTATAGGGCCATCCCGATTTATATGTGTTTCTCATCTCCGACCTCAACCAGTTTCAGAGCAAACATGCGAAATAAAAATATATGACTATAGGAAAATGTTTTTCACTAATTATGTAACTTATTTCATGAAATCATATTTCAGATCAGGTGTTAGACTTATTTATGACGTAGATCGAGAAATGATTACAATAATGTTGAACAAATATAGTGATTCTATTCCTGATAAACTAACAGCCATGAGTTGCTTGACAGTCATATAAGGATCTATGCCGAAACGGCGCATCATGATAGAATAAAATCCATCATCAATAGAATAACTTCGTTTACTTTCTGCTTAAACAGCCAAGGGACATGAATGTATGGTAACGTTCTTACCCATATTTCAGAATTCACATGTCTATTTAAGTCTTCCTACAAACAAAAGTACCTTGGCAGCAACACCCGTACAATTATACTTTGTATAGATTGATATTAGGTTAAAGACAAAAATATAAAAATAGTCTTGCAAACTGGGCTGAAGTTAAGAGTTGAAAAAGGCAGATACTGCAAACAGACAAGAAGCGAGACAGCATGTGCTAAATGTAACAGATTACATGGAAGATGAGTGAGTGAGTGAGTTGGGTTTTACGCCGCTTTTAGCAATATTCCAGCAATATCCCGACGGGGGACACATGGGAGATGAATCATACAATTTCATCAGTCTTTGTGATATGCAGCAATGCATCAGGAGTTGTTACATAACATCGAAAGTCTGTGTCCATCCTTCTGTAAGTCGGGGCGATTGTTTAGCCTAGCGGTTACTGCGATCGCTCTTCTCGCTCGAAGCCCATTTCTGATGTCCGTCGTCGTGATATTGCTGGAATATTGCTAAAACAGCGTAAAACCATTCTCACTCTCCCCAAAGTCTGGATGTGTGAGAGCTAACGATTCCCACGCGGTTGCTGTACACGAGTCCCCCAACAAGGTAACAGCAAAACCATTCTTCTGAGAGCGCTAACACTGACAGTATTGCCGTCTGAGTTCAGAGTATCCCGCCATACAATAACTAACTCGCCAACCACACACTAGCTAAACTTACACATGAAGATCCGGGTTAGAATTGGTCTTGAGCAACCATGCTTGTCGGAAGAGGCGACTAACAGGATCGGGTGGTCAGGCTAACCGACTTGGTTGACACATGTCATCGTATCTCAAATGCGTAGATCGATGCTCATGCTGTTGATCACTGGATTATCTGGTCATCTTCTAATTTTTTAACACATGCGACTACCTGTCAACGGTGGTGTGAAGGAGCGTAAAACTAAACTCACTCATTCTATAAGTCAAATTAATATGCTCGTGGGTAATGCGAAATATATGAAAGAATCTTGCGATGCATGTACAACGATGGAAACAAATAAGCGACCATCCCCTCGTCGTAGTGTTCATATATCTATTTTCACCCCAATGCAATACAAAGCTTGATAAGAAACCCGGAAAAATAAAGGACCACTTTTTCTTCCATGTGTTTCCTTGTTTGCTTTGTTGAGTATACATCCGTCTACACAACAAGCGAAGCTGTAAAGACTATCAGGAATAGATTATCTCTGTCTATGAGAACGTTAACATATGGATAAAGGCTGCTTGCCTACACGTCTTTGTGAATAAAACCGATTATAGGATAGTTATCATTTTCTGCTTGTATGTCTTTTCTATTTTCAGCTTAGATGACAATCTGATTACTTTGCAATTCAATACGTCGTATAGATCCGTCGCACAACCGACAGAATGATCGCTGCCACCTCCAAGAAGACGTCAAATGGCCATAATTAACTCAAAAAGTAATGTCTTCAAAACTGCTGTGCAACAGAGGTAATATAAGTTTCTTACTGCATGCAACTTTAGGATCAAACATATATTTTGTCCCCAAAGACCCGTTATTTAAGTCCCTGTGATTTCCCCATACGCACGTTACTCTAAAGACGGGGACAGTAACAGCAACGCTGTTCATTCCGTCCACGGCGTGTCTGTACTGTAAAGCCAACGTCGGTATTAGCTTACTCTGCGCAACACCAACCCGACGCGGAGCTCTGTAATGGTTTAGAGACAAGCCTGATGACAGTACTTAAATCGACTTAAGCGATCCCTATAATTACGCAGATGCTTAATTCATCAGTGGATAGTTTACTCGCGCGACAATATCATTTTGGTTTCAGCATGCCATACAGATCATGCAATTTTTCCTTGTTTGTATGCAGTCTGCGACAAGTTATTGGCACCGATGGTGGACAATGGTATTACTGCTCTTCATGGTGGCTCCCTTGCTTCCACTTCCGTAATGAAACCAATATATTTTCAATATGGGCCGGGAAAGGTGGAACTGAGAGTGAAATGAGGCGAATGGAGGAGACTGATGGGGTACTGACGATATTAAATGGCAGCTATTTCTGTTTTGGTGTTGGGAGTCCAAGTACACTTAAAAGCGTGAACCGTGTAGTGAATTCACCATGGAGGTTGCTGGGAAAGTAGGTCCCTAGCACCGCTTGTGCCGATGACGAGCAGGTACCTACTTCGTCGTCAGGTTAATAATGTTTCATTTTATCCTGATCGCGTTGATCGATACTCATGCTATTGGGATTGTTTGATCTTCTATTATTTTTATATGTGGGACTGTGGGGTAGACTAGTGGTTAAAGCGTTCGCTCGACACGCTGAAAGACCAGGTCCGATTCCCACATGGGTACAATATGTGATGCCCATTTCTGGTTCCCCGTTGTGATATAGCAGGAATATTGCTGAAAGTGGCGTAAAACCATACTCACTCACTCACTATTATGATTATTATAGACATGGTAGGAACATGTTTCACGTTGTTAATAGAAAGTGTGTGGATTGGAGGGATGGGTGTATGTCGTTTTACGCCGCAGTTAAGAATACACGTTGACACTGTGGACATTCGCGTTTTCGGGAACGATGAAACAAAACTAGACTGGTCATATTCTTTAACTAATCAACATTTAAGCTTTTTCGATAACACACCGTATGACATCATTCTCGACAATCCCTAGTGTTACATCGCCATTAAGTTATGATTGATGTCCTTGACCCATCATTAGATGTCCTTGACCCATCAAATCGGAAGTGACATCACAGTCGCCATCTTTATTGTCACTAACGAGGATTCGGGTTGTAAGTCAACTACAAATCAAACTACGTTTACCGAGAGAGAGTATGGCACAGATTTACATTCACAATGACGGCATCGTACGAGCGCCCCTCAATGAACATCATCGCAACAGAAAACTTTGTTAACTACAAAACGTCAATGCAAGAGAATAACAAGTATTAATCAACCGCAGAAAAAGATTCCATTTGGCGCATAGGGCAAAATAGCAGTGACAATTACATGAATGGTTCAGTGACAACGCCAGGTGTTTGGGAATTTCTAGCTGGAAAAGATGGAAGAGTGTGCAGTACATCAGACTAAAACAAACAAATGCGAAACCTAATGACAGCATTATGGCGCCTCTGACGCATTCTCGGAAAGAGATTTTGCCACAAAAACATATATTGTCCATATTCGCTACTGCTCAGTTACGTGTTTTAGATTTAAAACCTACTTAGGAGGCGTGAAATCCGTCCCTTTGCTCAATCAGCGGAAATTTAGATGTTTATGGCCTTGAGATATTTTGTGGATTCCTTTCCAAACGAGCCTGTTCCCAAATATAACTATTTAAGCTTTCAATTAAAACTATTCCCATTCGAAATGAGCAACAACTGTGTTAGATAACAAACGTGACGTCAAACGTTCAGATTTAAGTCACACGGGATGTTGGCACGGAATTTGTCTAAATAGGAACAAAGTGATTTATGGTGAAACTGTTAAAATAGAAACTGTTACCAAGGATACTGGATTTAACTGAACGGATGACGTCCACGGATAAAGTATCATCTTGGTGGATACGTGAGTGAGCTGAATTTTGACATCGCTGTAATATTTTAATAATAATAATAATTTATCCTTTTATCCGGGGATTATAATCTGGGAATCAAACCCCGACATAACTTAGTTCGATGATGGTTAGTAGAAATCAGTTGGTGGTAGGGAAAAGGGAGTGGACATGGGGGTGATAGCGGGGGTGAAGGGTGGACGGATGTTGAGATTAGGGTGAGGAGACCACCACAGAGACCACCAAGGAGACAACCATTTGGGCGTGTATTTCTTCCTGATTAACCAATCTTTGTCACTTCTATTCTCAGTTTAGTTCATTATGATTTAATTATGTTGTAAGGGAAAACTTCATAACGAACCTACAAAATGCACATGTTGAAAATTTAATTTAATTGGCGACATGTTCTCCTAATTTGTGATCATTATAAGCTTAAACAGAAAATATATAAAGGGATTATTTTACGAAACCTTCATAACATAAATGTACCAACTACAAAATATTGTTAATTGTCAACCGTATGTTAATTGAAAATGTGGCATTGTTCATTTACCATTTACCAGGATGAGAGAAATCTTCTGGTGTTGAACACTGTGTAAAAACTAACTTATTATTTCTAGGAATGTCCCTGATTATATTTATACATATTTCGAACAGTAGTTCTAAAAAGCGTCGTGTTAAGACAAGAGATTATTATCATTCAACCACTTCATGAGTGAATGAGTTGTGTTTTTCGCCGCTGCAGCGATTCCTGTTATATTATGGCGTTTCAACCACCCATTGAGTGAGTTTAGTTTTACGCCGCTTTTAGCAATATTCCAGCAACATCACGGCGGGGAACACCAGAAATAGGCTTCACACATTGTACCCATGTGGGGAATCTAACCCGGGTCTTCGGCGTGACGAACGAACGCCTTAACCACTAGGCTACCCCACCGCCCCTAAACCACCAAGATCGCCACGATATGGCTGAAATATTGCCGATGTGACGTTAAATTGTAACTCACTCACTCACTCAACCACCAAGGCTGACACAGAATATATTTTGTTGATGTTGTATAAAATGTGTACCTCCCTTAAGAAATGTGTTATCGCATCTGACACTGAATAGCGACACTGTTTTAGAATGGCGTGCGTGGGCAATATCAGGTTATTGGTGACATTTTGCTGATATAGCTGGAGATCACGCGTGCAGAACTATAAGACGTTTATATATTGATCAACGGACACCTCATGAAACATGAACCTTCGTCCATCTCGGTCAGGTGGCGTATGTGACATCTAAACGGCTTGAGTTACATGTGACATTCTTCATGACTGGAAATAGTGTAAATCGGTTGATTATTAGTGCAAAGATGCTATAAATGAACTTTGTAGAGGACTTGCTGGAGTGGTTGATGGTGGTGTAGTCTTGTGGTTGATGGTGGTGTAGTCTTGTGGTTGATGGTGGTGTAGCTTTGTGGTTAATGGTGGTGTAGTCTTGTGGCTGATGTTGGGGTAACCTTGTGGTTGATGGTGGTGTAGTCTTGTTGTTGATATTGGTGTAGCCTTGTGGTTGATGGGGATGTAGCCTTGTTGTTGATGGTGGTGTAGTCTTGTTGTTGATATTGGTGTAGCCTTGTGGTTGATTGTGGTTGATGGTGATGTAGCCTTGTGGTTGATGGTGGTGTAGTCTTGTGGTTGATGGTTGTAGATGTTGATGGTGGTGTAGTCTTGTTGTTGATGGTGGTGTAGTCTTGTGGTTGATGGTGGTGTAGTCTTGTTGTTGATGGTGGTGTAGTCTTGTTGTTGATGGTGGTGTAGTCTTGTGGTTGATGGTGGTGTAGTCTTGTGGTTGATGGTAGCCTTGTTGTTGATGGTGGTGTAGTCTTGTTGTTGATGGTGGTGTAGTCTTGTGGTTGATGGTGGTGTAGTCTTGTGGTTGATGGTGGTGTAGTCTTGTTGTTGATGGTGGTGTAGTCTTGTTGTTGATGGTGGTGTAGTCTTGTGGTTGATGGTGGTGTAGTCTTGTGGTTGATGGTGGTGTAGTCTTGTTGTTGATGGTGGTGTAGTCTTGTGGTTGATGGTGGTGTAGCCTTGTGGTTGATGGTGGTGTAGTCTTGTGGTTGATGGTGGTGTAGTCTTGTCTTGTGGTTGATGGTGGTGTAGCCTTGTGGTTGATGGTGGTGTAGTCTTGCCTTGTGGTTGATGGTGGTGTAGTCTTGTGGTTGATGGTGGTGTAGCTTTGTGGTTGAGTCTTGTGGTTGATGGTGGTGTAGTCTTGTGGTTGATGGTGGTGGTTGTAGTGGTGTAACCTTGTGGTTGATGGTGGTGTAGTCTGGTGTAGTCTTGTGGTTGATGGTGGTGTAGTAGCCTTGTGGTTGATGGTGGTGTAGTCCTGTGTTGTTGATGGTGGTGTAGTCTGTGTTGTTGATGGTGGTGTAGTCTTGTGGTTGATGGTGTGGTGTATGGTGGGTGTCTTGTGGTTGATGGTGATGTAGTCTTGTGGTTGATGGTGGTGTAGTCTTGTGGTTGATGGTGGGTGTGGTCTTGTGTAGTCTTGTTGATGGTGGTGTAGTCTTGTGGTTGATGGTGGTGTAGCCTTGTGGTTGATGGTGGTGTAGCCTTGTGGTTGATGGTGGTGTAGTCTTGTGGTTGATGGTGATGTAGCCTTGTGGTTGATGGTGGTGTAGTCTTGTGGTTGATGGTGGTGTAGTCTTGTGGTTGATGGTGATGCAGTCTTGTGGTTGAAAATATTGGAGTAGGGTAAGGGCTTGTTAGCAATGGAGTAGCCAGTTGGTTGAGGGCAGCGGAATAGCCATTCGGTTGATAGTGACTGCGTAGTTAACGGTTTTCGTTAGCGTTCGCGTTGTCATTAGGTTGATAGGTATCGTGAAGCCAAGTATTTACACACTCACTAACCCAGTCAAGCCATTCCCGCACGAGTTTCTTTGCAAGCAGACAATGCGCTGCACTTCGTTCACCAGTAAACATCCTGAGCATGATCACCAAACTTTCTATAATGGAGCAATAAAAATCTACTAAACACGAAGTTTGGGCCATATGTTTTTTAAATGTGCACATTAATATAATTCGTTGAATTATAAACAATCATAGAGATGTTTAGGAGGAAACTGTATTGGGGTCAGAGCTGGAAGGATACAATTGCCTCTTTGGGCGTATTCTATTACTGTAGCAGCTTAATGATGTAATTTTTCGACGCCGGATTTGAGATATTCAGATAGCTTTTGAAATGCAAGTTAATACTGCAACAAGTTTAACGAGAAGTTCCCTTGCGATTTGTGTTTCGAAAATAGAAAAAATACAAGCACACCTCCTACGCAAACATGATGTTTTCGATAAAGCTAATTCTTGAATCACGGGGGATCGCATTAAAATACTGTAAATATCTTTTTTGTAGTTTGGTTATGGAAAGGACGTGTACATATACCTGACAAGCGGCAGTTTGGTTAATAGGGATATGTTTTACAGTCTCAGCTGGTCGTCGCTGTAGTCTGGCTGCCTTGAGTCATTACCATTCACAGATCTATACTTCACAGTTTTGTTGATTCAATTATTTGCCGATGGCATTGTGTTTCGATTTACCAATGTCACTTTGTAACAGGCTGTGACACTGTCATTTTGGGTAAACTGTAACACCATCGATTTGGTTAGACCGTAACGCTATATTGCATTTATAGACTCTAACATTGTCACTTTGTGTAGAAATGTAACAACGACACTTTTAGACAATGGTAGGTTACGTGTGTGTAGACTCTTACAATGCTGTGTTGTGTGGACTGTAACAATGACATTGTGTAGACCGTAACAAGGCAATAAACTGTAAACTCTTATATTGACATATTGTGAAGACTGTAATGCTTCAATATTGTGTAGACTGTAATGCTTCAATATTCTGTAGACTGTAGGAATGCAATATTGTCTAGACTGTAACAATGCAATATTGTCTAGACTGTAACAATCATGCAATATTGTGTAGACTGTAACAATGCAATATAATGTAGATTGTAACAATGCAATATTGTGTAGATTGTAACAATGCAATATAGTGTAGATTGTAACAATGCAATATAGTGTAGATTGTAACAATGCAATATTGTAACAATTCAAATAATATAGTGTAAACAATGATTGTGTAACAATGCAATATTGTGTAGATTGTATTGTAAACAATGCAATATAGTGTAACAATAGACTGTAACAATGCAATATAGTGTAGATTGTAACAATGCAATATTGTGTAGATTGTAACAATGCAATATTGTGTAGATTGTAACAATGCAATATAGTGTAGATTGTAACAATGCAATATAGTGTAGATTGTAACAATGCAATATAGAGCTTGTAACAATGTAGTGTAGATTGTAACAATGCAATATAGTGTAGATTGTAACAATGCAATATAGTGTAGATTGTAACAATGCAATATAGTGTAGATTGTAACAATGCAATATTGTGTAGACTGTAACAATGCAATATAGTGTAGATTTAACAATGCAATATTGTGTAGATTGTAACAATGCAATATAGTGAGCAATCTGTGACGACTGTAACAATGCAATATAGTGTAGACTGTAACAATGCAATATAAGTGCAATAGACTGTAACAATGCAATATAGTGTAGATTGTAACAATGCAATATAGTGTAGATTGTAACAATGCAATATAGTGTAGATTTGTAACAATGCAATATAGTGTAGATTGTAACAATGCAATATAGTGTAGATTGTAACAATGCAATATTGTGTAGATTTGTAACAATGCAATAATGCAATATGTGACGACTGTAACAATGCAATATAGTGTGCAAATATTGACTGTAGTGTGATAATGCAATACTGTGACGACTGTAGCAATGCAATATAGTGTAGACTGTAATAATACAAAATACTGTAGGCTGTAACAATTAGTATAGTGACGACTGTAACAATCACATTTGTTCCCGACTGCTACAATCCATATTCTGTAGTCTTCATGATTTGTACACTGTATCAACGTGTATGTAGGTTGTAACAATTGTAATGTAGACTCGCAGTAACCTTAAGTTGGTAATTCAAACTCAATTCACCAGAAACGGTAGCGCCCAGTATTAATACATTCCCCATAAATACATCAAACCTTTGAGCATTTGGAGGTCTGAGCAATACACTGTGACACCAACAGCTATGTGATCTGACAGGGCACACAAAGAAACCCTACTCCCCGTGCGTCGAATATTTCCCATTTGCATTCAGATTACTGATACCTAGCCCAAAGACACAGACCTGGAGCTGCATGTAAAATTTCATTCAACCTTCCCGATGAGCGACAGCGTCTTGAGGTATGCACAAATCGGGATGCAGTACTTATTAGTATGTCGGTAATGTAGATGGAGCTGGAAGCTGTACAAATTATACGTCTGTTTCTGCTACATAATTAAATCACCCGTTGAACTAAGGGCGGATGATTTCCATATTCTCTTGCGGTGCTTCAATTAACGGATAACATATTTCAAATAACCCATGTATCGAGACTGAGCTATGATTTTGACGTGGTAACTTGCAACCAAGCCAGTGATTAACGAACTTTCAAGATTGCTTGCAGGCCTCATCAGATGCCTGAACTTTAACAGAACTGTATCGGAGTATGTACTAAAACACTTGTCAAAAGGAAACGCTGGTTCTTGGAATAGTGCCTACGCGAGTGAAACGTGTGTGTCTGGTTCTTACCTTTCTTTCGAGTGAGTGAGTTTAGTTTTACACCGCTTTTAGCAATATCCAGCAATATCACGGCATGGGGACACCAGAAATGGGTTTCACATTGTAGCCATGTGGGGAATCGAACCCGGGTCTTCGGCGTGACGAGCGAACGCTTTAACCACTAGGCTACCCCACCGTCCCCTTTTCTTTCGAACGTATCAGTATTGCATCTCTGTGTGTCGGGAATATGTGGGAAGAGGTGTTGAACAGATATGTTTCTTGTTTAAAGCCGCAATATTCTAGCGGAGTTTGTAAATAATCGAGTCTGGACCAGACAATCCAGTGATCAACAGAATGACCATCGATCTACGCAAATGGGATACGATGACATGTGTCAACCAAGTCAGCGAACCTGACCACCAGACATGCATGGGTTACTGAAGACCAATTCTAACCAGGATCTTCACGGGTCTAATTGTGCAGATCGATGCTCATGCTGTTGATCACCGGATTGTGTGGTCCAGACTCGATTATTTACAGACCGATGTCATATAGGTTGAATATTGCTTAGTGCGGCGTTAAACAAACACTCAACAACTTAAAGCCGTGCTGTTACCCGGTAGCACACACCAATCGTACTTTAATGTCTGACGTACCTTAAAAAGACACCAGGAAGGACAAAAAGGTATGTGTTAACAATAACACTGTTCGTGTCTACACATCACCGATGCGGCGCAGCAGGAGGCGGGGGCGTGTTGAGGAGAGCGTTAAAGGTCATACACTAATCATTTATATTAATCCCGTCTCACGTCTACGGTAGAGTAATCTGTATCCACATGTATTCCAATCCCTTCTGACGTCAATACACGCCGTAATGTACACAGATCATATGGCGGTAGATATGCAATAACAACCCATACTGACTACCTCTCTGCGTGTTCCGTATTTTAGCGTATAGGACAATCGCACGTCGCAATTTATTGCAAGCTGTGGCAAAATCAGCCTGATAGAAAGGGAAACCTGTTAAGTATGGACAAAGGGGCGTTTCAGCTTCAGGTTTTAATGACTAAATGAAGGATGTAAGAGAGCTAAAAATACTGTCATTATTAGTTCTTGTACAAAAACTAAACCCTTCATTTTCGGGAGGTTTGAGAGGCAGGGGTTAGCCTAATGGTTAATGCGTTCGCTCGTCACACTGAAGACTCGGTTCGATTCCCCACATGGGTATAATGTGTGAAGCCAATTTCTAGTGTCTTCCGAAATGATATTGCTGGAATATTGCTAAAAGCGGTGCAAAACCATACTCATTCACCACAAATCATTAAGTCATTAAGACATTTCCTATGTTTGAATCCCGTTAATCATGTCGTGGTTGTTGTGTATTGCGCGCAAACGCACCCCAAAATGTGTTTGTAAACGTTTGTGATGAAAAATGAAAATGATATATGAAAAGCGCATGCAGAAAATGTTTTCCACGTAATGCACGTGCAAATAGTCGAGACATCGACTATAAAAGGCCAAACCAAATTCATCATTTCATTACGAAATTTACGACGTACACGAAGATAAAAAAATGCCAGGATTGAATGCTACTGACCGAAATATCGCCATGGACGTTTCGAAGCAGGGGAGTCCCAGTCTGCTGGGACAACGATGTGTACAGTGGTGCAACATGGTACAGGCATGGAACCTGGGGAATGTATGGAACGCGTTTGGTTCAGCGATGAATCCCGTTTCCTCTTGCAACGACGTAATTTGAGACAACGTGTCTATCGACGTCAACACGAACGTTTTGCACCGAACTGCGTTCGACATGTGGACAGATTTGGCTGAGAAAGCGTCATGGTGTGGGGGTCCATGTCCTACACGGGTAGATCAGAGCTACTGGTGGTTCAAGGCAATCTTAGAGCAAATCACTACATCGATCAAATCCTGCGACCTCACCTCCTCCCACTTTTTAATCGCCAGAGGGAGCAGTTTCAACACGACAACACACAGCTCGTATAACAGGTGCCTATCTCGCTAATGCAAACGTCAGTGTCCTTCCCTGGCCTTCCAAATCGCCCGATCTGAACCCGATCGAGCATCTATGGGACGAACTTGATTGACGCGTCCGTAAATTCCCCAAGCAAAAATCCGACGACTTGTGCAATCCCTTCCAAGGCGGTGTCGAGGAGTGACGGCTTCAAGGGGTGGGGTCACCAGGTACTGACCTGAACGCCCCCTGTGTCCACACATGTGCAGTGAGTGAGTGAACTGAATTAATGCTGACAATGACAGCAATAAATATGTTCATCCGTGTGTCGAATTTCTTTCGTCTATGTCCAAGCGTAATCGACTTACGTACACTTAAATACGTTTAATACATTTCCTAATTGGGGACTATGCGTTTCTTTTTTTGAAGTGTGTATATGTAGACGTCTCTGGTCATCTTCTGGACACATGGAGAAAGTCAAGCCAAGAACACACACCCTTTCACAACCGTTCCCTTACTTCTGTCCATGAGTATACTACACATAGTGACACAGAAACATGGCATTACTGAGTAAACGCCAATAAATAGACGGCAATTTATAAATTCCAATAGAGACATATGTCAACTACTTACATCTTCCATTCTTTTAATAGACGCTGGATAACAAATGTCAGGAAGCGTCTGAAAACCAGCATTTGTTAAAACAGAGAGTAAAGAAAAGCCGCATAATAATCCAATGCATTGCTTCAAGACCACTCAAAGCCTTTCAACCACCAGGCGTTAGGCAAGCACGTAAATATTGAGTGCTCCTTTGCCGCATCCTCTGTAAACAGCATCCAGTCGGTGGAATTCCTGACAATGATAAAGCATCCGGGGTGTGTCAATCATCCCCCGAGTGTAACATCAATACACTCAACAACATTTTAATGACGAGTTCCTTCTGTCTTGAAATATGACTACACTTGTAATGCTCTGGGTTTTTATTAGCAGCAATGGGATCCTGCTGTTCACGATTGATGTCACGTACTGGGCAGTATGGCAGGATATACAGGCTAGACATATAGGCAAGACAGACAGGTGGGATATATGGCAGGATATACGGATTGGGCGAGCAGAAAGGACAAACGGGAGGTGATGTATAGGGTGGACAGTCAGGACAGGCAGAAGGTATATACGGCAAGGTATACTGGTAAGACAGACAAGCCAGATATATGGCAGGATATATAGGCAAACATACAGACAAGCAGGACAGACAGAAGGTATATACGGCAAGGTGTACTGGTAAGACAGACAAGCCAGATATATGGCAGGATATATAGGCAAACATACAGACAAGCAGGACAGACAGAAGGTATATACGGCAAAAGGTGTACTCAGTAAGACAGACAAGCCAGATATATTGCAGGATATATAGGCAAACATACAGACAAGCAGGACAGACAGAAGGTATATACGGCAAGGTGTACTGGTAAGACAGACAGGTGGGATATATTGCAGGATATATAGGCAAACATACAGACAGGCAGGACAGACAGAAGGTATATACGGCAAGGTGTACTGGTAAGACAGACAAGCCAGATATATTGCAGGATATATAGGCAAACATACAGACAAGCAGGACAGACAGAAGGTATATACGGCAAGGTGTACTGGTAAGACAGACAAGCCAGATATATGGCAGGATATATAGGCAAACATACAGACAAGCAGGACAGACAGAAGGTATATACGGCAAGGTGTACTGGTAAGACAGACAAGCCAGATATATTGCAGGATATATAGGCAAACATACAGACAAGCAGGACAGACAGAAGGTATATACGGGCAAGGTGTACTGAGTAAGACAGACAAGCCAGATATATGGCAGGATATATAGGCAAACATACAGACAAGCAGGACAGACAGAAGGTATATACGGCAAGGTGTACTGGTAAGACAGACAAGCCAGATATATTGCAGGATATATAGGCAAACATACAGACAAGCAGGACAGACAGAAGGTATATACGGCAAGGTGTACTGGTAAGACAGACATGTGGGATATATTGCAGGATATATAGGCAAACATACAGACAGGCAGGACAGACAGAAGGTATATACGGCAAGGTGTACTGGTAAGACAGACAAGCCAGATATATTGCAGGATATATAGGCAAACATACAGACAAGCAGGGCAGACAGAAGGTATATACGGCAAGGTGTACTGGTAAGACAGACAGGTGGGATATATGGCAGGATATATCGGCAAACATACAGACAGGCAGGACAGACAGAAGGTATATACGGCAAGGTGTACTGGTAAGACAGACAAGCCAGATATATGGCAGGATATATAGGCAAACATACAGACAGGCAGGACAGACAGAAGGTATATACGGCAAGGTGTACTGGTAAGACAGACAAGCCGGGTATATAGGCAGACATACAGACATGTGGGATATATAGCAAGATATATAGACTAGACACACAGACAGCACAGATATTCAAGATATATTGCAAGATGTATAGGCAGACATACAGACAGGATAGATAAACAGGATGCATTGCAGGATATACAGGCTGGACATACAGAGAGGACAAACAGGTGGATATACAAGATATATCGGTAGGGCATACATACAGACAGGCGTGGTATATGGAAAAATATACAGGCTTGGCATACAGACAGAACAGATAGGCGAGATATATTGCAAGATATATAAACAGACATACAGGCAGATAGGATGTATGGCAGGATATATAGGATGGACATACACTCACAGAAAGGCAGGATATATAGGATGGACATACAGCACAGAAAGGCAGGATATATAGGATGGACATACAGCACAGAAAGGCAGGATATATAGGATGGACATACAGCACAGAAAGGCAGTATATATAGGATGGACATACATTCACAGAAAGGCAGGATATATAGGATGGACATACAGCACAGAAAGGCAGGATATATAGGATGGACATACAGCACAGAAAGGCAGTATATATAGGATGGACATACAGCACAGAAAGGCAGGATATATAGGATGGACATACAGCACAGAAAAGGCAGGATATATAGGATGGACATACAGCACAGAAAGGCAGTATATATAGGATGGACATACACAGCACAGAAAGGCAGGATATATAGGATGGACATACATTCACAGAAAGGCAGGATATATAGGATGGACATACAGCACAGAAAGGCAGGATATATAGGATGGACATACAGCACAGAAAGGCAGGATATAGGATGGACATACAGCACAGAAAGGATATAGGATGGACATACAGCACAGAAAGGCAGGATATATAGGATGGACATACAGCACAGAAAGGCAGGATATATAGGATGGACATACAGCACAGAAAGGCAGGATATATAGGATGGACATACAGCACAGAAAGGCAGGATATATAGGATGGACATACATTCACAGAAAGGCAGGATATATAGGATGGACATACAGCACAGAAAGGCAGGATATATAGGATGGACATACAGCACAGAAAGGCAGGATATATAGGATGGACATACAGCACAGAAAGGCAGGATATATAGGATGGACATACATTCACAGAAAGGCAGGATATATAGGATGGACATACAGCACAGAAAGGCAGGATATATAGGATGGACATACAGCACAGAAAGGCAGTATATATAGGATGGACATACAGCACAGAAAGGCAGGATATATAGGATGGACATACAGCACAGAAAGGGCAGGATATATAGGATGGACATACAGCACAGAAAGGCAGTATATATAGGATGGACATACAGCACAGAAAGGCAGGATATATAGGATGGACATACAGCACAGAAAGGCAGGATATATAGGATGGACATACAGCACAGAAAGGCAGGATATATAGGATGGACATACAGCACAGAAAGGCAGTATATATAGGATGGACATACAGCACAGAAAGGCAGGATATATAGGATGGACATACAGCACAGAAAGGCAGGATATATAGGATGGACATACAGCACAGAAAGGCAGGATATATAGGATGGACATACAGCACAGAAAGGCAGGATATATAGGATGGACATACAGCACAGAAAGGCAGGATATATAGGATGGACATACAGCACAGAAAGGCAGGATATAGAGGATGGACATACAGCACAGAAAGGCAGGATATATAGGATGGACATACAGCACAGAAAGGCAGGATATATAGGATGGACATACAGCACAGAAAGGCAGTATATATAGGATGGACATTCAGCACAGAAAGGTGTTAAACATGTGGACAGGATAATCACTACTTGTATGCCCGGGTTAGAACTGGACTTCAGTAGTCCTTGTCGTACGAGGATCGGGTGGTCAGGCCTGCTTACTTGATTGTCACACGCCATTGTATCCCATTGTCTGATCCAGACTCGATTATCTACTGACTGCCGCCATATAGCTGGAATATTGTTCGGTTCGGCGTTAAACAACAAACAAACCATATAGCTTGAATATTGCTAGGTGCGCTCATTCAACAACAAACAAACAAAACAAACAACCACTACATCACTATGTTCTACTTGCATGCACTGAATGTGAATGGTGAATGAGTGAATGAGTAAGAATAAACGTGAGTGACTGAAGGATTTGGGTTAGAGAGAGTGAATGAATAATGACGAATTACGAAGAACACAGAAGGCTCCAGTGCATAAACTTCCTGTTCCCTGAATATAGCGTTTGTTAGTCACGATGATGAGCCGGGTTCGATTCCCTACATGTGTGAATCCCCTTTGTGGCTTCCCCCGACGTGATCTAGCATTGTGTTGTATCAATATACAATACAATTGTCAGTTGTATCCTAGACATTCATCTGTATAAGAAATACTGAGAAAATATTTATTTTCACGAATGACACAGACGAACAATCAAGAACACGGAAATTTTTGAAGTTAGTGAGTGAGTTTAGTTTTACGCCGCACTCAGTAATATTCCAGCTAAATGACGGTGGTCTGCAAATAATCGAGTCTTGACCAGACAATCCAGTGATCAACAGCATGAACATCAATCTACGCAATTGGGATTCGATGACATGTGTCAACCAAGTCAGCGAGCCTGACCACCAGATCCCATAAGTCGCCTCTTACGACAAGCATGGGTTTCTGAAGATCAATTCTAACCCGGATCTTCACGGGTCTTTTGAAGCCAACGAGGCGAGACATCATCCGGTAAAACAAGGAGAAAGTTATCAAAGTCGCATTTAGAGGAAGGTTCCGCGGTGCAAGGTGATCTTCTATGTTATTGATCTACCCACGCAACACACTTAAGAAATTGATTTGTCATTTATCGATCCAACATGTGCAACACCGCAGACCAAAGTTCGACCGAAGAGGGCGTTAGATAACCACCTGAAAACATCGGGCGATTCTATACGGAATAAGGCGGCGTTAAGGGACAGCGTGTAGGGAACGCTGTGCGTTGTCTGTGTTTATCAAGTGCGTCAATGTGCACAGAAATATAAAACTGCAATCCGTGGTAATATATATTTAGCCAAAAACATGTGTTCGATATAAAACAGCGATAAAGGTTGTCAAAGAAGTGTGCTTTCAAAACTCCCCATGGCAACCGCTGTTTGACGTCAACGATCAGAAGAAATATATTGGATAAAATGTAAGATAAAGCCACATCTGTCTTGATTAATGACACGGAACTGTGTGTGCTGGGTAGACGATCTGGTGTCAGACATGGGAGACACCCTTAGGAGAGTAAACCAGTAGGCCATTGGACATTGTTCGAATATTCGTTCGTTCGTTCGTTCGTTCGTTCGTTCGTTCGTTCGTTCATCCGTCCGCCCGTCCATCCGTTCCTTCATTCCTTTTGTTTGTTTTACGCCGCACTCAACCATATTCTAGCTATATGACGGGGTCTGTCGGGGTCAATAATCTTGACCAGACAATCCAGTGATTGACATCATGAACACCTCGATCTTCGCAATTGGGAAACGATGACATGTATAAAGTCAGCGAGCCTGACCATCGATCCCGCCAACCCAGGTCATCGGCACACTGTGCGGACACTTTAACCACATGGCTACACTATAGCCACAAATGGTCTTTTTAGGGCCACTGAAGATAGTATGTTATCAAAAAATTTAAACGACATTTAAATTTTATTATAAACAAAACAGACATCTTCTAAATTCTGGTTAAAGGCATTTTTCTTAACTTAAACTTAAAGTAGGTATACAGCTTTAGGGGAGGGAGGGTCGGACAGTAGGGGTAGAGGTGGATTGATAGGGGTAGACTAACTGACTGAGTTTGGTTTTACGCCGCTTTTTAGCAATATTCCAGCAACATCACGGCGGGGGACACCAGAAATGGGCTTCACAAATTGTACCCATGTGGGGATTCGAACCCGGGTCTTCGGCGTGACGAGCCAACGCTTTAACCACTGGGCTACCCCACCGCCCCGGTAGGGGTAGAGGTGGATTGATAGGGGTAGAGGTGGACTGATAGGGGTAGAGGTGGATTGGTAGGGGAAGGTTGCCACATCTTATCTTCACCTATAAACGTTATTATAACACTGCAACCCTCAATAACCTGCTGACGTTCTTTCTTGTTAAACATTTAAGCCTTAACATATTGATGCTGTCTCATCCTGTCTTACATCAATAGTGCTTCGACCATAGGTTGATCGCCAGGGTGGTCTATTAATGTAGAGGAGCGGTTGGGTAGCCCAGTGGTTAAAGCGTTCGCTCGTCACGCCGAAGACCCGGGTTCGAATTCCCACATGGGTACATTGTGTGAAGCTCATTTCTGGTGTCCCCCGCCGTGATGTTGCTGGAATATTGCTAAAAGCGGCGTAAAAGCAAACTCACTCACTCACTCACTCACTATTAATGTAGACTGCCTACCAGAGAGCGCAAGGTCGATTGTTTGATCTACGGCCGCCTGGTACCGAACTACTGTATAATGGTCCACACCCGGACTGTCGAATGTTTTACATTTGTCACATTTCTTCTCACGGATACATATGTAACTATATAAGCTAGGTAAGTAACAAAGACGATGTCTATATCAGCTATATCATGTTAAAAAACGCCCCAAACCATTAATGAACCTACTACTAAAGCTTTACAATACAGCTTGGATAAACGGTCAAATACCACAAGCCTGGAAACACTCCCTTATCATACCCATACACAAGCAAGGCCAAGACGTAAACAAAGCCGAGTCATATCGGCCAATATCTCTAACATCTAACATATGCAATACCATGGAGGGTATGGTTGACAACCGCCTCACACAATATCTTGAAACACAAAATCTATATAATACTCCATAGACCATCAAATCTGATGATATATTCAACAACCTCTGTAAAAACATCAACAAATCCCAGTTTGCCGACGATGGAGCAATATGGGTTAATGAAAACCATCACTTAACGTGGAACAAACACACTCAATTCATACAAGACAAATGCAAGTCAGATCTCAACATTATTAAATACCTATCACATAGTAAATGGGGTAGCAACAAACAAACATTACTACTATTATATAAATCACTCATCAAATCTAAATTACTCTATGGCTGCGAAATATTTCAAGATATGGCACAAACACCAATTCCAACGCTTTTTAAGAAACCCCAAATTAATTAAACCAATCATTAAATATCTCATTCATACAAAATTATACCAAACAATCTAGCAAAAAAAACAATAATACAATAATTCCACTTAAAAATTCGACGAAAAAGAGGACACATATGCCTGTGCATGCCGTATAACAAAGTGGCCACAATAAAGAATGTACTGTATAACGTATTTGGTTTTCCTTAATGCCCGGAGCGTCGAACGCCATAGTGTTAACGCCTAATTACCTCCTTACGTAATACCCGAAACATCGAATTAATAAAATTTCAATTTTCGACAGTCTGGGTGGACACCTGTAAAATATAGCACATATTGTTACCTTGCCTCTCTGTCGACATTGAGAGGATACAACAAACACTGGTCGGCTCGGATTCAGTGTACTACGTCTGTTTAGGGTAGTAGTATTCATGATTTTATTGGACCATGATTTATTCATGGTATTTTATTGGACCTGAACCACAAAACCAACGGAAGACAGGAGCAGTATAAGCAGACAAACGCTCACGCACGCACGCACGCACGCACGCACGCACGCACATGCTCGCTTCCCGTGAAGATCCGGGTTAAAATTGATCTGTAGCAACCCATGCTTGTAAGAGGCGACTAAAGGGATCGGGTGGTCAGGCTTGTTGACTTGGCTGACACATGTCATCGTATCCCAATTGCGTAAGTCGATGATCATGCTGTTGATCACTGGATTGTCTGGTCCAGACTCGATTATTTACAGACCGGCTCCATATAGCTGGAATATTGCTGAGTGCGACGTAACACTAAACTCACTCACGCTTCGGCGTGACGAGCGGACGCTTTAACCATTAGACTTCCCGCCGCCCCTCCAAGCAGGCAGTTCTAAACATATAACTAAACTTCCGGGTTAATAACATAGGCTAAGCTACAGAGAAACGTCAGTAAATGCAATGAACTAGAAGTTGATATCCATTAAGCTTGGTGTTTTTTTACAAGCTGAACAGTTTGTTTGGAGTATTGATGAGTGCGGCGTTAAACAACAAACCAATTAACTACCAGTCCGACTTCCATTTTTGTGGAAGCTGCGGTGGCTGAGCGGTCTAGGCGTCTGACTTTGTGTGCTGGCGATTAGGTGCCTGACTCTGAGGGTGTGGGTTCGAATCCAGGATGGGACTCAACCCAACAAAAGTCCTAGAATCTGTACTTTACTAAGAAAGTGTAATCCCAAATATAACATATGTTACATTTGACCACTTCTAAATGGCATTGTGTATTTCACAACAAACCAACCAACGAACGCTCATATATGTGTCACATTCATACATCACTTTCAAAAGTGAAATCATGCGCCAATTTTTCAGCTGCATCGGTACATTTACACATGAGGTGTGTGTATGACATACACTCAGTCATCTGGGCCGATGGAAGCTACTTGAAAGTGAACACTCACATCAACACACCAGGGTGCTTGGCAAATACGTCGGAGACGGATTTAAAAATACATGGAAATGGAGCCTCTCCGGTTGTATCGACTATTACACTCAGAGACTGGCAACTTCTTATGGATGAAGCTAGACTGACGAGATGCTCCTTTCAAGTTCTTAAATTCTACCTTGACTGACTGACTGAGTTTGGTTTTACGCCGCTTTTAGCAATATTCCAGCAACATCATGGCGGGGGACACCAGAAATGGGCTTCACACATTGTACCCATGTGGGGATTCGAACCCGGGTCTTCGGCGTGACGAGCCAACGCTTTAACCACTGGGCTACCCCACCGCCCCTTCAACCTTGACAATTTTCTCCATGTTGTTCAAGGGTATTACACTGCGCGAACTGCAGCCGATTGTGTGTGCGCGCGTGCGTGTGCGCGTGCGTGCGTGTGTGTGTGTATGTGTTCCCGTTAGTTCGAATGAAGGCCGATTTAATGGTGCTGCCCAACTGATCTTTCAGCTTTAAATGTTAATACACCAGTCAGACTCAGTATACTGCCTCCAGGTGGACCATTCCTTGTTTCAACCCATTGGTGCCACGGACGTTCCATTCTCTGGGCATGCGCTCTATCCACCATGCCATGAATAATTAGAGTAATCATTCACAGATAGACACATCATCACCTTTTGGACATTTTCAGTTTGAGGTAAATTGTTCTCTGAATATCTTGAATGGGGACGACGGGTCAGAAAGTGGCCCATTAAAAAACCATTGCTGATCGTAAGAGGCAATCACTGACCTGCTTGATTGCATGTCGTCGTGCCCAGATGACGTAGATTGTTGCTCATAATATCGATCACTGGTTTGTCTGGTCCAGAAACGAGTAGTTACAGACCGTCATCATAACAGCTGGAATATTGCTGACTACCTTGGTGAGCATCGATCGAACTGAGTGCTGTTGTACACAGCAACCTTAGCGCAACCTTAGCGCAACCTTAGTCGTAAGTCTATGATAAGGTATGTCAGTTACGATCACCTTAACGGTGTGATCGCTTTGTACAACGGCACCCTGGACCGTTTTTATCTCAGAGTGTACGGTGAACACCACGTCCAAAATAGTACTCCCTTGAGGGTACTATTATTATCATTTTTACATTTAATGTCATTGGAACAAAATTGGATCTTTACGACGCATACCATTAAAACCGTAGGTAGGTACTTATGCCGTCTCCTTTACTGCTCACTACTAATACACGTTTATGATCATGGTAACGGTCAACACCACTTTGAAGTAAACCTCCTTCATCCACAATATAATCGCCACATTCATCTCCGCTAACGGTATAAATCCCTCACTTGAAAGCATTAGCAACTGCCATTAAACACATCTGAGAGTTCAGGTATGAAGCGATCGGCTAATTCCGTGTACCCAAAGGCAGTGGTAGCATTCTCCAGGCGACGCCTGTTGCGAGTTCTTCCTATGGCCAGGGTCTGTTTAATGACAGTGATAACGTAATCGTGAGTTCTGAAAAGTTTATAACCTAATCGACCTTAAATCTCCATTTTCTGGCGCAGTGCCGTTATGCTTTCATTTTGTTTAGTGCAGTTTAACCCCAGAATGGCGTGTTGATGTCTACTTTATGTCTCTTCGGTTTCAAGGTAAATGAAAGTGCAGATCGAAGTGCCCTTCTTTATCTGCCTGCTTTATGTAGGGTCCCTGTGCCTGCTGTGTCTGTTGCTGCCGTGTGTGACGACGTCTCGACGTGCATGTTGGAACAGATCACATCAGGGCAACGCCGACGCACAAGTTATTTTATATTTACGCCGCCTTTAGCAATATTCTGGCATTATCACGGCGAAATAGGCTTCACTCATTATACCCATGTGGGGATCGAACCCGCATTCTCGGCGAGACGAGCGAACGCTTCGAACCCGGGTCTTTGGTGTGACGGGCTAACGTATTAACCACTGAGCTACCTCCAACCACAGTCAGAAATTTGCAAGGACGATGCTTTTATTAAAGTGAGTGAGTTATTTTTAACTCCGTTATAACAGTGTTCCCATTATGCCACGACGTGTCAGCTTTATGTTGGAGGACAGCCGTTAGAGCTAATTTTATAGTTAAATACAATATCATCTCAAAAATATGTAAGAAATCAATTCTGTCAGTTGATATGTCGTTCAAGGTACTGTTGCGTGACGGCCCTGTAAAATGTTAAACGACACGATAGTTTCAACGCAGCATCCTGCTTTTTTAACTCTTGACCTCGACAGAGTGTCCAGTTAAGGAGGACGGATGTTAAATGTATATATAATTTCTGTTAGAGCCTCGGTGTCCGTATTAACTATACTATCATTATATTAACTAAATATCTAAAATAATGATATGTATATATGACACGCTGAGAAAAAGATGTGTTGTGACACAAAATTAAATAATATATTATAAATGTTTTTCGCCCCTAAAACAGAAGAAATATAGTGCATGTCTTGAAACAATATAAAAAATATCAAATCTCTCACACAAATCTCAACTTGAAAATATATTGGATCGGACAATGATTTGAACATTTCCTTTTCCGCTGACTTTAAGAACTAGTCTACCTCATCGCCCTTACCGATACAATGTGGTAATCGCGGATAATCCCCTCTATAACTGTAAAAAAAAACAAAATACTCATGTTAAGACACTTAGCATTTTCCCCATCCCACATTTAAGAACCCCCCGGATGTTTAGGATGTTTTTGGTAGCCCGAGTTTATAAGTTGATTGATATATTGCTTCATGTTGTAGGTACACATGGTGCTATACTTTAGATCATACAAATACATGCATTAGTGAAATTAACATATGTCAAGTTGAAACGGATGAAAGCAGTTCTCAAGAAGCTGTGAAAAGATTTCTGGGAACATGTTTCACAAGCAACTCTACCTTGTACTTAATAATCAGAGAGCTGGCACAGTAAACGTCATGATATTCAAAACACATGGCTAAAGTCAGAGACGTACAAACGGTTTACGTAAAAATATATAGCTATGTTTAAAAGTAATGACTTAGGTATGAGTCAGGGAGATGTTCTTACCCCTTATTTGTTTACGTGGTTCTCAGATTAATATGGGTCTGGATATGTGATCAACATGTGGATTTCCAGTTAACATTCAATTAACATGGGGATCATTACTTAACGTGCAAACAAAAGAAGAAACAAACAGAATCATGAGATTACATGAAACCCGTTCAACTATAGTATTACGATTCTTCTGAGAAAATGTTATTACTTATGAATAAAATATTCATTCAACACCATTATCATCATTTATATTTCACACATAAAATATACCAAACATAGAAGTCAATGCTTTTGTTCGAGGGTTATCTGACATAAGGTCATAGAATTAAAGCTTATGTATGTGGTCATCCCGACATGTATTTAGATCAGGAATAAACAGTAATGTGATATCTCACCATGCAGATATACGTATTTAGTTTAGGGACACAATGTGATTGACAGCAACATGACATGCAGTCATTCAGATATATTAGGTCGTGAACAAACAGTAAAGTGATATATCACCATGCAGATATACGTATTTAGCTTAGGGACACAATGTGATTGACATATAATCTCATCCCAACAGTAGTAATGATTGCTCATACCATCAACCCCTGGTCTACCTGGTTCAGATTCGATCATTCACAGGCCGAAGTGACAAACACCTATGTCGGTGGCTAAACCAAACACAGTTACGTTACTCGATGGTGAAACGTTTGAGAGGGTGACATTGCTGTGGTTTGTACCTAAGCTTGCTGTGTTTCGGTGACTGGTTTCAGTCCAGTAATGTTGTGATATCTTTTGTAACGTTTTGAGGAAATCCGGTTTCAATCGTATAGTTTTTGGCGCACAGTTTAGCTAGAGTACTGCTGGCATAGTGGTAAAACATCAAACATCAACTGACAGATCTAAATTCTGTTCTGATAACTTGTACTGCAGAATCATGTGTATATATACAAAACAACCAAAAGCAATATAAGTTGAAGCATTATATTGAAGTTTGAGTGAGTAAGCCAGCGAAGTTGTTACAACCAGTATTGAAGTATAATGGGTTTTCAATGCATTCGGAACGCTTGAGAAGAAATATGCATCTCTGAATATAATACAAGTGATTCGTAGCAATAGACAGAGACTGAGAAGAGTCTAGAGGAAGGGGGCGATTGGTCAATCTCATCACAGCGTCCTTATTGCAGCTCCAAACAGTGCCATTACATATAGTTGCATTCCATGTACCTAAGACAATGGCCAGTTACAAACACGTGAAACGTAATGGCTTACAACACTGGTTTGTTGCTTTTGTGGGGTTCATATATAGATTCTTACACCGTTATTCAGCTTAACTGACTACAACCAAGAGAAGAGACTTTTTATGCATATGTTAAATTGCAATAAGCAAAATACTGAACATGAAGATTGAAGATTGATCACGAACATGTCACCTAAGAAATCCATAATGGCGTGTTACCTATGAAATCTTCACATGATTACATCACTGTTGCATCCCCGAGTGGATACAGTTTAGAAATACGTCAGAACCTCACGCTTGTTTCCCGTGTTCCCCGGTCCATAATGCGTGTTCTAGCTGTCTGTGTCGATCAATCCAAGGAACTGGTACTCACGCAATGAACTGTTTTATCTTTCGTGGTTTACGCTCCCGGCGAAGTGGATGCAATAAGATCCAGTCGTTTTCCTTTTTTATTAAATTTTGAGATAAAAATCATAAACATAAGTTCAAAGTAGTCCAACTGTAAACTAGATACCTTTTGTTGAAATTTCGAACTCATTTACCTATAGGTTTATATATACTCATGACAAGAGTGCTTTGGAAAGGATGTTTAGAATTCATTCATACATATATGCAAACAGACATCTTAGAATATGCTGAGAAGGTGATTGAGTTTTTACGCCGAATTTAGCAATATTCCAGCAATATTCCAGGAATATATCACGGCAGAGGACACCAGAAAAGAACATCACACATTGTAACCATGTTTAGAATCGAACCTGGGTCTTCGGCGTGACGAGCGGACGCTTTAACCATTAGACTTCCCGCCCGCCTCTCCAAGCAGGCAGTTCTAAACATATAACTAAACTTCCGGGTTAATAACATAGGCTAATCTACAGAGAAACGTCAGTAAATGCAATGAACTAGAAGTTGATATCCATTAAGCTTGATGTTTTACAAGCTGAACAGTTTGTTTATTTGATGCAATCTTCAAAAAGAGAACCCCATAGGCTAACCTTGAAACGTTTTTTCTGTGTTCAGTTAAACGTGCATTTTTCATTTAATGTGATTGTTACAAGAATGATACTAAATAGGGGGCGGCGAGGTAGCCCAGCGGTTAAAGCGTTCGCTCGTCACGCCGAAGGCCCGGGTTTGATTCCCCACACCGGGTACAATATGTGAAGCCCATTTCTGGTGTCCCCCGTCGTGATATTGCTGGAATATTGCTAAAAGCGGAGTAAAACCAAACTCACTCACTTACTCACTGAAACTAAACATGGCGATGGTCACATGTCCTGTATCCATGACAACACTCAGAGTTGTCACACCACATGTTTGTCCACGAGTATGGCGTTCGGATCAGTACCTCGTGTGACGACCGTATGTTGTTATCACTAATCTACTCCTCCTTTGAAATTCCTGTGGAATTCTCCTCCACTGTTCCTGCAACGCGGTGGCATGTTGTGTCTGTTGCGTATATAGATGTTGACGCGTCTGTCGAGATCATCTCACAGATGCTCTATCGGGTTCAGCGGAGACCTGGGAGGTCATAGCAAGACATTGACGTTTTAATATTGAAGTAAGTCAACAGTGGCAGCTGTGTGCGGTGTACCGTTGTGAGGTTGAAACAACTCCTTCTGTCGGTTGATAATCAAAATAAGGTGACTTTGAAGAATTTGGTCGATTGTCGATTTGCTGTCACATTCCACTGAACCACAAAGTCAGATATCCGTGTGTAGGATATGGCGCCCATCCCATCACACTATCTCCACCGAAACTGCCAACCTGTCGTTTTGCCGTTCGGTAAAAAACGTTCATTTGGACATCGATAGACGCGATGTTTTCCATCTCGACGGTGTAGAGTGAGTGAGTTTAGTTTTACGCCGCACTCAGCAATATTCCAGCTATATGGCGGCGGTCTGTAAATAATCGAGTCTGGACCAGCCAATCCAGTGATCAACAGCATGAGCATCGACCTGCGCAATTGGACGACGGGGTAGAAGAAAGGGTGTTCTGAAATAGATGTCATCGTGTTTGATAAGCTGCTGTTCTGTTAGTGAACATTTGGAGTTTTCCTGAGTTACTGACACCCTTTGGATACGTAGGTTATCAATAGAGAGCAGATTTCATATCCATTGTTGGTGTGTGTAAAGATTTCTAATTTAAATGTAATGACTAAATACATACCTGACCATATTTTGTCAAATGTGAATCAAGCATTCTTCTGTGTCATGATTAATACACGTCTCAGAGCTTCTAATTCGTAAAAAACAACAACACAACACTGAATGTGCATCTATTATTTATTTTAAAGTGTAATTGTATTAGAAATGATATATTTACATATAAACCCTCGGGGAATTCAATTGCCACCAAGATATTGGTATACCTTTTTTATTTACACTAACTACAACAATATTGCAACATGTCAAATGCAGGTTGTTTATCAAGTACTAATAGACCTATTAGAAGAGAATACATAAACATATATACATAACAAGGGAACTGAAAGAAGGAAATGTTTCCCTGGGATATATCAATGCCTCACTTTATATCCTGTGTAAAGACTAGGGCTGCGCAATATAACCGGTTTACCGGTATTTACCGGTTCAGACCTGAAAACGATACGTATTGCGATACACTGATCGAAAACCGGTATTTTGACTTGCATTCGGAAAACTTCGTCACACTCGGAAATCTTCGGATATGTCCTTATTTCATTTGTGCCAAAGATTATTCACATTTTTACTTTATCATGATTAAAAGTTGTTATTAAAGCTTAATCAAGCCTAGTGATTTTGTTGTGTTTTTGCTCTATAAATCAAGAATTAACTTGATTATAAGTCGTTTTTTGTTTAAAAATACTTATCGCAATACATGCTTTCGCATCACAATATATGGCAATATGAAAATTCTCTGCAATACCCACCCCTAGTAAAGACAATAACAAGAATTCAAATTTTTTCATCATTTGACCTATACACTTTTCCCAAGATGTAAAATGTTTTTACAATACTGTACTAAAGGGATACTTTCAATGTGTCTCGTTGCATTCCTTAGAGTGAGTGAGTGAGTTTGGTTTTACACCACTTTTAGCAATATTCCAGCAATATCACGGTGGGGAACACCAGAAATTGACTTCACACATTGAACCCATGCATTCTTTGGAATTCTGCAGGGAAAAAAATTAATATTATCATGTCATATTACTTGTTTTCCATAAGAAACATTACTCTCTCACTTAAGAGTCAAATGTGCCTGAGAAACATTTGTTCTTATTTGCAGTCGTACATGATGCTATTCTAGATAACAGTTAATAAAACAATCCTTACAGACCCACACACAATTGGAAGGTTAATGCTGCAGGAAAGTCACTAACCTTTTCATCAGTTAAGGTCAAATATATACAGGTGACCACAAATGGTTCGGATTGTCTTGATTAGTATACTCAAGCACCAACTGTCAAATGACAAGAACGCTTCCAATGACAAGCCATTATGCTTAAGATTGTAGTTAAATGTGAGTATACAAACTGCAGTGATTCCATTGGCTAACCAAGCAATTTATCATATTTTGCACTTATGTACCCATACACACAAATAAAACATTGGACTGGACACATGCAACTTGAATTTTTGTGCTGTAAGATGTCAACAATTTTGTATACTGTTTCTTGTGTTAGTGATTATATAAACAAACTGTGAAGTTACAAATTTTAACATATCTATCTACAAGAATTGACATCATTATGTAAAGAATGAGGACAATTTTATAGATATACAACTTCTTTATTCTGTGAAAGAAGTTATATATCCATAAAAGTGTCCTCATTCTTTACATAATGATGTCAATTCTATAGATAGATGTTACAATTTGTTAAAATGGAGAATGAGGACAATTTTATGGATATACAACTTCTGTATTCTGTGAAAGAAGTTATATATCCATAAAATTGTCCTCAATAGGATTTAAGGTAAATTTTAACTGTTTCAAGATTTGCATGATGAGCATGGTTTTAGGACCTGCTTAGCAATATACCTGCAATATTCTTAAGATCACCCCTCATAAATCCTATCAATGTGGAGAATCAAACATAGGCTGTCAATGTGACAAGCAAATGCTTGAACCACTAGGCTAACCCACTGCCCCAATTACATAATGAAGCCTAAAGTAATGCAGGTCAAAGACAGACATTTACCACTTTGCTGAAATTCATGAGGCTGATGGATCATTGGTTATTATAAAGGCCAAACCTGGATTCAAACACCATCCAGCCTATCCTGGTATTAGAGCTCTGGTGTCTCATGCCAGAAATATACAGAGCTGTGTGTTTATACATCTGTCGACTCCAGGAGGTGTTGCGAAATTAACTAATATTGGGTAATGAATCTCTTCAACAGTGCAAACTGAAACATATTTATATCAATAATTAGATCTAGAATTTAAGCACCTAAAAGCAACTCAACTCGAGAAGGAAAGACATATTGCACATAGGACTTTAAAATCATATTCTTTGGCTTGAAAAATGTCTGTAAGGTATCAAAAACATTTTGTAAAATATGAGGACAACAAAACATACAAAAAGAATAATAGGGTCTGGTTCATGAACAGAAACCTTTGTTAGATACCGCAGCCTAATTACTATCAACATGCTTTTCAGATCATAAATTGTTACAGGTACAAACTAGAACCAATACCAGGCATTTGTTTTCTCTATATCAAAACATTGATCTTGATGTTGTTTATCCACTCTGAGTTTGACCATATTAAACTCTCTGACTGCCAACTCAAATGACACACTTTCAAATGACAGGATCACTGTGAACATACGGAAATCTTTGAGTATTGTTTTCCACTATTTCATTTCAGCTATATGGGTTGGGATTCACACTGGGAACCATGAGAAGAGATGAACCCACATCTTAGACAAGACAAGTAAACTCTTAAACCACTGCCATGAAAATCACTGAAAACTTATCAACTACTTAATAATCAAACTAAAACAGGTACCACGGACTGAACTAAAGTCCCATATCGTGAGATGTCCTCCATAGCAGGGAACTGTTCAACTCCTGCAAGAACAACCACTGCTTTCAGTAAATCATGCATAAAACAGTGAAAAGGTACTGTAGCTCACTGGATATGAAGCCAACAGTTTAAAATGTTTACTGATGCTAGTGTTAATATTCAAATAATTTAAGCTCAAATCTAACGATTTGAACAAAATATAGATACAAACCAAAGTACAGCTCCCATAGTTGAGCAATTTTAGAGAAGTTCGCAAAGTCAAACATGCATTTTGAGAGAATTAAATGGCATGATCAAATCAAAGGTATAATCATAAATATTGCAAATAGCAGAACAGTGTTAGATCTCCATATACAGGTAACAAATCATAAATTAAGTTACATTCTGAACCAAGGTGACTGAATACTGACCATGCTTCCATGGTAGCCATAATAAAAACCTGATTACAAATTGGGGTTTGAAATGTTTCAGATTTATTAGTCAAGTGTTTTTTGAAGAAATGCATTTTCAGAGAACTTTCAAGTCAAAGTGCAATTGTCAATGTGCAATGGTCAAATCAAGGTCAAAACTGAAAATGAAAAATGCACAACAACTATGATGAACCCCAATACAAACCAGACAAGAGTCAAACTCATTAGATTTTGAAGAAAAATGGCTTAGTAGAGTAGCCATAACTGTTTGAAGATCACTGTTGTGACTGACTGACTGACTGAGTTTGGCTTTAGGCCCCTTTTAGCAATATTCCAGCAACATCACGGCGGGGGACACCAGAAATGGGCTTCACACGTTGTACCCATGTGGGGATTCTAAACCCGGCTCTTCGGCGTGACGAGCCAAAGCTTTAACCACCAGGCTACCCCACCGCCCTCACTGCTGTGACAGTTAACAGACCAATAGGCTATGACATAAGCTCACTTGACTTGCAGTCTGGCGAGGTAATAAATATCTGATTCTTAACATCCTTAGACCTCGTAGATTGATTGTAGACCACTGAGCACATGTCTACATTAACGCATCAAATCCAAAATCCTTTGTCACAAAAATGATTTTTTTAAACCTATGTCCCAAGCAGGTAATATAAAAAAGAGCTAATTAAATTTTTACACCATTCAAGACATTTTCCCTCAGCCAGTCATAAACAAACAAGGATATTCTTTCAGCATAGTCAAATGCAGCAGGTAAACATTCCTTACCATATTGTATTGAATATTGGTATAACATGAAAACTAAGAATCTCACAGATGTAAGGTACAGGAGAATCAGAATATGTATTTATGTTGCACGCTCATTTCAGGATAACACAATACATATCAATCCCTCTTCAGAAATGCATTTGTTTCATTATCAATAGTACATGTTAAATGCAAAATTTTAAGAAAGAGCAAAGTCAGTCACAGAAATTTACCCATTTCATGGATACGTTAATGAGATAACAAATGAGTGAGTGAGTGAGTGAGGTTTTATGCCGCTTTTAGCAATATTCCAGCAATATCATGGCAGGGGACACCAGAAATGGGCTTCACACAGAGGGAATCGAACCACAATCTTCAGTGTGATGAGCAAACACTTTAACCACTGGCCTACCCCACTGCCCCCTGTAATGAGATCACAAGTAAGTGAGTTGGGTTTTAATGCTGCTCAGAACAGTGTTCCAATCATGTCACAACATGGAGGAAAGCCTAAAGTGATGCAGGCCTCAGATTCTACCACTTTGGTGAAACCCACAAGCTGACAAACCCCAAAACATAATCAGAGTCAACTGGGATTAAAACCCATGATCATAGGTTTCTGGCAGGTCCAAGGGAGGCAACTCTGCCCAACTGGGCCACCCATGGCCGCATATAGTAAGGAACATCACTGTGTTGAATGTGTTATTGCTAGCAGATCAGTGATATCCTCCAGCACAGCTAGTTGCATTAACACAAATCCATACATGCTGAGTATTTCTTCATCAAATGCAAAGGTTAAATATCATAACAAACTGCATGATTAAAACTGTTACAATGATTCATTCTATGTTAATATGGTAAGCATACAATACAGCAGTAATAAACATACATACACATTATGACTTTATCAAAACTAATTGTACATTGTAATTCAATTACAATTGATAATATATATACAGTGTTACTGCTTTACCATGATAGTATACCTTGTACATTTGGTCTGACAGAACTCAGATTCGTCATAAAGAAACACAGGTGTCTTTACCTTGTTCTATGATATTGTTTACAAAGCATAATTTGGATTAATAAATCCAATTCCTTAATAATTGCATTTGCTTACAAAATGCCTTTATTTTTGGTCAACATACGCCTAACAGGATTTCCATTTATTGTTTACAATTTAAATGGCACAATTTAAGCTGTATGGGAATGCCAGTTAACAATCAAGTAGCTACCACATAAACCAGTGACTGACATCATGAGCACCCTTCACTGGATTACAATGACACGACATTAACCAAGTCATCAAGTCTGTCTGCCCCTGTAGTCACTACTAACAGTATTGTTTATGGTTTCTCGCCACACTCGGCAATATTCCAGCTGTATGATGGCAGTGTATGAATCCAAAACCCCAGCCTGACATCAGGGCCCCTTTTCACTAAGCTCTCGTAAGCATAGGAGAAGCTACCTGAGATCTTAGGCTTTTTTCAGCCTTCACATTGCCTCCTATACTCTAACATAGGAGGTATGAATGCTACAGAAAAGCTACAGATCTTAGGCTTATGAGAGCTTTAATGAACGTATCTTTTTCAGATTAGCATTCATACCTCCTATACTGTAACATAGGAGGTATGAATGCTACTGAAAAAAGTTACTTAGATCTTAGGCTTACGAGAGCTTTGTGAAACGTAACTTTTCTCGTAGCATTCGTACCTCTTATACTATAACATAGGAGGTACGAATGCTAAGAGAAAAGTTACGAGATCTTAAGCTTACGAGAGCTTTGTGAAACGAGGCTCTGGGCTGGTAACTTCAAAATGCTACCAGAACAAAATGGATTCAACCAGACCAGACTCCAAGACATGGTGAATTTACACAGATGTATGGAACATCTAAATTTTTTACCAGACCATCAGGCTGTCTAGCTGTAAATTTAGGTCGGACGGGCCTTATTTCATACACTGATGATGGCTGTCTGTAAATGATCAAGTATGGACCCAAAAATCAAGTGATTGATATTGTCAGCAACAATTCAACAAACACAAACCATCAACCAAGTCAACAAACCAGACCACACAAACATTTCATGCTAAAACTAGGGGTGAAATGGTATACCGCGTTATTAGTAGAACTTCGGTATTTTGCCTTTGGTTTGGTATACCGTAAAGCAATCCAAAATTTCGGTATTTTCGATTTTCGTACCATCATTGTATTAACCTTTTAAAACCTTTTCTAAAATGTCTAGAAATTGAATCATTTTCGTCAAAATGTATGCATTTCTTTGCTAGACAGTTGATATTTTCCTGTTAGTACCACAATACGTACCATTCCGTGGTAAGAGCGTACCGTTTCACCCTTAGCTAAAACCAGCACAGGCTGCTGAAGACTCCTAACCAAGCATCCAATTGAGGGCCTCCTACGACAAGCAAGGACATATTAAGGCCAATCCTTTAAGTCCATCCCCTTTGGTTCCTAACCATAATGACGTGACCTGATTTTCAAATAGAATTATACCTATATATTTATTGCTTAAGAAATGTGCAGATTTAGGGTGCGTTGCAAACAGCCAATTGCTTAAAACTGATTTACACTGATTCACCTTACTACAGAGCACTAATTTTCAGCCGGTTACAATCGCATCAATTGTTGTCTGAGGTTGCTTCATTCTCAAACCAAAATGGTGCATGAGAGAAATTTGAGTTTGACAGCAGAACGAGAAATGGGGACCGGACAGCTGGAGGATGGGAAAAGGTAGCTTACACCCTCGCATCCTTAGTTCGTTTGACATCTTCCATGTAGTCATCAATATTCTTCAAAGGTATGTAGAAGTCGGTGTAGTAATACAAGACAAATCTTACGGACAACAACTTCTTTATTTTTTCTTTATTAGTCATCAAGAGTAATAAATTAATCAGTTTGTCATCGAAACTCTTGTTAAGTTCCACAAAATAAGGTGAGTAAACTGTTATCGTGCCACCATTTTGGAAGAGTGGGCAAGTGCTTCAAGCTGTTGCAGGCCCAGATAAACGATTAATTTGTATACTATTAGTGATCCACGGCTTGCAACGCACCCATAATCCATATATGTACAAAAGAAGATGGTGACTGCATTGTCAGATACCTGAAGTCCGTTATAATGCCTTGAAACAAATCCCTCAACATTTTGGTTCTCTTTTCCTTGACTGAAAAACAAATCAATGAACAATCCTGATAAACCAGGTTGTTTTGGTGGGGAGCAGTTCTACTGTGTATAAGTGAGTGAGTATGGCTATCCCGCTTTTAGCAATATTCCAACAATATCTCGACGGGGACACCAGAATAGTGTGTTCCAGTGCATTAATGGTAAAAGGCCCAGATATTCAGTTTATGAATAAACGAAAAGGATTTAGAAAACATGCTTGTAAAAGCCTCACACGATAACCCCAACAATTATGAAATCAGTAAGCAAAGTTGTTGTGAACGTATTCGGACATAAGCACAGAAGACATATCAAAGCTGACACAAAGACCTCATGTCTACAGATAACAGTCTGCTGTACTTCATAAACAGACAACAGCAAGATAACAAAGCATGTAATGGACATTACACATCTGTAAATGCAATTACTGAAATGCTATTAACAATCTGCATAAAGAACAGGGTGACCAACGACGCCTCCTGTCACAGCCATCCGGTCAAGTCCTTCATGGAGGTCACCTTCCGATGCTCTTCCATGAACTCTCGGACGAGACGCTTTGTTTCTTCTTTACCTGCAGATAAGGAAACAAGAGTGAATAAACTGACTGACTGAGTATAATTTTACGCTGCTTTTAGTAATATTCCTGCAATATCAAGGCAGGGGACACCAGAAATAGGCTTCTCACATTGTACCCATGTGGGGAATCGAACCCAGGTTTTCGGCGTGATGAGCGAACACTTTAACCAGTAGGCTACCCCACCAGCCCCAGTGACTAAACAGCTAAACAGTGCCTGAAAATAACATGATTTTAATATTTGCTGACATTATCACACAGATAAAACAGAGTAACACAAATACCCTTGTCTTCACTTAACACTAACATCAGCAACAATGAAGTAAGATACACAAGATTACCAAGTTGACATTTGAGTGAGTGATTGAGGTTTAGTTTTACACAGCTTTTCGCAAAATTCCAGCAATATCGTGGTGGGGACACGAGAAATGGGCTTCACACATTGTGCCCATGTGGGGAATCAAACCTGGGTCTTTAGCATGACGAGCGAACGCCTTAACCACTAGGCTACCCCACCGACCCTTTACATTTGATGCAATATATCACCATGAATGTTTAAAAGTTAAGAACTCTGATGCTGGGCAAGGAGTGTTTAAATTTCATT
This sequence comes from Haliotis rubra, assembly GCF_003918875.1. Lineage (NCBI taxonomy): Eukaryota > Metazoa > Mollusca > Gastropoda > Lepetellida > Haliotidae > Haliotis > Haliotis rubra. The sequence goes on from NW_025764891.1 coordinate 9,442,951, forward strand.
GATTATATCAAAAGATATTTAACGACAAAAGGGGAGATTCTATTTGTGTCCAACTTTTCAGTTTGTCAAAGACAATAACAAGCATGAATGGTGTCTTGCATGTTGAGTGCATAAAGTATACCAAACCAGCTTAGGTGTAAGAGAGATTAGTGGTGTCAGTTGATTGTTGCATTATGGTAGGAGATGACATCACAGTGGTCTGCATTGTGACACAATTTCAGTGTAGCAATGTCTCCTTGGACATATCGAAGTCTCACCCCAACCCACCCCCCACCCAGCCATCTGGGGGATACTGCAGCGCAGAAACAGACATGCTACCCCACCGCCACGAAATATTTAGGAACTTAAATTCTCTTAATCAAATTAATGGGAAGGTAATGCATATTTATTAAAGCTATGAACATTTATGTTCCAGGAAAATTACTTATTGAACTTCTTGACCTTACACAGATTAGATTAATTACTTTAAACCCCAAAATTCAAAACTTAAACAAACATGACTGCTTATAGTTTCAATTACCAATGTTAATCATGCCTTATGATTCTAAACAAAAAAATATAAAGTGTATTTTTGAGGCAACAAAGTGTATTTTGGAGGCAACACAATGGCCTTATTTCTAAGGTTGAGAGAGTGTACACAGTGCATTTGTGTGGGTGTAGTTGCAGAGATCACACACACCTCAATACTTCATCATAATTACATAAGCATCCTCCTAATCATAAAGGGATAAAAGGCTTCCAAACCAGGAAACACAAACTTTGAAGGGAAATTGTGATTAAGCCAACACTCTTGGATAAACACGAACATTTGGAAAATTTCGATCATAAACAGATGGTGTAGTGGGTTTGAGAAGTATTTCACAAGGAGGAATTGTTTGCTTCATAGAACTTGCTAATAGGTGTGGTCATCATGACATTTGAGATTCTGGAAACTGGAAATGGGGGAAGTGTTCTGACAGAGACTCCAGCTGATGAAAACACACTTGTATAATGCACATTGCAGATTTGGACCGGCATTCTTCCAGAGACGGAACTGTTGCCCAATTAGTGGGAGGTACACTTCTCAAGATACGATGTAGGTCATGGGAAAATATGATCCTGACGTGGAAACTGGACATTCTCATATTTAAGAGGTTACATTACAACTCATCTAGGCATCTTTATCATATGTAGTACATGTGTCCAGTACACATTAAATGGATTAAGAATTCTTAAAAAAGGGTTGCCGTCAGGGTATGAGTAACAATCCACATCATCAGGCATGAGCATCAATCCACACCTTCAGGGCATGAGCATCAATCCACACCATCAGGGCATGAGCATCAATCCACACCATCAGGGCATGAGTATCAATCCACACCATCAGGGCATGAGCATCAATCCACACCATCAGGGCATGAGCATCAATCCACACCATCAGGGCATGAGCATCAATCCACACCATCAGGGCATGAGCATCAATCCACACCATCAGGGCATGAGCATCAATCCACACCATCAGGGCATGAGCAGCAATCCACACCATCAAGCATGAGCATCAATCCACGCCATCAGGGCATGAGCTGCAATACACACCATCAAGGCATGAGTATCAATCCTCACCATCAGGGCATGAGTAACAATCCACACCATCAGGGCATGAGCATTAATCCACACCATCAGGGCATGAGTAACAATCCACACCTTCAGGGCATGAGTAACAATCCACACCATCAGGGCATGAGCATCAATCCACACCTTCAGGGCATGAGCATCGATCCACACCTTCAGGGCATGAGCATCAATCCACACCATCAGGGCATGAGTAACAATATCCACACCATCAGGGCATGAGCTGCAATCCACACCATCAAGCATGAGCATCAATCCACGCCATCAGGGCATGAGCTGCAATACACACCATCAAGGCATGAGTATCAATCCTCACCATCGGGGCATGAGTAACAATCCACACTATCAGGGCATGAGCATTAATCCACACCTTCAGGGCATGAGTAACAATCACACCATCAGAGCATGAGCATCAATCCACACCATCAGAGCATGAGTAACAATCCACACCATCAGAGCATGAGCATCAATCCACACCTTCAGGGCATCAGCATCAATCCACACTATCACAGCATGATAGGACTTATTTCTCCAAGGCGCTCTGGGAACCTATTGTTCTCTGTGACAGAGGGGACCATTTTCTCCAGGGCGCTCTGGGAACCTATTGTTCTCTGTGACACAGGGGACCTATTTCTCCAGGACGCTCTGGGAACCTATTGTTCCCTGTGACAGAGGGGACCTATTTCTCCAGGACGCTCTGGGAACCTATTGTTCCCTGTGACAGAGGGGACCTATTTCTCCAGGACGCTCTGGGAACCTATTGTTCCCTGTGACACAGGGGACCATTTTCTCCAAAGGCTCTGGGAACCTATTGTTCCCTGTGACAGAGGGGACCTATTTCTCCAGGGCGCTCTGGGAACCTATTGTTCTCTGTGACAGAGGGGGACTATTTCTCAGGGCAGCTCTGGGAACCTATTGTTCTCTGTGACAGAGGGGACCTATTTCTCCAGGGCGCTCTGGGAACCTATTGTTCTCTGTGACAGAGGGGACCCTTTTCTTCAGGGCACTCTGGGAACCTATTGTTCTCTGTGACACAGGGGACCTATTTCTCCAGGGCGCTCTGGGAACCTATTGTTCCCTGTGACAGAGGGGACCTATTTCTCCAGGGCGCTCTGGGAACCTATTGTTCTCTGTGACAGAGGGGACCTATTTCTCCAGGGCGCTCTGGGAACCTATTGTTCTCTGTGACAGAGGGGACCTTTTTCTTCAGGGCACTCTGGAAACCTATTGTTCCCTGTGACACAGGGGACCCATTTCTCCAGGGCGCTCTGGAAACCTATTGTTCCCTGTGACACAGGGGACCTATTTCTCCAGGGCACTCTTGAAGCACTGTTGACATGTCAGACTATGTTGACATGCTGAGCTGGTCACCTGTCAAGCACTATCAACAGATGATGATTCAGCTACTCCATTCAAGACATAATTCTAGAATAGAAGAATGAATGGGTCCTTAAAGTTAGCTGCTGACTAACAGTCCATGAAAATACAACACTGACTTAAATTATCGCCCACTACTGAAAGTTGATGGTCTGGTTATCTTTCAAATTATCCATGGAGTTAACTAAAGCCATATTTGAGTAACTCATCTATGAGGCTCAATGAAAGACAATGTAGTTACATTTCACAGCAGCACTGTCAAATTGATCATTAGAAGGCCAATCATGGGATTTTCCCTGCTGTAGTTGACAAGCTAGCAACACTTGGAACCTACTCTTCTACTAAACTAAGGAGGCAGAGGGGTAGCCTAGCGGTTAAAGTGTTCACTCGTCATACCAAAGACCTGGTTTCAATTTCCCACATGGGTACAATGATTGACGCCCATTTCTGGTGCCACCCGCTTTGATATTGCTGGAATATTGCTAAAAAGCAGCATAGAACTAAACTCACCCACTCACCAAGCTGAGGACATAAAGGAAACAAGTGAACGACTTTTCACAGTACCCCAGACACTATTCCACCTATATCACAGGGGTGAGTTTATTTAAACGCTGCTTTTAGCAATATCCCACCAATATCACAGCAGGGGACACCAGAAATGGGTTTCACACATTGTACCCATGTGGGCAATCAAACCCGGGCCCTAGGCACGACAAGCGAACACTTTAACCACTAGGCTACCCCACCATCCTATATATCACAGAAGCCTAAGCCAGGAGAACCAGTGGTTGATAGCATGAGAAACAAGTCATGTACTTCGTACCAAGATCCTCAGACCAAATATATTTTGCAGCACTGTCAATTTTAGTCAGCTCTTACTACACATGGCACAAGCATGGGATACTGGGGACTTCTCTGCTTCAAACAAACATGGTGGATCTGAATGAGTCAGAGGAGAGGTTAGGTGAAATTTGGTTTAACGTCGTGCTTGAGAATATTTCGCTCATCTGACGACGTGCATGCGTGTGTATGTGTATGTGCGGCTGCTTGTACTAGCCCAGACTTAAGCTGGTTTTATAGTGCTAGCCCACTGAGATACCATGCCGCAGTGAAGCATGAATACCCCACTCAGACACATTATACTGACTCCGAGCTGACCAGTCCTTGTTGTACCCATTAATGCCGAGCGCCAGGCAGGGACGAACAAGTACCATATTTTAACGTCTTTTGACGCGGTCAGGGATCGAACCAGCGACCTTCCGCTCTCCGGGCGGACACTCTAACCACTACACCACGGAGGCGGCTGAATGAGTCAGAAGACACTACGAGCACACATTACTATCTCACCAGTTGTAGGTAGTCCCTTTGTTGTCTCTACTACTTTGTGAGAAATACACCTGGCCACTGTCTTGAACAGCTCCTGAAATACAAACAATATTGTGAATGCTTGATATCAGTGTTAGAACCTACACTAAACCGTTGCTCCCACTGTAATAAAGAATAATGAAGAAGTTGTTCATCCATATATATTGTTATCATTCCTTAGAATGATGTAGTTTCTGACATGACCAAATGTTAGAGTTGGAAGAGTTATCTCCCTTGGAAATAGGATGTTCTGCATGTAGTGTGTTCTGTTAAATACAAATAACAGTCTTGGTAAGGAGTTTGTCCAAGGAAATATTTCTCTGTTGTCCTACATTAGCACATGTCCTGAGAAACAACTGACCTGCCAGGCAGGATGACAGTCAACACTCTCATATGTCTAATTTGACAGTAATGTTGTCATTGCTTATTTTCATGACAAATTAACACTGTCAACAAGGTCAAAACATGCCCAAAAATTATTTTGTTATTTTTCACTGAACATGATGAATAATACATCAACTGCTGGGTTGTATTGTAGTCACTACCAATATTCCTAGTCATTACCCCCTATTCACCTCATCATGCTCATAGTAGAAATTCATGCAGCCCCAATGAACACTGTTACCACTGACCTTTGTCGCGAACCTGCCATCCTTATAATGAGGAGTGAGGTACTTGACAACTAGGTCTGCCACCCCTTTCAACTCAGTGGAACTCTTCTGTATGCGTAGAGGCTGGTTCGTCTGATCTCCATCCTTCATCGGGTACGCCTTCATCTCAGTCGGGGAGTTGGGACTGGCTTCATCATAACTGGGTTTCGCTTTCTTAGCTGGTGGGCTGCATTTCTCAGTCTTGTCTGACTTGTCCTTAGAAAGAAGAAATCAGTCACTTTCTAGGTGAGGTAAAGTGGGGATAAAGTTGTTTTATAGATTATCATGAGGGTGAGAGAGTGAGTGAGTATGGTTTTATGCAGCTTTTAGCAATATTCCAGCAATATCACGGCGGGGGACACCAGAAATGGGCTTCATACATTGTACCCATGTGGGGAATCGAACCTGGGTCTTCAGCGTGATAAGTGGATGCTTTAACCACTGGGCTACCCCATCGCTCCAATTATAGTGAGGACTAAGCATGTGACTTCCTGTACTAGTCTAGACCAATAGCATAACTATGATGCTATCCAATTAAGATACCATTCAGCACCATCCCTAGCCAGTTTACTGGCTGTGAGCTCACCAGTCCTTCTACCATCCCCTCAATGCTAAAGGCTGGGTAACAACAAGCACCATCCCCAGCCAGTTTACTGGCTGTGAGCTGACCAGTCCTTGTACCATCCCCTCAATGCTAAAGGCTGGGTAACAACAAGCACCATCCCTAGCCAGGTTACTGGCTGTGAGCTGACCAGTCCTTGTACCATCCCCTCAATGCTAAAGGCTGGGTAACAACAAGCACCATCCCTAGCCAGTTTACTGGCTGTGAGCTGACCAGTCCTTGTACCATCCCCTCAATGCTAAAGGCTGGGTAACAACAAGCACCATCCCTAGCCAGTTTACTGGCTGTGAGCTGACCAGTCCTTGTACCATCCCCTCAATGCTAAAGGCTGGGTAACAACAAGCACCATCCCTAGCCAGTTTACTGGCTGTGAGCTGACCAGTCCTTGTACCATCCCCTCAATGCTAAAGGCTGGGTAACAACAAGCACCATCCCCAGCCAGTTTACTGGCTGTGAGCTGACCAGTCCTTGTACCATCCCCTCAATGCTAAAGGCTGGGTAACAACAAGCACCATCAATAACATGGCCAACCAACGGACCTTCCACTTCAAGGGCAGACACTTCATCTTTAGGGCAGTCATCATTTTACATAAAGCTTGCGTAAATAATGAGTTGATATGAACAAGATACACCAACACTCATCATTAGAAATACATGATGGGTAATGGTCATGATCACAGGGGTGGAAATAACCCATTGCCCGACGTCCAAGTCCAGTGTTTTTTAATGTCGGGCAAGCAAATTTGTATATCACGCTGTGCCGGTGTCCAGTTGATTTTCCAATGTTAATAATGTCGTTTATTTTAAAAATCAACAAGAAAATGGCCGGTATAGTAGAAAAATTATCAGGGCAAGTGATTTTACATGTGCCACTGTACCGGCATCTCCTGTCATATCTTCCTAACGTAACCTCTGTTCTAATCGGCCCTTTCATGGTGTGAGCATTCAAGACTTCGTGATTGGAGGCAATCAGATTTAGTTGTGCAATCAGCGGCGTTGTTTCAAAAGTGATCATTCAAGCAAGGTCTCGGTAATTTCCGAATGCTTGAGAAAATTAAACTTCTTCCCCTGCGCCGATCATAAGCGTTTCTTCTAGACAGAACTCAGTCATGTTATGGCAGATCAGTGGCGTCTCCATCGCCCTCGTTGACAACAGACAAGCTAGCCATTAAGCGTCTTGTGTGTAACATCAACACAAGTCCCGGCAGATGGGGATATTTGTGGCCCCACATTTGCTTGTGTTAGTCAAGTTGAATCTAATTCGATGTAACACGTGTTCTGATTGGATAGAAAGAAGGGAGATAATTCGTGTTGCGATCTTTTTGCCGCTAGGGGATTTTCACGAGAACCGGAAATATGGCCGATTATTAGAAGGGAAGAACAGAGGAAGATATGACAAGTAACCTCTGTGGAAGAGAATGCTGTACCGGAGTACACTAGCAATATTAGAGTTATTTCCACCCCTGGATCATGTGAAGATGAGTGATGCTTCTGAAAGTCTTAAACTTTATCAGCAATAACTAAAAGAGCACATCAAGCCATACTGGAGTGAAAAGGGAGAGCTTTGTATTAAACACTATTAAACACAACCATCTGAGAAAACGGGGATCAAACATGTGAGATTAAATCCCAGGTTCATGATTGGCTACTCCATGTTGATGACCTAAGGACAGATCATAACAGACTACTTTCCTGATTATCGTTTCTCATGCCTACGAGACTCATTTGCAGCATGTGTTACATTTGTTAACTGACAAGAATTAGATTTATCTAAATGTGTCGAAACTTCATGGCTTCAGAGTGTTTAATGAATCTAATTTATCTTATCTAGTTTGCATCATCATCATTGCCTTGATAATCCACAGATATGTCTGAAATTTCTTAGTCAACATGGTGAAGGGTTGCACTAGGTTAATCAGAAGGTATGAGCAGTAAGCACTAAGTCAGAGTGAGTGAGTGAGTTTAGTTTTACGCCGCTTTTAGCAATATTCCATCAATATCACAGCGGGGGACACCAGAAATGGGCTTCACACATTGTACCCATGTGGGGAATTGAACCCGGGTCTTCGACATGTCGAGCAAACGCTTTAACTACTAGTCTAACCCACAACCTCTACTAAGTCAGAGGAAGTCGGATGAAGTCAGAGAAAGTCACACATTACCGTTACACTATGTATAAAACATGGCAATGTACCACAGAAGTCACAGGAACAGGCAAAATATGCATAGATTTTATAAGAAGGTGTGATCATGTATAGTCTGTTTGCAGTGAAAACTTACCGATGAATTTCACTTTAAACAAAAAAGTAATGTAAATAGCCCTTGGAAATTAAGATTGCGAATCCTCATAATTTTACCTTGCCAATTACACATATAAATCTCAGAATTTTATTCAACTTTGGATAAAAGTTGTTTAACAGACGATCATAGATTGAATCACTAGTTATTGGTTTGTATTACAAGGGGATAAGCGCAGTAGTTGGAACAGTGAAACAAATGCACAGGCTTTGTGGCAGGTTTTAGACCAGCCCTACCTGTTCTCGGTGTTTCAATGTCACCCCTGTAATACAAACCAATAATGGCTGATATGAAACCATGATCGTTTGTTAAACAACTTTTATCTTAAGTTGAATAAAATTCTGAGATTTAAATTTTCAATTGGCAAGGTAAAATTATGAGGATTTGATATCTTAATTTCACTTTATTTGATTTATTTTTTGGTTTAAAGTGAAATTCATCGGTACGTTTTCACTGCAAACAGACTATAGTAATCTCTATTACCATTACCCATAAAACAGGAAGTGTGGGGACCTTACTATTGTATTACTATTAATAATGTTGATGTGAGTGAATGAAATATGACCAATTCAAATAATTATGAATGCAAATTTTTGTATTACCCGTTTCGAGAAGATCACCTCCAAAACCATCCATACATTTACCCCGTTAATGTCTTCCAGATGGACAGTTTACTGAGATGACAGTCGGGTATATGAAACCATTCAGGAATAGAAATTATATGACAATTTGATCTTACATCCTCACCTCAGATTTACCTTGCCATGGTAATACCTAAATACGAAGATCTGGGTGATAATTGGTCTTCAGCAAACTGTTGTAAAACGAGACTAGCAGGATCGGAGGGTCATACTTGCTGACTTGTTTGATGCATGTCAACGTATCCCACCCAAATGTGTAGATCGATGCTCATGCTGTTGATCACTGGATTGTCTGATCCAGAGTCAATTATTTTACAACAAACAAACAATAACACCAAAATACTGTCAAACCTGTGTCAAAATCCATCACTGCCTGAGTAGATACATAATACGAACTGTAACCATGGTAACATACCTCTTTATGTCGCTTCTTGTTGCTGATTTCAGACTTTTTCACACCTCCCACAGTGTCCAGGACACTAACACTCGACACTGTCCAGCTGTCACTAACACTGCTGACACTTTCGTCCTCTTTACCCTTAAAAGACTGGCTTTCAAAAAAAGTAGGTAATTTTAGGCACCACTTTGTCCCTCATGGCAGTCGTGGAACAAACAATGTCAAACTTTGCTTCACTTTCATCAGATCCTGATGAACAACTGTCCTGATTCGAAAATATGTTCTTGTAAGTGGGATTTTTCCGAATGTTCTTCTGCAGCTCGGGATCCTGTGTACTGTCCACCACATTTTCTCCGATGAGATGCTCCGATGGAAGGCTACATGTTGACGAAGGCACAGAATCGGAATTGCGTTCACGTGATGCAAGTAACGAGGATGCTGTTACGAATGCTGATGAAGCACTAAGCCTTGAAGCTCCAGTGTCAATGTTCTTATGCACCTTTGTTCCTGAGGGGAGAGATGGGTTTGTTGTGTCAGCTCCTGGGCTACTGGCTGGAGATCCGGGCTTGCCACTCGCACTCGACCTAGTATTAGATTCCAGAGAAGTGTGGATTTTCTTGTCTTTTGTACATTTCTTAATTTCTGACACAGCTCTCATAACCCCAGCCTTGTACACATTTGCTATTTTATTGGATTGGAATGTTTGGAATTCAAGGTCAAGGGCACAACTTCGTGGCACATAGTCTCTTGCACTGATCCGATCAGCATCATTTTCATAATAATCAATATAGTTTTCATATAGTGCATTTTCCAACATCTGGAAGCAGTGCTCTCGAATCTGAAAGTAAAATAATAATTAAAAATAATGTAAACAAAGTAACATATGTTACATTAAGGTTTCTGGTTCTTGTCATATCCAGGATTCGAACCCCTACTGTCAGAGTCAGGCACCTACCGTATATTACCGTCTATAAGCCGACCCCATAGATAAGCCGACCCCCAAACTTGACCCTTAAAATCAGTGTCAAAATGGTATGTTTCGTGCATAAGCCGACCCCCCCGCGATGGGGTCCTAATCGCGGCAAACACAGACCACAGACAACTGGTGGTTACCAATAATTATAACTTTGGTCCACATTATTAAAAATTCACAATCATATTGCGTCTACTCACGCATCGAAATGAAATGTAGTTGACAGAAAATGGATAATATATTTTGTTTCGCTAAATATTATACATATTGTAGTTAGACAATAACATGTCAACAAACTGGCTTGCTTATTACCGCCTTGTTTTCCATGGACTGCTAGTTTACAGTAACATCGGTAAAAATGTGTGAATTTAAATGGCTTGTTTATTTTACCCCATTCCATGTCCGTACAACTTACCACGTTCATGAGGGTCCGTATAACCTTAGTGTTGATTATATATTTTACATTTATAGTGCAAAAACAAATTAATAATGCTAGGATATATTTCTTTGGGTTAAATAATAGTACTCTTTATTATATTTTACTGATGACTGCGTCAGATTTCATCCCGTTATATTATTGTGCATGTTTGAACTTGATCGCCGGGAAACGTGTGCACAGCTGATTGCTATTTCCGGCTCAAATACACACGATAATCTTATTCTTAATTAATTTATAGAGCAAAAACTGTAATTAAAATTACACAATGGTAGGATATGTTTCTGTGGGTTAAATAATAGTATTCTGTATTATACTTTACTGATGACGCGCCAGAATTCATCCCGCTATGTTATTGTGCATGTTTGAACTTGATCGCCGGGAAACGTGTGCACAGCTGATTGTACGATAAATGTCATAATGACTAATATGTAATAATATGTTGAAATAATGAAAGCGTACAGGTTAATATGTATTTTATTCATCATTCACAAAAAATATTTCCGTGAAATTGTATCTCATAGATAAGACGACCCCCTTCTACAGACATATTTTTTTGGTCCTCAAAATTTGGCTTATAGACGGTAATATACGGTAGTCGCCAGCACAGAAAGTCAGCCATCTAACCCACTCAGCCACTGCGTCTCCACATAAATCAAGTCTGGCAACTGGTAGTCCTGACCACAAACTTGAAGTACCCCTCTGACAAGTGTAATATTATAATTTATATATTAAGAATTAATTCTCTACAGAAAGTGTTAAATGCTTTATCAAAATTAATTCTTTTCATAATCATTTTAATAAGTTTTATTTAAAATGTTAGGTTACACTGGTGATATGCTGCCATGAATAATATGTAAAAGAAGGGTGTGTGAGTGAGTGAGTTTACGCCACACTCAGCAATATTCCAGCTATCTGGAGGAGGTCTGTAAATAATCGAGTCTGGACCAGACAATCAAGTGATCAACAGCATAAGCATCGATCTGCGCAATTGTGAACCGATTATATGTGTCAACCAAGTCAGCGAGCCTGACCACCCGATCCCGTTAGTCGCCCCTCACGACAAGCATGTGTAACTGAAGATTGATTCTAACCTGGATCTTCACGAAGAAGGGCATCACTAGCTTACACTTAAACATTTTACAGAGCCTTGTACATTCAACATGTCCATTGCAACCATTGTTTGAAATAAGTATGAACCCCATATGTCCATGTCATAACCATTTTATGTTGAACAATCATTTCCAAAAATTAAATGTCATCGACCTCTTAACCTTTTAACACTATTCACTATTTACAATGTATGAAATGAAGAGTGAAAGTAAATGATCTTTGTCATTAACACAAAGTTCAACATAAAAGACAAAGAAGGTTGTTCCAAGACTCAAATACTATTACAAAACATCCACCACAAACAAAGAATACTTCAGAAACCAAGCCTTCAGTTTCGACAAATGTTTGGTGGTGAGTGCAAACCAACCTTCACTGTGAGTTTTGGAATCTTTTGACTTGTTGCATCTCTGAGCGGACAGTCAAGTGTTGGGGCTATGAAATCATTCTCTGGACGACTGCTTGGTTCACCATCCTGTTTCAACAAAAGAAATAGTTCACACATTCTTGCCATCAGTCACATCAATGAAATTCTTATTATGAACCAATGGTATGTAGATTCAGCATCAATGAAATTCATCGTACATGGTAATACTACTTATACTCAACAACAGTATTCAAATTCAGCCACAATATTATCATACTGTGCAATAATGTTATTCATACTCTGCGACAAGGCTGTTAAACTGAGCAATAATGTTATTTATACTCTGTAACAATGCCGTTAAACTGAGCAATAATGTTATTTATGCTCTGCAACAATGCCGTTAAACTGAGCAATATTGTTATGTATACTCTTCAACAATGCCGTTAAACTGAGCAATAATGTTATTTATACTCTGCAACAATGCCGTTAAACTGAGCAATAATGGTACTCCTACTCTGCAACAATGGTATTTAAACTAAGAAATAGCAGTATTTGTGGTCTGTAACAAATGTAGTTGACAACAATGGTATGCAAACTAGGCAATAATGTTAGTCAAACTCAAAAACTATGCACCATAATGTTATCGTATTCAGAAACAATGGTACTCAAACAAGGCAATAACATTATTCACTCTCAACAATGATATTGAGCCACAATGTTTTCATACTGTGCAACAACCCTGGTTAGGCCTAAAAAAAAAATGTTGTGGTTCTGATTACCCGACCGACCCTAGAATTCTGGTGCTGACCTATTTTTTTTAAGCGGATTGAATAAAATAAGCTTTCAGACACCATTGTTTTTCCCCGCACCAACAGACATCGGTCATTCTGATAGAGAAAGTCAATATGATGACAGCAAGCTTGATTGAAAAAACAATTACACATTGATAAATGTGTTCTTAGTTTGTACGTTACTTCTAAAAAATATGTTAAAAAAAAAAAATCCTACCTACCTACCCTAAATTTAAAAGAGGTGTAATCGGAACCATTACATTTTTTTTATTTGGCTTTAGGGTCAGGGTTAGGGTGAGGGTTCGAGGCGAACAGCGTTCAAACAGATAACACTTGTCATATATGGAATGTAAACAGTTAAGCTCCATTACATTGAAAACTGTCGCATGCAGTGTTGTTGGTGTTTGTTGAACTGGTTTCAATCACAAGTTGTCGTAGGGATATTCATAAAGAGAGCTCCAAGGGACATAACTCTATGGGGTTCGCTTGAAATAATGTTCATCTGGTAGAGGCTGCCAGTGTCAATTTAATACAACGTGCATTAATTCATTCAAACTTTTTAATTTGACATTGTAATCTAAATACTTAATTTTTTAGTAATTAATTATATGTTTGCTTCCCTGAGGACTGATCATTAGTATTTTTGTGAGAAATGCATTATTTATTTTTAGAGAAGTGTCTTGTGATATAGTGCATTTACAAACAAGCTATTCATACATGAAAAGTTTCTCCTACTCCGCCCAATAATGGTATTCAAACCGGTAACATGTCACTTTTTATGACAAAATTGATATTTTACCACAAATCTTTCATATGTAATGGTTAAAAAGAGTAACAAAAACAATGTTTGAGTGGTTCTTTAAATGGCCTGTTTATTTTACCCCATTCCATGTGCGTACAACTTACCACGCTCATGAGGGTCCGATATAACCTTAGTGTTGATTATATATTTTACATTTATAGTGCAAAAACAAATTAATAATGCTAGGATATATTTCTTTGGGTTAAATATTAGTACTCTTTATTATGTTTTACTGATGACTGCGCCAGATTTCATCCCGCTATATTATTGTGCATGTTTGAACTTGATCGCCAGGAAACGCGTGTGCACAGCTGATTGCTATTTCCAGCTCAAATACAATACCGATAATCTTATTCTTTAATTAATTTATAGAGCAAAAACTGTAATTAAAATTACACAATAGTAGGATATGTTTCTGTGGGTTAAATAATAGTATTCTGTATTATACTTTACTGATGACGCGCCAGAATTCATCCCGCTATGTTATTGTGCATGTTTGAACTTGATCGCCGGGAAACGTGTGCACAGCTGATTGTACGATAAATGTCATAATGACTAATATGTAATAATATGTTGAAATAATGAAAACGTACAGGTTAATATGTATTTTATTCATCATTCACAAAAAATATTTCCGTGAAATTGTATCTCATAGATAAGACGACCCCCTTCTACAGACATATTTTTTTGGTCCTCAAAATTTGGCTTATAGACGGTAATATACGGTAATCGCCAGCACAGAAAGTCAGCCATCTAACCCACTCAGCCACTGCGTCTCCACATAAATCAAGTCTGGCAACTGGTAGTCCTGACCACAAACTTGAAGTACCCCTCTGACAAGTGTAATATTATAATTTATATATTAAGAATTAATTCTCTACAGAAAGTGTTAAATGCTTTATCAAAATTAATTCTTTTCATAATCATTTTAATAAGTTTTATTTAAAATGTTAGGTTACACTGGTGATATGCTGCCATGAATAATATGTAAAAGAAGGGTGTGTGAGTGAGTGAGTTTACGCCACACTCAGCAATATTCCAGCTATCTGGCGGAGGTCTGTAAATAATCGAGTCTGGACCAGACAATCAAGTGATCAACAGCATAAGCATCGATCTGCTGCAATTGTGAACCGATTATATGTGTCAACCAAGTCAGCGAGCCTGACCACCCGATCCCGTTAGTCGCCCCTCACGACAAGCATGTGTAACTGAAGATTGATTCTAACCTGGATCTTCACGAAGAAGGGCATCACTAGCTTACACTTAAACATTTTACAGAGCCTTGTACATTCAACATGTCCATTGCAACCATTGTTTGAAATAAGTATGAACCCCATATGTCCATGTCATAACCATTTTATGTTGAACAATCATTTCCAAAAATTAAATGTCATCGACCTCTTAACCTTTTAACACTATTCACTATTTACAATGTATGAAATGAAGAGTGAAAGTAAATGATCTTTGTCATTAACACAAAGTTCAACATAAAAGACAAAGAAGGTTGTTCCAAGACTCAAATACTATTACAAAACATCCACCACAAACAAAGAATACTTCAGAAACCAAGCCTTCAGTTTCGACAAATGTTTGGTGGTGAGTGCAAACCAACCTTCACTGTGAGTTTTGGAATCTTTTGACTTGTTGCATCTCTGAGCGGACAGTCAAGTGTTGGGGCTATGAAATCATTCTCTGGACGACTGCTTGGTTCACCATCCTGTTTCAACAAAAGAAATAGTTCACACATTCTTGCCATCAGTCACATCAATGAAATTCTTATTATGAACCAATGGTATGTAGATTCAGCATCAATGAAATTCATCGTACATGGTAATACTACTTATACTCAACAACAGTATTCAAATTCAGCCACAATATTATCATACTGTGCAATAATGTTATTCATACTCTGCGACAAGGCTGTTAAACTGAGCAATAATGTTATTTATACTCTGTAACAATGCCGTTAAACTGAGCAATAATGTTATTTATGCTCTGCAACAATGCCGTTAAACTGAGCAATATTGTTATGTATACTCTTCAACAATGCCGTTAAACTGAGCAATAATGTTATTTATACTCTGCAACAATGCCGTTAACCTGAGCAATAATGGTACTCCTACTCTGCAACAATGGTATTTAAACTAAGATATAGCAGTATTTGTGGTCTGTAACAAATGTAGTTGACAACAATGGTATGCAAACTAGGCAATAATGTTAGTCAAACTCAAAAACTATGCACCATAATGTTATCGTGATTCAGAAACAATGGTACTCAAACAAGGCAATAACATTATTCACTCTCAACAATGATATTGAGCCACAATGTTTTCATACTGTGCAACAACCCTGGTTAGGCCTAAAAAAAAAATGTTGTGGTTCTGATTACCCGACCGACCCTAGAATTCTGGTGCTGACCCTATTTTTTTTAAGCGGATTGAATAAAATAAGCTTTCAGACACCATTGTTTTTTCCCGGCACCAACAGACATCGGTCATTCTGATAGAGAAAGTCAATATGATGACAGCAAGCTTGATTGAAAAAACAATTACACATTGATAAATGTGTTCTTAGTTTGTACGTTACTTCTAAAAAATATGTTAAAAAAAAAAAATCCTACCTACCTACCCTAAATTTAAAAGAGGTGTAATCGGAACCATTACATTTTTTTTATTTGGCCTTAGGGTCAGGGTTAGGGTGAGGGTTCGAGGCGAACAGCGTTCAAACAGATAACACTTGTCATATATGGAATGTAAACAGTCGCTCCGTACATTGAAAACTGTAGCATGCAGTGTTGTTGGTGTTTGTTGAACTGGTTTCAATCACAAGTTGTGCGTAGGATATTCATAAAGAGCGCTCCAAGGGACATAACTCTATGGGGTTCGCTTGAAATAATGTTCATCTGGTAGAGGCTGCCAGTGTCAATTTAATACAACCTTGCATTAATTCATTCAAACTTTTTAATTTGACATTGTAATCTAAATACTTAATTTTTTAGTAATTAATTATATGTTTGCTTCCCTGAGGACTGATCATTAGTATTTTTGTGAGAAATGCATTATTTATTTTTAGAGAAGTGTCTTGTGATATAGTGCATTTACAAACAACGCTATTCATACATGAAAAGTTTCTCCTACTCCGCAATAATGGTATTCAAACCGAGTAACATGTCATTTTTATGACAAAATTGATATTTTATACTTATCCTGACTCATGCTTATTGCTTCTCTCCCTTCACCTTTCGACGGTTAAGTGGAAACTTGAATCCCTTTCAGTTCCCTGAAGCGATCGTAATATCACTCACCCACGAGTAACCTCCCTTTCCCCGCTAAAACGGTCCCACTTGATCTGGGCCTAGCTCTCATCACTCTCACCGAAATAAGCCCACATTATGACTTACAGTGGAGCCTGTAATGGTGAGAGGGGACAGTTGGAGGGCTCTAGATCATGAGTCACGATAAGTATAAAATATCAATTTCATCATAAAAATTACATGTTACTCGGTTTGAATACCATTACTGCTGAGTAGGAGAAAACTTACACAATACCATTTTAGAAAGTGGTCAAATGTAACATATGTTATATTTGGGATTACACTTTCTCAGTAAAGTACAGATTCTAGTACTTTTTTGGGGTTGAGTCCCATCCGTGATTCGAACCCACACCCTCAGAAGGGACTCAACCCCGGATGGGACTCAACCCCCAAAAAGTACTAGAATCTGTACTTTACTGAGAAAGTGTAATCCCAAATATGTAAGTTTTCTCCTACTCAGCACCGCTGCAGTAATGGTATTCAAACCGAGTAACATGTAATTTTTATGATGAAATTGATATTTTATACTTATCTTGACTCATGATCTAGAGCCCTCCAACTGAGGGGCACACAAAGTCCGCAGTCTAGACTACCAGTTGTCCGACTTCCATTTTTATGTGGACGCCGCGATGGCTGAGCAGTCTAGGCGTCTGACTTTGTGTGCTGGTGATTAGGTGCCTGACTCTGAGGGTGGGGGTTTGAATCCGGATGGGACTCAACCCCCCAAAAGTACTAGAATCTGTACTTTACTGAGAAAGTGCTATCCCAAATATAACATATGTTACAGGAGAAAACTTAATTTTCCTGTATCAATAGCATGTCTGGCTGGAATCGTGAGTTGCAACTACAAGTGGGCCGAACTGGTAAATGCCTGATATAACTACTAATGATTAGCATACACCATGTCTGATTTCCAAAAGCAGCTTCCATAATGGATGATAATGAGCAATTTCCAAGTAGTGCGAGAGTCGATGCTAATGCTCTAACTTCATGAGGATTAGACGATCTAGGTGAAGCCAGTCCTGATGCTTTGTAAGCTCGTAGAATGACAGCTCTGATCCAAAATGAGATAGTGGTTTGAGAGACTTCAATAGTCGTGGTGGGTGATAGTGGAATAAAGAGACATTTAAACTTCCTCCTTTTTGTAGCAGTCCGTTGTAAGTAGATCTTAAAAGCTCTGACTGGGCATAGGGACAAGTCCTCTGTATCTTGTTGTCCTAGTACTGATGACAATGCTGGTACGTGGATTTGATGATCCGGCAGTTGATTCTTAGCTATAAAATCCCATGTTAATCCCAGGTGGACTGCAGCATGTTCTCCTATGTCGAATCTCGTTGGTCCAAAGTCGAGTGCATGCAAGCAGTGTAGATCCTTTCAAATGTCTAGTTGCTCTCAAATGGCACAGATATTCCGCTACTTGCGGATGTGTAGACTGTAAGCTTGCTCTTGCAAATAAGTCCCATTGCAAACATTCGACTTGTTTGTCCACCAAAGTAGATATTCCTTCAGATGTTGAAGGATGGATATCGTTTGCAGGCTGTTAGAGACTGTGCTGGCGTGAGAAGGCCCAACAGTTTCTACCATTCTCTTATCGGTAGAGGTTCATTCATAGTGGTGAGAAGACAAACCTGTATGTTTGTTCACCAATCCTATGGGACCATGATGCGGTTCTTTGTGGTGAGAAACTTGATTCTGAGGAATTGCAGCTCTTGTGATGTTTGTAGTTTTGATTTCATCTGTTTGACTAACCAGCCGAGTTGAGTTAGTAACTGGATTGTAAAGTCTAGTTGACTTCTGAGTTGCTCTGCAAGTTGATGCGACTGTATGCCGTTGTCTAGGTAGAGAAGGCACTAAGGAATCCTCGCTGGTGTAAAAACGCCACTATGGGTTTTATCACACGTGTAAATAGCCACGGGGCCGAAGAAATTCCAAAGGGGAGGACCTTCCACTGGTAATATTGTCCTTGGTATAGGAACCATAGATATTTCCTCGAGTCCGGATGTATGGGGATGTACATATAGCAGGGGTGGAAATAACCCATTGCCCGGCGTCCGAGTCCAGTGTTTTGTTCTGTCGGGCAAGCATATTCGTATATCACACTCGTATATGTCCAGTTGACTTTCCAATGTTAATTATGTTTGTGTTTTTAAAAATCAACAAGAAAACGGCCGGTATTGTGGAAAATATATCAGGGCAAGTGATTTCACATTTGCCACTGTACCAGAGTACACTAGCAATTCTAAAGTTATTTCCACCCCTGTATAGGTGTCTTGAAGATCTATGCTGGCTAGATAATCATTGGGTCTGATTAGATGTCGCAACTGTGGTAAGTGGAACATCTTGAACTTGTCTGGTTTTAGTAGATAGTCAAGGTTGAAACGCTTCATGATGTGGATGAGGCGGAACTTCTCCTTAGAGTTCTTTTTTGGTACTAGGAAGATTGGAGCAAAAAAAACGGTAAGAGGTTGTGTTGATCTAAGATTTCTACAGTGTTCTTTATTAGTAAAGAGTAGTTGGCCTCAGTCCGTTTGCTGCGTTGAGACTCAGGATAATGATGTATCTATAGGTTGATAATAAGCTGAGGCGTTGCCTTGAACTGAATCTAGTATCCCTCTCGTAGAACTTCCATGACGTAATCGTCTCCTAAAATTCTCCAATTCTCCCAGTAGCTGGGGCAGTTGACGGTTGTACGGGAACAATTGGGGGATAGGGCAAATCCATCGTTTCGAACCTGTTCTTCAGCACCGCGTTGATCGGGAGTATCCATAGGAATGCCCTCTGCCGGAACTTCTTCTGGAGTTTTCAGATGGACGACGAATAGCTGCGGAGTATTTCTTTTCCATGGCCTTTTGGATGCCTGCAAATCTCGACCGGAACTGGTTGCAGTGTGACAACTGACGATTAGTGTTAGTCATGGTCTGCATAGATTTAGTTGTCATCTGATCCTTGGAGTCTTGAGATACCTCTCTTGACATCTGTCTGATTCCACCATCAAATAAGGTAGGAGCTGTCCATGGTTTACGTAGTAAGGGTATAGTATATATATCCGGCCATGAACAGGCTGATAGGAGACCTTGACGACGTAGAAGAGTAATCCCAGCTGAAGTAGAAGCCAGGTGATCTGAGATAAATTCTTGATCTTTTTTTTGAGTTATAAGCGCTGACAAAACCATCCGTTCTTCTTCCGACTGTGGGTTCTTGAACGTTTTAATCATCGCCTCGTTGATTGCCCGTGACCTTGCTAGCCCAAAGAAAGCCCTCCTGGTAGTAGTGTCTATCTGAGCTAACCTGCGATCCTCAACTTGATAACTGTGTGACTTGGAGTCGCTGATCAGAGAAAAGTCCTCATCAATCTCCTGCGCCCGAAGGAAAGGTTCCATATTATGTACTGAGAATTTCCGAGCATTAAACTCTGGTATATGTAGCCCTTGATTCTTAGTAGCTTTGGCAAATGCTGCGTTTAGATTCTCTGGGACCTGAGATATCGGTTTAATCGGCGGTATGGTAATGGATTCGAAGTCGTCATCCTGTATGCAGTATGTATCTGCTGGGTTGGAGTCCCGGGTAGGCGAGGATATAGGTAAACGATCTGCAATCCAGGCTACTACCTCCGCATCATTGTAAATAAAGGAGTCTGAATCCTTTTGAACCTCTTCTTCTATCATTGGGACAACCTCAGGTGGAGGGTTCGCGAACCCTGTAGACGGACGTGGCTCATGCACAGAAGGCTGATGACGAGGTCTGCGAACCTGGCTGGATGACATCGGTGATGAGGTAGCATTCGCGAACGCTAGCGGGTTGTCCATAACCTGCTGATGATAATGTAATTTTTATGATAAAATTGATATTTTATACTTATCCCGACTCATGCTGTATGCTTATCTCCCTTTTTCCTTTAAACAGTAGTGGAAACGTGAATCCCTTTGCTCCCTGAAGCAAGCGTAACATCACTCACCCACTCAGGTTACTTCCCTTATACTTTCCCGCCACTGTGTCCCACGTGACCGCACAGAGGTATGCTCTTATCACTTTCTCCTTCATCACCCTAGCAGACGGTTTAGCGGATACTTCGGGTCCCTTTTACGGCCTCATATCTTTTTTATATTTAGGCCTCTATCCAAATTTATGCTGTAGAGTGTATATTTTGCATTCTACTTTATATATGATCTGGGGCGGTGGGGTAGCCTAATGGTTAAAGCGTTGGCTCTCGTCACCGAAGACCCGGGTTCGAATCCCCACATGGGTACAATGTGTGAAGCCCATTTCTGGTGTCCCCCGCCGTGATGTTGCTGGAATATTGCTAAAAGCGGCGTAAAACCAAACTCAGTCAGTCAGTCAGTTGACTGCTATTTCCGGCTCTGTATACGAGACAAATACACATGGTTATCTTCTTAATCCCTGCATATAATACAATGCAAAGCAAAAACAGATTAGAAATGGTAAACAATCTTGTCTAGTGATGTTTAATTGCAAATTTACTGTCTTTACTGACAAAGTCACTCACGCCCTCTCTTGTTCGTTCACTCAAACCAATATGTAATGTTGTTTTCTTACTTCCTGATTAATTACAATGCTTTAAAATTGTTTCAAGTCCTTTTTAACAACGAAATTCTGATAAATGAAGTTCACTGACAAGCAAGTGGAAAAGCCTGCTTGGTTTTGACTATAGATGACCCTTTCTTCTTCTAAAGTTTGAGGGACTCACGAAAATTTCAAAAGGACTCATTACTTTTCAACAGAGTGAGTCCCTGGACTCACACACTAAAATTGTAGATTTATCACTGGAGAGCGGTGAGATATGTTGAACTGTTGATCTAAGATTTCCACAGCATTCTTTATTAGTAAAGAGTCAATGGCCTCAGTCAGTTTGCTGCGTTGAGACTCAGGATAATGATGTATCTATGGGTTGATAATAAGTGGAGGCATTGCCTTGAGCTGAATCTTGTATCCCTTCTCGTAGAACTTCCATGACGTAATCGTCTCCTAGAATTCTCCCAGTAGCTGCCCAGACGTCCACCCACTGTTGACGGTTGTACGGGAACGATTGGGGGTAGAGCAACAGATCGTTCCGAACCTGATCTCAGCGCATTGATCGGGAGTATCCATAGGAATGACCTCTGCCGGAACTTCTGGAGTTTTCAGATGGACGACAAAAAGGAAATGACTTACCACCTCTAGCTGCTGGGTATTTCTTTTCCATGGCCTTTTGGATGCCTGTAAATCTGGATCGGAACTGGTTGCGGTTTTAGTCATGGTCTGCATAGATTTAATTATCATCTGATCCTTGGAGTCTTGAGATACCTTGCTTGACATCTGTCTGACTCCCCCATCAAATAAGGTAGAAGCTGCCCATGGTTTACGTAGTAAGGGTTTAGTATCTACATCCGGCCATGAACATGAACATTAGTAAATGTATTGACAGATGACATATTATGACTTTTACTAATAGGTAGTAAAGGAAGCAACTCACAATTTGATGACTGAGAACCAACCCTCTCAGCATAGCTTTTGTTATCATGCCGTACCTTGTCTAACTTCTTGCGTAAACAAGATAACAAAAATTAATGAAATTCAACTGTGGACAAATTTGTGCAATATATACAACTTGAAAGTAATGAACACGAAGTAGAATGACAAGGATTGCAGACAGGGTGAGGGTCAGGCGCTGTAGTACGCACTCTACATTGTTGACATGCAGGCATACATAATCAGTCACCTGATACCGGAGTAAAATCAAATTTCAAACAATAATTTACATGAATAAATAGATCGTACATATAGTAGAATGTCTAAATATACAATCTACAGCATAAATTCTGATAGAGGCCTAAATATAAAAAGGATATGAGGCCGTAAAAGGGACCCGAAGTATCCGCTAAACCGTCCGCTAGGGTGATGAAGGAGAAAGTGACAAGAGCATATCTCTGTGCCGGTCACGTGGGAACCAGTGGCGGGAAAGAATAAGGGAGGTAACCTGAGTGGGTGAGTGATTTTACGCTTGCTTCAGGGAGCAAAGGGATTCACGTTTCCACTACTTTTCAAAGGAAAAAGGGAGATAAGCATACAGCATGAGTCGGGATAAGGAAAAATATAATGGCTTTTACATTTGGCAACAATGTTTTTCATATTGGCAACGTCATACTCAGCAACACTGGTTTTCATTCTGATCAACAATAGACTCTCATTCACACTGATTTCCTCTCACCCCTCGTCACGCTTTTTAAACTCTTTCATGATCATTCGTGTCCGCTGCTGCTTCTCTTTCAGTTCCTGCGCCTCTTTATCCGGACCTTCTTCATCACTGAAGCCACGGGCGTAATCATCCGACTCTCTGAACACACAGACCATAAGAAATATAGAGAGTTATTGGGTTACATATATTAGTGAATGTTACATATACTATTGATGATAATGAGGACCCAGTTTTACCTTCAACATTCCAGAGTCTTACATATTTCTCACGATCATATGCCTACCAGCACATCGTTCTTTTCAGAAGAAATGTTTGGGAGTGAAGGGAGGTAATTCTTAAGATTATCCAGTATATATTTACCAACACATTCTCACATATCTTCAAACAAGATGACTTTGACTTCAAGTAGTTGGAAAGGACGTGGAGTCATCCCACAGATGACATCGTTACCTTGTCAGCTTGCTGATGGGGCTAACCTCTTTGGTCATGTGGACAAGGCATCCTACTTTGGATCAGGTCTGTGGTTCGAATCCCAGCACGGGACTCGGAAATTTTATGGCTGCTACATGTACATGAATCAAGGCTTTGCTGCTTGTGTTTGTTATACTTTTGGGGAAACAAGGATTCAATCTCACCTAGCTGAAGCTGCAAGATACCTGGTTCACCCATGATTCTGGAGTCATTTTTAGATTTCCTTTCACTTACTTCTTAGCTCCTCTTCTGCCTCCTCCGTACATATCAGTGTTGCCTTCATCCATGAAGAAGATGCCACCTTTTCCAGCAACCTTGTTGACACTGGCGTAGGTCCCTCGCTGAAGATTGAGCATGGTCAGTTCCACCAACTTGGGGTCACTGCACACATCACAGCACCCATCACATTGAGGTTTCTCATCTTCAAAGTACGCTGCAATACTTGCATGTCGACATCTGCAATAGTCAAGGATGCTGAAGAATAACTTCAGGTCAACTCATGTTTTTAGGATCTTCTTAGCAACATGCCAATATTTAAGGAGGTGAAATGGGATTAGAGTTAATCTGAGATTAGTTACAAGAAAGTAAACATTAAATTTTACATTGTTAAAAAAATCATTGAACAAATACATGATAAAAAATAAGTTAAACATCTTATTATAGAAACAATTTACAATAACCTAATTGCTGTGGTTTCTATTCTACAACAAAGCATGAATGACTATCACTCACAGAAAGTGAGTGAATGAGTATGTCTTTATGTCGCTTTTAGCAATATTCCAAAATGTCAAAGTGGGGGAGGCCATAAATGGGCTGCACACAGTACCCATGTAGGCATTCAAACCCAGACCTTTGGCATGGCAAGCAAACGTTTTAACCACTAGACTATGTCACTGCTCATCAATGTCATAAAAGAAAAAATTGAAATCCAGACATCAAAGTAGACATGACAAAATATTTTACTCTCAAACAAATATAAATACATTTATTACTCGCCCATGGAAGATTCTACAGTGTAATATTTTTACAGCAATATTACACTAGTGTAATACCGCTAGACGTATGACGTCATAATGGTTACAGTTATGACGTCACAATGCTAATGCTTTTGTCACAATGGTATTAGACCTTGGTTGACTCGTGGAAAGCTGAGAGTCAGCACACTGGTAGTATGCAATTTCAATAATTTATGTGGGAGAGTATTAAACAGAATACTAAACTCGCTTCCGTGAAATACCATTTGTATTAAACTCGTGAAAGATTTAGGAGATAAACGTACTGTGTTTGGAAATTAGATGAATGTTAGACCGAATTGATAGTCTCTAAATTTCATTTGAAGCTTTCACTCGTTTGATACCAAATCATTAACTCGGTAATAAAAATGGTATTACACGTAAGGTCGTTTAGTATCCTCTATTAATAAAACAGAATAATTAAGCTTTAGTAGAGCCATGACTTACTTCAGTTCCTCAGCAAACCTGACCAGCGCATCAAACCCAGCATTGGCAGACTTAGCTCGCAGTACAGCTGTGTCTTTCTTTCTCTGAAGTGAACAAAGCGTTCAAGGACACCGTGCTAATTAAGTAGTAGAATTTCAATTGAACAATCAGAGGCCCAGATAAGCTGCATATCCGAGGTAAAATACGCATTGAAAATTTCCAATTACACATTGAAAAATAATTGTTGCGTACCAATTACGCATTTAAAATGTTAGATACGCAAAGAGTTTGAAACAAATGTGTACTGAATATATTTGTAAAAATCGCTTGCGTTATGAAAAAGACATCGACTGCTATCAAGTTGTACTGTTAGTATAGGACAAGTGTTGTACTGTCAGTATAGGATGAGGTATTTTTGATGAAATCATTTCAAATATATTTAAGTTGGTTTTGATGAGGTATGACATAAGGCAGAACATACCTGCTTAGTAAACTTACTCAATAACACAATACTTAGGTGAGTAAAATGACTGAAATACGCACATATTTGAAAGCAGTGGGTAGCGGAAAATGAAATACCAACTCAACATTCATAATACCCACTCCAAACAAATACAGTGGGTACAGTACCCACATGAGCTAAATCTTATCTGGACCTCTGAACAATGAGTAGTATGGTAAACATTGTTGCCATCTCAACATGATGAGCCAAAGATTTAATCACTATGTTTGTTTGTTGTTTTGTTTGTTTGTTGTTTAACACCACATTCAGCAATATTCCAGCTATATGGTGGCAGTCTGTGAAGAGAGTCTGGACCAGACAATCCAGTGATCAACAGCATGAACATCAATCTATGCAAATGGGATACAATGACATGTGTCAACCAAGTCAGCAAGTCTGACCACTCAATATCATCAGTCGCCTCTTATGACAAGCATGGGTTGCTGAAAACCAATTCTAACTCTATCTACACAGGTTTATTGCATCTACACATGCTATTATATCCCAATCTGGTAGATCAATGTTTACTCACCAAAGACCACCACCCTTACATCAAAACAAGGCAAACAAACTACTAAGGAAATACAAATAAGCAGAATGACTGAGTTTTAAATTGACTTCATGCTTCAAGCTTTGTTTGCTTACTGTTCACTGCCGGTCAGTAATATTCCCGTCTTATATATTTCAGCAAACTGTACGAAGGAGTTTTGACCAGAAAAAACAGTGATCAATATTCTGAGCACCAATCTATGCAGCTGAGGTACAATGATTACACAATCGATTTTGTTACCCCTGTTATGAGCTCTTGGGACCCAATCTAATCCTGAATTTTCACCCCAACTCAAACTTACAGATTGTCTATTAGTATCTGTCCGGATAAGGAAGGCCACTCTATCCCTCTCTTCTCGTGAGTAGTACAGCCGACACACAGACGGCTTGCCGTCTCTCCCTGCACGGCCAGATTCCTGGTAGTAGCCAGCCATGGAGGTGGGTAACGTCCAGTGAGCAACAAACCTGAATCAACACACCACGTTCACATATAACTGAAGCAACACTTAGAATTGGCATGGGGGACTGAGTTCAAACAGCAGGCATATTTAACGACACTTGCTTGGAGCCTAGGAATCATAACTGTTAAGTGCACCCATCGTATTCAGAAAAAATGCATGTAGATCATGTAGATAAGATGCCAGCCGGACTTCACCCCCCATTCATCAATGTGGGGTGAGTGAGTATGGTATCCAGCAATATCACAGTGAGGGACACCAGAAATGGGCTTCACACGTTGTACCCATGTGGGGAATCGAACCTGTGTCTTCGGCATAACGAGCAAATGCTTAACCACTAGGCTACCACACCGCCCTATATCCTTGAAGACTGACCTGACATTTCTTTTATCGACACCCATCCCGAAGCTGATGGTGGCGACAATAACAGGCACCCTGCCCTCCATCCAGTCAGTCTGCACCGTCTCCCTCTCTGACTGCTTCAGACCCGCGTGGTATGCCTTGGTTGGAATACCCTTACGAGACAGCTGATACGCAATCTCTTCACATCCATTCCTCGTACGACTGTAGACGATCCCACATCCAAAGTCAGTCTGAAACAAAAGTTCGACATTTTATTTCTTTGTTCATTAATGTCCCTCTCTTCCATATTCCATCTATATGGCAGAAGTCTATTACTAATAAAGTCTAATAGACAATTTAGTGATTGACTACATCAGTGAGTGAGTGAGTGAGTGAGTGAGTGAGTGAGTGAGTGAGTGAGTGAGTGAGTGAGTGACTACATCAGTGAGTGAGTGAGTGAGTGAGTGAGTGAGTGAGTGAGTGAGTGAGTGAGTGAGAGTGAGTTAGGTTTTACGCTGCTTTTAGCAATATTCCAGCCACATCAAGGCAGAGTACACCAGAAATGGGCTTCACATTTTGTACCCATGTGGGGAATCGATACAACTGACAAACTGTTTAAAGCAGTGCTTAACTAACTCACAACTAATTCATTATCAACCTACCCAGTCTTCCACTTTCTCTTCAGTATCTGGATCATATCCCAGGTGTTTCCTCACAAAAACAGCAAGATCTTCATAAGGGTCTGGCAAAATTTCTTTCAGACATATCTCATAAAACAGATTCTCTCTAAAACTACTTGACTTAAACTTAAGCACATTCTTCTTCATCTTCAACTGCTTCATGATGTCCTCCACAACCTGACCTGTAGCTGTTGCTGTCAATGCAAGACAAGACACAGTGGGCATCTTGTAGCGAAGGGTTCCGAGCTTGAGGTAATCATGGACGAAAGTCATGGCCCCACTGTGAGACACAGTGAGCTTCATCAACAACAAAATAGCCAATCAGATTGCGGTTGGCCAGAGATTCAACCAGAGACTTGAAGTGATCCGTTGCAGCCTGTTCGGGTGTAATGTAGAGCAGTTTTATCTTTGGTTTCGTGGAGTGCAGATCAGCTAGCACTCGGCTGCGTTCTTTCACGGTCATTTTGGAGTTGAGTGTGTTGGCCACGACTTTGATCGACTGCAGATGGTCAAGCTGATCCTGCATGAGAGCTATCAAAGGGGAGACAATCAGTGAAACCCCATCTGCGATAACTGCAGGAAGCTGGTAACAGAGGGATTTCCCAGCTCCCGTTGGCATGGAGACAAAGGCATCGCTGCGACCTGGAAATGACAATCAACATTTAAGATGAAAAGATGAAGTGAAAGAGGTTTCAAAATCATATTCAGGAATAGTTCTCTCACAGTCATATTGCAAAAAGTAAGCTCTCCTGTGTGGCTACTTCTACTGGTTGAGACTAATGCCAGATGTTTAACATTGGTACGCTACACAAATAGAGGACACTACAGGGCTAAAACGATACATTTAAGTCAGGATATGATACGTAGAATGATACATAGGTCATAATACACATAGTTTGAATTGCCTAGAAACCTTTTGCCTCTGAATATTTCAGAGCTGGAAGTAGCTAGCTTAGACAAGGAGTAAACATTTTAACCAGTGTACTGTCCTCTATCAATACGGTAAAAAATGAATTCTGAAGCGTTGCATGATAACACATTTTGTACTGTTTCACCCTAAGGATACTGACCCTGAGCTGACCAGTCCACCAGGCACAGAAACAAAAAGCATGATTGATTGATTGATTTTTAACACCACACTCAGCAATATTCCAGCGGCTATCTGTATATAATCGAGTCTGGACCACACAATCCAGTGATCAACAGCATGAGAATCAATCTATGCAATTGGGATACAATGACGTGTCAACCAAGTCAACGAGCCTGACCACCCGATCCTATTAGTCGCCTCTTACGACAAGCATGGGCTGCTGAAGACCAAGTCTATCCCGTATCTTCATGGGTAAAAATGTACCATCTTAATGACTTTTGTTATGACACAGCCAAATGGTCAAACAGACTTTCCATTTACCATTCACATGACCTATATACTACACCACAGAGACATTATGGGATGAATAGAAAACAACTGCAACGATTCACCCAGACCTCGATTTGATTCGATTTTCGATATTAGACCCTCGATTCAATCATTTTCAATTCGATTCTTCATACAAGTAAAACATCAGATTCATTTCACTCTCAGAGTCAGCTTTTTTAGCGTGAAATCCACTGTGAACTTCGCGATGTCTACTAACAACAATTCTCATTGGATAATTAGCCCAGAGTCAACCAGTCACGTTTCGCCTTATTTCAGAGCTTGAAACAAATCGAGTTGGGGTGAGATTCGATTTTCGATGAATCGAACCGAATCGTTACAGCCCAAGAAAACAGGATCTCATAACGATCATCATGGCAATCAACAACTGGAAGAGGTTGGGTGAGTCAATTCTGCTCCAGCAGCCATGACTCTGAAATATTGTTATCAGTAAATTAAAGGGCCAGGTGAATTACTGTAACCATGGTAACCCCTATTCAATACATTTTGCCTGAATATAGTAACGAAGGAAACGACTGTTTAATAAATGTCTATTTAATATGATAATGATGCAGATAATGAAACCAGTAAATCCACCATCTGGTTGAGAACAATTGTAATATTTATACCACGTACTGTACTGTACAGTCACAACCATGACGGAAAACTCAAAGGGAGTACTCATTTTAGTTTCTTATAACTGTAATTCATTTTCGACTAAACTATACAGTTAGTGGGACTAAACTTATAGTTTGTTATGAGCGTTTTCATTACAAACTGTACCATCAAAAAGTAGAAAAACATTCTGATCTTATCTCAACATGCTTACCAAGCAGTGTGCAAAATAGTTTCCAAATTACAGTCAAGCTAGCTATGCCTAAAAGTTACTAGCCCACAAAATAATTCACTAATTTGAATGTAGAAACTAAACACAAAAATTACAAAAATGTAAAATACCATCATTTACAAGGCCATAATCTTGTATGATTCAAAAGTGTATTATAACTTAACAAGTCGGAGAGGGTGATGTATTTAAAAATGACCCCATGAAAATTCACTAGCCAGTCGGGCCAGTGACTGGAGATTTACAGGCCCGGCTGGGTTTTTGCTAGCTACGGGCTACACCTCACCTATTTGTTCTGGTTTTGCATTGACACATACAGAGGCCCAGATAAGCTGCGTATACGGGTAAAATATGCATAGAATTACGCATTGAAAAATAATTGTTGCGTACCAATTACGCATTTAAAATGTTAGATACGCAAAAAGTTTCAAACAAATGCGTACAGAATATATTGATAAAAATCGCTTGCGTAATGAAAAAGACACCGATTGCTATCAAGTTGTACTGTTAGTATAGGACAAGTGTTGTACTGTCAGTATAGGATGAGTGATTTTTTATGAAATCATTTCCATTATATTTAAGTTGTTTTTGATTAGGTATGACACAAGGCAGAATATACCTGCTTAATAAACTTACTCAATGACGTAATACTTGACTGAAATATGCACATATTTGAAAGTAGTGGGTAACGGAAAATGAAATACCCACTCAACATTCATAATACCCACTCCCAAAAAATACAGTGGGTACAGTACCCACATGAGCTAAATCTTATCTGGAGCTCTGCACATAATTAAATTATATGTATTGATGCATAATTAATTACCAAACACCACTATGCTTGCACTGTCATAAGGAGTATCATCAAACAGTCATGGAATGTTACAACTCTGCTGCGCAAATTACGAATTGACCGTTGTCGGTCTAGTCATTCCACATATGAAAGCAAGGATCAAGCCTCCATGTTAATGTCCTAATGCAAAGGGTTTGATTTGTTTACTGTGGTCAGCAATATTCCAGCTGTTTCATGATTCGACATAGGCCCATTAATAATCAGGTCTGCTGCGCAAATTACAAATTGACCGTTGTCGGTCTAGTCATTCCACATATGAAAGCAAGGATCAAGCCTCCATGTTAATGTCCTGATGCGAAGAGTTTGATTTGTTTACTGTGGTCAGCAATATTCCAGCTGTTTCATGATTCGACAGAGGCCCATTAATAATCAAGTCTGGGTAAAATGAAGTAATTATTGATTAAATGAGCAACATTTCACAGCATCAGGGCATGTTCACATACCTCATACCTTGTCACCAAGCCTCACCCAAAATATATTAAATTCCACACAGGAGAATAATCGTCATGGGTTTTCAGATCCTTAAGAACATTCATTGCTGTCTCGCTTATCACATGAACTGTAGACCGACATTTAGTCCCAGAAATATGGTTATCTTATTTAAACACAGAAAAAATATTTATCTACAAAAGAAATCCAAAGGGAGCCCATAACAATTGTTAATTCCTGAGGCAATCTAGACTTGCAAAATCATTCTTGACTTGCATAGGACACCTATTTAATGTAGTCTCTTGTGTCTTGGAGACAGACTAGAACAACTGTTAGACACCTCATTAATTGATACATGTTATAGAATGCAGTGATCACGAATGGTGTTTCAAAGTAACAGGACATTGGGTCCTGTAAGTTTAAGATGTCTGTCTGACCCATTGAAAATTCACAGGACCCATGGAATAAAATTAAACAAACATTTCAGATTTAACATTTCTTATAATTGGCATTGAAATTATTAACAAACATGAGAAAAATTAAGATAAAATAAACAGCAAACAAGTGTCACATGTCACATATAACAACTTCAGTCAAAGTCATTGTGAAATATACAGTCGGACACTGGGGCCGGTGGGTTGTAGACTTCTATCCGACCATTGGCGAATCTGCCGGATTTGTCAGAGGGTCAGACACTATTCGCGAACACTGCAGAATGCAACTATATCTTGAAAACAAACCAGTGATTTACAATGATTGTGTAACAGAATACACTTCTTTACAGCGTGAACATAGACTGCCCTTCGAAAATGTGATGTCTGAAAACATATAGTCTGGTATTAATACCAGTGATTTGTAAATGTCTGATTATAAACATGATAAAAGCAGGGAAGAGCATTGTTATATTGGGCCCGTTATATTGATCACAGCTTTTACTTCCAGTGGATTAAATGTTGAACCTTGCCTGAATATTCCACTTAATCATGTATAGGTCCGTCTCCTATTCTCGCAGTTTCCTATTCTCGTGGTAAACACGTTTTCTGCCAAAATCGCCGATGCGCAACACTTACCGGTTGTTTACATCACCGACTGGAAACTAGGAAGTGGACCAAGTCTGTGAGTGATCAAAATCTTGCAGTGTCACGAATATTGGGGAGTTTATACCAACTTGGACATATCATTACTTTTTCCTGCCCTTTCCGGCAGGATTGCTCTTACATACACTCAATAACGTTAATTCCTGGGAGAAGCCTCGTTTCGTCAATGGCGGATAGCATTGTTTATCACCGGGCTCACGAGTGGTAATTCACTTGATGGATCTAGCAGCTGATAGATGTAGATGTTAGAGGAGAAAACCCTTCATTTAAAAACAACAATCATTCATACGATAAGAATTGTTTGTGTTATTTTTTGAGCCGATATCCGTAAGTACCGCGAGAATAGGAAACGCCTTCCTAGATGCAAAATGTTTGTCACGTATTCCGTAAGTGTTATCAGAAAATGTCATTTGAAGTCAATAGTTACTGAAATCAATGTGACACGATAACACATCACCACATCCGTGTAATGGACACATGGCCTACAGTAAGGAAACTCATCTATCGACGCAAAACCATTTACGCACACAAACTAGAAAACTGGTCGTTGACATTGTACATAAAATCCACAAAACAACATCAAAATCATTAATACCATATGTGCAAAACAAACGCACACATTGTCAATCCGGTTCATTGCAAAGTCAGCTCTATTTGTTTTTGCTCTGAAAAATGAGACCTATGGTTGGGAATAGCAGCGATAGTATATCTCACGAACCTCCTACGATGCTAAGGATCGCCTGTTTTTGTAGTTGACTTTTGAATTCGCCATGCCCGAAGACAGTTTTCAACGTTGCGTACACTCTGTCCTCCAGAAGTTTGGAGTTAGATGACATTTTACCGAAGGAAACATTGACCAAAACAATCCACTGACATGTGGCGTTTCTCCGCCTTCTTCTCACAAGAATTACTTTTATTATCTCCCTTTGACCATGTACAAATGTACGCCGTTCAAAAAAAGGAAACGAACTACAGTCTGTATTTTTCGTGATTAAAACTATTTCCGCTTTCGTTTTCAAGTAATCTGAATGAATTAGACCATGTGTGAATTCTTAAGAAATTGCATTGTAGGTCATAAGGATATTGGGTGTTTGAATTCCATTTTTTTTCTTTGCATTCAATTAATTCAAAGCTAAATATTGTCTTGTGACAATAATCACCGTAGGATAGATCTATTATGCCAGGAAGGAATTAAGATACCTTCGTTAAATCTATAATGTTTGATAGTAAACAAATAAAATGCACTAATTTCATATCTGATTTTCTTGGAATTTATTATTGTTTGATTTTAGACATTAAATAATTATTTGCATGTTGTTTTATTTAATATACTGAGGCCTGTCATATGATATCAAAGGTATTTTAATTACCTACATGGCTGCAGTAAATAGGTAAGAACCAGCTGTCGTCGGAAGTTTTGCATATTACATTTACGTTTCCCTAGGAAGATCAGTTAACACAATCGTACGGAGAACAAATATATCTGTACTGATATAACTTATATTTATAGTAAGTGAGTGAGTTTAGTTTTACGCCGTTTGTAGCAATATTCTAGCAATATCACGGCGGGGGACACCAGAAATGGGCTTCACACATTGTACCCAAGTGGGGAATCGAACCTGGATCTTTGGCGTGACGAAAGACACAATGTTCAGAAATCACTCTACAGAAGCCGAATGTCGACCACAGAAAAGAATACATATAATACACGTTCCTAGGTAATAAAGGAGTGCGATTATAAGTAAAATTAATGAAGACAATATCTTGGATATAACATATACTGACGTACAAAACAAAGTACACACCTGATGCTTTGGTACAATGTTTTCCTCAAAACAGCGTAATATTTAGAAAAGTGTTTATATTGCCACTCACAAGTCACAAACATTGTGTACGTGTTGCAATAACACCATAGATATCGTACCCAATTGGAACATTGCTAGCAAAATATTTACGTTGTTTTAATAGTCTCAAAACACCAGGTGTGTACTTTCTTTTGTACCTCAGTATATATAAAGCTCGTGTTGACGTAGACTGTAGAAAGTAGTCCATTTAAAAACATCTACCAATCGTTTTACACGTATTTTTGCATTTCGGCATTTGCCACCTAGTATTTGAATATATATAAGTTTAATAGAACCAAATATTTAGTTTCAAATTGAAAATGAGCCCCAGTGAGATGGAGATTCAGACCTGAGGAAATCTAGACTTGCTTTCTTTAGGACTAGAGGAAGGGGAAATAATATGCTTCAGACCAGAGGCTACGTATATCATTAGTCTATAATACCGTTTCTGCGTACTATAGATACGATTGTATTTGCGTCGAACCCCGATTCCCGAATACGCTCTAATTAGATCCCTAATTAATCCTGCTTCCCCAAATAGGGGAGAGACAGTCTCATAACTCATAATGGCTGTTTTATCTGAGATAATACTTCGTGCGGTAACATTGGGTATGAGCGTGGTGCGCAAGTATGGTATTACTTAACAAATGAGTTCATTCCCAAACAAAGTGCACTTCCCAGACATCTGTACGTAGAGTTAATTACAGACTGTTACATTATAGAACGTACTCACCAAATCAACTCCTAGAGTGACCTCCTGGTCACGTGCATGATTTGGTAACATCGGTGCTTCGATACCACAAACGAATATCATCATTTATCAAAAATACGAAATACCTCTAGCCAGGTGATTGGCTATAATTCTAATATACTCATGCCAATAATGGTTGTCACCCCCTTCATTTTTAATTGGAGAGGGTGTGTGGGTGTGGGTGAGTGGGGTGGGGTTGGGGTGGGGAGGGGTTGGGGTTAGGGGGAGGGGTGGGGTTGGGGTGGGAGGGGTGACAACCATTATTGGCATGAGTATATACCATGGTTCGCACCTTTAACTGAATCCATATGTTCGTTGGAAGTTAAGAAAAACATCTGAATTATTTCGGTTTTCTTCTCTGTGGAACTCTTTAGGTTGCAATAACATCAATATACACGTCAGTATGTTACTGAACACATGCCCTCTCAGAAATTGACCACAAAACGTTATATCAGTCATAACAAAGTAATAACATTTTGAACATGCATTTGTCAGAAAATAATATTGATTTAGTACACACGGTGTTACATAGTTTCAATATATTTCATTTTGAAGGTGCGATACGTGAGGTGAGGTGAAATTGGGTTTAACGTCGTGCTTGAGAATATTTGGAAACATATGCTATTCGTTTTACATGGATTTGTGTATTTCGGCGTTTGCCAAATGAGTTCATTCCCAAACAAAGTGCACTTCCCAGACATCTGTACGTAGAGTTAATTACAGACTGTTACATTATAGAACGTACTCACCAAATCAACTCCTAGAGTGACCTCCTGGTCACGTGCATGATTTGGTAACATCGGTGCTTCGATACCACAAACGAATATCATCATTTATCAAAAATACGAAATACCTCTAGCCAGATGATTGGCTATAATTCTAATATACTCATGCCAATAATGGTTGTCACCCCTTCATTTTTTAATTGGAGAGTGTGTGTGAGTGGGTGGGCTTGGTGGGGTGGGAGGTGGGGTTGGGGTTGGGGTGGTGGGGAGGGGTGACAACCATGATTGGCATGAGTATATATACCATGGTTCGCACCTTTAACTGAATCCATATGTTCGTTGGAAGTTAAGAAAAACATCTGAATTATTTCGGTTTTCTTCTCTGTGGAACTCTTTAGGTTGCAATAACATCAATATACACGTCAGTATGTTACTGAACACATGCCCTCTCCAGAAATTGACCACAAAACGTTATATCAGTCATAACAAAGTAATAACATTTTGAACATGCATTTGTCAGAAAATAATATTGATTTAGTACACACGGTGTTAAATAGTTTCAATATATTTCATTTTGAAGGTGCGATACGTGAGGTGAGGTGAAATTGGGTTTAACGTCGTGCTTGAGAATATTTGGAAACATATGCTATTCGTTTTACATGGATTTGTGTATTTCGGCGTTTGCCACCATTGTGTACCGGATCACAATGAAATTAATTAATTTAATCAATTGATGTACGTATCACAACTGGACCGCCTCCGTGGTGTAGTGGTTAGAGCATCCACTCGGAGAGCGGAAGGTCGCGGGTTCTATCCCCGACCGCGTCATACTAAAAGACGTTAAAATATGGTACTTGCTGGTCACTGCCTGGCGCTCGGCATTAATGGGTACAACAAGGACTGGTCGGCTCGGAGTCAGTATAACGTGTCTGAGTGGGGTATTCATGCTTCACTGCGGCGTAGTATCTCAGTGAGCTAGCACTGTAATACCAGCTTCAGTCTGGGCTAGTACAAGCAGCCGCACATACACATACACACGCATGCACGTCGTCATATGAGCGAAACATTCTCAAGCCCGACGTTAAACCCAATTTCACCTCACCTCACCTCACCTCACCTCACCTCACCTCACCTTATTACACATGTGTTCTGAATATCTTTCTTTAGGACCTCGAATACAAATCATCGATAACATAACGCCACCTCCGAAGCAGGAAGACATCTTTCAACATACTCCGGAAGTTGGTGATGCCAGACCTGTTTACTCAACATTGTCAAACTGCCGAGCGCCAGGCAGTGACCAACAAGTACCATATTTTAACGTCTTTTGGTATGACGCGGTCGGGGATCGAACCCGCGACCTTCCGCTCTCCGGGCAGACGCTCTAACCACTACACCACGGAGGCGGTACATGTGTAATAAAGCCAGATAGATACGCTTCACGGTAATTGAGGATACGCCTTTATTACTGACACACGTGTTCTGAATATCTTATGAGTTGTCAGAAAACTGAAATTATGCAAATATCGGGGCACAGAAACGTCCAGAGTGTCAACAATTACAGTTCGTTGTCCACGAACCGCATGTTTGAACTGGTTTCGCTTTCGCTCGTGAATAAAGCAAAATGTTTAAACATATCTGGTTGGAATATTTTCCATATTCAACACCCACTCGTTTTGTAATGATAAATCTCTATGTGTAGTCAGTAAACTACTGCCTTTGGGGTTATTTCTACTTTTACACTCCCTGGAACCTGCATTTTGTTACTGTCCTCATGGTACTGTCCTTCTGCAACCCAGCTGCCAAATTGATGGTAGATGTCTAACATGTCCCCTGTTTATCCCAAGTAATGTCGACAGTCACTGACTAAAGTTTGTTGTTCAAAAACACCTGTAAAGCCAAATCATCAAGCCAGAACTTACTGCCTAAAGGAATCCGGTACCTTTCACCATATCTGAGCGAATATAGGGTTGAGTGAGCACCGGTTGGGAAGAGATTCATGTGTGCATAAACAACATAGCTGCTCCTGCGCCCTGTGAATGGTATTCGGGGCGGTGGGGTAGCCTAGTGGTTAAAGCGTTGGCTGGTCACGCCGAAGACCCCGGTTCGAATCCCCACATGGGTACAATGTGTGAAGCCCATTTCTGGTGTCCCCCGCCGCGATGTCGCTGGAATATTGCTAAAAGCGGCGTAAAACCAAACTCAGTCAGTCAGTTGAATGGTATTCACTTTGCTGTGTACAACATCCACCAGGTCTAATTCAGTGTATGAAATAAGCGAAAAACCCAGCCAGACACCAGGGCTGGTAACTTCAAAATGTTACCAGCCCCAAATGGATTTAACCAGACCAGACACCAAGATATGCTGAATTTACTCAGATGTATGGAACATGTAAAATTTTTATCAGACCATCCGCTGGTGAGCTGTAAAGTTAGACCGACCGTCAGAAATCGAGCCTGCCTTTATTTCATACACTGTCTAATTTCATCATATCTATTCAAGGAGATCCTGTGATAGTCATTATTATTATTATATGATATTTATATAGCGCACATATCCAGGCAACTAGTGCTTGCTCAAGGCGCTGGTATTTTTCCCTCGATCATTGGATGTCAGTCATGACTATCTGAAACAACATTCATGACAACAGGTCAACTGTTATAGGCTACCATGTTCATATGCCTATTATCTTGATCAATCTCCTTGATTCTGACCATCCAAGGATTAATTCATTTCGGTACCCTCCTGACAAGACGATTAGTTCCTCATTAATGGTACGTTTCTTTCAAAAACTTGAAATGTCAACAAAAAAAACATCTTAAAAAATAAATGACTTAGGTATCAAACCGCCAAGCCTCAAATACTCTCTTCTCCAGTAGGTCACAAAAACTGAGCGCTCAATACATTTCTGTTGAAAATTATGACTGGTTTAGGGAACTCAACACCAACACCAATTTTAACCCAGAATCCATATAATAATAGACAGGTACCCATTCACTGCTGGGTGAACACAGGCAATTTTGAACACCTTCACTTGCATAAGGTGAGACCACATGTGTGGTGTGTGCTTCAGTGTGGGCCAGAACTGAAGTCCTACAAACTCTGAGGAGTCAAGCTGCCAAACAGTCACCCAGCAAGGGCTCTCCTTGACCAATGTAGCTGAACTTCACCTGAATTTTTACTGTGCCAATTTCACAAAACGATCATAGCACTAAGGTGATCATAACTCCCACACTTCAACATAGAATTACGACTGTCAATTGTTGCGCTTTGTGAAACGGGCCCCTGGGCTCTATGCACAGGAGTGAGTGAGTGAGTTTAGTTTTACGCTGCTTTTAGCAATTTTCCAACAATATCACAGCGGGGGACACCAGAAATGGGCTTCACACATTGTACCCATGTGGGGAATCAAACCCGGGTCTTCAGTGTGACGAGCAAACGCTTTAACCACTGGGCTACCCAACCGCCCCAATATGCACAGGACCATGCACCACCACCATTATGGTTGTCAAGATCAGTAGAATAAGTGTAACCCAAAACAAAAAAACTCATACACTATATGTATACTATGTTGTTTTTATTTCTGAAATATCTGCTTGTTCCTTCTCAATACAATTCTAGTGTTAAGTCTGAATTGTATTGCAATACAAAGGGTAGCAAGTATAGGAGCTAGAACACCTGGACTTACATGCTGTCTGATGCTTCTACTCCATCAACATTACATAACAAAACATACACTTCTACTGGTATCACTTACATATTCTTTGTTTACATATTATAAACATATACAATGCTGTACACACATCTTTAAAACATGATCCATTAACAGCTTGTTACATACTTGACACATCTGATATTTTAAATCTCGACTGGTTAGAAACACACCTGTGTAGATCTGGTTAGTATAGGATACCCTGATCAGGGGTGGATACAGCTTTTGAGAAAGGGGTGGTGCACACAGTTCATTTTCATGAGAGTTTCAATGGTCATTTAATAAACTTTCAGGACAAAAGAGGGGGTGCACACCTCTGCATCCACCAATGCTGATTATGTATATCCACAACATAATAACCAGCACTTACAGTATTTATTTACCATGGAAACACTGCTACAATGCTAGCAGGTTGACACCACCATTGTTGCATTAATGAATTCTGTATTTGCCTTTCCTCCCAAAAGCATGTCCTCACCAACTTCTCCCCTAACTTTAGTGAGTGACTGAGTTTAGTTGTACGCCACACTCAGCAATATTCCAGCTATATGGCAGTGGTCTGTAAATAATCGAGTCTGGACCAGACAATCCAGAGATCAACAGCATCTGCATCGATCTATGCAATTGGAATACAATGACATGTGTCAACCATGTCAGTGAGCCTTACCACCCGATCCTGTTAGTTGCCTTTTATGACAAGCATGGGCTACTGAAGATCAATTCTAACCTGGACCTTCACATGTTGCACCTAACTGTAAAGTAATCTCTATAAGTGCTAATCTCTAATATTTACCAGACACTATTTTCTTGTATATATTGCAATTTCTTCTTACATATAACATTGCAGTGTAGAAGGTATACAACAGGTAAATAACAAAAGTATATTAGTCTAATCCACATGTTAAGTAAGTGAGTATCTAACATTTCATCTCCAATAGCAAATTAATCTTGGATATTGTTTTAGAAAGTGACCCACTTTAAATTTTCTATGTGAGTGAGTGTGAGTGAGTTTAACGCTGCTTTTAGCAATATTCCAGTCATATCACAGAGGAGGACACCAGAAATGGGCTTCACACATTGAACCAAAGTGAGGATAAGAGTCAGGTCTTTGGCGGGATGAGCGAACGCTTTAACCACTGAGCTACCCCACCGCCCCTAAATATTCTACATACTCAGCTTGCTTATTATGGTAAACACAGGACATTCAGTGTATGATTGCATAACGGGTAACAGGCACAGAGAACTAACTCCCTAATATCATACACTTATGCCAGTGAGTATCCTATTTCAGCATCAAAATATTTTTTCTCTGAAACTGGCTGTCCAAGAATATTTGATATAATTATCCCATTTTTATGAAGAATTTCAATCTAGAATTAACTCTTATCGTTCAAACAAAAGGTCTGTTTTAGTGACATGATTTTCACCTCAATTTTGGGTGTTATAGCAACGGAATCTGGTTTAGCAGACAGTTTATTGTCTGTAAACAATATTTTATACACACACTTGTCATTTATTTTATGGACTGACACTGAACACCTGAGTATAGCCCTCGTTTAAACAAAAAAGGCATTTTCATGGAAGCCGTTGGGTTCAAATTCTTCTCTAAGCTACATAATGTCTCAAGCTACTTTGACTTCAATTATTAACAACACACATTAACACATCACACAAGGAAGTAAACTGCATTCTGCCAACACAACAATATCTGCACACATCACTTGTTTACACTGGAAGACAACACAAGCACCTGCTCCACATGCTGGGACAGTGTCAAATGTACTATGGGATTTACTTTGGATTTTTCATCTGTAGTGTTTTAAATCTGAACAACCACTGGGTTAAACTTTATCACAATGCAAAATTTACAACCACAAATGTTTGAATGTACTAATGATCTATAAATTTTTCTTTGCATAATAACAGAATGATCAAGGCGGATGCTTTCCACATTGAAAGCAAATATGGAGGTAGGATAAAGGCCCTTATATCCCACTGAATATTGAAAATTTTAGTGTTGCAAAAACTCTGTAATTGGGTTGATGATTAGTTTGGGTTTTTCTAAAAATGCAGAATTTTGCTTCAGGTACTTTCAAAAGCAAAAGATTTGCTATAATGAGCAATAAATTATGTTTTTTAGTTCAAGGTGAAATATATCCGTGAAAAGCTTGATTCAAAGTTTGTATTGTATTAATAACTATCTTTTAACTTTTAATCAGTCATAAAATTGGTTCGTGAAGGTTATAAAAAAAATCAGTCTTTTGGCACCTTTGAGCCATAGATACACATTTTGCATGGTTATATGTCAAAACCATGATATCAGGAAGATTTGAGAGACAAAAGAGCCTTTATCATACCTGTCTGCTATCAATATAATAGGTCTAGCATTTACCTGCTGTATGTGAAGTGCTTTACAGGTCAAAGCAAATTTTAAATATTCTGCACAAAGTATACATGTATCTGAGCAATTACCAATTTAGGAATGCCTTATTCTGCTATAAATTATCCATACATTTTACACTGTCCCATGTCACTACGATAACAGTCTATACAGAATGTCCACGAAGAACACTAAACACATGCAATACTGTACTGTATAAACACATTGCTCTGATAAGCTCTTAGTGCCCCCAACCAACTTCCCTTTAATCTTCATTCAAATTCCAAACTATGCATGTACATATACTGGGAAGGTACCAGGAAGACATTACTGAAACAATGGATATTATAACACACCCCAGTGGTGTGAATTTTAAATGTATTTATATACTCGTTTCTGATTGGTTACTGAATTTCATGTCTATGTACCACTCTAACAGATAAAGCAAAATATAAATACCATGCTGGGAGGGCTGAACTTCTCACAAATGTGAACACAACGATCAGGTTATATTATTTGCAAGTTATCGAGTATATCCAAATATAATGAAAGGGTGATAACTCTGGATGTGTTTCTGTTGTCTGCTAGCTTTTCAGATATCTGTGATAAGATTCACAAACTGTCCCAATGGGTGTGATGCACTCTGTGTTTACACTACCAGACTACCAGCTCGGGGCACATCACCAGGTATCTCACACCATATAACCCCTTGAAACCGGTCAGTAACTATGAATATCACCCTGTCACTTCTATGGATTTCTGTTGACCACTAATACCGTAGCAATACTATAATCATAACAAATGTTGCTTGAGCTAAATTTTAGGAGGTTTTAATGTATATTGCAACAAAAATACATTGCAACTGAGATTGACAAACACAGTATTTATTTCCATAAACAAATAATTAATTAAGTCACTTCCACTAAGGGATCTTCTCTTCCTGATTGGGTGATAATAAAATGAACTGGTTTTTGTGCTGACTGATCTCCTGATTTTGTATTGTCAATATTTTTGTGCATCAATGATATAAGCAAGCACTGAGAACTTTTTATTGCTGACATATTTATTTATAAGAATAAGACTCAAAGTTTTGCATCTGTGGAGGTATAAATGTTTAGGGCCACTGAAACATATACATGCAATGACACAAATAATTTAAGATAATATTTTTCATGTGAATTTAGTGTGATGTTGATCCAACAATAGAGTACATGTGCTGCTGTCTCAACTTATAGTTACAGGGAAATCGAAGTTTTTACACTTTCTCAAACACAGAAATGAACAAAATAAAGAATAACACATGAACAATGAGGAATAATCTGTCCCTCATTACATAATGTTGAAAGTTGTCTTACAAAATTAATTTGCAGTAATCCATAATTTCAACGTGCTCACAAGTTATTCTCTGAATAATCTACACTGGCACTAGTCACTGTTGGAAAGACATGTATTGGTCTGCAAGGAGCTAACTAAATTATGTACATAAAGTGCCATTGTTCACAGAGAAGAAAGCATGAAACACTGTATATACAGTTTTGTTTTTTGATCATTTCGATGTATCGTCTTCACAGATTTACATGAATACTGATTCTAAATCATCCAATGTAACAACAGAACACAACAGTACAGATTTGATTATGAGTGGTAACAATACCATATAAGCTGTATATGTTTCTGAAATAACATATATGAAAGTAACACACAAAAAAGGAAAAGATCAAAACTGTTTTTCATGTACCCTTTTGACAATCATCAGTCAACATATTACACAAATAAACTAAAGCCAAATTCATAAACATTTCAAACACTTACAAAGAAATGAACATATACTGAGAGAAACAAATAAAGGAACACAGGAAAATTCAAGCATTCCTTTAATATTGTCAAGTTGTCATCACCAGCTTTGAATAGTGCTGTGGGAAGAAATCTGAGAATAAACGAAGGAACACTGCCATGAAGTGGTGTTCCCTTATTTATTTCCCACAGTATATGTAGTAATTATATAAATTATTTATATACACCACAAAGAGAGGACAAACTTGAAAATAGCTTTATAAAATGTCAACATAATATTTTTTAACCAAATTCCATTTCTCCTTTAAAAGAAGAACTGATATGTAAACAAATACCAGTAAAGGAACAATCTTTGACTTCATGCAAGAACACCAAGGTCAAGCACCTGTTTGGCACTATGTCAGGACAGCTGGACAACTGTTACCCCAAAATATACGCTCAACATCAAACAACACTTAGTATGGAAACAAAGCTAACTTACTACTAACTGTATGAAATGCATTTGTGAATTGTTGGAGAAATTCATGTCGTTTGTTAGTACACAGTGGACAACGAGGAGAGTTCTATGGATCCTTGTTAGTTCGTCTGGGCATAGTTCAAGAAACCGATAAACCAGTGATTGTTTGCAGTTGAATGCTTCAGTTGAGACTATATTTAAAAGTAGTTGTCCATCTACTATCATTTATATTTTTAACATCGTCTCACCATAATGGAGTTCAACTCCATTTTGTGATCACATGACAAAGGACTTGCTAAAGTACAAATTGGACACAATCAATCTCATCGTCTACTGATCTTG
Organism: Haliotis rubra; assembly: GCF_003918875.1. Lineage (NCBI taxonomy): Eukaryota > Metazoa > Mollusca > Gastropoda > Lepetellida > Haliotidae > Haliotis > Haliotis rubra. Next base: position 9,486,983 of record NW_025764891.1, read on the forward strand.
ATAAACATAACTGACCACAGACACTCCTATCATAACTTGATAAGCATAACAAGTTAACATCCTTAAAATACTACTTGGATGATGACAAGGTATATGAGTGCAGAAAACCCAAAATCATGGACCATTTCATCAGTATAGCATGTTCTGTGTCATGTCAGTGAGTGAGTGAGTTAAAATTACCGTCACATCAGCAATATTTCAGCCATATCGTGACGAGGGTTTACCTATAAGAAATATCTGTCCCAAAGGACAGTAAAACACTAGCAAGTTATCACAATTTCAGTCTAAAACCTAACCTTTTCAAATTTGTAACAGAATCTTGCAGACCAGAATAATGAATGCTTTGTCAAAAGTCGTGACTAGTATCATATTCAAGGGGAAGTTGTCTCCCCTGTATTCCAAAGCGCCCTGATTACCCTGGTTCTAGTGAGTGAGTGAGTCAGCAAGTATGGTTTTACGCCGCTTTTAGCAATATTCCAGCAATATCACGGCAGGGGACAGCAGAAATAGGCTTCACACATTGTACCCATGTGGGGAATCGAGCCCAGGTCTTCTGCGTGACGAGCGAACGCTTTAACCACTAGGCTACCCCACCGCCCCTACCCTGGTTCTACTGTACCATAAACGCATTGCTATTATTTACAATACAACATGCATCAAAAATACAACACTTAAGTATATTTACATGTGACAATGGATCATCTGTCTTTAATAATTAAACTAAGGACATGTATAAGATAAGAGATGTATAAACATGATTAACAGACTACAAGTCATCCCATTCTAAAAATATATCTATTTTGGAACTCATCCATCTTGTTCCAGTTCTTTAACAATGTGTAAAAAATGCTAGTTCCCATCGTGCATAGATGATTAAAATGATTATTCATTCACACAAAACCATTTTTGGTTTCTCTTTCACTTAACAATCTATTACAAATGGCAAGTCTCTTTCATCATAACACCATATCATCTTAGCTCAATACTATACAAATCTTTCTATAGTGGCACATGGAGGTGTCCAATAATCCATCATTATAACATATTAAATAACAAACTGACTTTGACTATGTGTGAGTCTATAAATAATATCACCTACCTCTACTGGTCAGAGTTAAAATAAAGTGACTACTGGTGGGCACAGAAATTTTTGAAAATTTTGACACTGGTCTTGTGTGCAGCAAAACTGCTGAACAATTTTCAAACATGTGGGGAATCCAACCCAGGTCTTTGGTGTAACAAGCAAGCCAGCACCTTAGCCACTTGGCTACCCTACACCAACCCTGTAGGAGCTATGGCAGCGTAGCTCTAAGATCAGACTGAGGCCTTGAAAATGAACAGATTTCTCTGATCCCATGTTGTGTATGCATGCCAAAACAGACTGAGCAAAGAAACAAAGAGCAGAGGTTAAAACATTTATCTTTCACATTCCATAGGAGAGGTGGTTTTCCTCGCATACGTAAATTGATGAAATGACTATGTCAATACTCTTCCATTCATACTGACTAGATTGAAGTGAATTAAATAACAATTTCAACAGGAAGCAGGCACAATAACCTGACTTAAATGACTAAACAAATATGATCCAGGACTTGGTGTAAAGTCAGTCACCTGAACTAAAACAATCAGCAAGGAATCATTAACACAAGTTTTACAAGCAAATGTCTAAAATATACTTATGAATTAATCTATCTATAAATAAAGTATAATATGGCAACTTAAATTCTCTAAAAATATGTTAGGGGTAAAGTTAATGAAAACCGCTTAAAACAGATAACAAATCATGTTCCTCAAGACAGGAAAATATGTTGTATATATATTGTAAGAAAGTTGTCTCAGTAATGTGTTTACACATTTTCTGATTACAGGGTAATACTCTCTGCAATATCAACTCTCAACACAAACAAAGTATTTACAAAGTAAAAACAGGACAAATGACTTCAACAAAAGCACCATGAAACTCAACCTGTCCTATCCATCACTGTACAGCATTTCTGTGGAACTGATGTAGATATCCAAAAGCACTCTAATGTCCCACAGGAGTATGTTTCATTCTCAAAACTGGCTTGCAATTGTTCAGTAAAATGAATTCAGGACAACTTGTAACCCTACAACACAGATATGATCTTCATGTCGAAGTTATCACTGACTGACTGACTGAGTTTGATTTTACGCCGCTTTTAGCAATATTCCAGCAACATCACGGCGGGGGACACCAGAAATGGGCTTCACACATTGTGCCCATGTGGGGATTCGAACCCGGGTCTTCGGTGTGACGAGCCAACGCTTTAACCATTAGGCTACCCCACCGACCCCGAAGTTATCAAGATGCTCAGGAACCATTTTTTCCATCTGACAATACGTTATTTTCTGAATACGCTTGATCTCCATGACAGGCCCATCTTAAAAAACAGTGTTAGGAAGGGACAACAGACCTAAACGTTAAATCATTTTTCTTTTTATGGGCGTGATGTGAGTATGCATTACTTAATACAATGCATATTAAATTAAAAGTATCATATTGAATAATTTTTTAAGCAACGATTGTGAAATGATATAACTTGAGACACACAAGAATTAATTATTTGAGATTTGCACAACGCCCACAATGAAATTTTTTTTTTTTTCATGATGATACGGCTAATATAAGCCGGGTTGTATCGAGATATGATTCTGTAAAGCTGTACCATCACATCCATTATCAACCTCACATAACCCAACATTTGCCATACATGGTCATCTCAACCTCACATAACCCAACATTTGCCATACATGGTCATCTCAGAAATACCAAATTTTCTGACACACGTAAAAGTAGCACTAAAATTCTGAGTTAATAGCTGGAAGCTGGAATACATTTTCTAGCAGTTCTACCAATACTTGCCTTTAGTATCAAACAATCATTGCCTGTTCTAAAATGTTGTCCTACTTGTCTGCCACATTTCACAAATTTTGAAAATGTTAATATTCATGATATAGTGAGGCCAAGATGTTTTATGAAATATTCAAAAAAATTACAACCAAGAAACATATTTTCTTCCTACCATCTTCATCATGTGTGGATCCTTTGTAATCTTTGAAACAGGCAAGCTTCAAATATATTAGCAAACACGTCTCAGAACAGGTTAAACTCTCTCTGGTTTCTTGCAACATTTGCTATTGTATTGACTTTTTCTTGCCAAACAACAACATTATCACACTTGAATTGACTAATACTATGGCTGGTTCCCTAAGAATGGAATTCAAATGAACCTCCAGAAATAGTGTTTTACATGATATGATGTTGAATATCTACAGCAACGATGGTGATTGGTTACACGCCTTTAAGATCCTCATTAAACTTGTTTCTTTTCCTTCACATGAATCTGAAAAGAGAAATAACATATGAGTGGAAATCGTTACATCGAAAATTAGGGTTGTCACGATTCAACAATTTATTGAAGCAACGAAATAATTTCCTAACAGTAATACTGAGCGAAGTTTAGTTTTACGCTACTTTTAGCAATATTACAGCAACATCATGGTGATGGACACCAGAAATGGGCTTCACACATTGGACCCAAGTGGGGAATGGAACCTGGGTCTTCCGCGTGACGAGCAATTGCTTGAAGCACTAGACACAGTGTAACTTCAACTGTGGTGTCACTGAAATGTTAGTGTATGTTACAAAGTAAGGGAAACATGTACAGACTGTACGTTCCCCCAAAAGATTTTTGGTTATAGACAAATGTATTATTCATACTGTTTAGTATCCATTTTACTTTTATGAAAAACAGTTGGCATGGTGACTGTTTGTTGACAAAGTATGAAATTATATCGGTAGTTTTTACAGGCACGTTTGAACAAACAAACACATGCTTACATATTTTCTCCCCAATCCACTTGTAATTTAGTTTTTAAAACACTTTTCAAGGCCATAATTCTAAAGAAAACACACACAGGGTTTTCAATTTCTAATGGCTCATGTTCATTTCAAGAAGAGTGAGTGAGTGTGTGAGTTGGGTTTTACCCAGCTTTTAGAAATATTCCAGCAATATCACGTTACCAGAAATGGGCTTCACACATTGTACCCATGTGGGGAATCAACCCGTGTCTTCAGCATGATGAGCAAACACTTTAACCACGGGGCTAACATACTGCCCCTCTCAAGAAGGTGAGGTGGTGAGGTGAAATAGGGTTTATCGTCGTGCTTGAGAATATTTCGCTCATATGACGACATGCATGCGTGTGTATGTGTATGTGCAGCTGCTTGTACTAGCCCAGACTGAAGCTGGTTTTATAGTGCTAGCCAATTGAGATACCATGCCACAGTGAAGCAAGAATACCCCACTAAGACACATTATACTGACTCCAAGCCGACCAGTCCTTGTTGTACCCATTAATGCCGAGCGCCAGGCATGACGCGGTCGGGGATCGGACGCTGTAACCACTACACCACTGTGCCGGTTCCTTTCAAGAAGAGTTTGTGGTGAGTTGGTGCTATTTTGCTGATCTCTTCACACACAATTTGCCAAAATGACATTTTACCATGACAAGTACATTCTTTATCCAGCAGGCTACCCCATCACCCCTGAACTCTGCTGGATAACTCAACCGCTAGTGTTGGAATCAATAACAACATAACACCACATTACAAATCTTACAATAGCACAGAAAACTTCTCACCTCACTAATAACAAGCCAATGATCACTGTCTGACTGGAAGTGAATACGTAATACTGCTATCTTCCCCAGATCTTCTGGGACATCTCCTTCACAAACTCCATGTTCATCAAACACCCCAAGGATGTAGTAACCTTCTTCTTTGCCATGCTTTTCCCCGAGAGGGAAGTCCAGCTTTGGAAGGTGGACTGGTTTTTCTGGAGGAGTTTCCGGAAGAACTTCAATTGTGCCGTCATAGACTCGGTCATCAGAATGGTCGGTGTTACCAGTTCGGAATAGAAACCTGAAATGAGAAGATAGTGATGAGTTTTATCACCTGTTATCTTAGAAATGAAGCAGAAACTTTATGGGAGGCAACTTCTTAAGCCATCACTCTTAGCTTGATGACGGTTGTATGAATCTACATCAAAATGTCACTCCATGCAATAAACAACAAGTTGTCATCCATAAGGTTGTAAACTTCATTTTTGACACACCAATTTCTAGAAAACCGATCAAATAAGTACCTTATGATCAGTTCAAGTACCTTACTGCAACCCAATCATGCTTGATATAGTTCTAAAGTAATGGGTGCAAAGCACCTTAACATAAACAAACCATCATCTAGCAATAAGGCGACAAACATCCACTTTGCATCTCAATCTGCGTTTGTCCAATCAATAGTTGATGTTTGAGGTTTGATCTACTATGTTTGAGCAAGAGGACCACTTAATCAGTCCTTACGACATCTGACTCACATGCACAATACAATATAACAATGGAATCTAATGACTCACCTTTCCAGTAGGATTGGAGGATTGAGCTTGACGTCGATGACATCGCCTTGTGTGGGACTTGTGGCCCAGTAGAAGGTTTCACCTATGTAGGCCTTTACAAGGGTATACTTCTGGTAGGTCTTCAGGGAGGAAGCAAGAGTGGCAGCAGGATTCACATGGGCACGGTATAAACCTTGCTTGCCAAAGTCCTTGTCCTGAAACATAAACCACACAGTCGTGTTTTGTAGTTAATGAACATGTACACGCTATTATGAAAGATTTTGGGCTTGTACCTGAGTTGATGATGGCACCGTCTCCTACTGACAACAATAGGGTTCTTCTGTGTAATATTACTTTAATACATAATATCACTTCAACCTTTCAATTTTCAGTAAACTATGTTTTGAACCAATGATGGAATTATAACAAGAAGACAAAGTCATCAATATCCCCCGCAATGGCAAAATACTCTTGATGATTATGTCTACGAGGTATGATTATGTCAAATATTTAGGTGTGTATAGAAAAGTGGAAGGAGAGTATTGAAAGGTTTTTAAAGTTCTGCTCCAGAAAGGAGCACTATCACCAATTCCAAAACTACCAAAAAGGAACCAGTACACCACTAGACTAATCTATGTGTCAAGTTTGGTGAAGAAATAGTGAACGGTTTTAGAATTTAGCTCCGGAAAAGTGAACTACCACCAATTTCAGGCAAAGTCAACTTGTTGCCATGGAAAAGCCAAAAATATTTTATTCAAAATTTCAAAACTACCAAAAGGCACCAGTACAGCACCAGATCTATCTATGTGTCAAGTTTGGTGAAGAAATAGTGAACGGTTTTAGAGTTCTGCTCCGGAAAAGAGCACTACCACCAATTTCAGGCTAAGTCAAATTTGTTGCCATGGAAATGCCAAAAATATTTTATTCACAATTCCAAAACTACCAAAAGGCACCAGTACACCACCAGACCAATCTATGTGCCAAGTTTAGTGAAGAAATAGTGAACGGTTTTAGAGTTCACCTCCGGAAAAGAGCACAACCACCAATTTCAGGCTAAGTCAAATTTGTTGCCACGGTGCCATGGAAATGCCAAAAATGTTTTATTCAGAATTCCAAAACTACCAAAAGGCACCAGTACACCACCAGATCTATCTATGTGCCAAGTTTGGTAAAGAAATAGTGAACGGTTTTAGAGTTCTGCTCCGGAAAAGTGAACTACCACCAATTTCAGGCTAAGTCGAACTTTTGGCCATGGAAACGCAAAAAATGTTTTATTCAGAATTCCAAAACTACCAAAAGGCACCAGTACACCACCAGATCTATCTATGTGCCAAGTTTGGTGAAGAAATATTGAACAGTTTTAGAGTTCTGCTCCGGAAAAGACAAATGTGCACGGACGGACGCACGCACGCGCACGCATGGACGGAGTCCATTTTAATACCCCCGCAAAACGCGTTGCGGGGGATAACAAACTAATGGATATAATAAATTGTGTTTATTGTCCTGGCAATTGCTGTATATGTCAGTTAAATGTGCGTAACAAACTCGGGTTATAATGAACTATAATCAGCGGTCAACATAAACCTTAACATAAGGAATTTGGGTCTTAATTTTCCCATAACTATTCTAACTGACACTCTTTCACCAGAGTTATGAAGACTATTCTGTAGGACCTGTGGGATTGTGTGTTTGTTATATCGCATAACACAGCAATATCTTATATAGGACTTTTAGGACTTCAGTCCTGCCCCACAACGAAGCACATGTGATATATGTGGTCTCACCTTAGGCAAGTGAGTTTGTTAAAAATTGCCTCTGTTGGCAATGGGTACCCAGTGGGATAAAGTCATGTGACTATAACCCTCTAACGCCTAACAGGTAGCTTGGGTTATAGTTACATAGAAATAATAATCAGATTGTTTGGGTGCTTCGAGCATGCATTATGCATGGAGCAATGCATATGATAAACAGACTATTATCATTATTAAACCAGTCAACCAAATATCTCATCATGCAACCTATTCTCTAAACACTGTTGAGGACTTTTCCAAATGTTGTGTGGCCATGGTGGCCCTGTGTTCAATACAGTACCTTCAGTTTCTGCACTTTCCCCTTGAGAGATGATGTGATGCCAACATGCTGGAATAGAGACGGTTTGAATCTACGTCGCACTTGAAGCTTCATTCTGTTACAGTGTTTCTGTAAAAAAGAGAATGGATCAATTTATTCATTTTGTAACTGCTAAGACATATTTTTAATTGAGACAACTTATAATTTTCCAATTCATCTGAAGTGAACAATGTTTTATCGATTTTATTATAAAATATAAAAAAATATTTTTGGAATTCATACCACATGTCTGCTGTAAATTATATATTACTCCTCTGGAGCCATTCTGTGGTTATTGCAACCTTAAGAATCTTTCTTAAGGACACAAAGTATCTCCCGCTGTCTGCATTGCCCAGGCTTTATAGGCCACCATGATGAAGCAGGACAATAGTTAGCTGTGGTTTTAAACACATTTACTCACTCATCCCGTTTCACAAAGCCTTGTTTGTTAAACGGTTGTAAATCCTAATTCAACAAAGACATGAGATAGTACAAGTTACCTAAGTTTACGACACATGAAGATCTGCCTTAGAACTCATCTTCAGTAACCCATGCTTGTCTTAAGAGGCGACTAACGGGATGTCAGGCTCATTGACGTGGTTGCATAGATCGATGCTCATGCTGTCGATCACTGTATTGTCTGGTCCAGACTTGATTATTTATAGACCACCGCCATACAGCTGGAATTTTGCTGAGTAAAACTAAGTTTAGTCTGTAGAGTGAAATATATCGAGATGTGGTAACTCACATGATCCTTTTCAGGGCTGCACACCTTGACCTGCAGAAGATGGTCCAGGAGCCAGTCAATTGGCTTCTCCGCATAGAACATCAGAAAGAACTCAACCACAAGTGGGATGTCTGCTGACTTGAACATTTTTCCTTAAAACAACAACAGAGCTCACTCAATGCTTGAAATATTCTATGTTTGCCAAAGTATTAGAACAACAATGATCATGAAAGTATTCAACAACAAGTGTTTGCCACTAATAGACTGGTGTCCGCATGATCCACCAATGTAGGCTGTCACCAAATTTGAAGACACTGGGTACAACAGTGCATGAGATATTATGTTAACAAGAACCGGGACATACGTATGGACAGATGGATGCTGCTGAATACACAGTCCATCGTTCCGTATTGTGGCGGGGTCAATAAGGGTTGAATGAAAACAACTGATGCTTGATGAAAACATATAAGTTCAATGTTTATGTGTAGAAGGGTAAATGCTCAAATAAATGGTCACACAAAATCAACTTCCTTGATATCTAAATGTTTTATACAGTCTACCCCATGAAATCAATGCCCAGACAAAAAAACATTTTCTCATTTTGACAAGGTTACAAATGTACCCTGGTGTGTACAGGCTGAATAGTGATGAGGTGAGGTGAAATTGGGTTTTATAGTGCTAGCCCACTGAGATACCATGCCACAGTGAAGCATGAATACCCCACTCAGACACATTATACTGACTCCGAGCCGACCAGTCCTTGTTGTACCCATTAATGTCGAGTGCCAGGCAGGGACCAACAAGTACCATATTTTAACGTCCTTGGTATGACGCGGATGGGGATTGAACCTGCGACCTTCCGCTCTCTGGGTGGACGCTCTAACCACTACACCACGGAGGCGGTCGGCTGAATAGTGAATGTATTGAACAAGGAAGCTGATTACAAGCTAGAACCATAAACAGGAGCACTTTCAACAGAATAAAACATTCACACAGAATCAAAAAATAATTTGCAGAATGGGTACATTTAAAAAAAATTCAGAATGCCCAAAGAGAAAAAAAAACTTCCTGAGTGCCGTTCCACTAACCGATCTTAGCCCTATGCCAATCGTAAACCCCTAAAATCCCAATCTTAGCATGACGTTAAGATCGGCATACCATTCCACTAACCAATCTTACCCAAGTCAATCGTAAAGTTAAGATTCAAAGTCTAAGTTGCTCATGACCAACTTAGGATAGCTAAAATCAATCGCAGAGAAACCAAAATGGTGGCTTTCCTATTCTATGTGAAAAATAAGAGCGAGCATTTCACCGTGAGCGTCCCCTAAAATACCCCATGAAATGAATTTGTATATTTCTGTAATGTAAACAAACACTGCACTGAAGCCTTACATATGTCAGGCCAGTCTGACCACTGTCGTCATGGGAACACAATCGAGCAAGTCGGTGTAACGCATTTGTACAACAATATTACAACATCATAGTTAAGAATAGGGACACCCATGAAGTGAACAATGTTCTGAAACAAAAACCTACAAATATGTTTGATTTCACTGCGCTTATTTGGTGGAGGATTCTAAAGGCAGGCCGCGTGTTATTCAAGACCACTGACAGAATCTAGATACGTTATAGAGGATGCCTCGTCACGCCTTGTTTATTCTGATTGACAAGGTTCAGGCACATAATAAAAGCTCTGACACAATTGACATTTTGTAAGTCCAGACTTAAAACCTGTTCTCAGTATATTACTTATAAGCTCGGTTATAAATACTCTCGTGTAAATTATCTGTACATAGCGCTTTGAGCATGCCCCAGGATGTGGAATAGGCGCACTATAAATATGCATACAGTATATATTTATGTATATTATTATTATATTATGCCTGATACCCAGCGTTCACACACACTTGCACCTGAAACCAAGGTGCTCACTACCCTAATATTTTGCTCTAGTTTTTTTCTCCACGTTTACACTTGGTTGGAAAAATACCCATGAAGGCCCAAATTAGAATATTGAACTTCAATAACCCATGCTTGTCGTAAGAGGCCACTAACGGGATTGGGTGGTCAGGCTCGCTGACTTGGTTGACACATGTCATCGGTTCCCAACTGCGCAGATCGATCCTCATGCTGTTGATCACTGGATTGTCTGGTCCAGACTCGATTATTTATAGCTAAGATACATAGCGTTCACTAACATGAACGCTCATGTTAGTGAACGCTATGCATCTTAATTAAATAGATTATTTACAGATTGCCGCGATATAGCTTGACTATTGCTGAGTGCGGCGTAAATCTAAACTCACTCACTCACTCAATTGGTTCGTGAACTACTTCCATCATTTGCTAGACTTTGCAAAGGGAAATAAATCGTGCCTCGCTATCCTCTATCACTCTAACGAAAGAGTCTCCATCTAAGCTTGGATCGGATCGTAAGATCGGGACCGGCTACGATCGGCCTAAGATCGGTCAGTGAAACGGGTATAACTTTTAGCTAAGACGATTGTAAAATTGGCGTAACTTGCTAAGATTGATCTTAGTTAAGATCGGTTAGTGGAACGGCACCCTGGTCTTTTGGAGAACTTTGAGTTAAGATCAAATAAAAATTATATTATAAAGAAAATTATCCTGAGTACCTGATGCTCTGTTTTGTGTGATCTTTATTGAATGTGGTCAGTGTGTATACTAATCAAAATAGGTTGGTTGGTTTGTTTGTTGTTTAACACCAATATTCCATCTATATGGTGGCGGTCTATGAATAATCGAGTCTGGGCCAGAAAATCCGGTGACTGGCATCATGAGCATCTATCTGTGCAAATGGGATACATTGACATGTGTCAACCAAGTCAGCATCTGACAACCCGATCCTGTTGGTCGCCTCTTATGACAAGCATGGGTTGCTGAAGACCAATTTTAACCCGGATTTTCACGGGTCCTCAAAATGGTGTGAAGAACATATTAATATTCAAATTTCTCAAGTTAATCGGTCATGACATCATATGAAACAAGTGTTTGCCACTGATATGCTACTGATAATGTCCCCTGCCGCTAAAGAATGGAATATTTATAACACATTTACTCCTTTTTTGGGGGAGGGGTCACATACAAGATGCCTGAAATGACTGGTGTCTGCATAATCACCCAATGTAGGCTGTCAACACAATTGAAGACATTGGGTGCAATGTTTTATGAGATATCGCGTTAACAAGAGTTTGAAAAGTGGTCAAAGTGTCATGGTGACCTTGAAGATAAGGTCAAGGTCACCCAAATCAACTGGTGTCTGGGTAATCCCCCAATGTAGGCTGTCACCAAATTTGAAGACATTGGGTACAACAGTTCATGAGATATTGCGTTAACAAAAATCGGATGAACATACGGACGCCGCTGAATACATAGTCCCCCGTTCTACGTTGCTGCGGGGGACAAAAAAAAGTGGTCCTGAACATCTTTGGAGCAGTATATGGAATCTTTTCCTACATTTGCACAGAACACTATGGTACCCAACAAGGAATATGAATGTGTTACTATTTTCTTCTTTGTTTCAATATTCCAGCACCTACCTATAAATCCAAGGGCAGAGAACTCTAGTAGGAGCCAGTCGTCGGTTTTTGCTGATATGCAAATGACTTCATAATTGACAGGTACCCTGGTTTGGCCATGACATCATCCTCCAGCTGAATGAAAGTTCAAAAGTATATTACTTTCAATATCACCTTACGACAAAACAGATTAACATGGCTATGTTACAACCGGACAAATACTGATCATGCTGATGCGTAACATCTCTATTCAGGGTGGAAAACATACCTATGTATTTATCTGTACTAACAATAGGTCTTAAAGTGATATATACTTGTTGGTATTGATCCTAGTAGAAATAAACGAAAATGAGACAAATTATCCAGTTGTCTACCAGCTGAAAAATACCCATGCTTTGTTTATCATGCCACAAGTATTAATAAAGATGTACATAAGTTATATTCATTTAAAATTTCTATCTGGTAGACATCGTAAAAACACAAAATCAATTTGTTATAATTTGACATGTGATTCCAAACTGGAGTGTGATATGCCGTTTCATTTACATTACAACATAATTAAGCACAAATAACACGCAAACAGTCCTGCTGGTTTAATGTAAAAGGAAAGGTGAAAAAGGTGTGTCCGTTTGTACATGTCCAAACTTAGGCCGGTTTTGTAGGTATCCCACCGAGATACCATGCCGCAGTTTTACAAGGATACCAAAAATCAGCAAGCTGTGAATGGGTACCCAGTGGAGTGAGTGAGTGAGTGAGTTTAGTTTTACGCCGCACTCAGCAATATTCCAGCTATATGGCGGCGGTCTGTAAATAATCGAGTCTGGACCAGACAATCCAGTGATCAACAGCATGAGCATCGATCTGCACAATTGGGAACCGATGACATGTGTCAACCAAGTCAGCGAAACTGACCACCCGATCCCGTTAGTCGCCTCTTACGACAAGATAGTCGCCTTTTTATGGCAAGCACATGGGTTGCTGAAGACCTATTCTACCCCGGATCTTCACGGGTCGGGTACCCAGTGGAATAATGTGACAGTCAACAGTCTACCGCCTCACAGTCAGCTTGGTAACCAGGGCAAAATGTCTGTGCTTTGTGTGTAATCTATCCTTAATGGCTCTGAGCATCTCTGAGGTGAGATTAGGCACTGTTCAAATGTATTACAGTCGAACCCCGTTTACTCAGACCCCGTATATCCAGGAAGCCCGCCTTTCGGATGATTTTTAGGTGAAATGAAACTTGCCTTCAGTAATTGTACCTAGCTTTTCCGGGCTCAGATGGAGAATTTTCAAACCATTCCCATAGATTTCCATTGAAAAATGATCCAGTTATCCGGACGGAAAGATCTGTGCATATGTGCACATGTATGTTTCACGTCAGTATTGTTTACCGCACGAATAAAAATATTCATTGTTAATCTGTCGGCAGCCGTTTGATGTGAATTGATTAATTACTCATCAAAACACTAGGGAAACGTATATTTTAAGTTAGACAAATTATGCTGGTGACAAGCTGACCAGTGCTTGTTTCAATTCCCTTTATGACAACAATAGTAGTTATCACTGGTAAAAACGATAGCACCACCAATATTTAGCTGTCATTACAAATGCCCTATTCCGTACACATAAGTGGTAAGCCCTCATTCAGAGATGCATTATCCTTATTACAGCAAGCAACTTCAAAACATAACACCTATGAGTGAGTGAGTGAGTGAGTTTAGTTTTACGCCGCACTCAGCAATATTCCAGCTATATGGCGGCGGTCTGCAAATAATCGAGTCTGGACCAGACAATCCAGTGATCAACAGCATGAGCATCGATCTGCGCAATTGGGAACCGATGACATGTGTCAACCAAGTCAGCGAAACTGACCACCCGATCCCGTTAGTCGCCTCTTACGACAAGATAGTCGCCTTTTTATGGCAAGCACATGGGTTGCTGAAGACCTATTCTACCCCGGATCTTCACGGGTCTAACACCTATGAAACCTCAATCAGTGATTTACCTGAAAGAAACATGTTAAACGAGCCAACAAAACAGAAAAGATCATAAGAAGCAAATTTGCCAACTGAAACTAGGCAAACAAAACCTGTGCTAGTAGGAAGTTAGACACTGATGTAGTATTAAAATATGTATTTAGAGTAAAAATATTATTTTATACTCACACTATTTCCTTCTCTCTCCCTTAACCTGAGATACTGTTGAAACATTCTGTGTTATATTCCCCAAGAACAGTAAAAACATCTCACCTGAACACACCCACTCACCACTGCACCGGCCTCCTACATGACCAGTGTCTGTGACTCCCACTATTTTGGTAATTGCCGAATATTAAATAAACATACTGAAGAGAAGTGATTGTTGGTGGGAGTACTTTAGTGTATGAGTCAGGTTAAGTATAAAATATTATTTTTACTTTAAAAAATACATATTTTTTCTTATCCTGACTCATCATTTGCTTGAATCCATCAGTAGGCAGAGGGCAACCACATAATTTTGAATTCATGTACTGTTCATTAACCCCTAGGAAACTTCCAATCTTTCTGAATCTTAACCAAGATCCTGAATCTTGATGAAAAGGGGTACCACCTTCTTTCGAAACAAAAGAAGTAAATCATAAAGCTTTTGTAGATTTGTAAGACTTGCATAGAATGTGATTCCAGTTGGTCTTCGATGATCCATATCTTGAGGGTAGGTAGTAAACTTAACCTAACTGTATCATGTCACTCATGCTTGGATAGATCACGGGATGCATGGGTTCTTGGTCATTGGTTACATGACAGTAGCCTGACTTCCACGGGTCTCTGTGATTGTGAGTGTGCTAAAGAGACATGGAAACATCCTAGCCCTAAGAATGATCTTCTGGAAATACTATCGACTTGGGAGGTGAGGTGAAATTGGGTTTAACAACGTGCTTGAGAATATTTAGCTCATATGACGACGTGCATGCGTGTGTATGTGTATGTGTATGTGCAGGCTGCTTGTATTAGCCCAGACTTAGGCTGGTTTTATAGTGCTAGCCCACTGAGATACCACGCCACAGTGAAGCATGAATACCCCACTCAGACACATTATACTGACTCCGAGCTGACTAGTCCTTGTTGTACCCATTAATGCCGAGTGCCAGGTAGGCACCAAGAAGTACCATATTTTAACGTCTTTTGGTATGACGCGGTCGGGGATCGAACCCGCGACCTTCCGCTCTCCGGGCGGACACTCAAACCACTACACCACGGAGGCGGTCCTATCAACTCGTGCTAAATTCTTATCTTCTACCTGTAAGTCCTATACTTCATATTGCTCGTTAGTGACGGAGCCTAATACTATATCCCTGCTTCATGCTAAGCGCAACAGGGGATAATACCTAATAGGTATGTTGCATAAATGGCCTAAAGAGATAACCCAAGTCTAATTTTGTGAAAAAACTGCATGATTTTGATAAGATGCCTTTGATCATAAAACACAGAAATTTCCCCCCAACCTAGCATTTGGGCGAAAATGGAGAGAGTGACAGTTACTTCCTGGTCACAAGGAAGGCCGGTGCACATACACATTGGCAGGATGCATTCAGGTGAGATGTTTTTACTGTTTTGGGGGAAAATAACACAGAATGTTTCCACAGGATTTCAGGTTAAAGGAGAGAAGCAAATAGTATGAATCAGGAGAAGGAAAAATCTATGTTAAAACTAACATCTAAATATTAGCTCCCTCAAAACAATGAATTGATAAGGTAAAACAATTTAGGTCAAAACAAGAGAAGTATTAACCCTAAGGACTTACCATTCAGATATAAATTAGTCTTTAATTTCATTGTAGTAAATATCACTGCATGACATGGCATATCATGACATTAAATTAACTGTAGTAATATGTACCAGGTGTTCTTTTACTTTAACTAAGCAGTATTTTTCCTTACAATGCAAAATGAATACGAAAAAAAATACTATCCAACTAGAAAAACCTGTTTTAAAACAACAAAATTATCTGACCTGTTAGGCTGAAAACAAAAAGTGCAATGAAAACACAACACTATTTGCATGACAAAGTAAGTCAAGGGAAAAAGTATAAAACTCAAAAGTGAAATATTATGAGTAGCAGATCTGTGAGGGAGTTAGTAGTTCCATGACATAAAATACTACAAACGTGATTTAAGTGAGGGTTGATGTCACTGACTGAATCCCCCAGAATTACGAGTTACCCTTAATTCTGCTTCATAGTTCCATGTGACTGGAAAACAAATAGTGAACATGCTACTAAAACAACAAGGGTATTCAAAACATCACACAAGAGAGAACAGGGAGGGTCACTTCTATGATTTTTATACTAATTAGCTTGCAAGGGTCCAAATAATAAAAAGCTTGTTAGTCTGAATATGTTTTTATTTTGGTTGATCAGCAGGATAAACAGACTAACATGTGTAGTATTCCACAGTAACCATGGAAACCTGCAGAGACAAGTTTTCACATTTGGTAGAATGGTTTGTTGTTATCAGACGTTTGTGGAAGCAGAGACAATAGTATGAAAAGTTTAATTTAGTTTAAGTTAGCTTTAAATTTACGTAGGGTAGCCAAGTGCATAAAGGATTTGTTTGACAGGCTCAAGACATTGGTTTAATTCCCCATGTGGATCCATTGTGTCAAGCCTATTTCTGGTGTCCCTTGTCATCATATTGTGGAATACAGCTAAAGGTCACACTCATTTCAAATATTAAATAGGTTGGCATATTTTGGGGGGAAAAGCTTACAAAGAGGAATTGTAATCCGCAGTTTGTTATAGTTTGAATTGTAGAATGAGTATTGGAGGTTTCAAGTTTCTCCCAATATATTGTGATACACAAGCCGTATTGCTATACGCATCACAATATATTTATAATTCTAAATTTTGAACTCAGAAGCAATGAGAAATATTGTTGCATGAATTGAAGTTCATAAACAGAACAATAACCAAGATGCTGGTGATAATGACCAACCACACCGCCATCTTTGTGACCCATATGTTTTTGACAGAAGGGTAGGATTGCGCATGCACATAAGGGAGGTAACTTTGTATCCTGGCTGACTTGCATATTGGAATTACAGAAACATTTGAAGGTGTATAGCTTTAAACACATAAATCACTATTTGAAATCACATCATACACCAAACATTCAAAAGTATTATAGTGATACATATCATGGAAAGAATGAACATCAGTAAACTGATATACTGATAACACTGCCTAATAAGTCAATATTTCAGAAATGTAAAAAAACCACCACCCCCCCAAAAAAAACCACACTGATTAAGCTAGTGTGTATGTGCATAGAGGAAAAAACAATTCCCCAATTCATTCCAATATATTAACTTATTTAGAAAGTCAGTTAAAGCACTCCTGAAAGGAAACGAAATATATAATGATTTCTTAGTCCAGCATGTTGAGCCTTTTTACTGTGGAAGTTTCAATTAGAGGATAGATTTGTTTCCCAATTCCTTGTGGAAATTATTTTACAAAATCAGAGGTACAGATAAGCTGCGTATCTGCATAAATTACACAAATATTTATGTGAAAACTCAATTCCTATTAAATCTATTGCATACAAGTACGCTTGAATTTTTGCAAGTACTCTATAAATTTGATCTTACATACGTACATACAAAAATGTCAAATCTTAGCTTGTGTACCAGTGGATAAATAAAATAACTGAGGTATTTTGAGAAGTTCTATTTCAACAATTGAACTTGGCAACTTGCTGTCTTTCTTATAGCTTCTCATATAACAAATGCTTAAACCAACATTTAAACTTTATTATATTTTTACAGTTGACAGAAAATGGCAAAATACCCAATTGAGTTTAAGTGAGGTGGGTACAATTTATTAGGTTACTCACAGGAAAATTAGGACACCCACTTGAGATGAACACAAGCAAGTACATCACTCAATGATCAAAAAAGTTATCTGTAGCTCTGCAGGATGTAACTTTAATTGGTGCCAAATTATCCATTTGGATCTTGAAAGGTTTCCACATGCCTGTTCTCCTATGATGAAGACTTGTGATAAACTAGTATGTGTCACACATTACCTGTTCTCCTATGATGAAGACTTGTGATAAACTAGTATGTGTCACACATTACCTGTTATTAAAAACAGGATTTCATTACTTACTTACATATGTCTTCATTACTTAAGACATTTATTCATCTGTTCAAGAAAAGATGAAATTTTAAAAAAGTTCCATAAAAAATAAGCAGTTCCTTCTATTTATTCCACTACAGTTGATATAAATCCTTGTCAGTGCTTATCTTGATATTATTTTGAAAATTATTTGAATAGAAGTGTGCTAAAATTCTGCATTCTGTCGCATAATTTAAATTTGTAAATACAGTGTTACGTGAAAGATAAACTGTTCCATATGTACAAATGTATGATAAGTGTGAAGATGAATATCACTTTCTGTTAGTTTGCCCAGAATATAGCATCAGCAGTGTTGCAAATGTACACCAAAAGAAATATGCCAAAGTGAACTAGAATGGAAGTGAATTTAATGTATCAAATTGAGAAAATTAACAATTATTTTGTATTATCCTTTGTGAATATGAATATCCTTTGTGTAAATTATCCACACAAACATTTTGAATGCTAACATAATAATTAGGGCCATGTGGCCTCCAATACTGAATTAAGAAATCTGAATCTGAATCTGAATCTGAATCTGTAATCTATATTGGAAACTGATGCAAACAGATTTGTAAGTTTGCATGTTAACTGACAACTCACATTCAGGAAGATTATACATTGTGCTATATTTGAAGCAATAGGCAATAAGTAACAGGCTATATTTTGATGCAGTAGTAAACAAATACTGAAAATTAGACAATGAATGTCTCCACTGTATGTATTATTACTATAAGGTCCAGAAAGGGCACCTGCTGAGTGTGTGTGCAGCTGAGGGGCTAATGACATACCTGCACATAGTAAACTCCCCTGCTCCTGGCATATAGCATTAGGAATGAGTAGTCCAGGTTCTGCTTTGTTCTCCATCTGCAACATATCAAGACAGTTGTGGTGACTGAGTGAGTTTAGTTTTACAACGCTTTTAGCAAATATTCCAGCAATATCATGGCGGGGAAAACCAGAAATGGGCTTAACACATTGTACCCCTGTGGGGAATCGAACCTGGGGTCTTTGGCATGACAAGTGAACGCTTTAACCACTGGACTACCCCAACGCCCCCTTCTTTCAGTAGATTATGACATTAATACACATCAGTTTCGTAAATCATCATAGGAGGACAATCTTTTGTTAGACTCAGTAATACCTTGAGCACCAAATACTTTCAATATTTGATTTGTCGGTTTGTTTGTTGCTTAACATTGTTTCAATAATATTCCAGCTATGATAGCAAAGTGTAGATAATTGGACCAGGCTATCCAGTAGATGATATCATGAGTGAGTGAGTATAGTTTTACGCCGCACTCAGCAATATTCCAGCTATAAGGAGGCGGTCCGTAAATAATCGAGCCTGGACCAGACAATCCAGATATCATGACATTTATACACTGGTTCTCACCATGTTCACTAATATGGACATTTATACACTGGTTCTCACCATGTTCACTAATATGGACATTTATACATTGGTTCTCTCCATGTTCACTGATATGGACATTTATACACTGGTTTTCGCTACGTGCACTGATATGGACATTTATACACTGGTTCTCACCATGTTCACTAATATGGACATTTATACACTGGTTCTCACCATGTTCACTAATATGGACATTTATATGCCAGTGGAATAATTACACCATGTATCATAGAGGCATTAACCACAAATTGTAGGTACAATATTTCCTCTGTTGGATGCCCTGGTGCAATTTATTTTGCATAAGTCATCTAACTGGCATCTATTAAAGGCCCCGAGGTAATCTTGATAGGTATAAACGTGATGTAATCACCTGATTCTTTCCTTGGAATCACCAAAAGTTTCTTTTAAATGATCTAGATCTGGGTAGAACCCTGATGGTGGAGCAATGACTTCCAACAACCCACTGTCTAGATATTCTGGGAATCTGAAAATGAAATGATATAACCTTGATAAAAAAATAAACAAAATACTCTACAAGACATGTCTTGTTCGCGAGATGTCTCACTAAACATTCACTCCTTGATATAGGATAGGTCACCCCAGGAAAATATTTCCTAAAAAACCTCATCAAAAACATTTCATTTTCACTCAAATAGTGGTCAAGCTTGTAAAGGAGCTTCAGGACCTTGGTGCCTTTGTACAAAGCGATATTATCGCTAGATGGCCGTAACTCCCATACCTTCACATAGACTTGAGGTGGCCTTAGCGCTAAGGTCGTTCTGTACAACAGCACCCTTGACTTCAATAGTATTTCTAAAAATCATATTTGGATCAATCCTAGTCTTTTACATAAAGCTGAAGTGTGAGGACTTTCTAATTCAAACATTCTCTTAAAACTACAAATGAAGGAAACTACTTATGTTACAGGAAACACATCAACAAATAGTCAAGTTGAATCTCTAAATCTCTATATAATCTGATAAGTCCTATTGCCAATTAATATTGAACATTACATGCTACTCTTAGAACATTATCATGTTTTCATTATACATCACATAATCTTTAATCAGAATGTGTTCGAATAAAATTCAAATAGATATAGAAATCTGATAACATTATGACATATAGTGAGTGAGCAAGTTTAGTTTTACGTCGCACTCAGCAATATTCCAGCTATATGGCGGTGGTCTGTAAAAAATTGAGTCTGGACCAGACAATCCAGTGATCTTATCACATATAAATAATTGAGGATGTATTTACTTGTGTTTTCATGAGAATACATGGCATACAAATTTAAGAAAAATAAAATATACCCTCATGTATATCATATACATCTCACTTTACAACTATTCAAATCTCAATTGTTAATAAAAAGTAGGAATACTGTTTAAACATTGCTATGTTTTAGTACCAGGCTTTATTATCAAGAAGTAAGTTCAAACATGACAAATATTATATAGTAGTTCCTTTTCCATGTAGATACAAGTACAGAGTGCAAGGATTTCCCAGATCTTATCTGTCTCTGATGTTTATCAAAGAACCTCGTGTATCATGCTACACAGTCGTGTGATGCAATCAGTGTTCAGCCAATCATAACTTGTGTTGCCCTGAGGCAAGGCACAAGATCACTTTGTTGTTACTTACTGTTCCTGGATTTCTCCAGCAACTTTCTCCACGAATGTTGTGTCCCAAGGCTGAAAAAAGAAAACATGCATATCTTATGTTTTCTTCATAGATTACCTTAGGTAAAGAAGCTCACCTTCATTTATCAGATATTTTAACACTTGAATAAGGAAGTGTGTTTTGTTTTAAATCATATCCAGTGTAGGAATATCAATAGGAGTATCAATGTTGTATTTCAAGCTTATTTAATCATTAACAGGGCTACTCAGGCTAACAGTGCCCATAGTTTTATTTTGTTTATATAAAAAATAACTCAGAGTATAATAACAGAATGCAGTACACTTATTACCTCCATAATAATTTTTACAGAAACAAATCGCTATTTTCAAACTGAAAATGGACCACAGTGAGATTGAAGATTCAGAACTTCTACATGTGCTTCATTTGGAGTGAGTGAGTTTAGTTTTACGCTGCTTTTAGCAATATTCCAGGAACATGATGGTGGGAGACACCAGAAATGGGCTTCACACATTGTACCCATGTAGGGAATCAATCCCAGATCTTCAGTGTGACGAGCGAACATTTTAACCACTGCCCCACCACCACTGCTCAATTTGGAGCAATAGCATTGCTGTAAAGGCTTGGCAGAAAAGAAACAAATATATTTGGTATTGGGACTGTGAGACAGAAAAACAGTGGATGTTGCATAGGAATTTATCAAAGACATAGACCACTGTTGCACCTGTTGAACTTGAATATTTGTGTCCTGTTTCACAAGGCGATGATCAGAGAGTGTTGTGAATGGGAGAAACGATCGCTTAACGGAACTAGCTCCCCACATCATACCACTGGGAATTCCAAAAAAGTTTACATCAAAGACTTGAATCACTTTGGTTGTATTTCCTACAACAATAAGCTGACATACGATGAGAGGGTGAAAGAGTGCACCTTCCAATAATATCACTGTACGTCAGCTTAATGTTTGAGGAAAGCAGTATGTGATAAAGGTCACAGCCATTTACACCTTTGGTGAAACCCATGAGAAACCCATGTAAAACCCATGAGCCTGGGTATGGTTATGACAAATCTTGAAAATAATTAGGGCAAACTTAGATGTCTGAGCCAGGGCAAAACAGACATACAGTTAAAAGTATTGTTAGATTTGACTCATGCGATCAAAGTTGCCACAGAAACACTGTACCTACCTCTGCTAAAGAGACAATGACAAGGCACTCATCTTTCTCCGCTCAAAGAAAATGACAAGGAGATTTAGTTACACCTCATTCACTTAGTCACAGTTACTACGGAAACACTGTACCTACCTCTGCTACGAAGACAATGATCAGGCAGTCATCTTTCTCCTCTGGGTTGAGTTCATTGACAAGGGACCGTAATGTCTGTGTGAGGTAGCTAATCTTGTCACGTTTGATTGTTGGAACACCTATCACTATGGAAACTGAAAGACAAAAACGTGGGTTGTGATGTACTGAATAAGTGAAAAGATCTTCAATAGGGTGAAGGACTTCCTTAATTTGTTTGTTGTTTGTTGTAAGGCTTTACTCAGCAATATTCCAGGTACATTGGTGGCAGTCTGTAAATAATCAAGTCTGGACCAGACAATCCAGTGATTAACATCATGAGCATCGTTCTACATAATTGGAATATGATGATGTGTGTCAACTAAGTCAGCGAGTCTGACCACCTGATCCCGTTAGTTGCCTATTACGACAAGCATGTTGTCCTGAAGACGATGCTTTTCTAACCAAGATCATTTCTCAATCCCCCAAAATGTCCACTTATCAGACCTTAAGAGCAAACTAATCATCAATAAGTGACAACAACGGTTTCTTTAATCACTGCTTTTCTATGACAACAAACAAGATGATATATGGTTCCGTCTCCTATTCTCGCGGTAAACACGTTTTCTGCCGATGCGTGACACCGAGCGGCTGTTAATCTTGCCAACCGGTAACTAGGAAGTGGCCCAAGTCTGTGAGTCTTGAAAATATTGCAATGTCATGAATAGTGGTCAGTTTATACCAACTTGGGCATATCATAACTTTTTCCCACCCTTTCAGACAGGATTGTTCTTCCATACACTCCGTAACCTTACTTCTTCGTTATACCGCAAGAATGGGAGAAGCCTCATTTTGTCAATGGCGGATGGCATTGTTTATAACCGGGCTCACGAGTGGTAATTCACCTGATGGATCTAGCAGCTGATAGATGCAGATGTTAAAGGTAAAGGCACTTCATGTAAAAACAACAAGCATTCATACGATAAGAATTGTTTGCGTTGTTTTTTCAGCCGAAAACTGTAAGTACCGCGAGAATAGGAAACGCCTTCCTAAGAGGGGACATCTCTTTGATAATTAATATGGACTGATAATTTACGAATTTCATACTTAAATCGCAAGGAACATTAAGGTCAGAGTTTAAAGGATCAGATGAGTGGATCTTTCCCAACAATGATTACAACAGATCCCTGGTCGTCATTTTCAGTCCAAAGCCTGCAGCAAATGTAGGCAAAATCCTGAAATTGGAACCAAAGATACTAAACTTCAGTCCATACACATTTTAATCGAAAATTTGATCATGGTGAAGCTTCCACTGATGTTAAGCAATTTGATATTTTTGCATATAATTTGGGCTAAAAAGCAGGTTTTTATTCCTCCAATTTGCAAACCATCTGTGCTTTATCTTAAAACCTAGATAAATCATGGCTTAATGGCATACAACATTTGAATTCAGTATTGATGGAATACAACTGGAACCATAGATGTCTAACAGCAAACAAATCTGTTGATTTGGCATTGGTTCAGTTTTGACTAAACCATGAGTAATGAATCAGAGAAGTGAGAAATGGACCTTGGACAATGCTAAATCAACACTTTATATCAAGTAGGCAAACATTTGGGAGTTTGACATCAGCTAGAAAGCATCAGCACTTGCATTATCAACTTAAATAAAATGCTATTGTACTATATCACCACATTCTATCTCAATAACAATACAAACAATGTCAAGCTAGGAAAGCTAGGAAAATATCAATAACCATTAGTGTGTGAATTTTCTGTATAAGGATTTTCAGTTTTTATCTTACAAATGCAAATCCACTATTTACTTGGAGATTTGTGTTTTGGGCTACATCAAATGCTGCAGTTTACATCATGCAGAATATAAAGCTTTGATAGACCAAACCTATTAGCAAGTATTGATACCATCATATTAACTCTTGAAATGCAAGCAAAACAGCCTTTTGTTAGAAATTGATTCCTGGAATTCTGACCATGGATCATAAATTGACATCATAGGATATCAGGTCAAATTGGTTACCTTCCCTAAAGCTGACTGACTGACTGAGTTTGGTTTTACGCCGCTTTTAGCAATATTCCAGCAACATCACGGCAGGGGACACCAGAAATGGGCTTCACACAATGTACCATGTGGGGATTCGAACCCAGGTCTTCGGCTTGACGAGTCAACGCTTTTACCACTAGGCTACCCCACCGCCCCCCTTCCCTTAAGGAATTTCCTACAGTACAACATACTTAACAACACACTGGTCCTATCATTGCTCCTCATCACCCCTTCAGGGTTATTTCCAATTTCCTATCATTTGATCAATGTCTTGATGCTGCGATGGGAAACAACAGGGGTAACCTGAGCTGGCCATCCAAACCATGCCAGGGCTTAATTTCAGTAACAGGTCAGGGGAAGTCATACAGCAACACTCATCTGGTTCTGATACCTTATACGCTAAGCTTGACTAATGCTTAGTCTCTGAATATGTGTAAGTTTGACAGAATTGTTTTTATTCCTTTTCAACTGAAAAGGAGCCCCAATGGGATGGGAGATTCACTTCAGGTAATCGAGACTTGCTTCATTTAGGGCTTTAGCACTCCAGATTCCAGAAAGGGCTAGACAGAAAAACAAACACTTTTTTAACTGAAAAGGAGCCCCAACAGGATGGGAGATTCACCCCAGGCAATCTAGACTTGCTTCATTTAGAGCTTTAGCACTCAAAAAGGGCTAGACAGAAAGGCAAATAATGTGGTCAGGGACTGAGAGACAGTCTAACTCTAAGCTAACAAGACTTTGAAATCAATATCAAAAAGGGTGTGGTATATTACATATTGCCTGCATTATGATGGTAACAATATATGGCATTGTTGATGTAATATTGCAATATGGATTACAGCGAAATGTCAGTGTATGAAATCATTTTGAAAAATAGCCAGGCTAAATGTTCTAATTTGTCTATTTAAATGGCAAAATTAAACAAAAACTTCAAAAAATTGCCAGCCCAGGCCAAAAGTTACCAGGTTATAGGCTGTCGGGCAGATCTTATTTCATACACTGGAAATGTGTATATATAGTGTTGTGAGCAAAACTATTTAGCACAAATGAACATACTTTTGTCATATGTGTTTCCCATGACACTAGACTTAAACAACTTTGTTTAATGTTTATTTCATTATTCATTCTTAATAATATACAGCATGAACAGATTAAAACGAAATAATATCTGAAGAATACTTCCACTGAACAATTAAACGGACATTAAGTTGGCTGTGTTTAGAAGGAACAAATTCAACCAACATAAATTCTTTCAATTTGGGCGAGTGAATAAAGTATCAGCAAAATGTAGCTGTTTAATCCATTACCATGGAAACGTAAGAAATAACATGATTCATGAAGTCAGATTAAAATACAGGATCACTTGGTTGATAACGGTGTTAGTATCTGCACTGAAACGTCGCTTTTATTGCAATGAAGAAGTTGACTATCTATAGAACTTGGTTTTCCTTCATCTTAACAACTTCTGAATATGCCTCTCAAAGAAGTAAAATAATGATAATTAATTTGAATCAGTTGAGCTTAACTTCACATTTGAAACCAAATGCCGTGTGATTCATTTCCAAAGTCCAAATATAAAATCTAAATGAAAAAATGTAACTTAATAATTCACTGAATAAAATACTATTCATTGAACAAAGAATCCACTCCTTGACAAAGTATCCATCCTACTGTATATGCATCTGCCAATCTAAACATCAATGTGTTAAACAAATAATCCACATCTCAATGGTAAATAAATATCGTATCAACACTGTCTCTTGTACCAGTTATGTAGGGAGTCAAATATTTCTCATTAAGTCCAATGTCAATATGAACAAACAATCACCTATGCTTGGCATTTGTGACAAATAAATTAGTCTTGCCAATTTTCTATATGATTGATAGGAAATGAAAGTATATTCAAATGTACAGGCACTTGGGACAGAAATGATCATCGCTGTTTACCACAACAAACTGCTTGTATCCAAGAATTAAAATACATGTAATGAAAATGTTTCTTATCAAACAGTGGAATCTATTTCTGTAGTGTACTGTACGAACATATGATTATGATTATCCAATGTCATTCAGAAATACAAGAACAATGTTAACACACATTGCTCACTCTCTTTTATTCAATTCAGTGAAACGCCAAAGATATTAAACAATCAACATAGCCACAAAACAATTGGCACTATATGATAAATTGGGCAGTTTATTCAATACAGTGTTAATATGCTGTTTCTAAAGCTACTTCAATGGGTGAAATTTCACTAAAAACCCATGATTTTAAGAATGACATTGATTATGTGATAAAGAGATTATCACCCTTGTGTTTCTGAACTGGAAATATCATATATTACGGGAAAAGGTGTCAACAATTCAGTGAATCAGTTCTGATGGATGTCCAAATGAATTACTTCCTGTTAAACTGGATAATGTCATGTATCATTTTGATTGACCTGAACTTTTAAAATTATAAATAACACAATAGCATGAGTTCTGAGAGTACTGGAACATTATCAGCAGCAACTGTTCATGCTCTTTGCACCTAAATATATCCATCAGATCTATGTAACAGTAACTTTTGCCTCCTATCTGTCATGTTTATTAATAAGTTAGACATGCCAAGCATCACTAAGACCCTGAGCTGTGAGTGAAAATGCTGAATAACCAACACCAATTGCCGCAGTACTTCCTACCAGTTATCAGATTCTACTTCTCCCATGCAATGTTCATTAGTTTATTTCTAAAACAACATATGATATGTACACAAAACTGGTACAAAACTGATAAGATTAAATTCAAAAAAATTCTAACATTTTTTTTCAATGCTTCACACAAGATAATGAATCACCTTAATTCAAAGGCTCTGTGGTCCAATACATATAAGCAATGACAGATAATGATAAATACTGGCCATAACCTTTTTTTTTTGAAAAATAACCAAAGGACATGTTTGTAAAAATATTTTCAGAATTTAAAAGTGCATCAGTTTGAATTTTGTTGGAGTCTGATTATTTTTTTTTTACTCAGCACTAATTATTATGACTCACAGAAGTTTGTTTAAGACCATCCATTAACAATTCATATTAACAATTAAAATTAAAATTAAAATTAAAATTAAAATTAAAATTAAAATTAAAACATAGATACATTTTATCCTATATCAACATGAACAACACTTTTTAACAAAAATAATTTACAGTTATTTCATCTTATATTTAAGCAGTTTAGAAGAAGGGAATCTTTGGTTACTAATTTCCTTGTTCATTTTAACAGTATTGCTAGTTATGAAAATTATATATTGATAAGAAGTTAGAACATTGTTCATTATTTTATGAGATAAGAGATATGACTACACTAATATACACGTAATTATCTTATATATAACCAATAACCATTTATGACAAACATTTTCTAACACATTTAAAACCTTTATCACAAAAGTGTGACTTGTACTGGTATAATTTTATCTTTTTGGACACTGCAGGATATCGACATCTCAAAATAAGCTTCTGTCTCTGCTCCCTGCTGAGAGATTTTTCTTCTTCATACATGTTGAACAGTTGGAGACTGTCAAAACATTTCTATTTATTACATGCAGTATCAACAAGACATAAAGCCCATTGTATATATTCATATATCACCCATATTGGCAGTAGTTTGTTGTTTACTATTGCTCTCTTATTCTTGGTTTAAACATATTGTCCAAAACACAACGGGATTAGGCACAAGTGCACCACTTATGATCGCCTTCTCCCTCTTGTTCTTATGGGACCCTGAACAATAATATGATTATCTTACAGTGTCAAGCATCTTAAAGTACTGACTGACTGAGTTTGGTTTTACTCCGCTTTTAGCAATTTTCCAGCAATATTCCAGCAATATCACCGTGGGGGGACACCAGAAATGGGCTTAACACAATGTACCATGTGGGGATTCGAACCCGGGTCATGATATTGGTAGACTGCCCTTCATCCAGTGGTCTGAAGCCTAGGTCTTGTAAAATTCAGGTTGATTTGGTAAGTTAAGAAACATCTGTCCACAAAATATAATAAAACTGCAATGAAATTATGTTGATGTCATGGAACCCAGTAGTGTAGACAGATGCTTGTGATGTCAATCATAAGTATTTTCACAACACTGTCATACAGCTGGAAAATAGAGTGAGGCAGTAAAAACATGGTCCTATGTAGGACAGCATGGTATTACAGGGCTCGATTTACAAGATGTTAACCTACTTGCACCAGGTGCAACCGGATATAAAAACCTAGTTGCACCAGCCAAATTCCAGCTGCACTGCTCTTATTGCAATATGTAATGAAAGAAATATGCTATTGAATTATTCAAAGTTTAGAAGAAAAATGAGCTGACATAATTATGCTTATAATGTTATATTTATTGTTGATTTAATTCTAAACAATTGACTTGCACCTGGTGCAAGTTAGACAAATAACTAGGTACCTGTATATTGAAATACAGCTTCCAAACAATACATATTGCAATGTTATTTCTCAGACCTGGTATACAGGATAATAAAATATATGAAGTTTTCCATTGTAATTATTGACAAAACTGCATATTTTACATACAATAAATTTCATGGAGAAGATACAACACCTCAAAATCAAATCTAAATTCAAGATTTCTGTTATCACAATCAACTCAGTTATTGCTATGGCTTAAGTATGTAGAAAATAGTCTCTGCATGTATAATCAATGTCACTCACTGTCATACACTGAAGCTCCCAATAAATATTGTGATATGTATCAGAATACAGGTACAAGAATCGCAATATATTGCAGTACAATTTATTTGTCATTATAGAACCCTGGTCCTATGTTTTCTATCCCCAAGTTTGCTTTGTCACACGTCTATCATCTGTGATCAGGTTCACTGGCCTTGTTGATGTAGATTGCTGGGTCTACTGTCTGATGTGAGAACCCAAGGAGGCTGGGTCTACTGTCTGATGTGAGAAACCAAGGAGGCCTGGGTCTACTGTCTGATGTGAGAAACCACAGAGGCCTGGGTCTACTGTCTGATGTGAGAAACCAAGGAGGCCTGGGTCTACTGTCTGATGTGAGAAACCAAGGAGGCCTGTCTACTGTCTACTGTCTGATGTCTGAGAAACCAGGAGGCCTAGGTCTACTGTCTGATGTGAGAAACCACAGAGGCCTGGGTCTACTGTCTGATGTGAGAAACCAAGGAGGCCTAGGTCTACTGTCTGATGTGAGAAACCAAGGAGGCCTGGGTCTACTGTCTGATGTGAGAAACCACAGGAGGCCTGGGTCTACTGTCTGATGTGAGAAACCAAGGAGGCCTGGGTCTACTGTCTGATGTGAGAAACCAAGGAGGCCTGGGTCTACTGTCTGATGTGAGAAACCAAGGAGGCTGGGTCTACTGTCTGATGTGAGAAACCAAGGAGGCCTGGGTCTACTGTCTGATGTGAGAAACCCAAGGAGTGAGAAACCAAGGAGGCCTGGGTCTACTGTCTGATGTGAGAAACCAAGGAGGCCTGGGTCTACTGTCTGATGTGAGAAACCACAAGGAGGGAGGCCTGAGGAGTCTGACTGTCTGATGTGAGAAACCAAGGAGGCCTGGGTCTACTGTCTGATGTGAGAAACCACGGAGGCCTGGGTCTACTGTCTGAGCCTGGGTCTACTGTCTGATGGAAACCAAGGAGGCCTGGGTCTACTGTCTGATGTGAGAAACCACGGAGGCCTGGGTCTACTGTCTGATGTGAGAAACCAAGGAGGCCTGGGTCTACTGTCTGATGTGAGAAACCAAGGAGGCCTGGGTCTACTGTCTGATGTGAGAAACCACGGAGGCCTGGGTCTACTGTCTGATGTGAGAAACCAAGGAGGCCTGGGTCTACTGTCTGATGTGAGAAACCAAGGAGGCCTGGGTCTACTGTCTGGTGAGAAACCCTGGGTCTACTGTCTGATGTGAGAAACCAAGGAGGCCTGGGTCTACTGTCTGATGTGAGAAACCAAGGAGGCCTGGGTCTACTGTCTGATGTGAGAAACCCAGGAGGCCTGGGTCTACTGTCTGATGTGAGAAACCAGGAGGCCTGGGTCTACTGTCTGATGTGAGAAACCAAGGAGGCCTGGGTCTACTGTCTGATGTGAGAAACCAAGGCCTGGGTCTACTGTCTGATGTGAAACCAGGAGGCCTGGGTCTACTGTCTGATGTGAGAAACCAAGGAGGCCTGGGTCTACTGTCTGATGTGAGAAACCAAGGAGGCCTGGGTCTACTGTCTGATGTGAGAAACCAAGGGAGGCCTGGGTCTACTGTCTGATGAGAAACCCAAGGAGGCCTGGGTCTACTGTCTGATGTGAGAAACCAAGGAGGCCTGGGTCTACTGTCTGATGTGAGAAACCAAGGAGGCCTGGGTCTACTGTCTGATGTGAGAACCCAAGGAGGCCTGGGTCTACTGTCTGATGTGAGAAACCAAGGAGGCCTGGGTCTACTGTCTGATGTGAGAAACCACAGAGGCCTGGGTCTACTGTCTGATGTGAGAAACCAAGGAGGCCTGGGTCTACTGTCTGATGTGAGAAACCACGGAGGCCTGGGTCTACTGTCTGATGTGAGAAACCACGGAGGCCTGGGTCTACTGTCTGATGTGAGAAACCACGGAGGCCTGGGTCTACTGTCTGATGTGAGAAACCAAGGAGGCCTGGGTCTACTGTCTGATGTGAGAAACCAAGGAGGCTGGGTCTACTGTCTGATGTGAGAAACCAAGGAGGCCGGGTCTACTGTCTGATGTGAGAACCCAAGAAGGTTTGGGTCTTCTGTGTGTGTATGATGACCCTTGAGGAGAGATTATTGTGATGTGATCGCAAGACAACAAATTCATATGCATAAAGGAAACTAACTTACCACCATGTCTCCCATTTGTGAGACGAAATGCTGGCCGCATGCGCTCAGGGCGACCCACAAGGTATGGCAGATATGTGAAGATACTAGGCAAGTGGATGGTATCTTGTCCCGGACCAATACCACTTAGGTTTCTCAAGTAATCATTGACGTTGTGTGGAACACCTCCCATTGAAGACCTGAAGTCAGATTGAAAGCTTATTTGTAAAGTAATCATTGACGTTGTGTGCAACACCTCCATTGAAGACCTGAAGTCAGATTGAAAGCTTAAATTCTCAAGAAAACATTGATGTTGTTTTGAAGATGATATACTGAATATCTAAAGTAAGATTGAAAGCGTAAACCCAGGGGTGGAAATAACCCATTGCCTGTCGTCCGAGTCCAGTGTTTTTTTCTGTCGGACAAGCAAATTTGTATATCACACTGTACCGGTGTCCAGTTGACTTTCCAATGCTATTTATGTTGTTTATTTTTAAAAATCAACAAGAAAACGGCCGGTATTGTGGAAATATTATCAGGGCAAGTGATTTTATATGTGCCACTATTCTGAGTACACTAGCAATTTTAAAGTTATTTCCACCCCTGAAACCAAAATAAAAATGAATGAGTGAAGTATGGGCTTATTGCCACATCAATGTCAGCCATATTATACCCTATGCCAAGTTTATGCCGATCACAATTTATTCTCATCATCATGACCTATGAAAAATCATAAGCAGACTTTGGTATATTGTTGGATAATATTTACACATGAAACAGTTTGAAAAGAACTGTTGAGGTGTCCCACAGTTTAACTACTTCGATTGTAAAACTGATATGTTGACACATAATATCCAAACTAAAACTAAAGCAACTTGTAATGACTCAAAGTATGACAGTTATGATATACATGATAAAGGTATCCATTCCCTGATAATTAAGGTTCATTCCCAGATATCAATATAGGTAATCTGATCGAGTTAATGTAAATACTGGTGAACTGGTGCAACCTGACAATCAATTCACACATGGCTTAGCCAAACAATACTGAAAAAAAGTTACATGCAATTGATAGAATAGATTAAAAACGTAAGTCCAGCTATACAAGGACATTTTCTATACCACATAACAGAATAAATTAAATATGATGCATGATTTCAAAATGAATTGATATGCTTTTTAGATGATAAATGAAATTTGTTTTTTTAGGTTAAATTATTAATTATATGGGTGCAATTGGGTACGCAATTTTGCTCATAGTCTTAATTTTCATATTTGTTACCAATCGTAACTGTTTTGAGCCTAATTGTGAGACTAACACTTATTAAGAAAAAATTAGTTTGTATTTGTGTTTGGGGGTAAATGGGTAACTGTATCTCTGGTGCTTGTATGTGTCTGTATTCAAATGAAAGTGAAGGGAAAAACAAGCTTAAAGCATGACAAGCCAATACTGTAACTGCTTGGTTCACTGTCCATTTATGATGTATATAAGGGGGTACTTTTTTTTTCAAAACTCAGCCCTGGAAATCTAAAGCACAGTTAATGCCTATCTACAAAAAAATGACTCACATTGATTAAAATATCGCATATGCTCTCACATGCTTTAGCCTAGGCTTTGTGATAAGCTCGACATAAAAAAGTCACATAGTTGTGTTTCATGGCAAACCGCGAGGAATCTCAGAATGGCATTACACACAGTTGTGGAGCGACATCACAGGCAAATAGCATAACATGTGAGTCACAGAGTTAGGCAAATGCAAACAACATGGCTTCCCTTCTCGAGGCCCTTCCATCATGTCCATTGATGACACTCGTATGGACAACTGAGGTAGTTTGATGCATTGTGTTCCACAGACATATAGAGGCAATTGTGTTGCCATTATATCAGAGGAAATATGTTAAGCTGAAAATTAACTCAATTCAAGATAAACTATTTAGTTTATTTCAATTACCGAACATGCTGAAGATGTCACATGAAACTATAAACATATTTACACAACGCTGACATTAATTTCAACATTCTATTTTACAAACTTATATGCAAAATGTTATAACCGGTATTAATGACTCAAGTTAATATAATACGACATAATTACTCATGTTGTACTTTCCTCCTTGTAACCATGGTAACTGCTATGTAGCACCAACCAATGACCCTTTGATGTTATGGGAATGATTTCTGTAAGGGCTGTTGATTTTGTTTTGACAAATGAGCATAAAATACTGTGAAAGTTGATTATAGGGACATTAAAAATGCACCAAGCTTTCATGCAGGTTAAAAGTTGGTGAGTCAAAAATGAAACATACAACTTTATGGATGACAACTTCTTGTTGTTTGCATAGAGAGAGGTTTCGGTGTAGATTCTTACAACCTTATCAAGTCTAGCTAACTAAGATCTAGCATGGTCTAATCAATAAAGCATACTGTATACAGAACACACAAATTGCAACTTTCTCCATGTTAGCTTCACTTTGTTGAGTGCATGACAATTGTAAGAGGCATGCATCTGTTTAATATGTACAAGGCCTGAGCGTGAAAGATTGTGCAGCTTGTTTACAGCTTGGCAAGAAGCTGACAGTCAAAGAAAGAAGTTGACAAAGGAAAGTTGACACACTGGATGAGTTTCAGGTCAAGGGGGAACCCAACACCAAACCAACAATGGGGCCCTTCATATTCACATGCTTATCGCATGGCTATGCTTGTTCCATGGAAAGTGTAATGTGATAACTGCTTTGCAAGACAGTTACGGAAATGAACGATGCTAGAAGTGACTGACACATTACAAATGGGAGCACTGGATGTGTATAATGGAGGGGGTGATTTGACATATAATGGAGGGGTGAAACGGCAATTTAAACATTTTTAAACTTTGACATGGTAAAAGGGGATAAAAAGGATTATAGTAAATGTTTTGTACTGATGCTTTGTATGAAAGGCATTGAAACTTTTCAAAGGTACACAATACTGGGGGTTGTGATATGACACATATCACATGGTAAGGGAATATATAAGATACATAGCAAATGCTTTGTTGCCTTAATGAAAGCTTATGAACATGAGGCGACATGACACTGAAACTCAATGTAAACAAATACATGGTGTGTGATACTGCATGTAACAAATGGGGAAGGGAAAATAAGGGATACATATCAAATTCTTTGTAATGATGTGGATTATATTCAACCCCATGGGATCTTGTTATTGAAACTCATTAATGTCAACAATAAAGGGATACTATTCATACGTGGTATAATGGGATACGAGAGAATAAATACCAAATTGCTGATTCATGTGCCTTATAGAAATTCATGTGCCAAAGACACAAGGCGTGAGATTTAGCTAGCCTCAGTTGCAGATGCAAGAGTTTGAGAATGTTGAGGTTATACTAGAATTTATAACATACTGAAACTTTTATCTATGCATTAAGGCAATCCAGTAAATATGCAAATGATGTCAGCTAGCAATACCTACTTGCTAAAAATCTATAGCAAAACATTTAAAGTTTAGCATGGTGTTCCTCTGTGTGGGTGATTGGCATAAGGTAATGAATCTATCATTTTATTTATATACCGTTTTAAGTTAAGTCAGTAAGTTATATTATGTCCATAGCATCAATTATTATCTAAGTGTGCATACATATCCTTAATATCACATTTAGGAATTAAAATAATACAATATTTATTCCAAACATATATTCATCACAAGAAAATTCATAAATCAATAATAACTTTAAAAATCTGTGAGCCTTGATAGGATGAAACATTAAAGAAGACATATTTTTCTTCAAGGATGTTGTTGCTTTTCTGTTGAAAAGTACACACAGAAAAGGATGCTCTTTAACAAAAAAGTCCAGTAAGATGTGTTTATACAACTTTTTGACCATATTCCACAAATACCATAGTGGGCACACCAAAAGTGGATTTCAAACAGTGTACCCAAGTAGAGAACTGAATCCTTTCCTTTGACTCTACCATGAGGTAACTCCATGTAACCAGCTTTCCAATACTCAGAAACTTCATCAATGGCTTTGGACAGATGTAACTAATCAAAGATCATAATGTATGGGTTTCAAATGCAAGAACAGAGGATTCTGTCACGACAAAGAGATACAAAGCAGCAAAGTGAAATATAGTGCCTTCAGCCACTAAACTCAGCAGAGCTACTACCATGACAACTCGAGGGGTACTCTATCAAGCTTACTTACCGGTTATTAGTGCCATTGCTGTGGGCGACAGCCTCAAGGAGGTAGTTGAATTGTGTTCTGAGTACGTAAAGGTCATTTTCTCGCTGCCTGTTCAAAGATTCGGCATATTGAAGCCTATCCCTCAGGTCAGCGAAGCGCTTTTCTAGCAGCTCCTCATATTGGTTGTGCTCTGGAAAGAAAGGACACCTTATTATCCATTTAGTTCATAATAATAGTTATTTCCCTGTGGCGATTCCGGTCAAATTATGGTAAAAGAATCTGTCCCCATCAACCTTAGTCATGAAGCAGGTTGTGAGAATCCATTTATTGGATCAGATAGTAAAGACAGCTCAGACTTGATGGATTGGGTGTACAGTACTCATACAGCATTAACAGTAGCTCATAATATCTACCACTGGTTTCTCAGACTGTCTATGTACAAGATGAGTAAGTGAGTTGGGTTTTAAGCCCCTTTTAGCAATATTCCAGCAATATCACGGCGGGGGACACCAGAAATGGGTTTCACACATTGTACCCATGTGGGGATTCGAACCCGGGCCTTTTGTGCGATGAGCGAACACTTTAACCACTAGGCTACCCCACCGCCCATGAACAAGATGAAATATTGTTAACAAAACACATACAGAGATGACAAAACTAAATGCATGATCAACTTCTTTATTTTGACAATGGCCACGTGTTGGTATAGATTCTTATTCTGTTTTCATTGATCAAACAGTTTAAGAATCTATACCGAAACGTCGCCATTATCAAAATAAAGAAGTTGATCATCCATAAAGTTTTGTCATCTCTGTACCACCAACCTCTAGAATGCCACTCTAACAAAAAATAACACATATAAAGTTATCAGAAATATATCATTGCTACAGTGATTTCCAGTACATCATGGACATGCTTTAAATACCACTGGCGACATAATATTGTGTATACATGTTAATACTTGTTTTTTCTTGCTACTGACATAATCTGGGTTGTACCTCGACTCACAAACATGGGGGTCCTGATGATCCCCAATTATTTGTTTTAAGGGTCCTTGTGGGCAATATGAGGGTACTGTGAAGTAACGGTGTAGAGAACTGTATGTTTTGATAAGTTCTTTAGAGCCTGGAATGAATCATTGATCATGTGGATTGATGGGTGAAATGATGCATGTAAATGCTCTGAAAGAAACAACCAAACACTTAGCAAAGTCATAGATATTTTGTAGAGCTGTGACGATATATTGTAGTATCGATAATCGTGATACTTTATCTATCGATAAATATATCCATACGATTTTTTATCGCAAATTGATATGTATCGATAAATGTTAATCGATCGTTTTTTAAGTAAAATTTCAAAGGGACTCGCCAAATTGTTTCGTATTTGATATGTATCGTTCACCTTAAAATTGTTATATTTCATTAGATATTGACGGTTATGTCAAAATGTCTCGCTTTTAAAACATGATTTGTTAAAGAAAATAACTAAAGAAAGCATATCGTGATATGCATCAAATCAAATCTTATCGTTCCAAGATATCACGATACGTATCGTGAAATTTCTGAAATGTCGCACCTCTAATATTTTGTGGATACAAAGAATAATATTTTGTGTCTCTCTAGACGCAGTGAATTGTTTTTCTGCTTCCATTCCATACATTTGTGAGTACTGGATGAACTATTGCACATCGCACAAAACCCTGCATAATGTTCAGTTTGTGTGAGCACAAACAGACACATACATGAGTCTGTCTCACAACATTACTTTCCTTTAGACCCAGAAGATTCTTTAATGAAACAAGTCTACATTTTTCTCAGGTTCTCCCAGTTCACTGGGGCTCCTTTCTAATTCAAGTGGAGTATGTTGCTTCTATCATAATTTACATATATTCAGAGTGGATGTGTTAGACAGGCACAGGTGCACACACACACACACACACGTGCACATACAAACGCTAACATGAAAAAGTGAAAGTTGTCTACATTGAATGTCAGTAAGCTACTACAAACAAGGCCATTTGTAACTCATGTCATTCAAACATTGCAGCTGATGCATTGCAAACTAAGGTCTCGATGGTTCAAGCACTCACTTGTTCTACTTGCATGGAACTAGACCTTTGGGTCATAGATATTTCAAATAATGTGACTCCACACATCACAAGAGCTTGATGTATTCAGTGATGATGGAGGAAGTATGGCATACAAATATTAGAAGTGGCCTAAGTGAAGTAATTTGAAGTGAAGTAATTTTTTAAGTGGACTAAGCCCCATACTCTGCACAGTAGGGCTGGGACGGGTAAGAAAAAATGGAATCGAGTACCCGCATGTACTTACCCGAATCTGAATCGAGTACCCGGGAATGTAAGGAATAAAGCGCTTCTGTCAACTTTCTGAATATTCAACCACGAGTTGACGGAGATTTTTATACAAACCTTAAAAGGATGGCAATAAGACACTGAAACTGAAAGTAGGCTATTTAATTTACGTCTATTTAACAAATATAGGTGAGGTGAGGTGAAATTGGGTTTAACGTCGTGCTTGAGAATATTTCGCCCAGACTGAAGCTGGTTTTATAGTGCTAGCCCACTGAGATACCATGCAGCAGTGAAGCATGAATACCCCACTCAGACACATGATACTGACTCCGAGCCGACCAGTCCTTGTTGTACCCATTAATGCCGAGCGCCAGGCAGGGACCAACAAGTACCATATTTTAGCGTCTTTTGGTATGAGGCGGTAGGGGATCGAACCCGCGACCTTCCGCTCTCCGGGCGGACGCTCTAACCACTACACCACGGAGGCGGTCTAACAAATATAGAGAGTAACACCATTATATGCATTCCTCGTTAAAACACAGGACTTTTCGTTACCGCTGTTACTGTTACCCATACTTGACTCCTCACTGCTCATGCTCAGATATATTCAGTCGTCAATAATGACCTCCATTAATCGGACAATACCAAGATGATGCAAATGTAAGTTACGTCAATAATGAAAAAGACTAGTTATTATGTGCCCTTCTCCTTTTCCGGGTACTCGATTCCTAGAAATAGTACCCGATTCAAGCTATACCCGACCCGGATTCGAGTACCCGAGTACCCGTCCCAGCCCTACTGCACAGTGAGTCGCAGTGCCTTGTATCCCACTAACATGTAATGAACATGCTTATAATGAACTGATAGATATATCAAAAAGCTTTTTGATCCATGACAAGCACTGCAAAGCAAATAGGGTCCACCAGTAGGTCACGGCACTTTGTGAGACCTTAGTACTCCCATTGACAAACAACATACACTCGGTCCGCTCTAGTCAAGTCATATTCAGTGGTCGCGCAATTTGGAACCAGATCTGGTTCTTGAATATAACTTGTCACCAGAAATCTTGTACCGGAAGCTGGGCCTAATCTCGCATATAATAATAATAATAATGTGTCCATTTATATAGCGCCAAACTCCACACTAGGTATGCTCATAGAGCTAACAATCAAGGCCATTATTACCCCGGATAACCCAAGCTGCCTGTTAGGCGCTAGAAGGTTATAGTCATATGACTTTTTTCCACCGGGTACCCATTTTCCTGCTGGGTGAACAGAGACAATTTTGAACAAACTCACTTGCCTAAGGTGAGACCACATGTGTCACATGTGCTTCGTTGTGGGGCAGGACTCAAGTCCTAGAAACTCTCAGGAGTCAAGCTGCCAAACACGGTCACCCATCCAAGGACTCTCCGAGCTCGACGCTGCTTAACTTCACCGATTTGTGACCTGAGCTTTAAGCACAGGACCACGCATATAGCAAGTTGGCACATGCAAAGGGAGCTGGGAACCAGCTTAGTACTGGGAATAGCGCCTTGTCATACTTACAGGCGCTATATAGGTAATTCACTCACCGGAGAAACAGTGTAGGACTTTCATTTGTTGGAGCAAGACACACCGCATATTTTGTTCTTGTTGACCAATGTATGTACTTGCTTCTATGTATATATATTTCGTATGTATTTGGAAGGACAGAAGGTAGACATTTTACAGTTACCTTCCACTGTGCAACACATGCAATACATTCCAACATCACATCTAGCTTTATTACCTAATCTCAGATTCACTAAAAACAAAATGCAAGAAATGTCGATTGAGAATCGCTGACAGCAAATCATTGTCACCTTCAGAGGCATATGTGAACATCTTTGAGTTATTTTGCCTGGTCTTTGTTGGGAAATATGAATGGATCTAACACTAATTATATTACAACTAAAGCCATTAACTGAGCATCAAGTGAATAACGACACATAAAGAGGTGTAGGGTTAAAACTATGAAACATGGACCTGCAAGAAGGGAGTAGTACTTGTTGTATTATATACAATTTACCTAAAAATTAAGGTTTCTTTGTGAGTTTTTTGTTTGTTTGTTGTTTAAAGCCACACTCAGCAATATTCCAGCTATATGGCAGCAGTCTGTAAATAATCAAATCTGGACCAGGCAATCCAGTGATCAACAGCATGAGCATCAATCTACATAATTGGGATATGATGATATGCGTGGACCAAGTCAGCGAGCCTGACAATCCAATCCCTCTTACAAAAAGCATGGGTTGCTGAAGATCAATTCTAATCCAGATCTTCACGGGTTTCTTGGTGAGTACATGAAGTGAGCCTCAGCGGGTTTAGTAAGCATCATCTATTTATACATAAGGATTGGAGAGGATTCCCACTCATTGTCAATGAGTCAACTAATTAAAATGACACCAGCTAAACTACTGAGAGTTGGAGAGTTGTTTCCCTTTAAAGAGTTGTTTTCATGTGAATGTACAGTAAATGCGCATGTACAGATGCATGTGCAGCTACACATAACCAAATGTAACCACACAAAGAAATGTGTGCATGTGAATGGGGTATTATTTGTTTGTTGTTTAACGCAGCACGCAGCACTCAGCAATATATGGCAGCATCTGTAAATAATCGAGTCTGGACCAGACAAACTGGACAAACCAAACGCAATTGGGAAACAATGACAACTGTCAACCAAGTATTAAATGACTGTGTCCCCAACACTTTCCAGTGACATTTTGAGTCAGTGAGTGAGTTTAATTTTATGCCACTTTCAGCAATATTCAGGCAATATCACATCAGGGGACACCAAAAATGGGCTTCACACACTGTACCCATGAGGGGAATCAAACCCGGGCCTTTGGTGTGATGAGTGAACGAGTTAACAACTAAGACACACAAGTCAGACAGACAGACAGACAGACAGACAGACACACACACACACACACACACACCGAAACATTATGAGCAAGCATGGTGAACCACCATAACAAACTTAAATAATAAATAAAAAAAAAACAACCATCACTGGACATGATGAATTACAAATTCAATTGATTTCCTGTTATGCCTAATGTTTTATATGTTCAGATTAGGATTACTGTAAATGTCTTCTAATCTGAGCAGGAAATAGCAATAAGCTGTATTCACATTCTAAATCTAACAGTGATATAAAGTTAAAAAGGTATTAAAAGCTAGAAAGAATTTAATGCGATGATCGGATGTAATTGTATCTGAAAACATAATTTTGCCAGGAATAGTACTTACATTTTAGTTTTAAAAACAATACAAACTATAAGCCAGAGCTACAGATAACCTTTTGGGTCATTGAGTTATGTACTCGCTTGTGTTCATCTCAATTGGGTATCCTAATTTTTCTTTGAGTAACCAAATAAATTGTACTCACCTCACTCAAACTCAATTGAGTATTTTGCCATTTTCCATTCATTTTAAAAATATAATAAAGTTTAAATGTTAGTGTTTGTTATTTATATTTGATCTGTAATAGAGGATCGATAAGGAAGACTGCAAGTTGTCAAGTTCATATCCCGAAATAGAACCTCTCAGTAAACCTCAGTTATTTTATCTATCCACCGGTACACAAGCTAAGATTTGACATTTTCATGTGTACGCATGTAAGATCACATTTATTGAGTATTTCTCAAAATTCAAGCGTACTTGTACGCAATAGACTTAATAAGAATTGAGTTTTCACATAAATATTTGCGTAATTTACGCAGATACGCAACTTATCTCTACCTCTGATAAGCACACAGCTGTATGCTTTTTATGGAACAGCTTGGCGATCAAGGTCTTGCTATTTCAATTGTGAAAACAAGACACTGATATCTGACATCATTTATGATGTATGTATCAATTCTCTGACAAGTCAGGTTTCTTTCATGGCATTGGTAGCAGTAATCTTACCAGGGTTGCTGTAGCAGTGAGTTTGTGCGATCAGTAGGGCAGTGTCTTCGCAAAAATATTGTATTGCAATAATTCAGGTACCCGTATTGCTATACGTATTGCAACATACTGGGAACTTAAGTGTTTAACAGTGAGTGACACTAACTGTGCATGACAATCCTATTTGATATAAGTCCCTAAACATACATGTTATGGTTCTGATAACAGCAATCGCAAAATTAGGTTGCATAGTCATGGATTCTATTTTCGTATTTATACAATATATTGTATTACAGTGTGCTGTTTTGTCATTGAATAACGATGGAAAACATTTGTTGTGAATTAACGTATGTGTAGATATTAATTTAAACCATAAAGACAATCACAAAAACTTCATATATGTTCTTTAACCAATATATCGGTTCTCAGAAAAAAAAAATTGCAATATGTATTGTTTGAAAAGCATATTATGATATACCGGTAATATCGTGCAGTCCTAGTGATCAGCTGACCAGTTTATAACTTTGCCAAAATTAATGAGTGAGTATTGTTTTACGCCATTTTAGCAATATTCCAGCAATTTCGTGGCGTAAAAATGAACATGAACAATATAGAATGAAAATTGACTAAATTATACAAAATAAGTTACAAATATGTAAGGATATACAATGAACACTACTGACTACCAGATGGTATAATGACTTGAAGAGCTGTTATGTACTCACATTTAATGTAGGACTCGAATGTCTTTATTACAATACCCTCCACACAGATGTCATCTTTTTTTCACTTTTTTTAGAGGGGAGGGCAGTATGCACTATCAAAGGAACTATGGTTGTAAACCAGCAAATCGACAGATCTTTCCACCCAACCTCAATTTTGAACGCTGCAGCTTGCTCAAATTTGCCTTTATGCCACTCTCATCACTTAAAAAGTATATTACATATACTACCCATCAAAAGTTTAGACTCACTTAAAGCACTCACTATATGTTATGTATATGTATGTGGTTACATCGAAGATGAATTTCTCCACCAACTTGGGGGAACCAACTGAAAACCTTATGCAGATGAATTGCACAAGGATGATGCTTCAAATTGCGAAAGGCATGAGCAAATGTCGTGCATGTGAACAGATGCGTTTTGGTGTAAAGTTTTGTTAAGAATTCGCCAATTTTCACAGATTTTAATCATTTACTGAACTCATGACAATAATCTTTTCAATGTTACGAATATGTTTTACAAT
This sequence comes from Haliotis rubra, assembly GCF_003918875.1. Lineage (NCBI taxonomy): Eukaryota > Metazoa > Mollusca > Gastropoda > Lepetellida > Haliotidae > Haliotis > Haliotis rubra. The sequence goes on from NW_025764891.1 coordinate 9,529,826, forward strand.
ACACCAGTTCATAACTAAACAGTATCTTTAAACAGTATGGAATATTTTGCAAAAAGCTAGTTTAGAACAGTGGACAAGTAAGTGGCTACATTTACACTAGTGAGTCTAAACTTTTGATGGGTAGTATATTATAAAAATCATGATTGAATAAGCATTGTGCAATCCCAGTTATGTCACAACAACCTGTAGATAAGTTTGTGTGAGGCATACTAGAGGTCAATATAACGGACAATCCATGCTTATCACACTCTCAGGCATGTGGTATATTATTACCAACCAATCCTGTTTTGTCATCTTTTACAAACTAAGGCATTACAGGGGGTTTATTCTGCAAATGAATCTCTATCAATGGGGAAAATGCAAAGAAACATCAATTATCTGGATACTTGTCTCTGAAAATAATGATCCTTCCACAAGCAAGTCTCATATAACAGCACTGATAATACTCCATTTATTCCATCTATCAGACATATTATAACACCACCATGTAAGTATCCCATGATTCTACATCTATGGAGTGTATATATAAGCATTAGGAGACAGACCCATAATGGATTCAGGTAATACGGTAACCATTAGGACTCTCAACATGCCTGCGCCATGGTTTGGTACTAGCTCCTCTCAGATCAAAGACAAGACATTACACCCTGGTAATCACTATTACTTAGGATATTATCTCTACTGATAAGGTGAGATAGGAATGTAAAGCCTGAAGTTTTCTATTCTTGTTCTGTGAACATACCATGAAACATAGACTAATCAAATGGAGCCCCAGTGAGTTGGGAGATTCGGGCCTGAACCTTGACAAATCTAGACTTGCTTCATTTAGGCTTTTAGCATTGTAGGCAAGGAAGTAGGGAAAATGATGTAGTTCATGGAGTGAGTGAGTGAGTGATTTTGGTTTTACGCTGCTTTTAGTTTTATAGATATTCCAGCAGAATCACGGTGGGGGACACCAGAAATGGGCTTCACACATTGTACCCATGTGGGGAATCGAACCCAGGTCTTTGGCGTGATGAGCGAACGCCTTATCCACTAGGCTACCCCACCGCCCCTTGGTTCATGGACTAAGACAGACTTCATAAGACATTATAAACACAAAGACAAATGTTTGGCGTGTATGGTGTATATTATTCAATTGTAAAATGTCTTGAACCATATTAACATGAATATGTTATGAATATGTATATGCTATCATCTTAGCTTGGTAAGAGAGAGTGAGTTTAGTTTTACATCGCTTTTAGCAATATTCCAGCAATATCACAACAGAGGACATCAGAAATGGACTTCACACATTGTACCCAAGCAGGGAATGATACTCGGGTCTTCGACGTGACGAGCGTACACTTTAACCACTAGGCTACCCCAACATGGTAAGAGAGTTTACAGTTATGGGAAGTAGGTAGCAAACATTGCCCAAGGACCTTTGTTCATGCTAAAACAATGGATTTGCCATTACTTATGAATTGCTGGAATGCTGATTCAGTGAAAAACAATATCCCCACAACTTTAACAAGGTGTTCCGAAAGTCTATTCTGCCTGATGATCACCCCTGGGGAAATGGTAAAAAAATTCAGAATAAAAGTAAGTTCTTAGATCAATAACTGAGGCAGCAGAGGTCAGGGCATGCTGTTCAAAGCCACAGTATCCAAGTCTTGTTGTATATCAACTGCAGTTATGTAGATTCGACTGAAACCAACATCTGCTACTGCTTGAAAACAAGAGGTCTCTGCCAGGTTACCTTGCCCCATGATCCCAGCTGGGAAATAGTAATTAAGGCATATTTAAATTAATTACTCTGAATGTTTTTTAAAGCCACAGTCAGCTATTTTTCAGCATTAAAACATCATGACAGCTTGAAAATGATGACGTCTGAACCAAGTAAACCACTGAATGGAAACATTTTAACATTACAACAGGAAGCCTGGCCACACCTAAGCCAAACAGTAGCCCCTGTGAGTGAGTGAGTGAGTGAGTGAGTGAGTGGAGTGAGTGAGTGAGTGAGTGGGAGTGAGTGAGTGAGTGATTGAGTTGGTGGGTGAGTGAGTGAGTGAGTGAGTGATTTCTGCAATATCACAGCAAGGGACAACAGAAATGGGTTTAACACATTGTACCCATGTGTTGACTTGAACCCAAGTCTTCAGCGAGACAAGCAAAGGCTTTAACTACTAGGCTACCTGGCCGTCCCTGTGGCCTCTTTGACCTGCAATGTATACATTTTAAACAAGGTAAATAGAGTTAACTGGAAATTATCACCATAATACTTACCATTTTGGGCAAAAAGTGAGAGCCAAAGCAGAGGTGTGAAACAGAGGACGCTTGTCACAATGAGAACATTCTTCAGCTTTACTCTCATTCGCATAGACTAGCTGCACACGTCCAGGCTGTCCCCACTAATTTCGTCACAGGCACGTTAATTGCACAAAACTGAAAAAAACAACACATCATCCTTAAATGTTTTCAAACACACACTTCTGAAACATACAGGCTAGAAGATTGAAGTGCTTTCCAGGTTAGTACTGTTTTGCTACATAGTAACATATTTTTATCAGCTTCACTTTCACACCAGTTGTTATCAACATGCCATGAAAGAGGAACTAGGTCCTATGAATAAAAACATGTGAATAGGTACTTTCCTGGATGTCACTATTAACATGTTTTCAACAGGCCATCAGCCACACTGATGTCAAACACTGATCAGTGATAACTTTCAACATCAGTGTTTGAGTGTTATCTGACTCCAAATTTTCGAGGGATCACAAGAATAAACGAATATTTGTCACAAAATAATTTACTACTTTAGGTGAGTGTGTGGACATGGTATTACATCACTTAAGCAATATTCCACCAATATCACGACAAGGAACACCAGAAATTGGTTTCACACATTGTACCCATGTGGGCAATCAAACCCATGTCTTTGGCATTGTGACAGAAATCTTTATCTATTAGGTAAGTTAGTGATTTTAGTTTTTCTTACATAAAACATTGCAGTGTAGAAGATATATAACAGGTAAATAACAATTAGCAAATGTATATTAGTTTAATCCACATTTTAAGTAAGTCGATCTCTAACATTTCATCTCCAATAGCAAATTAAACATGGGTATTGCTTTAGAAAGTGATCCGTGCTTGTCGTAAGAGGCGACTAATGGGATCAGGTGGTCAGGCTCGCTGACTTGGTTGACACATCATCAGTTCCCAAGATCGATGTGCAGGTCGATGCTCATGCTGCTGATCACTGGATTGCCTGGTCCAGACTCGATTATTTACAGATCTCCACCATAAAGCTGGAATATTGCTGAGTGCGGTGTAAAACTAAACTCACTCACTCAGAGCGTGCTTATCATTCATGAACACCTGGTGTCATTGCTGACTTTCAGTGATCCCTTCATCTTGCCTTATGCATCAAATGGAATCTGTTCTCATCTGTATCATATCTCAATTCTGTTATCATGATTCTGGTAAATGCTCAGGAACCTGCTATATATGAGACTTTAAGGAGAGCAGGTGAGTCCAGTAGTTGTCATCTTGCCATTTGTTTAGATTAAGCTATAACAGTATACCTTGGCTGACAAGATGATGGCCAAAAGGATACTCATACATAGAATCTGATATGTCTCATCTGAAGGTAAGCTTTCTCGCGGATGTTACAGGAGTTCTCAAACTGAAAGTTCCTGATCCCATTAAGATGCACTGAATGACAAACAAAGATATATAGAGAATCTCACCCAAGTGTCTTCTGATATCAATTATATCAACACGAGTTGATAAAGTTACAAATATCCGAGGCTTGCCGAGGATATTTTACTTTATCAACAAGTGTTGATATATTTGATATCAGAAGACACGAGGGTGAGATTCTATTTATCATCCAAAATCACTCTTAATTAATTTTCAATGAAAAATGTACATCTCTGAACATGGTACTGCCATCACACTTGCAGTGCAGCGATGTCATAGCATTGTGACGTCATCAAGTACATGACGTCATAGCATTGTCAGGGCATTGTACAAAATCTACTCACACAAGCGATATCTCCTGTGGAACACAGTTTTGGATGATAAATAGGGTTATTCTATCAGGCTATTTTTACCGCCATTGATCTATAAGAAAAACTACTGATTAACCGATACTCAAGTTTGAATGAGTGAATGATTATGGTTTTAGGCTGCGTTTAGCAATATTCCATCAATATCATGGCGGGGGACACCAGGAATGGGCTTCACACATGGGCTTCTACCCATGTAAGGAATTGAACCCGAGTCTTTGGCAAGACGAGAAAACGCTTTAACCACTGGACTTCCTTACTGTCCTTTGACACTTTGACAACACAGCAATCAAAATGACTCATTTTGACACAGCAGCATCCACTTCGACAACTGACAGCTGAAAGGGGTGCCTTGTGTGACTGGAGCAGCCTGCAGGTGATCTGGACAGCAGCCACAGTAAGGCTTAGGCTAGTCACTTAGTCACTGCAGCTGAATAGCATGACATTTACAGCCCAAGACCTGCCTTTTGGCTGTCTGTCTCCAAGAAACTAGTTAATATAATTAGAAAGGCGTCCCGCTCAAGTCTATAATGCCTGAAATTATAAAGTGTCCTTTCCAATTGTGGGTACGTAAGTCCCATTGCATTCAAAGTATTTTTCATTCTCAGAATTTTAATAGTAGCATATTTGTTCCTTTTTAATGTATTGCTAATTTGCTATACAATCGCCAACACCTGAAGGTAGGATGTAAATGGAGCTAGGGTCAACGCAGGTAGCAAAATTACTGTAAGTCCCCATGGGCCTTGTATAGTAATCTACCTTAAGTAGCTGGCGATCCGTAGCCTGTGTTTATATTGCATTGTTCACTTTAATAATATTGAGGGGGGCACCAGAAATGGGCTTCACACATTGTACCCATGTGGGGAATTGAACCCAGGATTCCGGCATGATGAGTGGACTCTTTACCCCACCGTCCCCTGCTGTCAGAACGGCAACAATAATACCACTAGAACTTGCAAACACAATGCTATAATAAATATACAATTCGTAACTACAGCATCAACAGATATATTACAGCCCTATGCAAGTTTTCAAGAGACTTTTGTATCTTTGTGTCATGATGACCATTAACACATAAGGTTCAGGACACGGCATTAAGACCAGACATTCTTTGATCAACAATATAGACATATAAAATTGTAAATTATTTCTAATTTAACAGAAAGTTTGAATCATTTTGAAGGATCTATAATGCTTCAGCCTAAATTAGAAAGACAAGAATGTACATATCACAAGCATTAGGATTGCGGGAGTGAATTTGGTGAAACATGACTATTACTATTACTTGACTATTTATTTCAAGGTTGATGCATAAATGATGACATGTTTTACACAAAATCGCTTAACACACACATGGCAACGCTTCAGAAACAAGAATAAGAAAGGTAAGCTTTGAATTTCAACAGAAACATGTGGTATGGCAGAGATGTTATCACTCTGATAAGATGAAATGTAATTGCCAACTCAGTGTCCTAATTATACCTCCTGTAACCAAGATGATTAAACTCTGCAAATCTATTCTAGTTGCTTAGGGAGATAAAACTTGTGATGGAACAAGACAAGATGCTAACATCTGACACGTAAAAAGCTTGAAACATTCACTCAAAATCCCTTGTGTCTGTAAGTAACAGGATTCCAAATTTGGCCACTACCATGTCTGACACAGCTGGTCTGAATGATGTGCGATAAAGTTCCACAGGTTCTTGAGTCACGAAACTATATAGGACCTAAGTACCACAGGCCCTAGAGTCACAAAACTTCACAGGACCTAAGTACCACAGGCCCTAGAGTCACAAAACTTCACAGGATCTAAGTACCACGGGCCCTAGTGAGTGAGTGAGTGAGTTTAGTTTTACGCCGCTTTTAGCAATATTCCAGCAATAATACGGCGGGGAACACCAGAAATGGACTTAACACATTGTGCCCATGTGGGGAATCGAACCCGGGTTTTCGGCCACGGGCCCTAGAGTCATGAAACTTCATAGGAGCAAAGTACCACGGGCCTTAGAGTCATGAAACTTCATAGGACCTAAGTACCACGGGCCTTAGAGTCATGAAACTTCATAGGACCTAAGTACGACGGGCCTTAGAGTAATGAAACTTCAAATAGGACCAAAGTATCATGGGCCCTACAGTAATTAAACTTTATAGGACCAAAGTACCACAGGCCTTAGAGTCACAAAACTTCATAGAACCTAAGTTTCACGGGCCCTAGGGTCATGAAACTTCAAGGGACCTAAGTTCACAGGACGGGCCTTAGAGTCATGAAACTTCATAGGACCTAAGTACCACGGGCCCTAGAGTCACAACACTTCACAGGACCTAAGAACCACAGGCCCTAGAGTCACAAAACTTCAAAGCACCTAAGTATCACGGGCCCTAGAGTCATGAAACTTCATAGGAGCAAAGTATCACGGGCCTTAGAGTCATGAAACTTCATAGGACCTAAGTACCACGGGCCCTAGAGTCACAAAACTTCACAGGACCTAAGTACCACAGGCCCTAGTCACAAAACTTCATAGAACCTAAGTATCACGGGCCCTAGAGTCATGAAACTTCATAGGAGCAAAGTATCACGGGCCTTAGAGTCATGTAACTTCATAGGACCTAAGTACGACGGGCCTTAAAGTAATGAGACTTCAAATAGGACCAAAGTATCATGGGCCCTACAGTAATTAAACTTCATAGAACCTAAGTATCACAGGCCCTAGGGTCATGAAACTTCACAGGACCTAAGTATCACGGGCCCTAGAGTCATGAAACTTCATAGGAGCAAAGTATCACGGGGCTTAGAGTAATGAAACTTCAAATATGACCAAAGTATCATGGGCCCTACAGTAATTAAACTTTATAGAACCTAAATATCACGGGCCTTAGGGTCATGAAACTTCACAGGACCTAAGTACCACGGGCCTTAGAGTCATGAAACTTCACCGGGCCTTAAGTACCACGGGCCTTAGAGTCATGAAACTTCACAGGACCTAAGTATCACGGGCCCTACAGTAATTAAACTTCATAGGACCAAAGTACCACAGGCCTTAGACTAAGTAAGAGTCACAAAACTTCATAGGACCTAAGTATCACAGGCCCTAGAGTCATGAAATTTCATGGGACCTAAGTATCACAGGCCCCAGAGTCATGAAACTTCATAGGACCAAAGTATCACAGCCCATTGAGTCATGAAACAACATAGGACCAAAGTACCACAGGCCCTTGAGTCATGAAACAACACAGGACCAAAGTACCACAGGCCCTTGAGTCTTGAAACAACACAGGACCAAAGTATCACAGGCCCTTGAGTCATGAAATAACACAGGACCAAAGTATCACAGGCCCTTGAGTCATGAAACTATATTGGAAGGGTTGACTGGAAAGCTAATAATCAGAAATATTGTCGATAAGAAATTATTTTTTTATTAAATATGAAAATTGTGTCATCACATAAACTGTTGTGATGAATAAAATTTTAATTTACTCAGACAGTACACAAAGTTAGGTCTTTATTCATAGGCTGCTTTTAAATTATGTACAGCACACTTGGTTTTCTGTGGCTAATCCATGTATAAATCCATCTTAACTTACCAGTGATGTGAAACATGTTGATTTCTTTCTGACTATTTTGGTACTTCTGCTTAAATTTACTTTTCCAATATTTGTCGATAATCGATCAATATTTAGTAAACGATCTATCTATAACCTAATCTATAACAATATCCAGCCCTAACTACTGGCCTTAAGAATCATGAACGTACCAAGGAACAAAGTACTACAGGCCTTAAGAATCATGAAAGTACCTAGGACCAAAGTACTACAGACCCTAGAGTCATGAAAGTACATCATGTACAAAGTATCACAGCTCAAGAGATTTTACCACACAGGTGAAACCAACATACATATGCATATAAGAACATGACACTGAATAAACACATTCATAATCAACATATAGCGGAATTAAAAGTTGACACTTAAAATATATAAATATGACAAAAAATAAAATACAGAATCTGTATCTTGAACTTACACTTACAAGCCGAGACAGGAGAAGAACATTTAGTATAGACTGCACAGGATATAGCCAGTATATACTAAGTACATATAACCTGTGTAGATAGTCCTCAAATGACCTCTTCTGATCGTCTGGTCATATCCATCCATAATGACAAGAAAACTAGACAAGACAACACTTATCATTTGACAAAGAATACAAGCCTCAGGCTAAGGCCATGTTACATCACACTTTCTTATTTGATAACAAAAATAACATGCCATTCAGCATCAGTCAAATGAGCCATTCAACCATGAAACAGCCTCAAGAGTAACCACAATAACTGCTTTTAACTAAGATAAGGGGAAGAGTGACTGTGAAAAGGGCCATAAAGCGTTATGTAATATTACACCATATCTACCAACATTGACTCATTCCCAGGGTATATAGATCATGAACAATGTTTTACATATGGAATAAGGATAACATCCAATTATTACATAATAAACTAGCAATCTTGATCTTGATATTACATATACAGTACTGGGAATTCTCTACTACTAGTACTAGTCTGTTCAGTTTTATTAGATACTTTTAACACTGGTTCATTTTCTTGAACACTGGTACGTACAAGGTGATTCAAACATATAATGCTTTATAAATAGATACTAGATATCTTGACAAAACCTGAAGGTCCTGTAGTTAAAGTCATCATCAAGTCTTACAGTGCACTACACTACTTTGTTTTATTACTTTACGGACCCTTCATACTTTCTGTAAGAACCCTTGAAATAAATTATTGACGGTCCCCTTGAACCCTAAGGTAAAACCCTGAATGCCACATGGCTTTATACATGAAAACTCAACGCCTGTCATTTTATGGACACATTTCTATTATCAAAAAGTAGCCCAGTGAAGGAAATTTATTACACTTAATTCATGTTACAAGACAGCAATTGAGAACACTTGTACATAAAAGTTCCTTTTATTATAATTTCTGTTCACAACATTCAAGTCATTCTCATATATACTACAGATATCCAGTTTTGTAATGCACAATACACTGTTAATTGTTACACTGACCAAAAGACTTTTTTATAATTAATGTTCATAATATTCACGTCATTCTAAAATATACTACATATATCTTTTTTCCGTAATGCACTAAATATTTTATTAATTGTTACACTCATTAACAAAAGAACAAATGTTTCTTTTTACAATTAATGGTAATAACATTCACATGTCATTTTTGTATATACTACAAATATCTTTCTTTATAACACACAAAACATTGTTACTCATATAAACAATGAGTGAGTTAGTGAGTTTAGTTTTACGCCACACTCAGCAATATTCCAGCTATATGACGACAGTCTGTAAATAATCGAGTCTGGACCAGACAATCCAGTGATCAACAGCATGAGCATCAATCTGCGCAATTGGGAACCGATGACATGTGTCAACCAAGTCAGCGAGCCTGACCACCCAATCCCTCTTACAACAAACATGGGTTACTAAAGATCAATTCTAACCCGGATCTTCATGGGTACATAAACAATGACCTAACAAATATTCATTGGGTATTCAGGGGACAAACAGAGTGCATGGAAACCTATACTGAGCTGGAATTTCTATGACAAGATCAGTAGGGTGTAAAGGGGCCCAAAATCCCCATGGGCAGTCACACATTGGTCACCCAGGGACTTGTAATGATTGCAAATATATGGGGCTCCACAAACATAAATATAGTTAACATGGTTAACCTGTTCCTGAAAAGATCCCTAACTTATGTTACTTAATTGAGATAATGAAAGTGCTTATCTCCATTAATCTTGATGATCTCTTAATGAGTAAGTGAGTTTAGTTTTATGCCACTTTTAGTAATATTCCAGCAATATCATGACAGGGGTCACCAGAAATGGTCTTCACATATTGCATCTATGTAGGGAATTGAACCCGGCTTTTCAGCATGGCGGGTGAACACTTTCACAACTATGCTATCCTATGTTAATCTTAGGTCCTCAGTCCTTTGGGATAATAACATAAAACAATGACATGATTATAACAACAGACATATCATGATAGAAATTATCTCACAGGTACACTTTCCATGATAGAATCTAGGAATGACAGGTTTTTCCATTAACAATTTTACCAATAACAACACTATGAAATACCAAATGACAGCACTTAGAAGATCTAGAGCCATGGCAAGAAATTGTGAGTACATGTGATCATACATTCATTGTAAAGTATAAAGTATTTGCAAATCCTACTACCCTGTATATATAAATTAAAATAATACAAGGAAAATTATTCTGGGTGGCAAGTTAGTATCACAAGATGTGAAAAAGTGGGCACAACATAAATCATTTTTTATGTCCCCCAAAATGCTGTTTTTGTCAACAGTTATGGTGTTTCTACAGGCCATAGATTTCTGTTATCTGTACAAATTTGTTTCACAATACCTTAAAGCATTATTCATTAATAAATCGAAGAATATGTGAAAATATTGCCCTAACATGTGTTCAACTTGTGATAACTATGTATATATAATGGTCGTAAGATAAAGTTACATCTATGCACATTCGAAACAATGTATTTCCTCCATGACGTGACGGCAGCTAGTGATGATATAAATCAGATATTCACCATGTTCACCGCGATCCTGTGTTGTAAATCAAATATCACAACTTTCTTCATCACAATCCTTTCATGTATCAAAGAAACGACTCGCAAATATAACCATGTTATTAACATATTGAAAAGAAAAACATAAATAAAAAACAGAAATTGATAATAAAATAGTTTGTGCAAGGTGGAGAACAGATTTCGTAACAATAGTAAAGATGTTGCGGTGAGCATGTCGAGCATGTCGCAACGTCCCACAGTGAACAGGATATCAAAGGCATCCATTTATCTCTTGACTTGACTTTTGTCTTTAGGTCAATGGAAGCGACGACCGAGATTTTAGGAATAATGATCATATCATACTTACCAAATCACATGAAAAGCCTTGTAATCTCTCGTTACCACCTTCTTATTTAACTTTTAAGAGTGTATTTCCCACGTTACACATTGCTCGAGCATGACCTAACATTAGCTTAAATTTTCATTCGCTCAAGGACCGGTACGTGAACATTGAAACACTTTCGCCTGATTTTGCCGTCTGCACTCACGGGTTGTCCGACAGATAGGCGGCGCTGATCAGCTGCTTCCGCTTTATATAAGGGAGATAATTCCTTACTATTTACTATCTTTCATTGATCATCATCAGCTGATTGCTGGATTTCATTTGATGTTACGAGAGTGTAAAAACAATATAACCTCATGTACATTTTCCGAGCGTTTATTTAATTGTGTGTGACGTATCATGCACTCGAATTGAATGAAACAAATGCTTGTTAAAAAATAACTGTTATTCCCGAAAATACATCTAAATATATATATACACAGTATATGTAATACATGTGTTAAATTGTTGCATGTTTAAATACTGCTGCACGCTGCGTACTGCCCCTCCAGCTTTATATAACAATGTTACAGATATACAGACTATTGATCCATATGTTTGAAATAAACGACAAGTTGTACCATACAAGACGGTATCACAATTAACATCGCTACCACAAGTATCCGAACAGTTATTATTCAATTATTTATACACGTCTACGAAATCACCGTCTACGAACCAGTCTGGGCTACGAATCCACCGTCTCCCTCCAACCTAACGTAAACCATTTTGCTCAGAGAGTTTACATTCTCTGCATGCTCCCAACAGATGGACTTCAGCTCCAACTTCCATCTCGCAGAAAGTACACAAATGTCTGCCAACAATATTTAGTTTAAGCAAGTAGGTATTCATTTATGGTCTAGCAACGTCATTCGTTACCATCTTAGTTTAGGATCGATAGTACTTTTATATGGTTTAACAAAAATATTTGTCCGTGTTCTGTTAACTTGAGGCTTAAGCTTGTTTATACCACTTTTCTATAACATTTAATTCATCAGTGTGTGTCATAACGAAACAGGGCGGTTGGGTAGCCTAGTGGTTAAAGCGTTGGCTCGTCACGCCGAAGGCCCGGGTTCGATTACCCACACGGGCAGAAGGAGTGATGCCCATTTCTGGTGTCCCCCGCAGTGATGTTGCTGGAATATTGCTAAAAGCGGCGTAAAAACATACTCACCACTAACTCACTCCCATAAGGAAACAGAATTGAGTTTACCCTGTTTTTCACGAAGAAACAGCCACAATACATATACATTAGCAGATTTGTCTATAACGGCACGAGAATATGTCTTTAACCTTAATTGTTTCATACATCTATTTATGGATTTTAAAGGGCAAGTGTACACGAAAATAAACCTTTTTGTCTTGCACTTTTTCATCATGAAAAATGTTTGTCAAGTAGTTTTATATCCAAACCCGTACATATATCAGAAGTAACTAATTTATTTTTTGCGTTATATCAATTCATTTACCGAGAGTTCTGTGTCCACAATAAACACACCATGGCTTGTGTCCCTTGGAAATGACGTCATTGGTGCCCAAATGATAAACGAATGACGTCGTTACACCTTATTAGACCCATTTCACGTGGTGCAGGTATAGGTGCGGTTCTTGTAAGCTGGGCCCCGTCTCTCATATCGCAATATACCTAGCTTTGGCGAACGTTAGCGCGAGCGGGAACCAGCTTACGGTTCTTGTGTCTCGATGCGCAGGCTACTGTTTTAATCGGTCTACTCCCATTTGTGAGAACTCCCAGTTGTGAGACTCCCAGTTATGAGACAGTGGAGTCGGTAATTAACAACGAAAACACACCATACTCCCCTGTCTGATAGAATGGATTCACCCTAGCTAATTACTGATTTGCTATGTAACGGAATCTTGTGGAGGTAACTTAATGAAACTTTATAAGATAAATTGATTAACATACTCAGGTAAATGTCTTTAATAATTAAACAACCTCCATTTAGTTCAATTCACAAGTGACTATAGAAAATCCATTGATAGTTCTTTTCAATGTCTTCAAGGACGGAAAACATGTATTATATTTCATAATTGTATTATAGAACGCTGCAACGATTCGGCAGAGAAATACTATTGTGCCATTGTATTCCTTATATAAAATACATCCGTGTATAACATTAGCATTCAGACATTGTTATAAAATAAGTTTAAAATTCCAAACATTATCGTGTAAAATGACAAGAGATAGTGTTGTGTTCGCTGTGACAAAAATGTTTCGATATTCAAATATAACATTTAATCAAAGTGACTACGAAGTAGGCCTGCATATCACTCACAACTCACAACGTTTCGCGAAGGCCGGTATTGAGACGCCAATTACATCACACATATTTCATATTCAGCGGCGACAAATGCATCACTGAATTCTAAGGCTGGGACGGGTACTATTCGGTACTCGAATCCGGGTCGGGTACAGCTGGAATCGAGTCCTATTTCTAGGAATCGGGTACCCGGAAAGGGAGAGAGCTCTGTAATGACAAGGGCAGACAATAGCTTGTCTTTTTCGTTTTTGACGTAACACACATTTACATCATTGAGTGAGTGAGTGAGTGAGTGAGTGAGTGAGTGAGTGAGTGAGTGAGTGAGTGAGTGAGTGAGTGAGTGAGTGAGTGGAGTGAGTGAGTGAGTGAGTGAGAGGTGAGTGAGTGAGTGAGTGAGTGAGTGAGTGAGTGAGTGAGTTTAGTTTTACGCCGCACTCAGCAATATTCCAGCTATATGGCAGCGGTCTGTAAATAATCGAGTCTGGACGAGACAACCCAGTGATCAACAACATGAGCATCGATGTGTGCAATGGGGATACGATGACATGTGTCAACCAAGTCAGCGAGTCTGACCACCCGATCCCGTTAGTCGCCTCTTACGACAAGCATGGGTTACTGAAGATCAATATTCTAACCCGGAAATTCACGGGTTTTTACATCATTGGTATTGTCCGATTAATGGAGCATAGTTTTAATGACTGTAATTTATCTGTGCATGTGCAGTGATTAGTTAAGTTACAGTAGCAGCAGGAACGAAACGTTCGTTGTTATAACGAGGAGTGTAAGTAATGGTGTTACTCTCTATATTGGTTAAACAGACGTAAATTCAATAGCTTGAGGTCAGTTTTAATGTCTTATTACCACTTTTTCAAGTTTTCTATAATAGTCTCTGTCAAATCGTGATTGAATATTCAGAGGTTGACCCGAATGTATTTCTTACATTTCCGGGTACTCGATTCCGATTCGGGTAAGTACATGCGGGTACTCGATTCCATTTTTTCTTACTCGTACCAGCCCTACTGAATTCCTCATACATTTTAGAATCTAATTACAACTGGTCTTTGTCACAAATACCAAGTGTCTAGATAAACTGAAACGAAAGATATTGGGGGTGGAAACAAATGCTGTGCTCGAAAGACAACACCTGTTTGAAATGTAAACAAAGACAATTTCAGACTTTATACTGTGTAGCATTTTCTCAATTTTTCAGACACCCATTTGCATGGAAAGAGCATAGTAGCAAGAAATAGGAAATTAAAAGTAGATACAATACAGGAATGTGATGTGTTTATACGAAACTGTCAAGTTTCTGTGCAGCGTGACGCCATGGCTGACGCAAAATTACGCAGAACGATAACGGTAACAATCGGCATTTCTGGCCGCTTCTGCTCTTTCTTAAAATGAAAACGATAAAAACATGTAACAATACACAGATAGTCAGAATCATTCTGATTACTTACATCTCATATTTATGTACAAACGATCCCTGAATCAAGGGCAGGGTCCTCGCAAAACCCATTTCAGACACCATTATTTAAGAAATCTCAACGGTAGTGATTTCATTCGTCAACATTGTTGTACATATTTGGCAATTTCTCTGAGGTGAAGGTCGGTAGAATAAGAGTATACACAATCACCATATCCCGCCGATTACACTTTCAGTATCATAATGTATTCATTCGGATATTTTTTCATGAAACTAATTTAATTATCTACATTTAGTCTTGTTCAATATCATACAATACGTGGGTATAGGGTGTACGTGTTTGATTCTTTGAAAGTGTTTGTTTGAATAATATTTACAGAAGAAATTCACACATTTAGTGTAGTAAAACATATATAAACCTTTACACAAGTGTTAAAAGATGAAACGTAGGCATCATGTTCTTGTACAACATGTATGTTAGTTCCTATGAAGTGCATATATAGTTACAGTTTCGTATGTAACTCTTCGTCAGAATAATTTCCAGTATCGAAGTCCAGTCCACGATACACCCTATCCTTTCTTTGCTGAACTGGCCTCATGAAAGCAGTGTTAGCCATGGACGCCATTTGCGAGTTAACCACACTTAAAAAGTTAGCGGCGGTCCTTAGGTGTGTTAACTTTACGTCACGTTAACAACCTGTCTAAAGTTAACAGAGTTTTGAACAACAAGATAACCCTCTGTTATTAGTTAACGGTCGGTTAAATGTACTTAACGACTGGTTAAAAGATAACCGAGTTTTGAACAACCGGGCCCTGTTTAAAGTTAAGAGAATTTTGAACAACAAGATAACCCTCTGTTATTAGTTAACGGTCGGTTAAATGTACTTAACGGCTGGTTAAAAGATAACCGAGTTTTGAACAACTTGGCCCTGAGAAATTTCATTGTTCATAATAAACATTAGAAAGTCGCCAGCTTTGATCAGCGTGTTTTAATGAATAAAAAGCCTCTGCCTGCCACGACCTCTTTCTACTGTAAAACCCTCAACAGAGTCCATTTGACGATATCACTATATCACTATATCATAACCTAGTACATGTATTTATGAACACGTATACTGTATATGCGGACACCAAAGTGTTTTGTTTGGGTGCGAGGGGCGGTGGGCCTAGTGGTAAAAGCTCGTCACGTCGAAGACCAGGATTCGATTGTCTACATGGCACAATGTGTGAAGCCCAATAGGGCAGCATGCAGTTTTATTTTTCCTGTGTGACTCATCGCCCGAACGACCCTTCTAACTTTATTGCCGACGCCAAAAAAAACCCCAACAAAACAAAACAAAAACAAACAAACAAAACAAAACAACCCCCAAACAACCTTTGTTGTTCTTTCGAACACCGCCGACTCGAACCTAAAACGTACAGCCTCGTCAAATGAAATGTTTATCTTTCAATCAGTCGCTGCCACAAATCCAAAAAACGCGAGAAATTGTAATAAGAATTACAATAAATGAGAATCAAGAACATTATTCAGATAAAAAATTTGTTATCAAGTTCTTTATTAAGCTTTTTTCTTCTTCATTTCTCCCGACCGACAGACCCATGTCTAGAATTTGGTGGCTACGTGAAACGTGACAAAAAAATTGATACCCTTACCGGAGTCCCCCGCCGTGATATTGTTGGAATATTGCTCAGAAATGCCTTAATGCGTACTCACTCACTGTTTGGGTGCGAGGGGCGGTGGGGTATCCCAGTGGTTAAAGCGTTCGCTCGTCACGCCGAAGACTCGGGTTCGATTCTCTACATGGGCACAATGTGTGAAAGCCATTACCGGTGTCCCCCGCCGTGATATTGCACAAAGCGGCGTAAATTCATACTCACTCACTGTTTGGGTGCGATGGTTATGTGAACTGATGAAAATTGTGAATCCGGATTTACTTCGGATTTCCTCCAATGCTGGTGTTGGTGTGCGTTGGAAGTAAATGAGTCACGAATCTTCTGGTCATATTCAGACCTCAGCTGGACACACACACAGGATCCAACAGCCATTTGTGGAATCATTTATTGATGAGCTGGCTTCTTAACAATGTCCATTTCCTGTTATATATAATCTCATGATTGCCAACGAGGCGTTTTAGTACAGATGCAACTTGCACAAAACAACTTTCACTTTAGGACTAAGTGCATGTTAAAGGCACTGTGTATTCATAAAAGTGAGTGAGTGAGTATGGTTTTACGCCGCATTTACCAATATTCCAACGATGTCACGGCGGGGGACACCACAAATGGGCTTCACACATTGCACCCATGTGGGAATCGAACCCGGGTCTTCAGCGAGACGAGCGGACGCTTTAACTATTAGGCTACACTCCCGCCCCCTACTCATGAAAGGCATGTATTGGACATAGGCCTACTCGATGATCAAGCATTTGCTGAGGTATGCAAATTTTAATTCATTTGAGACAGACTTATTCCTTCACCGCTGGGTAAACACTGTCAGTATGTACCAGGTGTTCAGTCCGTGTATCACGATGAGGTTCCATTAAAAGCCGGATGTACAGGTGAACGAACGCGTCTCTAATAGATTGAGTGCGAATGTTTGTTCAGAATATCCACACCCAAACGTGCAAATAGGTTCTAAAATATGTTGTTTCACATGAAATAAGACACCACATGGGGGAGGTTGTATTTCTAAAAAATCAGAAAACGAAACGGTTTCACATCCCGTATTGTATATCATCATAATCATCCGTTCACGAACTCATCATCATCATCATCATCATCATCATCATCATCATATTCCATTCACGAACTGTGTTAATCTGGTTTAACGAACTTCAAGAAGTGTTTGTTGGTTGGTTTGTTGTGTAAGGCCGCACTCAGCAATATTCCAGCTATATGCCGACGGTTGGTAATCGTGTCTGGACCAAACAATCCAGTGATCAACAGCATGAGTGAGGTGAGGTGAATTGCGTTTAACGTCGTGCTTAAGAATATGTCGCTCATATGACGACGTGCATGCGTGTGTATGTGTATGTGCGGCTGCTTGTACTAACCCAGACTGAAGCTGGTTTTATAGTGCTAGCCCACTGAGATACCATGCCGCAGTGAAGCATGAATACCCCACTCAGACACATCATACTGACTCCGAGCCGACCAGTCCTTGATGTACCCATTAACGCCGAGCGCCAGGCAGGGACCAACAAGTACCATATTTTAACGTCTTTTGGTATGACGCGGTCGGGGATCGAACCCGCGACCTTCCGCTCTCCGGGAGGACGCTCTAACCACTACACCACGGAGGCGGTCGATCAACAGCATGAGCATCGATCTACACAATTTGGATACGATGACACGTGTCAACCAAGTCAGCGAGTCAGACCACCGTTATTCTCCTCCTCCATTATTGTGGAATTCACGGTGGCTGAGGGGGTTAGATGGCTGACTTTGTGGGCTGGCGATTTGGTACCCGACTCTGGGAGTGTGGGTTCGAATTCCTGATGGGACTCAACCCAACAAAAGTCTCCTGATGACAGCAATACATCATCACTTTGTGAATGCCACCACATTAAAAAATGACAGTAAATAAACTGTTTATATAATTTCATTTGTCTATTTCACCACACGTTCTTCTTACCGAGTCACTTTCTCAGTTCGATACTTAAAAGCAATGTCATTATTTAGCGTTGACAGAATTTCTAACTGTGATATAGATATGTCGTTGTCACAGACAAAACTCGATGTCTTGTTTTATTGACACCTGTGTGTCTGCCTGCCTCTCTGCTAATGACAATATTCAATACACAGCTGCTATCACTGACCACAGCACTGACAGCAATACATCATCACTTTGTGAATGCCACCACATTAAAAAAGCTGAGTCGATTGTTCGATTCCCCACATGGGCACAATGTGTGAAGCCCATTTCTGGTGTCTCCCGATGGGATATTGCTGGAATATAGCTCACTCACTCATTATTTACAGGCGGCTGATATACAGATTGAACACTATGTACAGAGTGTCTCATTAAACAAGAAACAAATCCCTGCAAACGAACTTGGGATTGGCTGTTGATTTCTAGTAAAGTTTACCCATTATTATTTCAATGGTTGATGTTTTGGTTTTGCACCAACAATACGGAATAATTATCAACGTACCCATGCATCAGCCATGAGTGAGTGGGTTTAGTTTTACGCCACTTTTAGCAATATTCCAGCAATATCGCGGCGGGGGACACCAGAAATGGGCTTCACATTGCACCCATGTGGGGAATCGAACCCAGGTCTTCGGCGTGACGAGCGAACGCTTTAACCACTAGGCTACCCCGCCGCCCCGCATCAGTCATGAAAGAAAATCCTACCATCCTTCACCAGTATGCCCTGGACATGCGATGCAGATGGGTCTTTTATGCCATAGAATCTAAAATGGAGAATCAAATGTTGATTTGATTTCTCAAATTTATATTACATTATGGTTGATATATAATTTCTCTTCAATTTTGCATTATGACTAGAGGTTGTGTACCTCTTATATCTTATAATGCCTGTTCAGTGAGTTTCTGTTGGCAGCAGCAACAGTAACAACATCGTGACATCATCATAATGGTGTAACCCAGTGTATGAAATAAGGCCGGTCCGACCGTCCGAGACTAGATTTCTGTCGGATGGTCTAATTTTACAGCTAGCCAGCCCGATGGACGGGTGATTTTTTATTTATTCAGATAACGTGTCCAATGGCACTCTCTATTTAGTATACAGTACAACCAGAAATTACCGAGAATTTTAAGATTGTAATTTTTATATTTTTCACTCATTACTCACGTATTAAATGTGAATATTAGCAGAACATAACTCCAGATTCAAAGACAGGTGAATAGTTAGTATTTTGTCAAGTCACCATAGGCAGCAAGCTAACAAAGTCTAACTTCAATGCGGCGGGGCATACTACTGATCAAGAAGTTAGAAAGTCGTGGTCCATGCTGTCCCAATATCGGACCACCTCTTCTTTCATTTTAGCAATATTTGTCAGATTTTTCTTATTGACACTTTCCTTCATAAGTCCCCAAACATTTTCTATTGGATTTAGGTCAGGGCTATAGCTTGGCCAATCTAATAATGTCATATTTTGGGTCCGAAACCAGGACTGAGAATGCTTTGAACGATGTTTTGGGTAGTTGTCCTGCTGGAAAATCCAAAAATGTCCATAGAACACGTGAGCAGATGGAAGTACATGTAAATGTCCATCGAGAATATCTGTGTACCGCTCACTGTTCATATTCCCTTCAAATACACAGAGGGGCGTTGCCCCTAACACAGATATGCCAATCCACACGTTAAATTTCGGACTGTACTTTGGGCGCTGATACAAAGGTTTTTCAGTTCGTTTGGTCCAGAATTTCAGTGTATTAGGAAACAGCCACACAGAACTTTCATCTGAGAAAATCACATTGTCCCAGTTAAAATTTCTATGCTGTAAGCACCAGTTCAACCTTCGCTCCTCTTGTTGAGGTTTCATGATCGGTGATGGAATTCCTCGACTTTTCTGCCAACCCATTGCATGCAGCTCAGTTCTAATTGTCTCCTTACAGACAGCCACAGTTCCTCTATCAATCATATCCAGCCTTAAGTTTTCTAAACTCCTTCGTTTGCTTTTAGAAACAAGAATACCAAAGCCGCCTCCTGTCACCGACAGTCAATTTTCTGGGCCTACCTGCGCCTCCCTGGTGCTCAATGTCATATCCATTTGCAATATTTTTCAAAACACGATAAACAGTGGACAAAGGGATGCCTGTTCTACTTGAAATCACTTTAGCTGTTCTGATGTCCTTGTTATAATACTCTAAAATCAATTTCCTCTTATCTAAAGCATCCACACTGAGGATCACTGAAAATGTCGTCTGCTAGCAAGTAAACAAAGGGGGATAACTCTTCACAAACTAATGAAAAAGGATTAACGGAGTTGTCTCTCTTGAATGAAACCAAGCACTTGATAGCTGGTCAAGGTTGTTTATACTAGAAATCCAATTTAACATATTCCTAAAATTCTCAATAATTTCTGGTCATACTATATAAGAAGGACTGGTTAAATCTCTTCTGGGCTGGTGAGTTTTTGTAGTTACGAGCCCAAAATGTCTGGCTGGGTTTTTGGCTTATTTCATACACTGTGTAACCCCTAGGAACATTGGTTGGTTGGTTTGTTGTTTAATGCCACTCAGCAATATTCTAGGACCGACTTTAGGATACATAATAGTGAGTGAGTGTGTTTAGTTTTACACCACTTTTAGCAATATTCAAGCAACATCATGGCGGGAGACACCAGAAATGGGCTTCACACATTATACCCATGTGGGATCGAATCCGAACACTTTAACCATTGGTTACCCCACCACCCAGGATACATAACAAGTCTGTAACATAGCACACAGGGGCGTGAACACGTTCACAGACTCACTTTCAATAATATTAAGACAAAAACAATGCATCAAGAAAAGAATTACTTTTCCTTTTATTAATAACATGTCTCTGTAGTCTTGATGTTCATATATATATACATGGCACAAAATCAACATTTTTTTAAACATAATATTGGTACATGAGGAATGGCATCTATGAACAGAATTTTGCCAGATATCATTACTTTGTTGTAGACCATTACACTTTGGTCTGTTAAACGTCATAATTCATTGAACACCTTCATGAAACTATGAGGAGTGAGTGAGTGAGTTTTAGTTTGAAGCCGCTTTCAGCAATATTCCAGCAATATCTCGGTGGGGGACACCAGAAATGGGCTTCACATTGCACCCATGTGGGGAATTGAACCTGGGTCTTCAGCATGATGGGCGAATGCTTTAACCACCAGGATACCCCAACGCCCCAAGGAGAATATGTGATTCAGCATCAACACAACCAATGTCTCAGAACTTATTACAGAATGAGCAATGACCTGAATCAACATGAGGTCAATGGTATGAACATACATCAATGATTGCTTGTCATGGCTTTTTCGTTCTTCACACACACACACAAGAGTTTACAAGATATATACATAGCAACATTCATATCCACCTGATCAACAAGTCTTCTCTCATTTCATGACAAGAATGAACATGAAATTATTTAGCACATGATCATAACGATCAACAAATACTTGGCATCTTCTTTCTACCTTAAAGACAAATGTTCCATGGATTTTAACCATGTAACATCATCATAAGTTGAAAGCTTATGAGCTATTTTTAAAATAGTTTTTTCTCAAGATTTTCATTATGTTTAAATGAAGATGGTAAACATGAGATTTGTCCCTTCATGAAACACAGGGAATAGAAGAGAAATCCATTTCTGACCCTGTATTGTAGTCAGGCAGTTGTTTTTGAAAGTCAAATCCGCACTGGTCAATTGTGTTGGATCCTGCGACAAATCCAAACAGGAATCACTGTATTTCAGGACCTTTTGATATATGTATATTTTTGTATGTTTGTACACAAGGGTTGTTCCTATGTTCCCATAGTCATCTCCAGCAGGTGGCTGCGTGTCAGCTCTCGGAGCTCCTGAAGGGCGTAGTCCTCTGGCATGGGCAAACCACTGATATGAGAAGCAACAAGCCTGCAACAGAGTAAAGTCTGCATTAGTTTGTTGTTTAATACCACATTCAGCAATATTTTAGCTGTATGGCGGCGGTCTGTAAATTGAGTCTGGACCAGACGATCAAGTAATCAACATCATGAGTACGCAGTTGGGATATGATAACATGTGTCAACTAAGTCCGAGCTAATGACTACCTGATCCTGTGAGTCGGACCTTAAGACAAGCATGGGTTGCTGAAGACCAATGCTAATCCGGATCTTCATGGGTCCATAAGTTAGTGAGAGATAATGGTTATGGTTGTACACTGTTTACAGTAATATTTCTAGGGTTCTGTCTTATATGAAGGGTGAAAATGTTTCATCCATTCTATAAATATGGGTGTGATTGAATGTTATTTAATGCCACACCTAGCAATATTCCAGCTACATGTCACCTACCTGTCTGGACCAGGCAAACCAGTGACTGAGATGTGAACAACGATTCATGCAGTCAGGTATACTAACAGACATTCAGCAAAGTCAGCTTTAATCCTTCAGTGAAACTACAGAATAGTGAGTGAGTGGGTGAGTAAGTTGGCAAGCATACATAAGAAAATGACCTTCCTTGTGTTTTGAGTGGGCATGTTGGTGGGAGGACTGTGAAGGTGGGCGATGTATGTGAGTGAGTGAGTGAGTGAGTGAGTGAGTGAGTGAGTGAGTGAGTGAGTGAGTGAGTGAGTGAGTGAGTGAGTGAGTGAGTGAGTGAGTGAGTGAGTGAGTGAGTGAGTGAGTGAGTGAGTGAGTGAGTGAGTGAGTGAGTGTACAGCTCACCTTGTTGGTGGTCGTCCTGTTGCTGACCCTGCACACTGGAATGTCAGGAGAGTTCCAAGAAGGTTGGCTGACTTTTTAGCCATCTCGGATTGGCAAAGCCTGCATTCAAACAAAACAAATAATGGCATTTCACCAACAAATATCTTTACAGATATACAGAATGACAAAAAGAATAAATGAATCAATTATACTGGTAGTTTAATTAACACTATGGTTCACTCAAATACAAATATCTGAGAACTGTTTGCAACATTTGAGCTATACCACAGTGGTCTGAAAACAATAGAGTCCGGACCAGACATACCCGTGATTGACATCATGAGCATCAATCCATGTTATTGGGATACAACCACATGCATTAAACCATGTCATGACCCAGACCAACTGATCACCTGCATTCTTATCCAGCATTCCAATGGGTTCTGTATACAGGTAATAAAATTGGTCCTTTGTGATGTATGACAATTTACTGAACACGGTTCGTTGCATGCTCACCTCTCCTTGGAATTCCTGCACTCCAGACTGCCTACCCTGTTGCAGAGGGATGTGACGGCTGGTTGGAGTCTCTCCAGATCATAAGCACTGGGGGTTCCCTAAAAATACCCCAACCATATGTCAATTAGAAGAGATAATTTTATGACAGGTCTTCTTTATGATGACCTGGACAACTTTACATCATTTTTGGACAATTTTTTTAAAACTCACCTCAGTTCTTTAACCTGAAACTTTATTGGATACATGTTATTGAAGACTGGTTCATTTCACTTACTGTGCTTCTATTTTTTTATCACCTTATGTTCTGGTGACTTACAGTGCATAGGAGTTTTTTTATATAAATATCAAAGTCCTGCCACTGAAGTCACACTGATTCAGCCCAGGCTGGAAAACAATTTTGCTTATGAAGATTGTTTTGTTTTGTGGATCGGAAAACATTGTGTGTTACTGATTACTGCTTTCATCAGCATCTAATCTTATATTTTAAAAGGTTACCCTCGTAACTGTCAACAATTCGTTGGTTTAGGTGTAGGTGTTTTCTGCTGTGTTGTACTTTCTTCTGTGCACAAAATTTTAGAGCCTGCAGTACCAAACTTCGACCATACTTTCAGTATTCTGTCATGACTATTTGGGAGCGAGGGAGTTTAGTTTTACACTGCTTTTAGAAATATTCCAGCAGTATCACGGTGGGGGACACCAGAAATGGGCTTCACACATTGTACCCATGTGGGGAATTGAACCCGGGTCTCCGGCATGACGAAGAACATTTTACCACTAGACTAACCCACCGTCCCCATGACTATTTGGACTTGTTATCTGAGCTAATCATAATGTTACACAACTTGGGTTTTTGACAAGAGGCTGAAGTAGAGGACTGCTAGGCCTAATGGTTGCACCAAGAAGGAACAATTTTCACATGACATCAGTCAATATGACGCAACATCTGAGGTTGATTTAGTTACATATAAGGTGACATGTATATACTGGTTTCCAGGCACTGGTATAATGTGTGAATCTTATTTATGGTGTCCCCTGGTGGAATATTGCTAAAAGCGACATAAAACCCAACATTTTCACTCCTCCCTGTGAGCAGACACTCTATCCACTACACTATAGAGGTGGTCACCTGTTGTAGCATATAATTAAAACATTCATACAAATCAACACAAGATGATGTGTTACCTGCTTGAGATCCTCCAAATGTTGACACAAGTTGATGTAGTCCAGAAACACCTTTCCCCCTGTCGACCAGTCTAACACAGAAGAGCTAATCTCAGGGGGAGACAACTCTTCTAAGTAACGACGCAAATAGTCAAAGTTTTCTGTAAAAACAAGTTATATTTCTCTTATATATTAGTGGAGATTTCAATACAAATGCAAAAGATCCCCATTATTACTTCGACCCCTCAATTATTACTTCAATTCCAGCAATTAATAAGACTGACATATTATTTTGATGAAAATTATGGAAGTAAACATCTTTTAATTAACAAGAGTCATCAGAAGATGACATATCCCCCCGGCCCCCACATATTTGAAAGAACAAATCATCTGACAGTTACTTAAAAGTCCAGCTTGACTTTTTTAAAACTAAGTCCAAGTCATTTCCATGGAAATCATGAGAAATATAAATGTCAAAAATCTGTAAATAGCAAAAGGCACCATTTCAAAATTTGCCTAATATATCTGCCAAGTTCTGTTAAAAGATACTGAACGCTGTTCGAGTTGTGCACCGGAAATGAAGCCCACCCCTCCCTTTTGGGACTAAGTCCAAATCGTTTCCATGGAAATCATGAGAAATATAAATGTCAAAAATCTATAAATAGCAAAAGGCACCATTTCAAAATTTGCCTAATATATCTGCCAACTTCTGCTGAAAGATACTGATCGCTTTTCGGAGTTGTGCACCGGAAATGAAACCCAACCCTCCCTTTTGGGACTAAGTCCGAATCGTTTCCATGGGGAAAAATAAATATGCCAAATAACAAAAGGCACCACTTTGGCATCTGCCTCACATATCTGCCAAGTTTTGCTGAAAGATATTAAGAAGTTTTCGAGTTGTGCTCCAGAAACAAAACCCACCCCTTCCTTTTGAGACTAAGTCCGAATCATTTCCATGGAAACCGGGAAAAATAAATATCTTCAGAAACCCATGCTTGTCATAAGAAGTGACTAATGGGATCGGAAGGTCAGACTCGCTGACTTGGTTGACACACGTCATCATATCCTAATTGCGTAGATTGATGCTTACACTGTTGATCACTGGATTGTCTGGTACAGACTCGATTATTTACAGACTGCTGCCATATGGCTGGAATATTGCTGAGTGTGGCGTTAAACCAACCAACCAACCAAGATGACATGACATCAACCAAGTCGCAGAGCCTGATTATGCCTGATTATCTAATCAATTAAGTTGCCTCTTATGATGAGCACAGGTTTCTGGGAACCTGTTCCTAACTGGAGCTCCCACAGGGTTACTGACTATGGATCTGACATCTGATTCATGTGATCCCTGTGTATAGGGAGACTTACCGTTTATGATAGCATCAGCAGCTATGTGTGCCAAGATGACCTTGTGTCCCTCATTCCACTGCGCAGCCTTCAGTAAGTGCCATGCCTCGTCATGGTATTTGTTTTCTGACTGTGCTTTTATAGCCTGAAAACAAGGAACAAGTTTAAGTTGCTTTGCATGATAGTCAACGAGCGTGTTGACACTTGACAAGTGGTCGACAGCATGAGCATCTACCCTCAGTGGGCCTGAAACCATCTGACTCTTTTCAGGACAAGAGAAAAGGGATAATATGATTTAGGCATTGACCAATTACCGACCCATAACACTGCTTTTTGTGATTTATGATCAATAAAACATATGTATGTTATCAAGATAGATTTGCAGTTTTTGTTCACAAGTTCAGAAATCATAAGTGTGTTACAGATGGGGATCCTATCAATAGACTGAAGAAAGTCACCCACTGACACCCTGAAGTGTTGGGTGTATTTATTTGCATCCATTCATATTTTGCATGTACATAATGGAGTATCTTTCATGCAAAGCTTGGATTCCTTTATGCTTAAGGTTGGTTCTTTGGAATTGTCAAACCTAGTACATAAGTGTATTTTGGTGGGTATATGTTAGTCCAAATGTAAATCTCCACGCTGACAAGTTTCTCACCTTAGCATGGTGTATCCATGCAGGAGGAACCAGAAGCCTCTCTCTCACAAACTCCTCCTTGTGTAAGTACTTAGGGTTCTTCGACAGAGACACATGTCGCTCTAATACTGATCTTACAGCTGTCTCTCGTCTGGAACATCACAAAGTATTATAATGATATGAAAGAGTTCTGCTTGCTTCTTATTTACTAATTATCCTGTTAAAAATGCTCATAACAATATACTTATCAAGGAGTAAAGGTACACAATTATCACTTATATTACAGTGTGTCAACTTAGTGTTTTAGGAAAGCCCAACTGATACAGGTATTTGATGTTTACTACACTTGTGAAACACACAAGCATGGGTATGGTGTTGAGAGTTGGTTGGTTGGTTTGTTGTTTAATGCTGCATTCAGCAATATTCCAGCTATATGGTGGTGGTCTGTAAATAAGCAAGTCTGGACCAGACAATCCAGTGATCAACAGCATGAGCATCAATCTACGCAATTTGCATACAATGACATGTGTCAACCAAGTCAGAGAGTCTGACCACCTCTTAAGACCAGCATGGGTTGCTGAAGACCAAGTCTACCCTGGATCTTCTCGGGTCTATGGTGCTGAGAAACATGTTGACATGATCAAGGTGAACTGGGACTCAAACCTAATGTTACTGTTTCTGGAATGCCCAACACTACACAGAGAATTAACGTTCCTTTGATGATAGGGCCCACATTTCAATTGGTATTATCAGTTCCATTTCATGATGCTGTTTGTTTAATGAGCCAAAGCCAAATAGCACAGACAGACCTACCTGAGTGGATCTTCAATATGTAGCAGGGAAAATACAGCCCAGTGCCAGAGATCTAGAGCTTCCAGCTGTGCTGCAAAGCTGGTGTGAAGACAGGCAGCATGGTAGGGGGAGACATGGTGGTAGGACATCGACTGTAACACCTGGTACAGATGCCAGCTGGAACAAACAGGACAGTCATGTGGTGAAACTTTTGACACAGCAAACTATCAACTGTCCTGAAACTAGATGACTTATCTTCCTGCATATAAATCAGGCGATCAAACCATTAGTTAATAACATAGAGCATGTTTGTGTTAGACATGCAAAGTAAAGTAAACAAACTGCAACCACCTCATCCTTATCTTGATTGGACGTGAGACAAGCATTGATGTGATGACCTGTGGCGACCTAAGATCACCTGTAATGACCTGAGATGGCCCCTTCTAACCCAGAACCCTTTTATGTACACTGTTAAATGGAGCACATTTCAAGAAAATATTACAGTGTGTACAAACTATTCTGACACAGTGTTATGTTTACTACCTGAGACGGTAATCCAACTGGTTGGCAGTTGACGTGGTGGGGTTGAGGATCCTCTCCAGTCTATGGCCCCTCTGACAGTACAACTTGAGCAAGTGGTAACAGGTGTCTCGCACCACATGTTCATCTTGTTCGTCAATCACCTCCTCCTCTTCTTCGTAACTGTCATTTTCTTCCAGATAAGGAGGCAGTGGGGCATTGGAGTATTTGCCGTATGATGTGCGGCTTTTGAAGGCATCTTCATACTGGGCCAATGCTTCAGGTATAGTTGCATTGGGCTTACAGTGATACCTGGAAAGAATGCTGTATGTTATTGTGGTGCATAAGAAAGAACATTTTCATTAAGACATGTAAAGATCCTGTCTGGAAGTGATCTTCAGCAACGCATGGAACTAATGTAGATAGGATCGGGTGTTCAGGATCGCTGACTTAGCAGAAGCATGTCATCGCGACCCAGTTGTGTAGATCATTGCTCATGATGTCAATCACTACAATATCTGGTATAGAGCTGATTACTTATGAATTGCCAGCATACACCTGGTATATTGCTTAATGTGGTATTAAAACATAGATAAAAATAAACAAACAGTTAAGGGTTTGTTTACCCAAAACTCAATTGAAATATTATATCAGGTGTAATCTGTTTCCTTATGTTAGAGGTAGTAGATTTCAACATTTTTGGTCACTATGGTGGGAGGTATTATTGTATGTTATCGATATTCTGGCTAGAGGGCATTCTGCGTTTATGTCCATCCCTGTATTTCAAAACTGCTTTTTCGATCACCAAATATATGAAAAATCATTAAATATTTCACTCGGCTTGACCCATCTTCATATCAGATTCAAAAGCAAAGCAATGACTACAGAATGAATATATTAGAAGATAAACATCATGTGTTGGCCAATTTCCGGGTGTTATTGAGTATTTGAAGCACTGGAATTCATTTGGAACCGATGGTGTCAGCTGGAGGTTTCAAATGAAATATTCCCTTGAAAACACATGATGTTTATCGACATTGTAAACACAAAAGTAAACCAAAAGGTCCACACACGTTTTTGTGTCTGCACTCATTGACATTGAGTACAGGTACAGCAGAGAAATGTCATCAGCCGGCCGTTTCTACGATCGCATTATCACGATTTTAAAGGTCCGCGATACGATACGTATCGCGATACATAATTTTAAGCGCCTTTTCATAGCATTACCTACCGCACTTACTGGCAACGCAATCACGCTGATTGGTCCATCAAATTAGTCATGTAGTCCTCAGCCAATCACAAAAGCTGTTAGTTTCCAACCTATTTTTTAAGTAAAGCTAGCTACATCTATTTATCGGAGCGGTCTCGTATAATTTTACTATCAAGACTTCGAAGGAGATGGATATAGCATACAAATTTGAATCGATAAAGTTTTAAAATAGGAATCGATACACGCAAGCATGTATCGCGTATCGTATCGGCAGTAAAAATGTATCGATGCATGGTCACCTAAATTGACTTGGCCCTGCACCTTCCCAAAAATAAAACTTGGTGTTAAATATGAAGAAAATCCAGTGAACGGTTCTTGAGATAGTTTAACATGCAGGTTTACATGCTGAAATCTTCAAAGTGTCGCCATGACCTTGAAAATTATGTGAAGGTCACCAAAATCGACTTGGCCCTGCGCCTTCCCTAGATAAAGCTTTGTATTGAATATGAATAAGATCCAGTGAATGGTTCTTGAGATAGCTTAACATGCAGGTAAAACATTAATGTCCCCTTGTGACCTTGAAATGAAGGTCAAGGTCACCAAACCTGACTTGGGCCTTTCTTATACTGTGATGAACCTAGGTACCAAATATGAAAAGAATCTAGAGAACGGTTCTTAAGATAATTAAGGCTAAACAAGAGCTAGAAAAGACTAAGACTGACCAGAGGTGCAAAGCAAGGGCTCGCTTCCAGTCCATGTTGTCACATGTGTTGACCGCTGTGCTGGATGACCACACGAGTTGACCTGACAGTAGGGAGTAGATCTTCAGTCGTACTTGATCTATAAAGTGATTTGCCTGGAACACGATCAACATAGCTCATCAAAATGCATGAGAGTCAGCATTGTAATTTTTTGTCAACAAGGGTTCCTATTTCAGAACTGCCATTACTTTCAGCATCCTTAGACAAAACACCTGCAATCTATCCTGTGATACCACCGCCTTTTTTCCTTATGACTATACTTCACAAATTTATGAAACAATAATTTACAAGATATCTCTTCTGATTGGTTAATACATATACATATGGTTAACTTAAGGTGATCTGCAAATTTATAATGAGCAAATTGTACCCTTTGAACCCAACCACTGAGGCTTTAACCACTAGGCTACTCCAAAATATGCATGAATTAAAGACAAAACGAAAATGAAATGCCAATTTTTTTCTTGTTTTTAATATCCTGGAGAAATTCAGACAAGATATATTTATAAACATTCATGATTTTGATCTGATTGAGGAATAAGTGAATGTTTTATTCCACATACCCCAAGCTCTGCCCATTCCTCCAACTGCCGGGCCAACATCTGCCGAGCAACATGGCTGCCGACTGCTTGAGCCAATGAGAGTGCCAATCTGTGATCACCTGACCTTTTGTGCCAATGTACATGCATCTGTAATCTGCCTCCCGCTTAAATAGCTCAAGATGGCAATCAAGTGACCTTGATTCTGAAATCACAAAGATAATAGATATGATTTAATTTGTGAATGGATATAAAATCAAACATTCAAAGGAATCTATTTCAATGGTCTTGTCATATCTAATGGTTATCTGTTAGCTTC
Organism: Haliotis rubra; assembly: GCF_003918875.1. NCBI lineage: Eukaryota > Metazoa > Mollusca > Gastropoda > Lepetellida > Haliotidae > Haliotis > Haliotis rubra. The sequence continues at coordinate 9,560,762 of NW_025764891.1, forward strand.
TGAAATGTTACAGACTGGCATGTTTGTTTGCTCTCAGGATCATAACAGCAGCCTATAAATAGGGCCTGTAAATCTCGCGAGGCGTTACTCCCAGTTCAACACTCCCTTTGCGAGCCCAACTTGCCATACGTGGGACAAGGAAAAGCTTACATCTGGAACCAGATTTCGGTGACAAGTGTATATTAAACAACCAGTTCTGGTTCCAAATTGAGTGACCGCCAAATATGACCTTACTTGACCAGACCAACTGATCATTGTTTGTCACTGGGAGTACTGAGGTCTCGCGAAGTGCCATGACCTACTTATGGGCCCTATAATTGAGCCTGGCTGAAGTCATACAAGTTACTGATATAGTAAGCAATGATACACATTGACAGGGAGTAGTGTCATACAATTAATAAAGTCACCAGGCCTGGCCACTTGATCCATGTAGTTACCTCTTAAACTGAGCACAGGTTCCTCTGGACCTATTCTTAACTGGACCTCCCATAAGATTACAGACTACGATGAGGAAATGCTGATCTCATACCCATACAACTCTCCAAGTGTTGGTCAACGCATGCTAGGTCGTTGGTGTGAGAAGCGAACACTTTAATCACTTGGCTACCCCACTAACACTATACTTCCTGTTTCATCACCTCAGGATCAGGTAACAAAACATCTATCAACTTCTTAATATTGGTATGATGTGGAAGTCACACATGGTAAAAGCAATAGTTTACCTTGAACTTGGACTCTTGCACTTCTTCCTTGATCTTTGGCTGGGCGGTTTCAGACAACCACTTGGAGAAAGCTTCCCTCCGCGCCTGGCTTACAGCGTACTCATCAGTGTCTGGCAGAGGAATACAGATTTAGTCAGTGTCTCACAGAATATGTTAACATGTATCAAAAGAGGTTATAACTGATGGGTTTGTTTTGATAATTCTAATCCCGTAATTTTTGTTTTTGTTTTTACGTTAAAGATAAACTCAAGTATATATTTTGCTCTCAATGCAACCTGTGTCACAAAGCCTGAAGAATCTCAGGGCAACAAGTTTGGTGCTGACATATTATTCTGATAAAACAATTATTTGTCAAGTGGTTGTACCTGTCACCAATTTATCTTAGATACAATTTATCTTAGTATCTATGGACATGAGAAGTGCTATCTACATATCATCATTCACTGCCTTTGATAAAACACATCCAGACATGCATCAAGCACAATTATGGCATGATCTGGAGCAGTATCTTCAACATACATTGTCAACCCATGTTCTTAGACATTAGTTACAAACTGCACAGGTGATCAACAACATATCAAATTCAGCTTGTTGAAAACCAGGGCCCCGTTCCTCAAAGTCATCGTAACCCTAAGACGATCGTAACTCGCATACTTTAACATAGTAACATAGACTTACGACAGTTGTAGCACCAGGGGTGGAAATAACCCTTTGCCCGACGTCCGAGTCCAGTGTTTTTTTCTGTCGGGCAAGCATATTTGTATATCATGCTGTACCGGTGTCCAGTTGACTTTCCAATGTTAATTATGTTGTTTATTTAAAAAATCAACAAGAAAACGGACGGTATAGCAGAAAAATTATCAGGGCAAGTGATTTTACATGTGACACTGTACCGAAGTACACTAGCAATTTTAAAGATATTTCCACCCCTGAGCACTACGATCGTTTTGTGGAACGAGGCCCAGTCCTAGTCCTCCATCATTCACCTATTGCAGTGTGTGTCAACAGTAGGAAATACTCGATATCACTGATAGACTCCGACTTGAACAAACTCAGGTTATCTACAACTGTTAATGTCCGTTTCACTCAGGTGTAAATTGACTCACCTGAGTACCTGAACTCCGGGAGATTCCCCCACAGAGCTACACAGAGGTTCCACACCATCCGTATATGATCCACACTGCTCTCATCTGGATGTCCTCCTGCAACAGTCAGCATCAATACCATGCAGGGCTACGATGTTTTCAGGTTATGACTAATACGCATAAATTTGTGTGCAGTCGTAAAGAATCATTACAACATTGAATGAGTGAGTGAGTGAGTTGGGTTTTACACAGCTTTTAGCAATATTCCAGCAATATCACAGCAGGGGGGCACCAGAAATGGGCTTCACACATTGTGCCCAAGTGGGGAATCGAACCCAGGTAAATAAAATACCTGTAAATGACAGTGTCCATTCAAATTGCGGTGATGTGAGGTGAAATGGGGTTTAACGTCGCACTTAAGAATATTTCGCTCATATGATGATGTGCATGCGTGTGTATGTGTGGCTGCTTGTACTAGCCCAGACTTAAGCTGGTTTTATACTATAGTGCTAGCTCATTGAGATACCATGCTGCAGTTGAGCATGAATACCCCACTCAGACACAATATACTGACTCCGAGCCCATCAGTCCTTGTTTCACCCATTAAGGCATGGAACAAGAAGTACCATATTTTAACGTGTTTTGGTATGACGCGGATGGGGATTGAACCTGCAACCATCTGCTCTCCAAGGCAGATGCTCTAACCACTACACCACGGAGGCGGTCCCATTCAAATTGAAAGAGCAACATCGGGATATCCCACCCAGTTCTGGGTTATCAAAATTCTTCATGCAAACTTGTATGCAGCTCAAAATTATGCAACCATGCAACTTACCTTACACAGCTGATCAAGAGCTCTTGTCACAGATCAAAATTAGCATTCTGATCTGAGCAGGTTTAACAACTCATGGCTATACATTTCCCGCAAAGAAGTAAGCAAGGTGTTTATGCAGAAAACCATGTAAAAGCAATGACTGCAGATACTCACGGTTCTCCTCTAAGAGTTTCTCTCCCAGCTGTGCATACTGATGAAGAGAGTCTACGCCTGGAGATGGCACAAAGAGTGGGCAGCCACCATCAGTGTCTCTCCGGGAGTGCTCCAGCTGCACGTCCAGCATCTCCTCATGGGTGGACTGGAATGGAAACAGATAGTGATATTCACAGAGACAAACGAGTGAGTGTGTGAGTAAGTTTACTTTTTACACTGCTTTTTGCAATATTCAAGCATTAATGCTGCAATATCCTGACAGGGGGACACCAGAAATTGGCTTCACACATTGTACCGATGTGGGGAATTGAATCCCAGTCTTCAGCCTGATGAGCAAACGCTTTAACCACTAGGGCATTTTAATGAGCGAACGCTTTAACCACTGGGACATTTTAACTTTGGATATGACATCCTTGCAATTCATTACCTAATTTATCTTTAAAACATATTGGACAATAATCAGTCAATGTCCTTGAAAATGAACAGATCTGAAACCCTTGCTAGTACAGTGAAACCTGTCTAAATAGGCACCCCATGGGACCGAAATGAAATGCTGGTTTAGACAGGGTGTTGGATTAGACAGACGATCATTTTCCAACATGGCTGCCATTTACACTCGTCAATCTCTTTATCTCTACAATGCTTTTGATCTTTTGTAATTGTGCAACAATGTATTGGATTAAGGGACTGCTCATACCCATGCCGGAAAGTCATGCCAGAATACGGAATACACAGCTGCCGGGGTTAGACAATGTTTTAATGATCATAATATGGTTGTGAAATGGCGGGACCAAAATTTTATGCCGGTTTTAGCAGTGTGCTGGATTAGACAGGGGCTGGTGTTGGCAGGTTTCACTGTATTTCAGTTATATCTCTGTATGTCAGGCTGATCTAGGAAAACAGTCTGAAGTAATGCAGGCCTTAGATTTTACCACTTTATGCAGCACCCGCAAGCATTGATATACTGGACAAAATAAGTTAGGGATATTGGTATTTTTATGATTTATATTTTATCAGTGTGTCTATGAGTAAATAGATCATTATTCATAATTTCAAAGTTTACATATATCCCTAACTATTTTTGTCCAGTAAAGTACTGACAAAGCAAGACCATACATAGGGTGAATCTCGGATTCGGACGCATGTTTTTCTGGTTGGGAACACAGTTAAACACAGTACACTCTATCATCAGTATCACTTAATATGGTCCTACTAAAAATGATATTTTCAGGACATATTATATCTATCAGATATGAAAGTCTGGCACTGTTTTTACACACTTCCTTTCCTGTTTTTATGGGGCACTGCATCGATATCGTAATGTAAATTGTAAACCCAAAGTCACTGTGTTCTATATTCTGACTGGTCGAAAAACATGATCAAATGGTATTCGATTCCCAGAAATTGCAAGACTGTTTGCTACGTATTAATACGTATAACATCGTACACACCATTGTTTTGTTGTGTCGTCAGCTGTGGTGACGATCATTCAAATCATATTGTGACGTAAAGTCGGAATGACGTCACAAATTAGCACTTCCAGATGCTACTATGGAAGACGGTTGATGACACTCCACTGTTGTACACGTACTTGATGTCAATGAATGCAGACACAAAAATGCGTGTGGACCTTTTGGTTTACTTATGTGTTTACAATGTCGATAAACATCATATGTTGGCCAATTTCAGGGTGTTATTGAGTATTTGAACACATGGAAATTGGCCAACACATGATGTTTATCTTCTAAATCAAAGGTCATATAACAACGTAACTAATTGAAAGAAATGTTGCACTCACAATGACTGTCTTGTCATTGCCAGTGAGATAATCTGCTACGTCCATCTTCTCACACGTCACAGTCCAAGCCTTACTGCCTGCCCTCACTGGCTTCCCACCCTGGATGCCTGGCAACAAGGAGAATGGTGTCTGCCGCGGTGCCTCTGTGAATGAACCAAAACAAGTCAAGTTAACAATCTCTACTAGGAGGAAAGGAGCAGTGCACTCAGCAGTATTCCAGCTACATGGCGGCGGTCTGTAAATAATCAAGTCTGGACCAGACAATCCTGTGGTCATCAGCATGGGCATCAATCTACTCAATTGGGATACGATGATGCGTGTCAACCATGTCACCCGATCCCGTTAGTTGCCTCTTACGACAAGCATGGGTTGAAGACTGGATCTTTATGGGTCGAGGGAAGGAGTATGTGACCCTATATGCACATCTGGTGCTACTCAGGTTCAACATGTCATAACAAATGAATCTGAAAAGGACTGAGTAAGTTAGATGTTTATTCAGTGTTCGGTCTTTGTCACCACCCTATTGTAAATGATCTGACTTGTAACTGTAACTAAATACAAGTAAACTTTGTCATCTTGCATAATATGAATCACCATGAAGATTACAGCACATGAAACAAGATCTTTTGACATAATCGTCAATCTATTAGATCTGAGAATTAGAGACCCCAAACAAAACATTTAATACAATCCAGCTAACAATGGAATAAATAAATGAATGCATAAATAAATATTGCTTTACACTGCAATTTAAGTCAAAATATAGAATGTGACAGAACCCAACCAAAACACATTTACCTGATAGTAGATAAAGTAATTTAATCTAACCAGCAGAAAATAGAATTATGTCATACAATATTACATTTCATTCTTACATTATTGGCCCATGATGTCACCATCACTGTCCCATGACCTCGCCATCATTGACCAATGACCTCACCATCACTGCCCCATGATCTCACCATAAATGATCCATGACCTTACCATCACTGTCCCTTGACCTAACCATAATTGACCCATGACCTTACCATCACTCTCCTTTGACCTCATCATAATTGATCCATGACCTTACCATCACTGTCCCTTGACCTCACCATAATTGACCCATGACCTTACCATCACTGTCCCTTGACCTCACCATAATTGACCCATGACCTTACCATCACTCTCCTTTGACCTCACCATAATTGACCCATGACCTTACCATCACTGTCCCTTGACCTCACCATAATTGACCCATGACCTCACCATCACTGACACATGACCTCAAAATGATTGACCCATGATGTCACAATATAACATAATGTAATACAATTAAGCGAACATTCGATGAATGGTTATCCCCCTAACCTAAATATTCATGACACAGATATTGAATTGACATCTCTACCTTTCTCCTTGTAGTTGGAGGGTTGACCACTGTGTACCAGTGTCCAGCCTGGCCCCCAGCCCACACGGAACGACCTTCCCATCAGGCAGCCTGCGTCCACTATCAGGGCCTGCTTCTTGTACATGAGTGAGTGACTGACAGGTGGTATTTCCCTCCTTATTCGCGACCCCGCAATCTTCCTGGGCGTGTCCTTCTGGCTCATCCCACTAGTCAACAACATGTGTTCAGCGAGCGGAGGATGGCCAAAATTCTGTGGGGGCCGGCGGGCTTCTGGGGCAATAATCTTTTGTGAGAAAAGACCTACAAAGATAAGTTTACTGTCAGACACATGAAATTATTCTCCATAACACAGTTAACATAACTGAACCTAAAATATCTTTCATAATTTGATGTACAGTCTTTTAAAGGATAGACCAGAATGTGCTGAGTTCTACATATCAACTGACTGAACCAATTGTGCATAAGTTTACAGAATGTAAAAAAAATTGCTGTGAAAAACTTTCCTATAATTCCTAGTTTGGTGAAATGCTAGTTCACAATTTCTGTATGGATGATCACATGTTCAGGTTAGGACAGGGTAAATAGTTCTCGCCCATTCCTCCCCTTCACCCTACACCCTTCTATGTTCCTACCTGGGGGCTGTTTCTGCATCTCCTGGGGTACTGGAGACTGTGTCACCCTCAATGGACTCACATACTTTGACTTGAGCCCAGGGCTGAACAGACTTGGCATTGTCTTGTCCTGCTGCTTGAGGAAGCCCTGGCCGGATGTAAACCCACTCAGCTTGCCTGAAAGCGAACATTTAATCAAAAGTTACAGGGAAAGAAACTGTAGGTATGTGACCACTGATCCTGAGCCCACCTCCAAAAAGTGACCACTGCACTGTCAATGACAATGTTGAAGTAAGTTACAATTTTCTCAGCACAAATATCACGAGCGCATTGACTTTCACACCACTTGAAACTATATTCAAGCAATAAAAAAAGGACTTCACACAGTTGGTTGATTGGTTTGTTTAACAAAACGCTCAGCGATATTCCAGCTATATGGCGGCGGTCTGTAAATAATCAAGTCTGGACCAGACAATCCACTGATCAACATCATGAACATCGCTCTACATAATTGGGGTACGACTTCACACTGTATCGAGATACCAAAACCAAGGAGTTTTCCTTCATCATAAAATTCTTTAACCACTTGGCTACCCAACTGCCCCGCCTACCTTTGAAGTCATCCTGGTAGTCGTCATCGCCAAAGAAGGAGGCCTTCATGACCTGCATGCTGTGAGCACTGACCCCCATGCTTGAGGCCAGGCGGTGGGACGAGGGGGTGTCGGTCACACCCTTCATATCATCATCTGGGGGAATCAGAAACATCACATAAAACTGAATGACAAAGTTGTTTAGAGGGAGTAGATCTGCTATAAAAACCCAGTTTTTCACTTCTATCACTGGGAGGAGGGAGGGAAGTCTTTTTTTAAAAATGAAATCCCACAACCAAGGTTATGGTACTGACAAGCCCAGAATCCTTATCAGTGCACAGTGCTATTGCACTCATGAAAACCTACAATAGTTCATACATTACATTATTGAGGGTTCATAAATGAAAGCGTTCTAAACGAGAAAAAACGTTTGGTATGAACGTGTTAGTGGCATCAGAAGTGGAATAATCCTTGCCAGGACCAGCATGTGAAGAAAGGGCTAATATATTGCCAACTGCTGTTGTTTCCCCAGTTATCACTGCCACGTTTCCCCAATTATCATTACCATTTTTGTTTGCCTTATTATCACCACCAAGTGTGGTTCCCCAGTTTTCACTGTCAGCGTTTCCTCAATTTTCACTATCAGATGTGTCTTTGCAGAGGTTTCACTATGTGATGAATGTTACCCCAACTGTTATCTTCAGTGTAACTATCATGCATATTTTCCTACTTGCTATTACCATGACACATGTATTCTTTTCAACTGTTCACATTTGTTTTCCCCATTATCAGTCATATGTAAATGTTTCCCTCATTTATATCACTACCATGTTTGTTTCCCTCCTCATCACTACCACTTATCATTACCATGTTCCCTCCTCATCGCTACCATGTTTGTTTACCCCCTTATCATTACCATCTTATCATTACCATGTTCCCTCCTCATCCCTACCATGTTGGTTTCCCTCCTCATCACTACCATGTTTGTTTCCCTCCTCATCACTACCATGTTTGTTTCCCTCCTCATCCCTACCATGTTTGTTTCCCTCCTCCTCACTACCATGTTGGTTTCCCTCCTCACTACCATGTTGGTTTCCCTCCTCATCACTACCATGTTGGTTTCCCTCATCACTACAATGTTGGTTTCCCTCATCACTACCATGTTGGTTTACCTCCTCATTGCTACCATGTTTGTTTACCATCTTATCATTCCATCACATCATCACCATTTCCCTCCTCATCACTACCATGTTTGTTTCCCTCCTCATCACTACCATGTTTGTTTCCTCCTCATCACTACCATACCATGTTGTTTTGTTCCTCATCACTACCATGTTGTGTTCCTCCTCATCTATCCTACCATGTTTGTTTCCCTCCTCATCACTACCATGTTTGTTCCCTCCTCATCACTACTATCATAACCATCTCATCATGTTTCCCATGCTTGTTTCCTCATCACTACCATGTTTGTTTCCCTCATCATCTACCATGTTTGTTTCCCTCCTCATCACTACCATGTTTGTTCCTCCTCATCACTCCTCATCACTACCATGTTTCCCCTCCTCATCACTACCATTTGTTTCCTCCTCATCACTCACCATGTTTGTTTCCCTCCTCATCACTACCATGTTTGTTTCCCTCTCATCACTCACCATGTTTGTTTCCTCCTCATCATTTCCATGTTTCCTCCTCATCACTACCATGTTGGCCTCCCTCATCACTACCATGTTTGTTTCCTCCTCATCACTACCATGTTTCCCCTCATCACTACCATGTTGTGTCCCTCCTCATCACTACCATGTTTGTTTCCCTCCTCATCACTACCACTCACTATCATGTGTTCCCTCCTCATCACTACCATGTTTGTTTCCCTCCTCATCACTACCATGTTTGTTCCTCATCACTACCATGCTTGTTTCCCTCCTCATCACTACCATGTTTGTTTCCCTCCTCATCACTACCATGTTTGTTTCCCTCCTCATCACTACCATGTTTCCCTCCTCATCACTACTATCATCATGTTTGTTTCCCTCCTCATCACTACCATGTTTGTTTCCCCTCATCACTACCATCACTTTGTTTCCCTCCTCATCACTCACCATGTTTGTTTGTTTTCCTCATCATCACACCATGTTTGTTTCCTCCTCATCACTACCATGTTTGTTTCCTCATCACTACCATGTTTTTTCCTCCTCATCACTACCATGTTTTTCCTCCTCATCACTATCATGTTTGTTTCCTCATCACTACCATGTTTCCTCCTTCACTACCATGTTTGTTTCCTCCTCATCATCATGTTCCATGTTTCCCTCCTCATCACTACCATGTTTGTTTCCTCCTCATCACTACCATGTTTGTTTCCTCCTCATCACTACCATGTTTGTTTCCTCCTCATCACTACCATGTTGTTTCCCTCCTCATCACTACCATGTTTCCTTCCTCCCTCCTCCATCTCCTATCATACCATGTTTCCCTCCTCATCACTACCATCCCTCATTTGTTTCCTCCTCATCACTACCATGTTTGTTTCCTCCTCATCACTACCATGTTTGTTTCCCTCATCACTACCATGTTTGTTTCCCTCCTCATCACTACCATGTTTGTTTCCCTCCTCATCACTACCATATCCTCTGTCATCACCTCCTCATCACTACCATGCTTGTTTCCTCCTCATCACTACCACTTCCCTCCTCATCACTACCATGTTTCCCTCCATCACTTCCATGTTTCCTCCTCCCTCACTCACCATGTTTGTTTCCCTCCTCATCACTACCATGTTGTTTCCCTCCTCCTCACCATCACTACCATGTTTGTTTCCTCCTCATCACTACCACTCATCACTACCACTGTTTGTTTCCTGTTTGTTTCCCTCCTCATCACTGTTTGTTTCCCTCCTCATCCATGTTTGTTTCCCTCCTTATTACCATCCTTTTTCTTATCACTACCATTTTAGACTGATTGGCATTTTAGATTTGATATTTGACATAGAGATTTTTTCTGGGTTACATCTTATTTTTCCTCAGTACAACTCAGGGCTTGTTCTGGCCCCATCATCAGGTAGAACTGAACAGGAACTGTTAACTCTGTGTAACTGTAATGACGTCACGGCCAGAGTTAACAGTTGCTGTTCAGTTTTACCTGATGATGGGGCCAGAACAAGCCCTGAAACGTTGTACTCGAGAATAAAAAGAAGATGTAACCCAGAAAAAATCTCTATGTTCACTACCATGTTTGTTTCCCTATATTTCCTGTCCACTGAGTTTTACATACCCCTTGGCAAAACCACAAATCTATCATCCAATTGCCACGTATCGAACATCATTTCCACAAACCCACCTGAATCTTCCATATCTCGGGGGAACTTTTCCATGGTGATATCTGGCATATCCTCATCTAAGTCATCAATACCTTCAGACTGAGCGTAATGGGCTTCATATCCCTCCTTCGGGGGTGACAAAGGTTTACCAGCTAGACCTTGAAGCTGCATTGCCATGTCATCTTGACCTCTAACTTCCTTCCCCTTCATCTGGGCTTCAGTTTGTATTTTCAGCTTCTGAAAGGTAATGTTTTATTGGTCACTCAGCATCGACAAGTGACCATATTCCATGGAGAAAGCCTGATACCGAGGCAAGGGGTCCTAAACATTGAGCACTCAGGTTAAACCAACAAACAAGGGTATCATAGATGGAATGTTCTTGTATGGAGGTGTGAAACAGGACACCCAGATATGTAGGCATGCACTTTGAAGTCTAAACAGGTAGCTTAGATATACAGCAGTTGTAAATTGTAAAGTTACCTCCCTTCAATTTCAGTGATATATATATTTTAAGTACTGTACATTAAGCAAGTGTTTGTCATGTCTGTTTCTCAAAAGCAGCACTTGATTCATATCATAAACGTCATCATAATCCTTGTGAAAAGAATGCTAAATGGGCCCTTCCAGCACTGCGAACGTATTTTAACCATTTCAGCAGACTGGTATGGTGTGTATGAAATTTTAAATCTCCTGTCTTGAAAGGTTGTCATAGAAAGTGTGAATAATGAACATAATTCCAAATCAAATTATTGCATAAAGCTACAATTTCTTCTAGACGATTCCTAAAGGACCCATTGCTATGCAATATGTGTAATTACAGATTTGTCCCTGCCAATAACCAGTTATACAAAGCTATGTCTCTAGGACTGTAACATTCACTACATACAGCTGTATTATTATCAGTTCCAAGTTTAACCATCTGAATAAATAATTGGGGAATTAAGGAATCACCTGTCCTTGAATTTCAGTAGCTAATTACCAAATCCAACTGACCAATCAGAATGCGTCTTATATACCCACCTCATTTTGGGGTTGGTGATGTATCAAGAACATGGTGTCCAGACTCATTGATGATATAAGAGTTAGCATAAAATTCAGCATTGAAAAACTGACTGACATGCAATAAAGAATCTGACATTGTTTTTGATACGATGTCCACCTGCCTTATCCAATTCATGAAACTTTATTTTAGTGACTGGAATAGACTTAACTATAAGCCAATATTACTGCAGCCACTAGTATAAAGCTGCTTCAAGTAGTATTTCTTTCAGTCTCATAAACTGAGAGGAATATATTTCTCGAGACTAAAATCCACTGAAAATGAGTGACAGAAAAATGCGCCTGCCTGTAGGCCTGTGGCAGCTTGATCTTGTGTCAGGCCTGTAGTTTCAAACCTTCTGGCAGTGAATTTATGTGTTGATTTGTCACAATAAGTAGCTGGGTCTAAAATGAGGGCCTGAAGAGAATAGTGTAGCTTCCATATTCTGTAGGTCCTTTTGGCACCTAAGCAATTTGTTTTATTTCATACCCTGCTCAGGGCTTAAGTGTATTTGGTATCAAGTGTTGTAACTTTACCAAGCATATTACTTAACCATTTATGAAAAAATACCAAATTATGAAAATCTGATAATGACTGATAAAAGTGCACAAGCCAAACCTTAATTCAGACCACTGCCTCAGAAGAAACAAGTAGCCGTCAAAGTTAAAAAATGTCACTAAAACAGATTTGTGATGATTCCAAGCTAAAGAAATTATTTACCTTCAGTGGTGTTAACACATATCGGTGAAGGTTGGTCATCATACAATAACAAGAATTGTAGACCGGCATGTTTCGGTTTCTTTATTTCCACAACATGACATTCATTTTATTTCATGCAAATACTGCATCCCATACACATAGTACAAAGTCAAACAAGGAGAAGTACATTTGTACAAAGCTAAAATATGTAATCTACATACAATACTTCAAGGTTAATCAATAAAATCAACACAAGAGTATATATGGAAGTTAGAAAGTGTCACCAGTCTAAATGCCTCAACCAACATTCATAATAGTATTAGACATCTAGAATGTCCAAATTTTCTAAATCTTTTTTTTTTCTCAATAAGAATGTATACACAACTAAATTGACAAGTAACTAACAAAGCAATGGCCCTATGTCTCAGTGACATGTTTTTAAAGAAAATATTAAACCGTCAACTTTTCAGAAAGAGTAAACCAAACAATAAAGAACACTCAGATTAGCAGACACATAGAATTTGATTTCAGATTTGAAACAGCTACGGTATAACTTACTGTAAGTTACACAATTCTAAAAAGTTTATATTACATTTTAAGCGTGAAATATTGTTGGAGAGCACAGTAAACAGATGATATACAGTTCTAAATATTTGCAGACTGGGAATAAATAGGTATCTCAACATTGCACATATATGAGAAATATAAATATCACAGTTCAACTTCATAAGTGCATGAAATACAAATGATATATGCAATCAAACATCTGGTGCAATATATCGTATATCCTATATGATATAATTACACATACAATAAGTAAAAATAATCTCTAATGCATGATCAATTTGATGATGATGGTGAACAATAAAATGGCAACACTTAAAATCTTATAACATATGATTGATGATTTTAAAGAACGCGAAACAAGTTAAAAAGTGTTAATGGTTAAATTCATGACATTAAAATGGTTCTAAAATATTTATAAACATTATCTTCATGAGAACTTGAGGCATATATCTGTGTGCACACACACAGTTCCTCACCGTATAAGTAGAATCACTGTTGCATTATAATCACTTATCACAGACAAGCACTGAAATGCACTGAATCTTGTGGCTGTTCATCATTTGAAATCTTCATTCCAATTCTTTCTAAACTGTTCACCATCACCTCATAGAAAGACCACAAACATCAGCCCAGCTGATGTGTTCAATCCACTTAGAATTGTTCATCTGAATGCATTCCATCCAATAACAGAAGCTGTCATATTTTCTATCCATGTTTCAATGAGCAACGCATCAATCCTGCTGATAGGTTGACTCATGAAGATTGGAAGGTTCCCACTGGACGTCAGTCAGCCAATCACACACACCACTCGCTCTCTCCTGTGCTTTCATTGGCTACTGACCTGTATCTGCAACTGCTGTTCTTGAGCAAGCTTCAATTTTTTCTTTTCTGATTCAGACACTTCCTCTTCATCAGAGTCATCAACAAGACCATATTTGGAAAAATGCTTCACCTGCAAATAGAGGAAATTTATATTCAATGTGTGTCAAGTCAATATGGTTCATCCATTTTTATTCCATTAATGATAGCATCACTTGCATATCATAACAGGCAGACCTTTCCAGTATTAACTGCAACTAAATATCATTTTCATATATTCCCATTCCTATCTGGCAATATCCTGGGGACCATTTTATACTATTAAAAAGCAGTGCGATGTAATTTTTTAATGGCAGCACAGACCCCTGAATATATACAAGCTTTCATCAGGTAGACCAGAGTTTGAGCAAATTTAATTGCTGGGCATTCACAAATACTGTCAGGACAAGATGACATACATTGAGCCTGTCTGCAACCATGCAACCCTAAATTCCATCAGTTTATACTCAAGGCAACGAGTAGTGGGTTCTGTGGTTCTCTTCTGCCCCGAATATCAAGAAGAAAAAACAATCAAGTTAAACCAAATCATCCTTTTAACGATCATAAAAATCTTTCATGAAAGTGTGAGCTTTCATTACAAACAAGTGTTGATGAGGAAAACTGATCTCACTTGAAAAACCCAGGATCCAGTTTCAGGTCGGTAGTCAATGAACTTGGCTCCAATCTTTGCTGTGATCTCTTCTATTTTTGTCTGGTAGTTCATTGTCCTCAATCTAGAAGGTTCCTGTAAAAGGAAAGAAGACCTGTTTATACTTGGCCTTTTAAGATGAGAAAGGTTTAAAGAAAAGCACTGAGAAATCAGTAACCTAACTGTATGAAAGTGAGTGAGTATGGTTTTACGCCGCTTTTAGCAATATTCCAGCAATATCATGGCGGGGAACACCCGAAATGGGCTTCACTACACCCATGTGGGGAATCGAACCCGGATCTTTGGCGTGATGAGCGGACACTGAATGAGAGTGTGAATTCAGATTTGGTACAACAGCACAAGATGAGAGTGAGTGAGTGAGTGAGTGAGTGAGTGAGTGAGTATGATTTTACACCGCTTTTAGCAATATTCCAGCAATATCAGAGTGGGGGACACCAGAAATGAGCTCCACACATTGTACACAAGATGAGAGATAACACACCTTTATCAGCATTCCAGCAATATCCACAAGTGGAATCAAGTGCGTCATGAAACAAGCTGAATCAGCAAGTTTTCCATTACTTGAACCCCACACCACATACAAACCCACCAACAAAGAATAGGTCCAATTAACTTGATCTGTTTAGCTGTTAATGCTTTCCATGACAATGGTAATCACAGCATTCAAAACATAAACTGCTTAAGATGACATGATGTTTCAACAAAGAAACTAGCACCCAGAACAAGAACGTACATTTATAAACCTATAGATGCCATAGTGTTAACTGGTTTTCTTGCTTACCTTGATGGGAGACCTTGTGGTCTTGTCACTGGGCCAGACACAGTCCAGTGTCACCTCGGCTATCCTGTTAAGACCTTCATCGAGAGGGGGTTTCTTGTCATCATCAGGGTACACTATCACCTCCTTACGCCGGAAATGCACTGTAATTAACAATAATAAATAATGATATAGGTAATTTTTCATGTTTTTGATAGCAAAAACATTCTGTTCCTCAATTAGAGTGTCTATTTTCCTTGTGTTCGGCAGCTTGACTCCTGCCAGTTTCTAGGACTTCAGTCCTGCCCCACAATGAAACACATGTGATTCATGTCTCACCTTAGGCAAGCAAGTTTTGTTCAAACATGCCTTTGTTCACCCAGCAGGAAATGGGTACCCGGTGGGAAAAGTCATGTGACTATAACCTTCTAGTGCCTCACAGGCAGCTTAGGTTATCCAGGGTAATAACGTGCTGTGCAAGCGCTTGGAGCAGACACATTTTGCCTGGAGTATTTAGCGCTATAAAAATACAATCTTTATAATATTGGAAAGGAAATAATAGTAGGCAGGCTGCAAAACCAATCTTCACAGAAATGAGTGAGAGGGTGAGTTTATTTTTATGCCGCTTTTAGCAATATTCAAGCAATGTCACCGTGGAGGACACCTTCACAGAAAATAAAACCTATAAATACACCACAGTGAGTTAAAGCAAGACATAAACTCCTCTTTGACTAGTGGTTTACCAAGTATGAAGAGTGTGATACAGGTAATCTTTTGATATGCTATATAATGAACTAACATGTCACAATATGGAATAATATTTTTGAGAATATTTCTTATTAGTGAATCTACATTTAACATGTTCAGATGGTACCTTCTTAATCAAATTTCATCCCACCAAATACAACAATCAACAAACAACCATTTTGTGATCAATATAACTTTTCTTACCGATTTCATCCAGGTTCAAGTTGGCAACATTGGTTGAACCGGGAAAGAACAGACTGCCATAGTTTTCTCTTCCGATGGTAAAATCATCCACAAAACAATCTCCATTCTCATCGATCAACTCCACAAGGCTGTCCAGTGATGGGTTTGTGTAGTAGCCTGGCCGGGTCAAGATGATCCCTGTTGGGTGGGGCTCGAAGTCCTCCATCTGCACAAAAACAAAGATGTCACTACCCATCTACTGCTATCAAAAGTGACAAAATGTATGACAAAAGAGCAGTTGAAAACTGTTACACTTTTATGGCTTTGCAAATTTGATTTTCGTAATCAACATCAGAAGTGAGGTTTTCCTATCTGGCACATCCGTAAATGGTCAGGGAGGCAAGATATTTTAGTGGGATGGCACCCAAAACACAGGGTTTATGGCAATGACATAGCCAGAAGGCATTTGCAAGAATTATAAATACTTCTATTTATCAAGAAATACAAACATCTGATACGAATGCAAACTCAGATGACCTTTTCAGAATATCGGGTAAACAGTTTTTGAAACTAAAAGTAAAAAATCCAACGTTTGGGATTCCCAGTTAAACATATTAGGCGAAAACCTCAAGAACTCGCTATATTTGAAATACCCTCATATGTATTGACAACGAAATGTTCTAATACCTTGTCCTCTTCTAGAGTGAGTGAATGAGTGAGTGAGTTTAGTCTGTAAATAATCGAGTCTGGACCAGACAATCCAGTGATCAACAGCATGAGCGTCAATCTGCGCAATTGGGAACTGATGACATGTGTCAACCAAGTCAGCGAGCCTGACCACCAGATCCCGTTAGTCGCCTCTTACAACAAGCATTGTCGCCTTTTGTGGCAAGCATGGGTTGCTGAAGACCTATTCTACCCCGGATCTTCACGGGTAGTCCTCTTCTAGAGTTATTATGGGAGGAGTTACAATGAAATACATCAGTACTTTTACTGTTTGTGTTTGATATAAGCACTGGCTGTTGCAGAAGCTTTGATTCAGTTATTCAATGTGGCCCTGCAGTTGTTACCTGTGGCTGGGGTTCTATGGAGACATCTTGTTCACTGTGAGATTTGTTCATGTCAGAATGGCTGTCCCCTGACAGAGCTTTGTTCTTGGAATTCAGAGCAGCAATAGTGTCATCCAGATTGGTGGTACTGAAAGAAAGAAATATCAAGAAGGGGTCCATGTTGATAGTGGAAAACTTCTAGGCGTGAAAGTTCGCAATTATGGTGTCTGAACTTTTTGTGGCTTTATGGGATGCTATGTCTAGATTCTGTGGCTACCGCGAAAGCAATCGGTCCATCGGAGGTAGGGTGATAGCATCTGCGCCGCCTTCCTTCATCATCAGGTATGTCCAGCGTCGTACACTGCCACTCTAGGAAGGTGATGTAGACTTGTGCAGACTTGTGTGGTAACCTGTGAGGCGCATCGATGTGGTGATGTCACTGAGGAGATCGGAGATCATTGACAGCTTAAGCGAAGCTCTTTGAGTAGTCCCTTGACTCTGTTAAATGACGATCTATATTCGCGTCCTTCGGGAGTGCCTTAGCGAATGCCTTCAGCTAACGCTTCACTTAACGCCAGGAACGCCTTCATGCGCCTTCCTGCTTCGTGCTGGGGAACGGCGATTTGAGCTTCGCGAAGGCTTCCGTGAGTCTGCAGTGGCTGAGTCTGCATCTAAGGATGAAGCCGAGGGAATGTGATGATCTATCCCGCCTTCGCGAAGGCTCTTATTATTATCTGGGTCCTTCATCCTAAGGGGTCCTTCGTCAAGAATGGTCTCTCGCGACTTCGCCGGCTGCATCGATCTTGGCTGCTACGTTGACTGGAGGTGCCTCTAGAGTGTTGTCTAAGTTGGAGCCTTCGCGGCGGCTCGCATTACTCTGGAAGCTGGCTGCTTCTCCAGTCTGTAGTGACCCTCCATCCGCGACCTTAATTTCATGATTTGCCGTAGTAGCTCGTCTGGGATGGTCTGCGGCGAAGTAGTCGGTGCCATCTCTCGCGCTTGTTAGTAAGTGGGGCCCTCAGGTAAGTCGTCTGACATCAGTGTAGAGACATCAGGCTGCATGACTTGATCTCTGCTGATGTCATTGTAGCTGCCACCGGGTGGCTACTTGTCTCATCGTCGAGGATGATGATCGGCTGATCATCGTAGAGGCGTAAGTTCAGCGGCTGGAACAATCTCTCGGTTGAGAAAGTCCTAGTAGACTTCGTTGAATTCCCCTCAGAAGAGGTCGCGCTGCCCTGGGGAGCGCGAAGTCTCGCGCTTGAGTGTTGGTAGCGACGGGACCCTCAGGGAAGATCATCGAATGTTGATCTCGCGCTGACATCACTATGGTTGCCCGACATCAGTCATTCTTTGATGTACATCAGGAATGATGATCGGCTGATCATCATACAGGCCCCGTACCAAATTCGCGATGAGAACAATCCGGCTGAGAAAGTTCTAGTAGACTTTCGCTGAATACCCCTCAGTGCGGCGAAGGGATGTCTGGGGAAGCAGGATCGCCTTCTTGGAAGCGGGGACTCACGCCCGCCTCTCCCACCATTCTAGCTGAAACCCAGGACGGGGGGGGTCGATTCAACAGCAGTAGACTGGACTGGCGGGGTTCAAGAAATATCATTAAAACCTTCATAGAATGACTGCCACAAGGTCAAGGTCAATCTTTCAAACAAACAGAATTGTCAGCCACTTTCATGGATACCAATGACCATTGACAGGATGAATCTGGGGTTCGAACTCCTGAGCGGTGGAGTGAGTTAGTTTGGTTTTACACCACTTTTAGCAATATTCCAGCAATATCATGGCGTGGGACACCAGAAATTGGCTTCACACATTGTACCCATCCGGGGACTCGAACCCGGGTCTTCGGCATGACGTGCAAATGAATTAACCACTAGGCTACCCAACCGCCCCTCCTGAGCAGTGGAACTGGAACAGCACAAAACAATGCCCGACTCTGGGCAGGAGATATATTTGTCACTGTTTGTTGTTAATGCCACTCTCAGTGATATACCAGGTATATTATGGGTGAGTGAGTGAGTGAGTGTAACTTGACGCCGCACTCAGCAATATTCCAGCTATATGACGGCAGTCTGTAAATAATCGAATCCAGTGATCAACAGCATGAGCATCGATCTTCGCAATTGGGAACCGATGACGTGTCAACCAAGCCAGTGAGCCTGACCACCTGATCGCCTTTTACGACAAGCATGGGTTACTGAAGATCAATATTCTAACCCGGATCTTCACGGGTCTATGACAGAAAGAAACATAAAACCCATTAAATATAGTCTCAGAGTGAAATCAGCACAGGACGCTTGGAATCAGTTCTTAACTTGAATCCCATACAGATACAAAGGAAATATACATGATAAAAATTCAATTTGATAACCTACTCTTTGATAGGAGATTGTCTGGCAGGTTCTGTGATGCTCTTGGTACGGAGTATTGGCTCTGTGTCAGGACTCTGGGCTGCACGATCTAAGTCTGCTTGTAGTGTTCTGTAAATGTAATGGTCAATGTACATGAGAGTTAAATTTACTGTAATGACTTCAGATACAGACCTTTCATTTCACAGACTGTACGAATCAAGAGACGAACTGCATTTAAAGTTTGCCCAGAGGTACAGAAAAGCTGAGTATCCGCGTAAAATATGCAAATATTTATGTGAAAACTCAATACCTATTAAGTCTAGTGCATACAAGTACACTTGAAGTTTTGTAAATACTCAATAAATATGATCTTACATGCGTACACACAAACATGTGATGGAGGTTACTGAGGATGGAAAAAATAACAGGTATATTGAGAGGTTCTATTTCAGCTAACGAACTTGGCAACTTGCTGTCTTACTTATCATTTCTCATATAAATAACAAATGCACAAGCCAACATTTAAACTTTTTAAAAATATTTTTACAATTAATGGAAAATGCGAAAATACACCTGAATTTGAGTGAGGTGGGTACAACATATTTGGTTACTCAAATGACAATTAGGATACCCAATTGAGATGAACAGAAGCGAGTACATAACTTAATGACCCCAAAAAAAGTTATCTGTAGCTCTGTTTGCCACATCTATCATTAAACAATATTTAATGATCCATTAGCTGTGAGTCTATGACGACTATTGTTTGGTCTATGCCACAGTCAGCAATATTCCAGCTATATGATAGTGGCCAGCAAATAATGGTATCTTGACCAGACAACCCAGTGGTTAAAGCCAACAACTGATGCCATCATCCAAATCATACGCCCAGACCACTTGATCCATTTGGTCTTGCAACCAGCTTAGGTTATTGTCTATCAATGCTGACCTGAAAATCCCACAGGGTTCTGAGTACGAGAAAAAGCATCATCTTTAGGCCATTACCACATTTTAGAACAAAAACCCATGGCAGCCTCAAGGTGACTGTTTCATGTAACAAAAGATTTTCAACAAAGGTTTACAGTATGAGCAACCAACTAACCTTGTGATGGGTTTAGGTCTGGGAGTGTCCTGGCTGAAGGACTGTAGGTCGGGGTGTTCATCAGTCTGTGATGAGGTTCTGCTCAAGGAGGAATCGCCATTTACTTTCTTCAGTGTCAGTTTCTTCACACTTCGACGAGGCATGAATGTGTCATTGCCGAAACTGAAATCCTCATCCTCCAACCCATCGAACAACTGGGACTGAAATAAAGCCACACTCACCTTTACACCCACCATCATTTACATCACTGTACATGAAGTACCGCATATAGCAACACCAATATTTACCATGTAACCATTTAAACTCATGAAACCAGTCAGTGACTTTAGAAAGTCAAAGTCCTTTTCTAGTTTTGTTCTGTTTGTTGTTTAACACCTCATTCAGCAATATTCCAGCTACATGGTGGCGGTCCGTAAATAATCAAGTCTGGACCAGACAATTCAGTGATTAACATCATAGGCATTGATCTACACAAATAGAATACAATGACATGTGTCGACAAAGTCAGCAAGCCTGTCCACCCGATCCCGTTAATTGCCTCTTATGACAAACATGGGTTACTGAAGACAAACCAGAATCTTCATGGGTATTTTTTCTGGTAACATAGCATGCTGGTAATTACATAAAGATTGATCAAAGAACAGTTAGTAGGGAAGATGTAAAACAAAGCAACATATTCGTTATGGTGGCTGTCCAAACCTTGCTTCCGTTCATGAGTGAGTGCAGTGACTTTGGCTTGATCTTGGCTGTAGGTCGAGGGCTCACTTTGTACTGACTGGAAGAACTCAGGGCTGCTTTCTGAGCTGCAGGGTTGGTAGGCTTAAGAACTTCCTCCCTTTTTTCAGAGTTCTGAAACAAAAAGTATGGCTATGTTCACATGGATCTATTGGTGTATTTTAACAGAAGTATCACTTGGTCGATTTCCCTTGTCGGTAATAAGGTATCATCCTGTTTCAGGTACCAATAAACACACTTTTAACACTGTAAAAAAATAGCCACTGGTTGAAGAAAAGACAAATTCAAAGCTTTTTCAAATATCCATTGAATTGTGTATCTTATAGAAACTGACCAGTTCCAACAAAATGCTATTACATATGTATCACTGGCATCCTTACCTGAACACTACCTCTACTACATGATATGTTTAAGTTTAGCAATGCTTTGACCATTATTTCAGTAATACCATGCCATGTCAGCCTTAGCTAAACGTGATGACAGATGTACAATAGATCACACTAGGATCAAATCTAGGGACTTCAAATCAATGCTCATGATATCAGTGTGTTCCAGCACAATGATGACAGATGTACCATCAGATGTACAGCTTTGGGATCACACTAGGATCAAATCTAGGGATTTCAAATCAATGATTATGATATCAGTGTGTTCCAGCACAATGGCAGACTGGAACCACTGAATGATGACTTGGAAGTATCTTCCACCACTGGGACTTCCCTGTCTGCAGTCATATGCATGCTGTAAGCAGCGGGGGATTTAAGGATGAAGCTAGTGCATAGTTACCGACCTGTTTGAGATTCCAGAAGAGAGGGGAGTCCCCAAACGGTGAGCTGGTGAGAGCCAAGAGCTGCTGCTGCAGCTGGTTGTTGCTTGCTGATGGGTTGGTTGTCCTGTAACATGCAATAATAATATTTATACAAGACCTTTTCGAGACAGTGATCACACTTTTTAATATCTAAATCTATGACCATGTACGTGCAAATACACTATCAAACTGTTCCAGTTCCATATTATTTATCGATCATCATGCATTATCAGACAAAGAGATAACTGAAATGAATTGCAATGAGTCAAAGTGTTTTATAATATAGAACAAACTTTATGGATAACAACTTCTTTTATTCGTGAGTGGACGTTTAAAAAGAAGTTGTTATCCATAAAGTTTGTTCTATATTGTACTTCCCAACTTCTAAAATGCCACTCAAAGAAAGTGTTTTATGTTTTCATTCAAGATTATTGCACTTATGTGGGACTAACATGTGTGCATGGCAACTTGTACTAGTCTGGATCAATTCCAGCACTGTAGTTAGCCCACTGAGATGACACACCAGAGTTAACATGACTACCCCACTAAGAAACAGTATATTGACTCTGATAAATTATTGTTTTCACCTCAAACAAGTATCATCTCTCAACCGCTTTTGGTATTATACAGTCAGGGTTCAAAACACAGACCTTCCACTTTCATGCATACACTCCATCTAACAGACCACATGAACATCAACAGCCAAAAGTATGAAGGTTTCTACTCACGTTCCAAGTGTGGTGGTGTTTCCTCCTAATGAGAAGCCTGATCCCGCTCCTACACCGCCAAAACCTGTGGATGCAGTAGTCTGACCGCTGTTGAAGTTGAAGCCAAAGGTTGAAGGCTTGTTCAAGTTGTTGACGCCAAACAGTCCTGTACCAGTCTGTCCAGTTTGACCAAAGTTGAAGGAGTTAGTTGCGCCACCTAGTGTGGAAGCTGCTGCTGTTCCAAATCCACCTGGCTTGTTACCAAACAGACCGGCCCCTCCTGTGTTAGCTGTTGGTAAAAGTGGGGGACTTTGTTACTCAATATCAATCATATTCAACCAGTGACAAAAAGGTAGATAACACAAAAAACAATCAAAGATACTTCTGGCAATTCTTGACCTACATGTTTGTAATGGGGAAATCCTTTTGGTACTAATCATACATGTTTGTTTAGTAACCTTGTAACCTCTAAAAGGGAATGAGTTCAATAAGTACACTAACTAAGAATAACCTCGGATAATTATCTCTCAATAAGTAATATCATTTACAATCAGGATAACAGAACCTGATCCTGTGCATCTCCTCAAAGTTTTCTAAAACACCAAATACTACTTTTCACGACTATACACAAAATCAATGTTTGTAATGTCCAAGTCCTTTCAAATTAAAACAAGAAGACAAAGTCATCAATATCCCCCGCAATGGCAAAATACTCTTCATGATTATGTCTACGAGTTATGCTTATGTCAAATATTTAGGTGTGTATATAGAAAAGTGGAAGGAGAGTATTGAAAGGTTTTAGAAGTTCTGCTCCATGCTGCCATGGAAACGCCAAAAATGTTTTATTCAGAATTCCAAAACTACCAAAAGGCACAAGTACACCACCAGATCTATCCATGTGCCAACTTTGGTGAAGAAATATTGAATGGTTTTAGAGTTCTGCTCCGGAAAAGACAAATGTGCACGGACGGACGCACAGATGGATTCCATTTTAATACCCCCCGAAAAACGCGTTGCAGGGGATAATAAGCATTGTATAACAGCAAATTATTCAGCCTTGTCAAGCAAAGAAGCAACTTACATATAAAAAAACTACTAAGTTAAAATTATGTAAGAATGGCACACAACAACTATTCAGCTGACATTGAAAGATAAGGCAATCAAAGAGTGATTCAATGTATTTTCCCAAAGATAAGCCTGGAAAAAGAAGTGAATAAGTTGATAAAAAAACAGTATTCTCTGGATACAGAGATTGGGCTATTCTGCAATGGTTAGAAATATCAAAGTGGCCCACAAATGGGCTTGCATCAGCATTATCAGGCAAAGTAGAAGATATATATATCATATCATACTAATCAAATACAATTCAGCAAAATGGGAGCAATATCTTCTTGTTTAGATCCCCTAGAAACCAACAGTGAATTTGTCACACCTCTAGTTCTATTGAAAACTGACAAACTTTCAAATGAAATAGTATCTACAAAGGTTTTGAAAAAGTGATAATTCCATGCTCTCAGGTGAACAGATTGGCTATTTAATTCCTCGGTCATAAGGGCTAGAGACCAATTGGCCCAGGAGAATAAATTTGAAAGATCAAAATATATACCCCAACATAAATACTTCAGTGAATCATAAACATTGCTTTGTGATAAGTCGTATTTGTGATGGAAAGCAGGACTTGTGTGAGTGATATGCTTCATGAAAGGGGTCCATTCTTCAGAAAGGTGCAACAATAAGTAAAATATTAAATGTTTCATGTCAAACAGTATTTAATGAGTGCGTGACTTGCCTTGTGTTGGCACACTTTTTGCAAGATCCACAGCTTTTCATATTTCCATACCAACTAAGTCAGGGCTTTATCTAAAGAAATGAAACCTACTTGCACACAGTGCAACCTTAGGTAATAACTTGTTGCACATGAAAAAACAACAACCCAGGTTGCATCTGCTGCTTATATATAATATTACAAAATATTTACATGCACTGGGTCCACCACTCTGTGACAAGTATAATACAAGAGTCATCAGAAGATGACATATTCCCCCGGCCCCCACATATTTGAAAGAACAAATCATCTGACAGTTACTTTAAGTCCAGCTTGATGTCTTTTTAGACTAAGTCCAAATCGTTTCCATGGAAATCATGAAAAAATATAAATGCCAAAAATGTGTAAATAGCAAAAGGCACCACTTCTAGATCTGACTCATAAATCTGCCAAGTTTTGCTGATAGATATTAAGAAGTTTTCGAGTTGTGCTCCGGAAATGAAGCCCATCCCTCCCTTTTGAGACTAAGTCCAAAACATTTCCATGGAAACCAATAAAAATAAAAATGACGAAAACCTGCAAAAAGCAAAAGGCACCACTTAAGGTTCTGTTTGATATATCTACCACATTTTGTTGAAAAATATTGAACGGTTTTCGAGTTGTGCTCCGGAAATGAAGGTCACCCTCATTTTGAGACTAAGTTCAAATCATTTCCATGGAAACCAAGAAAAATAAGAATGACAAAAATCTGTAAATAGCAAAAGGCACCACTTTAGGTTCTGTTTGATATATCTACCAATTTTTGTTATGCTCCGGAAACAAAATGATTACGGATGGACGGACGATCACATTACATGCCGGGGGAAAAATAAGGACAAGTGACATTTCTTTGTGGCCTATCACCATTATAATAATGGCAGATAGTTCTTGCAGATGAGCAAATATATTTTTGAACCATGAATAAGAGTATGAATGAAGACAGGACTGAAGCACAAAAATAATTCCTTGCAACAAGCAACAGACGGTTGCAATAGTTTACTCAGCACAAATACCCTCTACCAAAACAAGTTACAACTTAAGATCTATGCCAATCTTATAGTCACCAAACATATGAAAAAATAATTGTTCATCCACATGCTACTGCAAGCAATTGATCACATGGACACAAGAATGAACCCCACTGCTATGTCTCCTGATTTTGCATGTGCAAATGAGGCAGCAGGTAAGCATGGCTGGGAGCATGAGAATACCATTAAACTGTTACCTACCTGTTGAACCAAACCCTCCAAACCCTGAATGCATTGTTAAAAAATAATGTTATTTATTGAGCCTTTTAGATAATAAGGAGTGCATCAGGAGTGTCTGATTTATGGCCATGGATAGGAAGAGATGGTAACTAACTTTTGGCAAATAGTAAATCAGAACAGGAATTAGACTTTGTGATTTGTCACGACTAAAATACTAGCCCTAAGAAAAGCAAAGCTAAAATCCCTGAGCACAAAAGAAAACAAAATTTCCAAAGTGTCTGATGTCTCTTCTTGGCTTTGGCAAAACTGAGCACAAAGGAAGAAAATTCTTATCCTTTGTTACAGCATTGAAGATATGGCGTCACAGAAAGGTGCAGAAACTTTCATCATGACATCCATAGGAAATTGATTATTGTTTGCCACATTCTTTTTCTTACCAAAATGCTACTCTGACTTCAAAATATCTATTCCTTTGTGAAATACCTTTCAGAAGATGAAACATATGACACATCTATTCAGTGAATGAGCTATGATGCACTTGTAAAAGGGACTACAATATGCACTGACCTCCAAAGCCAGCTGTTCCTGGGTTAGTGCCACCAAATCCAAATGAGGACGTTGTTGTTGGTTTGGCAAAGAGATTGCCACCACCACCACTACCAAAAAATCCAGGTGCTGAAGTTGTTGCTGCTCCAAATCCTGCTGGCTTACTACCAAACAGTCCAGTCTAGAAGAAAGAAATGTGAGTGAGTGAGTTGGGTTTAATGCCACTTTGAACAGAATTCTAGTTTAATCATGGTATGAAACAATCATAACAAACAGCTTCCCAGTCGATAAAATTAATTATCAAACAATTGTTGGTACACATCGAAATTGCATTATTTGAAAAGAGTGGTCAAATCTTCTGGATTCCAGTTTCAACGTACCGATGCAGCCTGTGTGCCGAAGCCGCCAGTGTTACCAAAGCTGAATGATGTTGCTGGCGCTGTGCTTGTGCCACCGAACAAAGAGGACTGAGTGGTAGCCGTACCAAACAGAGGCTGTAATTACAAAACACCAGTATTACTAGCACTTTAGGCAAAAAGAAAGCCAAAATAATTTTCAACTGGAAAACAAAAGCAAGGTTTCATTCTCCCCAGACACAGTGGTGTGCAAGCATGTTGTTGTTGATATGCCACCCTTATATTGCCATCGCAATATTTCAGCTTTATGGTCTGTAAATAATCAAGTCTGAACCAGACAATCCAGTGCTCAACAGCATGAGCATCGATCTATGCCATTAGGATAAGATGACATGAGTCAACCAAATCACCGAGCCTGACCATCCAATGTCCTTAACCTAGAGCCCTGTGACTAGTGGTGGGCTGTTGGAATGTCCACCATATCCACGATTTGTGATCCCAACAATGAACATGATACATTTTGTTTTCCCAAGGATGACTTCTGAATACCTTATTCTGTTGGTTTTGTCCAAACAATCCTGTTGCTTGACTGGTATTTCCAAATCCAAAGCCAGAGGTACTGGCGGTTGTGGTGGTACTGGCTCCACCGAACAGCGGCTTGTTCTGTCCAAACATTCCACCGCTAGCCTGAGGGTTGGTTTGACCAAACAAGCCAGAGTTTGCTGTAGATGTATTGGCTCCAAATCCTGAAATATTAGAAAAAATACCTGTGTTATGACTTTCACAAATACATATAGTATCATTACCGAGGGGTCACACAGACAACACGAGATAACAGCATACATAGAACATCACATTTTCAACTTCCATGATGGGACTCAACCCACAAATGATCTGTGATCTGTACTTCCAAATCCCAAATTTAACACATATCACATTTGACCAATTTCTAAATATCATGTAATCATTCCATGAATTCTTTACAGCTGGAAGTGGAATGTTACATTTTTTACACTGTTATTTGTCATGCATGCAAAGGGTACATCACTGATGCATTTACCCGTGCATTTTGGCAAGATCTTCAATCTCCCAATGTTTTTTATAATCATTCACCTGATGAAGGGGCAAGGAATAGCCCAGAAATGTTGTGTATACAATAAAGAAGAAGTTGACATTCATTGTATTTTGTCTTATACTTATAAATAATCATCCTGTTTTCAAGTATCATAACAGCACTCAATCAGCGTGACTTAGCCATAAACGACACACGCTTTAGTTGTTAATCATAATGTCAACCTACTCAAGCTTATTGTTTGTATATGTCCATGTTTTACACCCTACAAAAGTAGGTGACCTTTAATAATGCAATGCGTTTACAACAGACTAAGTCTGTTCTCATTTCCAAATGAAAGTAAAAGGTTGTTTTTTTATCATAGAAAGAAAGATTACATTAGCAACTGACAGAAGAAGAATAGAAGTAAATTGCTGAAAATGGTGAATCATGTTTTATTTATTCCTGCTTTTTGAAGCCATTGATTTCAATGTCCCATTAAAACAAACGCAAGGTGATGATTCGACACGACATGTTTCTAACATCAATGCTGTGCGCTTAAAATTCATCCCATGCATAAACAATTCATGTGAGTATTCTTTCAAATTTCCTGTGTAAAAACACTGTGCATATAACATGTTTCATGTATGTTTTGTCAAGACAGACAATTTACTGCAAAGAAATTTTAAAATAGCAGTGATCCTGAAAACCACAAAATCATGTTTTTCACCACTAACTGTTACGACATTGAAAATTAAACAAGGGGAACACACTTTTATCAATTGCACAACACTATACAACTGAGCAATATTACAAGCTGAGAAATAATGTGACCCACTATTCTGACCTGTAAAGCCAGTTGCTGCCTGCTGCTGTTGCTGCTGCTGTTGTTGCTGACCAAATGAGAAGCCAGTGCTGGAAGTCGCTGGAGTAGAGCCAAACAAACCACCTCCGGCAACAGCAGCACCTGCCTGCTTGCCTTTCCGATTGGCCTGATAGTCTTCTAGTCTCAGTTCCTGAATCACAGAGTTGTGGAAACATTAACAACATCCAAATAAAGAATGTGTTGGGAAGGATTTAACTGCAGAATAAATGACAAATACCTTTACCATATTTACCACTGTTGGAAAAAGCTAGAAACTCAAGAACAGTGCATTTCCTGACAATTTCAGGTCAATCTTTCACCCAAAACTTGGGCCAAAGTATAAAGTCCATTATGCACAAATGTATAGAAACGTCACAGTAAAAAACATATTGCATCCAGAAGGATGGGCATATATTCACTGTACCATTTTTCACAAACATATATATAAAGGGCCTGTAATTACTGGCATAACCAAATCTTACAGGACACAGCACTATTTCCATACTATACATGATCCTCATATTTCAAAGAACATTAAAATATATTTCTGGGGTCTCCTGGACCACCTGTTTTGTAGGTGAAAGTAGAACCATGAGTTGTCGACAGTACCTCAAGACACTTGTTGTCGTACTCTTCATGGCTGTGATGCACTGGTGTCTTGTGTTGATGCTGGCTGACACTCCATTCTTCATCATAGTATCCTGGCCACTTGGAGGGTTGAACTTGACTGTAGTGCCATTAGCATTGTTAGCAAACCCTGACAAAACAAACATTGTATGATGAAGGGAAACCAGTCTAAGTAAACTTAGGCTCAGTATTATTCGTTAACCATGTGTAAGGTCGCCAGGTAACCTTTGAGCGACCTATGACCGGCCCAATTAATCGTGGAGACGACAGAATGGATTTAACCAATCAGACAACGGCTACTATTTAGTGTTCGCTGGGACTTACAAAATGGATTTACTCTTCATGGTCGCCAACACTGATCTCACAACAAATGAAAATCTGCAAATAG
Organism: Haliotis rubra; assembly: GCF_003918875.1. Classification (NCBI taxonomy): domain Eukaryota; kingdom Metazoa; phylum Mollusca; class Gastropoda; order Lepetellida; family Haliotidae; genus Haliotis; species Haliotis rubra. The sequence goes on from NW_025764891.1 coordinate 9,590,394, forward strand.
CAAAAGGCACCACTTTGGGATCTGCCTCACATATCTGCCACGTTTTACTGAAAGATATTAAGAAGTTTTCGAGTTGTGCTCTGGAAACGAAAACTATCCCTCCCTTTTGGGACTAAGTCTGAATCGTTTCCATGGAAACCGGGAAAAATAAAAATGCCAAAAGTCTGCAAATAGCTGAAGGCATAACTTCAGGATCTGTTTGATATATCTACCAAGTTTTGTTGAAAAATATTGAACGGTTGTTGAGTTATGCTCGAAACGAAGCCAAAAGAGTCATCAGAAGATGACATATCCCCCCGGCCCCCACATCTTTGAAAGAACAAATCATCTGACAGTTACCTAAAGTCCAGCTTGATTTTAGACTAAGTGCAAATCGTTTCCATGGAAATCATGAAAAAAGTAAATGACAAAAATCTGCAAATAGCAAAAGGCACCACTTTGGGATCTACCTCCACATATCTGCCAAGTTTTGCTGAAAGATATTAAGAAGTTTTAGCGTTGTGCTCCGGAAACAAAACCCATCCCTTCCTTTTTGAGACTAAGTTCGAATCATTCCATGGAAACCGAGAAAATAATAAATCACAAATATCTGTAAATAGCAAAAGGCATCACTTCAATATCTGCCTCACATATCTGCCAAGTTTTGCTGAAAGATATAGAGAGGTTTTTGAGTTGTGCTCCGGAAACGAAGCCCACCCCTCACTTTTGGGATTAAGTCCGAATCGTTTCCATGGAAACCGGGAAAAATAAAAATGCCAAAAATCGGCAAATAGCAAAAGGCACAACTTTAGGATCTGTTTGATATATCTATCAAGTTTTGTTGAAAAATATTATACGGTTTTTTAGTTGTGCTCCGGAAACGAAAGCAATCCTTACTTTTTGAGACTAAGTTCAAAATGTTTCAATGGAAACCAAGAAAAATAAAAATGCCAAAAATCGGCAAATAGCAAAAGGCACCACTTAAGGTTCTGTTTCATACATCTACCAAGTTTTGTTGAAAAATATTGAAAGGTTCTTGAGTTATGCTCCGGAAACGAAGCCCACCCCTCACTTTTGGGACTAAGTCCGAATCGTTTCCATGGAAACCGGGAAAAATAAAAATGCCAAAAATCTGCAAATAGCAAAAGGCACCACTTAAGGTTCTGTTTGATATATCTACCAAGTCTTGTTGAAAAATATTGAACGGTTCTTGAGTTATGCTCTGGAAACGAAGCCCACCCCTCACTTTTTGGACTAAGTCCGAATCGTTTCCATGGAAACCGGGAAAAATAAAAATGCCAAAAATCTGCAAATAGCAAAAGGCACCACTTTAGGATCTGTTTGATATATCTATCAAGTTTTGTTGAAAAATATTGAATGGTTCTTGAGTTATGCTCCGGAAATGAAAGCAATCCTTACTTTTTGAGACTAAGTTCAAAATGTTTCCATGGAAACCGGGAAAAATAAAAATGACAAAAATCGGCAAATAGCAAAAGGCACCACTTAAGGTTCTGTTTCATACATCTACCAAGTTTTGTTGAAAAATATTGAACGGTTCTTGAGTTATGCTCCGGAAACGAAAGCAATCCTTACTTTTTGAGACTAAGTTCAAAATGTTTCCATGGAAACCGGGAAAAATAAAAATGCCAAAAATCGGCAAATAGCAAAAGGCACAACTTAAGGTTCTGTTTCATACATCTACCAAGTTTTGTTGAAAAATATTGAACAGTTCTTGAGTTATGCTCCGGAAACGAAGCCCACCCCTCACTTTTGGGACTAAGTCCGAATCGTTTCCATGGAAACCGGGAAAAATAAAAATGCCAAAAATCTGTGAAATGCAAAAGGCACCACTTTAGGATCTGTTTGATATATCTACCAAGTTTTGTTGAAAAATATTGAGCGGTTCTTGAGTTATGCTCGGAAAGCAAGCCCACCCTTCTTTAAGACTAAGTCCAAAACGTTTCCAAGGAAACCGAGAAAAATAAAAATGACAATTATCTGTAAATAGCAAAAGGCACCACCTTAGGTTATTTTTGACATATCTACCAATTTTGGTTAAAAAATATCGAACGGTCTTTGAGTTATGGTCCGGAAACAAAATGATTACGGACGGACGGACGGACGGACAGGACGGACGAGGCGACGACTATATCCCACCGCATTATATGCCGGTGGGATAAAAAGCTAGAAACTCAAGAACAGTGCATTTCCTGACAATTTCAGGTCAATCTTTAACCCAAAACTTGGGCCAAAGTATAAAGTCCATTATGCACAAATGTATAGAAACGTCACAGTAAAAAACATATTGCATCCAGAAGGATGGGCATATATTCACTGTACCATTTTTCACAAACATATATATAAAGGGCCTGTAATTACTGGCATAACCAAATCTTACAGGACACAGCACTATTTCCATACTATACATGATCCTCATATTTCAAAGAACATTAAAATATATTTCTGGGGTCTCCTGGACCACCTGTTTTGTAGGTGAAAGTAGAACCATGAGTTGTCGACAGTACCTCAAGACACTTGTTGTCGTACTCCTTCATGGCTGTGATGCACTGGTGTCTTGTGTTGATGCTGGCTGACACTCCATTCTTCATCATAGTATCCTGGCCACTTGGAGGGTTGAACTTGACTGTAGTGCCATTAGCATTGTTAGCAAACCCTGACAAAACAAACATTGTATGATGAAGGGAAACCAGTCTAAGTAAACTTAGGCTCAGTATTATTCGTTACACTGCTTTACTGAGTCTAACAAAACCTTGTGTAAGGTCGCGTCAGGTAACCTTTGAGCGACCTATGACCGTCCAATTAATCGTGAGACGACAGAATGGATTTAACCAATCAGACAACGGCTACTATTTAGTGTTCGCGGGACTTACAAAATGGATTTACTCTTCACCGGTCGCCAACACTGATCTCACAACAAATGAAAACCTGCATAAAACACAGATGTATGACCTGCAGAATATACGCTTTTGGGTTTCTGTTGACATGGTTATCATTATTTCCGCAAACTGACATCCTTGAATACTGACAAAACGCTATTTTCAGCGACTGTTTACTCACGGTTGTGGCGTGCTCCATGTGCATCACTCGGAAGCAATCGTACGGAAAATAGCATTCGGAATCGTTTGGGTACAAAACTTTTTCGAGGTAAAAGTTCAAAAGGTATGTGCGAATGTCAACTTTCGCGATTTGGTAAGCTGTGTTCTGATTGGTCAATTGAAAAGGTTACCTAACGCAACCTTCCACAAGGTTTTGTTAGACTCAGTATAGCAGTGTAACAAATAATACTGAGCCTAAGTTTACTTAGACTGAAGGGAAACAGGACTGAAATGTGTTCTGAAAATCGCTGAATGCAGCCTTGATATCCAGTGTATTATATTGCCATTCTACTGTGTTAAACACCCTGGGTCAATCTGCTGCAATACCTTCATTTCAATACTGATTTTGTGAGATGACACTAAACACAGCATTTAGTCACTTCATATGATATTGATTAAAAAAGTACTGGGATAATGCAGTTTGCATATCATAGTCTCAGGGGGTGGTGGGGTAGTCTAGTTGTGAAATTGTTTGCTTGTCATGCCCATGACCTAGGTTCGAATCCTCACATGGGTACAATGTGTGAAGCCCATTTCTGGTGTCCCAACTGTGATATTGCTGGAATATTTCTAAAAGTGGCATAAAACTAAACTCACTCATAGTCTCAGCTACAAATGGACCATATATGAAACGCCCACGCATGAATGAGTAAGAGTGAGCTGGGCTTAACACCATTTTAAACAGTATTCTAGTTATATCATCTTAATGATACATACCATGGGGTACTTTAAAGTATTCACAGAATTAATATGCATCTTAATAACAGAAAATCCTCGCTCCACTTGGGACATATATTATTGTAATCAGCTTTTCACTCAAAACTCAGTCCTTATAAGCCAACAGATCAAATTCACTAGATCTGAATTCTGTAGAAGGATGGGTACTGAACACTCACCTGCTGCTCCAGCCTGACCAAACAACATTCCCCCTGAGTTTGTCTGGTTCTGCTGGCCAAACAATCCCCCTGAAGGAGCCGTGGAAGTTCCAAATCCTGACCAGGAAAATGAAAAATGTCAGTAACTTTCAAAACAAGTGAAAACAGATGCAACATGTTTTAGCATATCAACCATTGAAGGAAAACCAAGTTCTATGGATAATCAACTTCTTTATTGCAATGAGTGCAACGTTTCGGTGTAGGTACGTCTATATTTGCCTATACATCTATACACTGCTGTTTTCATGACATAAGCACTTATTCTCACTCACCACCAAATCCTGGCGTTTTGGCTCCAAAAGCTGATGTGGTTGACTGTGGTGTTGAGAACAGCCCACCTGCTGACTGGGTCTGTGTCTGTCCAAACAACCCTCCCGCCCCTCCACTGGATGTACTGGGAGTGTTGCCAAAGTCTGAAGAAAATATGTGCCTTACTTTATGTAGCTCATAAAGTTATGAAAAGCAAGATTTATTGATGTCAACTTCTTTATTGTGAATAACATGTTATTCAATATTCAAATGTGCCCTCAAAGACTCAAAATTAGTAACTGATGTGAAACTTAGTATCGTCGGATAATAACTTTTTAGACATCAAACGTTTCTGAATGGCAGTGCTCACTTGGCAGGTAACAACCTGTGTTGTGTCACAGATATGGTCAACTCTTGACCTATGGCCTGTGTTTAAGATATCTGTTGTAGGCTAGTGACATTTTACAACTGTTCATTGCGATAATAGAGGAGGTGAAATTAGCTTTTACGTCGTGCTTGAGAATATTTCACTCATATGACGACGTGCATGCGTGTGTATGTGTATGTGCGGCTGCTTGTATTAGCCCAGACTGAAGCTGGTTTTATAGTGCTAGCCCACTGATACCATGCTGCAGTGAAGCATGAATACCCCACTCAGACACATCATACTGACTCCGAACCGACCAGTCCTTGTTGCACCCATTAATGCTGAGCGCCAGGCAGGCACCAACAAGTACCATATTTTAACGTCTTTTGGTATGGCGTGGTCGGGGATCGAACCCGCGACCTTCCGCTCTCCAGGTGGATGCTCTAACCACTACACCATGGAGTTGGTCTGCGATAATAGAGACAACAATGGATATTCTTGAGTGTCTGAAAATCTGAGTTGGGTTCAACACCTCCCTGAACAGTATTCCAGTTTTTCATGGTGTGTCAGCAGTGTCGTGACATATTGGAGTAAAAAATTTGATTTAAAGGAAAATGCAACAACATGAAATCATATAAATCTGGTCATTCAATCAAAATACATGACAGGCATGGGACACATATTCTTCAACAGAAGTCAGAATTTGGTGCTTATTAACAGAAAATCCATTTGACATTGTAGGAAAAATACATTCTAATCATCCATATTTGCACTATTTCTCATAACAACTTACTGAATCCAGTTGACTGGTTCCCAAACGTGCCAGCATTATTCTGACCAAACAAGCCTCCAGCACTTGTGTTGTTGTTGGCGCCAAACAAGCCTCCTGCAGCTGGAGTTGTTGATCCAAAGGCTGGTGTTCCAAACCCTGCAGCTCCAGCTGGCTTGTTCCCGAATGAGTTGTTGTCTGGAACAGATCATGGAATGACCAATAGATAAGTTAGAGTCAGGAATTGACTTTTCAACATTTGAGAAATCTTGTCATTATGCAAGGTTGGGGGGTGGGGGGGTTCACTTTGGCAATATTCCAGCAATATCACCAATGAGGGAGAACAGAAATGGGCTTCAATTACTGTACCAAATTTAATATGACTAATGCATATGACTTATACACATCCAATTTACAATTATCCCTCATCATGGAATAAAGATGGATTGGTCAGCTCATCATCATGTCAGAGAACACAATCCCACATGGTAAAGTTATGACATGCAGATTTTTTAAATAGGTTTTCACACATGCATCAGTCTAAATTCCTGTTGTTTATTTGTTGTTTAACACTCCACACAGCCATTCAACACTCATAAGTCTGGACCCAACAGTGACTGACATTCCTTGGCCCGACCACCTTATCCTCTTGAGGTGCCTATATTGACATTCACAAGCATAGATCATGTAGATTGCTCAGGCCTCAAATATAATTCTGGTTGTCCACTGGGCTTATTGTCATGTAATCTTGAATTATCTTGTTTACAGGCTTGTATAAACATGAAATCGCGGACAATTGTTGTGGAAAATGAAAGCTATATGTTCTCACAATCTACTGTCATTTAATTTTGTCTCCTGCTTTGCCTAGTTTCTGAGTTACAACTTGTTTTCATAGACGATTCTGTCAAAATCGACATTGGTGTCAGTAGGGCCCTATTTGTATAATGACTGATCCAAATTGATCCCATTTCTGTGTTTTTTTACCTCGATATTTAATCATGTCATGTAAAAATCTGTTTGTATTCTCAAACAGTGTCGGCCCATTGGTTTTCACACTAATACAGCAATTAATACTCCCTTGTTGTAACCCCGTGTTAGGTGGTATAAACCTACACATGTTATTTGTCATCATTCATTTGATGGTCAGTTAATGAATTTATAACAGGTATAATTAGTGGTAACACACTTAGATTACCCGACAAAGGTTCCCATTTGGCATTTCTTGTGTCTGGAGTAAATATTCAACATTATAAACATCGATCAAAGGATTAACCGATAACACGCTGATTGATTACTTTTATCTTACACAGCCGAATTGTCAAAAGGTAGTGTTTATGTATGTAGATTTACTAATCTATACTGAATACACTCTGTCGGTCGGTGTTCATGAAAACAACGCTCTTCTTCAAAGGATTAACCGCAATACATTGATTGATTGCCCATTATTGGCTAACTAAATTACTGTTTTTAAAGAAAGGCGGACATTATGCAATTAGTTGCCAGGTGTGCTATCTTGGTGACCAATGAGACTATACACCAATACCTGAAAAGATTTATCACTTTTTCAGATATTAAACTGTTATAAGACACATCATTTGGAACAGTTTTGTGGATATTGATGGATACATTCCTAACAAGGTAATGGCCTGATATTGTTCCTATAACTTTAATCTGTTTTAATTTTAATATTTGCATTTTGTTTTATTCATTTGTCGTGAGCATATCAACAGAATCATTGTTTTCGCCGTGAAGTGTAATGAGACAGACAACATGCACTAGGGTGTGCGCGAATTATGATTCACATTGGCAAACTATATAATGTCTAGATATTACAGTTCTGTTATAAATTCACTATAAGTATCAGCAGATCGCCTGCTTTTTATTTAGTTTCAAAATGCATACAAGTATTTAATTAGGATTATAAGACCAAATATAAAGACGCACATTGACTAGTATCTACATACTGGTGAGTGGACATTAACCATGGGAATGTAGCAAGAAATTTATCGCAGCAGTATTGTGACTTCGAACCCCACCTCGCCTGCGGAAGAAATCGCTTTGTTATAAGTTGTGTCATGCAAAATCCGCTTGGTTTTGATTCCAATACATATTTAACTACGAGTAGAAAGTAGTCTTGGTTTCTAACTCTGATGAAAACAAACTATAATCTCATTAATTCTAACAGATTTTTTTATTTTTAAATATGATGCTACCTCGTCGGGAACATCCGCCAGTCTGAGGATAAATGGTATTTAGGTTTGTTTTCACCGAAGTTACTAAAATCAAAACTACTTTCTACTGGTAGTAAAATATGTATTTTATTGATGGCCAATAGGATTTTGCATGACATAGCAGATAACATAACAATTTCTTTCCTGGCAGCAGGTGGGTGTCATATAATACTACTTACAATATTATTGTTACTTTGACCACAACCTCGCCTCGAGGGAAGAAATCGTTATGTTACAAGTTGTTTCATAGAAAATCTTTATGGTCATAAATCATATGCATATTTTACTACAACTAGTAAGTAGTTTTGATTCTTTAACTTCCGCGAAGTTTATCTGGAACACAAGTAAGATATCGTTTCAGGTTTCCACAACGCCGCTTCAAGACTCACAAACATAACCCATTTAGCACTAACCGCGGGCCCTGTGGAAATCTGTGCATGTGGGACACCATCGCCGACATTTCTAGGAGCAATTGACGACAAAGCAACGATTCGGCATGTCGCCGTTGATGTTTAACTTTTTTTACGAAAATTTTATGTAAACACTTTCTATCTGATCCAGCTAACCTGTCTTCATTTCTCAAACACGGACTAGATTAATTATTAAGAAAATCCCTTACTTTGTCCAAATGGTGTCGAACTTCCAAATGTGGCTGCAAAAGAATTCAAAGATATATTCAATGATGACTTACAAATGACAACAAAATCGACGAGGAAAACAAATGCTAATTGGCGGCAGCTGAATGCACTTAGAGGTACAGGTGTAAAATACAGATGTTTCACCTCTCTGTGTATGATTACTGTATGTGTACATGTTGCCATGCAGCAATATTCGAGCTGTAAGAAGGCGACCTCTAAATAACTGAACATGAACCAGACAATCCTGTGGCTATATAAGTCGAGTATATGGATGGCAACTTCTTGTTTTGTATATCACAACATTTCTGGCCTACTTCTTGCCCCTTCTTCAGGTGATTTCTTGTTTATTGTATATCACGTTTCTGGGCTACTTCTTGCCCCTTCTTCGGGTGATTGATCAGGGGCAAGAAGTAGCCCAGAAACGTTGTGATATAAAATAAACAAGAAGTTGCCATCCATATACTCGACTTATATAGCCACCAACTTCTAAATGCCTCTCAAGAATCTAATCCTGTGGCTGATATTGCAAACAATGATCACATACAATCAACCAGGTCACCAAACCTGACCAGCTTATATACTTAGTTGCCGCTAATGTCCAGCAATGGTTCTAACTACAAATCCCCACATGGGTATACTTCTCGCACTACATCAAAGACACTTGTCAACCAAGGCAGCGAGTCTGACCACCTGATCCTGTTAGTCGCCTCTTACGATAAGCATGGGTTACTGAAGACCAATTCTAACACGGATCTCCATGGGTTATATCACGACAAAAGATAATGGCAAGTATACATTATCATTACTTTGCTTATTGTTTAACACAACACACAACATTATTCTAACAATATGGAGGTCTGTAAGTAATTGTGTCTAGACCAGACAATCCAGTAATCAACAGCATTAGCATCAATCTTGGCAATTCAGATACCATGACAAGTGTCAACCAAGTCAGCGAGCTTGATCACCTGGTGCTGTTAGTCGCCTCTTACGACAAGCATATGTTGCTGAAGACCAATTCTAACCTGGATCTTCACAGGTGATTATCACCAGTAATATAATAAGTGTCTTGGAACAAGCTGGGATTTTCACTTTGCACACAACAACACTGAGACAATTATTTATTTCACTTCAAGATAGTTAAACATGTCAACATAGTGAGACTACAAGTTATTTCAAATAATACTTACAAGAAGTGCCTCCACCAAATCCAGTTCCAAAACCCATTGGCTTTTGTCCAAACATCACTGTACTACCAACAAAGCGTAAGGGTTATTCTGAAAATATAAAACATATACATCTTAAGACAATCAAATCTAAGCATTGATAATTAAAATCAACCCAAAACTGTCAACTCATTACTTGATACAATTGCCTAACAGTTATAAAACATACTCAGACTTTTCAATATTACTTAGAACTAACACTAGATCATGTAGATATTTCTCATGAATACAATTCTGCCTGCAAAAAGATATGCTTGTATTTAAAGTAAGCAATAAAAGTACACTTCGATACATTCTTAACAGTTAGTAAGGATCAAGCACAAAAGTCTATGACCGCCTCTGTGGTGTAGAGGTTAGAGCGTCTGCCCAGAGAGCGGAAGGTTGTGGGTTTGATCCCAGATCACGTCATACCAAACAAAACATTAAAATATGGTACTTGTTGGTCCCTGCCTGGCGCTCGGCATAAATGGGTACAACAAGGACTGGTTAACTTGGAGTCAGTATAATGTATCTGAGTCGGGTATTCATGCTTCACTGCGTCTTAAATCTGGGCTAGTTCAAGCAGCCACACATACATACACACGCATGCACATCATCATATAAGCAAAATATTCTCAAGTATGACGTTAAACCCCATTTCACCTCACAAAAGTCTATGGCAAGGTTCAAGAGGAAATAGCCCTGCACAATTTTTACAAATGTTCCAATTAAGGCTGTTACGATTCACTCGCATATTCGGTGAATCTAACTGTAGCCTTTCATGAATTCAATTCGTTATTCATGGTCACCAAAACTGAATATTAATGATTTTTTTTAAGGGAATGTGTTTTTCTTGAACCCTTATGTCCTTTTTCAAAGTTAGATATGCAAGAATGGAATATGTACTAGCCTTGCACTGCAGTAGCAAGTCATGTTAGTTTGCCAAGGCCACACATGGTAGTCAACCACATTATTAAAAGAAAATCGACTATAACTATTACATAACAAATTTGAGTGCCATGAGATCACTGGTTATTGCTGTGACAAATTTACACTGTCAACATGGGTGTCCACATTGTGCAGTGTTTGCGAACAGTGTCTGTCCCTCTGACAAATCCGGCAGATTTGCCAACGGTCTGATAGAAGTCTACAACCTACCAGCCCCAGTGTCCGACTGTATGTTTCACAATGACTTTGACTGAAGATGTAATATGTGACATGTGACACTTGTTTGCTGTTTATTTTATCTTAATTTTTCTTAGGTTTGTTGATAATTTCAAAGCCAATTATAAGAAATGTTAAATCTGAAATGTGTGTTTAATTTTATTCCATGGGTCCTGTGAATTTTCAATGGGTCAGACAGACATCTTAAACTTACAGGACCCAATGTCCTGTTACTTTGAAACACCATTCGTGAACACTGATTGTGCATCAATAACATAATTACAATATTGTATTCGTGAATAATTATTCACATTCGTTACCCAATATTTGTGATATATATCATATTCGCCACATAGTGTATTCATTGCAGCCTTAGTTCCATTATAACTTCCAATGTTCTTTTGATAAATGTTTGACCAAAATAAACTACTTTTACCAAACATTACACAAGTTTTGTGGCAATGTATTTATCCCATACCCTTGATTCTAGGTGTGTATTATATCTCTTGGTACGAGGCTCTGATAACACTGGTTGAACTGAAAACACTGGTTGAAATGCATCAGATTAACATGATTTTCCTATCTGCATAGCTACAAGTGCAACATGAGAACTTCATCTTAAGATGTGGACCTGGTTCTTGTTATCAGAGGCACATGACAGAAACTACTGAAGTAAGGTGCACTTGATGAGAAACTCAGATAAAAATATTTTTGGCATAACATGTAAATTATTCTCATTATTAATTATTGTTAACTAAAAAACTATGATTTGAGAATATACATCTGAGGTGATTACTTTATATTTCAGATGGTTATCAAATTTATCAAGAATTCACTGGGTTGGAAAATCCCATCCTTTTCCTAACTTTCCTTTCTGTATTATTTCAACATTGCACTTCTTTTTGATTAATTTGAAGCACAGGTTCATTCTCCATAATTACTTGCACCCCCAAAATCGGATAATAAAATCTGCACTTAACCTTTAAAAAGTATGTGTTTTCAAGCTAAAATTAAATCAACAATTCGAGAGGGGCTGTCAACTTTGTGTTTTACATCCCTTTACGTATTTGTATATAAATGGCTTTCAGTGACTCAGTGTTGGACCTACTCCTAGGACGTATTATCTTCAGCAATACAACTTACGTTACAAGTCCCCTTGCACTCTTTAATGGTGTGATTTAATATTTTTAAAAGAAAGTGTTAGAAGTCTTACCAAACAACAAGGGCTAGAATGCACTTTACCGGGCGCAGCCCTCGCTGCTCCCTTTACGATCCTTAGGGTATGGCACCCTTTACGATCCTTAGGGTTAGGCACCCTTTACGATCCTTAGGGTTAGGCACCCTTTACGATCCTTAGGGTTAGGCACCCTTTACGATCCTTAGGGTTAGGGGTAAGGGTTAGGGTTAGGGAACCCCAGCTGCGCTAATTATAATCTGAAAAAGTGCGCCCGGTAAAGTGCAGTACTCCCACAACAAGATTACCTACAGCCCAAAATTATTAAATTTAGGTGTAAGCAATACGGCCCAAGTAATATTTGAGGAAATCACGATGGCCACTCGCAGGAGTCCGAGCCTGGCTGCCTACACATTGACATAAAGGCAAACGAGTAATATTCTCCTACAGCGACATATCATACGTTCACTGGCTTATACATACCAATAAGATACTGACTGAAACATTGAGTAATTTTTAAAGTTGGGGGCTGTTTGAATGTAAACAGAGGATGTAAAAGTAGACACGGATGTAGAGACGAGATCACACTCCATTTCAAAAATCCACAACGACACTATGATTTCAAAATCCAAGAAAACACGCCATCCCTCACCTTGTGTATGCCTTGATCGTGTATGTTTCACAATGTTTATTCCAGGTGTTCTTATAGAGTTGCTATGTTGTCATATTGCAACCTGATTCAGCTGCACAAATCTAGTTCAAGGCAGGCTCACCCACAATGGCGCCTAAAATAAAAATGGCGTCATGCACGTTTGGGGATCCCCAAATGGCGTCAGGGTAACCTAAAAATAGATCAACCCAAATCATACATCCGTAACAACTACTTACACATTAAAACTCATATACAGAGGTATTCAATTGTAATGACTTTAAACACACAATGCACTCATTGTGGGCTTAGAAAAGATGCAGTTTCACCTAATATTGTATATGGTAATTTTAGCTGCATGGTTATGTTTCAGGTATACAAACAAACGTCTGTGATCTTTTCATAGCAAGCACTATGCCTTGTCCACAGACTGCGTATGGAATCAACAGTATTGGGGGACAAATATATCGTAATTATGCAAATACGTGTGCATTTAGCTGTAAAAAGAGAGGCAATTGGATATTTAGGAGTCGATAGTGTAAGATTAGTTGTCACTGCCCCCAACCGTCCTGTACAGTAACTCATAGTCACGACATTAATTAAAGGGAAACAACACTCCGAGTTTTAAAATATGGCTCGGGTTTTACTTCGCGGAATCGAAGCTTGCCACAGGTTTGCATCATTTACCAATGACGACACATTATGGGAATCGAAACTGGGACTTAGGCGAGACTGTGTGCTTGTCAAAACTTCAGAAAAGCCTAGCATGATTTGTATCAGATGTACACGTCACTGACACAGACATCAGTATTCTCAGCAACTCAAAGTTGGTTGGTTGGTTTGTTGTTTAACGCCGCACTTGGCAATAGTCCAGCTATATGGCATCGCTCTGTAAATAATCGAATCTGGACCAGACAATCTAGTGATCAACAGCATGAGCGTCGATCTACGCAAATGGGATACGCTGACATGTGTCAACCAAGTCAGCGAGTCTGACTACTCGATCCCGTTAGTCGCCTCTTACGACATGGGTTACCGAAGATCATTTCTAACCCGGACCTTCACGGGTCACTCAAAGCTGGAGTCTTGTTTCCATTTATGCTGTTAATATAGACATGCATACATTCACCCCATCATAGAGTTCATTTCACCCCACGTCCGATTTTAGAGGCGATACTGTCGTGTTTATAAACCATGAGAAATAACGACAAAATTGATCAAAGTGCCAACGTGACATTTCGACCAATTATCACATCACCAAAACAAAGAAAAACAACAACCAAAACATATTGATAGTTACGGCCACCATTGCTAAAAACATCGTTATATACGTAACACGCTGTCCGGTGTGGCTTTATGAAACCAGATATATTTCTTTAAGGTAACAGTCTTGAAACAATTTGAAATCCATTTAAACGTGTTTTTATCTAAACATAAATGCTATCTCGTTGTAAACGTAGCACGTAAACAAGATACGATCAGGTATTAAGGATGATTTATGCGACAGAGAACCGTTTCCAGATTTATTTATGTTACTAGTTCATAGACAAATAGTATCGAGGAATCCCCTCTGTTAGGGAGACTAGAGGAGCAATGTTTCAAGAACTATTTGAAAATGTTTTTCGCACAAGTTGCTATATTACAACATATTTACTTTTCAAAAGCCAATATGTCTTTTTTTCTGCTCAGAGCTAAATATAATCAACCAATAAACCAGAAATGCCAGTTCCCATTACCACAATGCACTTGTGAAAATAATAAATTCTCCTTTAGTTATTTTTAGTAACACCTCATGGGAGTGTACATTTAATCATTCCCTAAATTGGATTAATTAAAATAGGAAGTTAATAAATCAAAAGTATTCAAAATTAAGTAGTATATCCATATATAAAAAATGTTCAACACAATCATAAATTAATAATACATTTGGGACAAATAAATGTTTATCTGTATGTAAAAACGGAGATGTCCCCGCGGGACGGCCATCTAGCGGTGGAAATAACAAACAAGGACGAAAACGACGCCTTCTCCGGGAAATAAGTCGATGAACGGGTGGAAACGTCCATCAGAATTTGTCAACCACCGAGAATCCGTCTCCTAATTACAAATACAGTCTAAATGGTAAATTACGATGAATGTTTTCCTTAATTAATGTTGCTGTTTGTCAATGCTTGTCCGAAAGATCTCGTGAAGCCGCTGACACGCCCCCTTTTTGTTGACGTTTATGTATAGCTTTCTCCACTGACATTATCAGCTGATTATAACAATGTTTGATGGACTGTTATGACTGCTGTTTTATTCGTTATTTGTTTTCATTTATTGGGTGTAATTACAAATCTAGAGTAGGTTATTTATGGGCTGATTTTCCAACTCTTACAAATAGGAACCAAATTGAACTGGATTTGACAGCTCCACTACCGTATCTCAATCGTCATTGACAATGCATTGATTTTAACGATTTTCTCGTTTGCACGTGAATTGTAATTAACTCTGCATAATTATGGCTTGTAGATGATGAATATTTGATGGTAGAGGTAAAATAGTTGCTAGATATCAACGCTTGAGTTAGTTGTTCAACCCATTTGGAAACATTTTATGATTTGTGATTATGCTTCATCCTATACTAGTAATTTTATGACAGAAGTAAGGACATTAGAACAATCATAGGATCTGATATGAATGATAAACCTTGACTGATGTGATCCTATTTTCCATCGGGTAACCATAACCCAGCAGGCCGGCGACGTATTTGTTACGTCGCTGTCAGGTCACATTGAGGTCGCCATGTCGCAGTCGCAGTGCGACGTTGTATGGACGTGGCAGACCAGTCGCTTTCTGGTTCGGTTTTCCATTCACATGGCCACGTCGCTGCAACGTAGCTGTACTACATCCAAAGGTCAACGACAAGTGATGCTTTGTTTTGAAACGTTATGAAAACGTTCCGAGTAACGTTATTAAAAAGTTATCAAAAAAGAAAATCAAAACTTCTACACACCAACCTTTAAGAAACGTTATTGAAACACTGGTGGAGGTTTTCCTAAAGTTTGATTGAAGCCTTATCACAATGGTCTACAATCATTATTGAAACATTTTGAGGTAAATTTTCCCTGATAAGGATGTTTCTGTTCACTGCAGGAATGTATATTAATTTGAAAAATAATTGTTATGCAAATACGCCTGAACATAAATATTTATGAGAAATTATAAGTTCTAGAAAACCTTTGTGAAAATTTGGTCAAGTGGAATAGTATGTCATGTGTTTCATTACAATGACTAATTTTGTACAATACTATTTACTATAAATGCAACATTTTATTGCAAATATAATCTCCCATTTACTGCTGTGCGTTTAAGTTCAGCCTTCCCTGTGTGGACAACTTGCTATCTCTTGTTTTGGTGTCAGCAGTCTCAGGAATGTTCCCAGATACTTTATCAGGTCAGAGCAGCTATCCTGCATTCAAAATCGGACTCTGTACATAGCAGGCGGGAAGTTCCGCCACACTGCTGGATATAGAAGACTGTTCATTTTACTCTTGTGACAAGACTACAGTTTTCTAAGAGGAGGTATGTGTATTCACATTATTGTTCTAAAAACGTCAAATTGCACAGTTAACCTGATAAATCATCACTTAAGAATTCCAGTCAAATTCTGTATCGTGTCTTGTGAACGTTCATTCTTAGTTTGCAACAGTACAAATTCCTATGACTATTTACTTAACTATAATTTTACCATTTATTAAATGACCAAACTGTAGGCATGTTTTCAAATATAGGAATTTTCCCTGTTTCCTCTGCCCTGTATCCAATCTGTCGACACAGATCTGGTCACAGAGGCACTCTTGCTTATCAGCGATGTACAGGAACTCAGGGGATAATATTACATTCAAGTCGGTGACTCCAGTTACAGATGTATTTTATAGCGTAAACAATATGTCCCTTTCCCAGCACCCAGACCATGATTCCTCACAACAAATGTCAGCCCCCTCACAAGTAAATATCGTATACAACTTTTAAACAAGAAATGAAGATGTGTCATAAAGCCATTAAAAGGCAACTAACCATTTCTAATTTTTGGGTCAACTGTAAGAAATACACAATTTTCAGTCTTGTAAATAGTATATATTGTTAGTAAAAAAATTCTCTGTAAATGACGCCCGCATCTTTGGAAAGTATCATACAATTTAACCAGATGAAATCAGTTGCACAATTTGACAAATTGATTTTATTTGGTTGGTAATAAATTCCTGTTGTATTTCATTAATGGTAAAGGTTGATTGATCTGTATTTAATTTTTATGTTTACGAAAATACTGGTGGCATGTACTCCTGGCATAAAATTTGTTAATGTATGTTGCCAAGTGACAGCATATAAATCTTAATATTATTTTGCAGCTTCAAGCACAGAAATGGGTTGGCGGCAAAGACATGCATCAGACCAACTGTTGAGTTTTAACCCTTGGCCATGGGTCAGTACAATGTAAAAGGAATTGGAAACAAGAGAAGCTTTTCTACAACAAGACTGTAGAAACTGATCAGAGGTGAAAAGTTTTCCTTCTAAAGTAATACACAACACTACTGTTATTAATATGATAGCACTTGGGACCACATAAACATGTCCAAGTGAAACAACTGGTTTAGTCAAAGGTCAGATTATGATTTTTGACCACAGGACATCACAATCATTTCTGCATTTGTTCTAAGCCCACTCAGATTTATCAAGTAAACCTGTTGCTGCTTCTTTATGGACCATGTTTTTGTTACTCGGTATGATTGAGATTCAGATGACGTTGTAATATGCTGCTTTGCTTATCTGATGCTAGTGTCTAACGTTTGGGTAGTAAAATAATCATAAAAATGTAAATACTCATTTTTATACAATCATTACAATTGCTTTAAAGCCATGTGTTGACAGCAAACATTCTGTTTCAGAGATGCTGCTTTGGCCAACTGTCCAACATCTACTGAAACAGATATAGCAAGCTTCATAGGTTAATATTTGAAACAAACATGCTCCAAGTAAGCTCTTGAGGGAGCATGAGAGAGCGGAATGAGCAGCGAGGCAAGCCACAACAGCTGATAAATCAGATTAAACTGTATGGGGGGGAGTGTGTGTAAGCGTGTGTGTGTGTGTGTTTGTGTGGTTAATTTAGTCTGATTAAATAATACTAAAACCCTTTCCATGTATTTTGTATGTTATTTTTTTTGTATTATGCATTGAAACAGTTGAAAGATTACGCGAGGTTTCATTCTGTGTGTCTTCAACCAATACTTTTGTAACTTCCCTACCTGGACAATATGTTTACAGACATTGCTCAGTGATGGCAACACCTGTGTTTTGAGTATATGTGCATCTTATTTGTCTGTTCCCCTTGTACGCTTCATCTGGGAAGTAACCTAACAGTTAAATCAAACTTTAAACCCCACAAAATGCCCTTTTTAACTCAACTGTTGAGTGTTCCATCACCAAGGACTTATAAACATGTGACAGGGGCAGTGAATCATTTTGCCTGAAAATTGATGTATGCATTGTCATGTGTTCCATAATTAAGCAATATGTCAGGGATAACCTCTGGGTCAGCCCAGAGGTCAATATTCAGCACAAGTCAAAGACAGTAAATATTCCCAAATTTGAATTACAATTTCCCAGCCATTGTTACATTGTTCTGATATTTATGACTTTGTACAGGTGACTTAGTAATAATTTTTCGTCAGATTACCTGACAAGGTCACTTACTTTGGAATTCATGATAAATCTCTAAGTAAACTAGCTGATGGCTGTCCTTCATGAGGCAGTGGGATCAGATGACTGTTCATTTCAGGTTGCTTCGTCCTCATGTTTTGTTGACCTGTGGAGATCAGGGTTAGAATTGGTCTTCAGAAACCCTAGCTTGCTTGTCGCAAAAGGCGACTAACGGGATCAGGTGGTCAGGCTCGCTGATTTGGTTGACACATGTCATTGTATCCCAAATGCGTAGATTGATGCTCATGCTGTTTATCACTGGATTGTTTGGTCCAGACTTGATTATTTACAGATCGCCACCATACAGCTGGAATATTGCTGAGGGGCTGATTTCCAGCGAAGCCCTTTATTGGAAATTACAGGACTTCAAATAGCTCACTCATTCACCCTGTGTGCTATCTTTGTGTTGGTGAAAGATGGTAACTGTAAATATTCATGTGTAAGGGAGGCAGGATGAGGCAATGTAGCTTTACACAGACTTTGAAAAAAGAGAGTCATGGTGACCCACAGTATTTTGTTTTTGGGAGTCATTTTCAATATTTGGGAGTCATTAAAATTTTAGCATAATATTTATGTGTGTATATCAGAAGGCAAAGATTTTATTGTTTTGTATTCTCATCCATATGTTAGTTAATAAACACTATATTTTTCACAGTTCAGTTCAGTCATAACAAACTCTATTATACTGAACAAATAATCAGGCTTGTGATTTATTCACTGTAACATACAGTTATTAACATGAATTGAAAGAAAAATCTAAATTAATGAAGACCTCACGAAAACTATCATTGTTTGCTTGTCAGATCGATTTCATTGACTCTGAACTGAATTGTGAGGGTAACTCATAAAACTTGCGTCAAGCTTGACTCGTATGATAATATTTTGAGAGTCTTTTACAAAATTATTGCGTCAAATACGCAGGAATCATGCGTCATGTAAAACCCTGCTTATAGCTTGCATATTGCTTAGTGGTGCGTTAAACAACAAACCAACCAAGATATGAATGCAAAAATCTTGAATGTGACTTTAAGACCCATTTTACTGTATCTTGTCACAAACAACATATTGATAAAGAACTTCATAGATGGTTAAAATTTGTCTTACATGTTTCCATTTCCAGGATGATTCTTCAAACAACTTAATGAACGGGTCAGACACGGGTAGCTCTGCGGACTCCACTCCAACAAAACATGCTCCTTTTTCTCCACGTTTTACTGTGCAAGTGACAGACGCTGTTAAAGATGGCGACGCGATACAGTTTACTGTTATGTCGTCCAGGTGTGACTCGGAGAAGGGCTTTGTTGTGACCCGGGTGTTTGAGGATATTGAGTGGCTGCATCATTGCTTGTTGACCCAGAATGAAACAGACGGAATTATTGTGAGTTGAGAAAATGTTATCGCAGAATGTTCAGGTCTAAATATAATTATTGCATCTTTACAATTTTCTTTCTTGTGTAGGCCAGGGCTGTACATTTCTATTGTGAAAAAGAAAATGCAGTGTTAGTTTGAAAGGTAGTTTTTCACATAATTTGGTTGAAATATTTTTTTCACAGATGCTAATTATGAAATCAGTCTAAGGGACTAATCAAGGACTACTTAAGTGCTATTGGCAGATAAACTGGGGAAAAATGTTAAAAATCCATATTTAATTTATATATTCTTATTTCATTCAGTGTAAAAGTTTAAACCTGAACATTTAATCTGCTACTTGTTTATTGGTTCAGTCATCAATAAAATGCAAATCATCATTGCAGAGCTTAGTTATTGCATACCCGTGAAGATCCGGGGTAGAATAGGTCTTCAGCAACCCATGCTTGCCACAAAAGGTGACTATGCTTGTCGTAAGAGGTGACTAACGGGATCAAGTGGTCCGGCTCACTGACTTGGTTGACACATGTCATCGTTTCCCAATTGCGCAGACCGATGCTCATGCTGTTGATCACTGGATTGTCTGGTCCAGACTCGATTATTTACAGACCGCGGCCATATAGCTGGAATACTGCTGAGTGCGGCGTACGCGTAAAACTAAACTCACTCACTCACTCAGTTAGTTATTACAGCGATGACATGAACTGGCAGATCTTTAGTGCCAGTTTGGGAATTTTTGCTGACATTTATCAGCAGACTTAGAGCCAAGCGTTTAGATAAATTCCTGAATTTTGCCCTTTCACTCCTTTCCCTTTGTTTTTTGCCAACTGAATTCTGTTAAAGAAAAAAGCTGGCCTGATAGTGAAATATATTTTCTTTTCAAACTGAAGTATTGCCACATCTGTTATATTTGGGATTACACGATGTCACTAATTATTGTTTTCTGAAGTTACACATCCTCCATAATCTCCAGGGTATACGTTCTGATAAATCTCCACTAGTACCCTGGATGCAACTACGGCTTGACCTGATAATTGTATTACCTCCCTTTGCTGGCTTTTTATCCAATAAGGTGTCAAGTGTTCCAATCACAAGGCTTCTATCGTAATTCGCTTCCACTTCTTTTATCTAACCGATTAAACATGGCAATACAATTGTTGAAGAGGTACCCTGAAAGTAACAGAAGGAGTTCTTGCATATATTTTTTTAAGGTTTCATACCTGTCAATTTGTCTGTATAATTTTTTCCGTAAACCTGAGTCACACAGCGTGCAAATCTTCGCGGCTGTGGCCGCCATCTTTGTTGACACTGGCAAGTTCGGTTGTAACGGCTTATTAACGTCACCAGCAAAGGGAGGTAATACAATTATCGGGCCGAGCCGTAGATGCATCCAGGGTACTAGTGGAGATTTATTGGAACGTATACCCTGGAGATTATTGAGGATATAGTTATACTGTGTAAATTGCTTCTTCTTCTTTATTCCATTTTCTATATTCTATTTTTCTTCTATATTAGGCAATGTAATGTACATGGAATCTCGAATATTTGACCTCTTAACAGATACCGCCCCTCCCAAACAGGCCAGAGATGGATCCACGCAGTGCAGAAAACAAGTCAAAGAAACAGCTTGGTAACGACACTAAGATTCTCAAAGGAGATGAATTTCATAAGGACTGTCGGACAATGGAAAAGTAAGTGTCAAACCTGCTGACCGGGATAGTTTAGTAATGCCCCGATGGGTGGCAGTGGGGCAGCCCAGTGGTTAAAGCATTTGCTTGTCATGCTGAAGGCCCTGGTTCAATTCCCAACATGGCTTTAATGTGTGAAGCCCATTTCTGCTGTCTCCCACTGTGAGGTTGCTGGAATATTGCTAAAAGTGATGTAAAACCCAACGCACGCACGCACGCACGCACTATTATGTGTGATATACGAGAGTTATATGAATATATATATAATCCTGATTTTACAAAATGAGCGTCTGATTTCTTCAATCTGCTGACTGAGAGCTTTGTATTACACGCAAGTAGAATAGAAATGTGTAGTAAGTTCTCTATTGCCCATTTGATTGCCTTTGAACCCCCTTAAAAGTTAAATGCATAAAGTGGGCAATAGAGAACTTACTACACGTCTGTAATACAAAGCTCTCTATTGCCCACTTTCAGTAGAATAATGCATTGATGACAACAGTCTTCAGCAATGATGTCATTTCTATTGTGATAGATCCGGGTTATTATTGGTCTTCAGCAACCCATGCTTGTCATGAGAGGCGATTAACGGGTGGTCAGGCTCACTGACTTGGTTGACACATGTCATCGGTTCTGAATTGCGTAGATCGATGCTCATGCTGTTGATGACAGGATCGTCTGGTCCAGACTTGATTATTTACAGACCGCTGCTATATAGCTGGAATATTGCTGAGCGCTGTATTAAACAACAAACAAACAAAAATAATGAGATTCTAATGGTGTGGACAATGCCATGTGGATCAAGTAATTATTACACTGGTGTAGTTTGTTTTTCTTTAGTGTAAATACGATTTTTATGAACTCAGTTATTGGTTTACCTATGGGTAATAAAACTGATTAACTGCTCAAAAAAACAACAAACTGTGTTAATTCTATTTCAGGTATTTACAGCTTATGTTGCAACATGAGGCATTTGGAGGTGATGCCAGTTTAGAAAAATTCCTTTCAGAAAAGGAGGTTGGTTTTAAATTTTGTCTGAAGGTTCTTGAATAGAAACTTTTCGTCAATATTCCACAAATCATGTAGGTCCTACATGAATTCTGATTTGATTTTTAAAATGGCCGTCATGGTAACCATATTGAAAATTACTTATTTACTGATTGTTCACCCACATATTGAATATTGCTATTGCTATTCACTCTTCAAATAGACCACATTACACAATCACAGATATGCAGTTTTATTAAGTTATGTGTTATATTTTCAACACAGGTAGTTTAATCTAGGTTTAAGGTTATGTTTTTTACATACTCTTTAGGCCTGCTAAGATAAGAGAATAATCATTGGAGTATTGTACCCAGAGATTTGAGCTGTTCATCCTTTTTTTCAAACACTTGATTCCTCATCATTTGTTTTAGCCTCCTGTTCGTGTGAAGGTCAAGAAGGGTTTGTTTGGCAAACTGTCTTCAGCAATGGATGGAGCAAGAAAAGGTGGACATCGAGTGAGTCCATGTTCTTAAATGAAACAGTGATGTAATAAGTGAAAGAGTGTTGAGTGGTAGTGAGGGAATGAGTGTGAAGGAATGGCTGAAAGAGTGAACAAGTAATAGTGGAGGAATGAGTGAAAGAAAGGAGTAGTGAGTGATAGAGAAGGAATAAGTGAGACTTAAGGATTAAACAAAATGGATATATATGAGAAGAAATGAGAGAATGAAGGAAAGAATGAGTGAATGAATAAATGAAGTGAGAGAAAGGGAAATACATAGAGTGAAGTTAAATGACAGTAAAGTTATTGTGAAATGTGACTTTTATATTCTCCTCCATGCATGGAGATATTGTTGAGGGACATATATTCTTGTTTCTATGGATACTGAACCCCAAACTGTCCTTATATCACCCATAATCTTTGTGTTTGGCTTGCAGGACATTGATGAATACTTCCACAACAAGCGAGAGTGGGCAACAAAATGGTCGCAGGCTGTAAAGGAAGCATCCATTGTATGTACATATTTAATCTGCTATTACTTAAAACGGGTTAGAATTGGTCTTTATCAACTGATGCTTGTCATAAGAGGCGACTAATGGGATTGGTTGGTCAGGCTGGCTGAGTTGGTATCCCAATTGCATGGATTGATGCTCATGATGTTGATCACTGGATTGCTTGGTCCAGATTTGATTATTTACAGACTGCTGACATATAGGTGGATTATATTGTTGAGTGCAGCATTAAACAAACAAAAATGTGTGATAATGAACAGGAAATAGACTGTGAGTACTTAACTGGATTTCTTTATAACAGTGATCGTTCTTTATTGCAGAACTTTAACAAGATTGTATGTGCTCAATACAGTAAGTATATCTTTTCATTTTGCTACAACCATTATGCATTTAGTATAGCTTGTTGACCAGTCCTATTTTTGTTTTGGAAAATGAATATTGGTAACACCACATATATACCATGTAAAATGTAAAGCCAGTGGGTGATGTCATGAGACCATGTGTCTTGTATTGCCAGGAGTCTCCAGCAGCTACACCCACCTGGCTACGGCGCTCACCTGGACCGGCGCCAACAAGGACGATGCCACTGTGAAAATAAACAGGTGTGTTTGTCAAAGTACAACTGTAAAAGTAAACAAGTGTGTTTGTCAAAGTATAAGTGTAAAAATAAACAGGTGTGTTTGTCAAAGTGTAAGTGTAAAAATAAACAGGTGTGTTTGTCAAAGTATAACTGTAGGCACTAGGTGCAATTACACTCTGTCATTCACACTCATGAGTCATTAGATGGATGGGTGAGTGAGTGAAAATATGGTGGGATGGTAAGTTAGTGAGGGTGATTGAGTGAATGACTGAATGAGTTAAAAAGTGGGTGGGTGAAGGAGCGCATGATTGGATGAAAGACTGGCTGGTTTGGTGAGTGAGTGAGCGAGTGAGTGGACAGATTACTCTGTTGGTTGGTGAATTAGTGAGGGTGAGACAAAATGGGCTTCAAAGATGGGAAATTGACCTCAGACAGGTCATTGATGTTACAGGTCAACACAAAACAACTTAAGCAGCTTCAGGACTGGTCATTTATTATAAGGGCAGTGGGTGGGGCAGTAGGTTTGCTCTTTGGAGGTGAGGCACAATCGGGTTTAACGTCATACTTAAGAATATTTCGCTCATATGACAACGTGCATGCATGTGTATGTGTGGCTGCTTGTACTAGCCAAGACTTAAGCTGGTTTTATAGTGCTAGCTCACTGAGAAACCATGCCGCAGTGAAGCATGAATACCCCACTCAGACACATTATACTGACTCCGAGCTGACCAATCCTTGTTGTACCCATTAATGCCAAGCACAAGGCAGGGACCAACAAGTACCATATTTTAACATCTCTTGGTATGACATGGCCGGGGATTGAACTAATTGGTCTTTGGACTGTACCCTTTGCTGAAATAGACCACTTATGTAACATTTTGTCACCACAATTTTATCTGATTTTGCTTTGACAGCTAATCTGAATATATTAGATGTGAGATATCTCATTTTTTCAGTTAACATATTGTTTAACTTATTGGGGCGGTGGGGTAGCCTAATGGTTAAAGCGTTGGCTCGTCACGCCGAAGACCCGGGTTCGAATCCCCACATGGGTACAATGTGTGAAGCCCATTTCTGGTGTCCCCCGCCGTGATGTTGCTGGAATATTGCTAAAAGCGGCGTAAAACCAAACTCAGTCAGTCAGTCAGTCAGTTTAACTTATTTGTTTTATTTTTCAGGGTGTTTATGAAACTCAGTGATGCCTTGAATGACTCAAGGGTAAGCTTTGCATTGAAGATGAGGTTAAGATGGGCAATTCATTTAGGTACAATGTTTAAAATGTTTTATCCAGTTGCAAATAAGGTGGATATGTAAAGTAGCTTGATTTAGTTACAGTTAGCTCAAACAATGATTTATGGGTAGAAATCACCCACCCCGAAAATAAAGTTATAACAAGATTCTTCCTTCATCACTTGCTTGATAAATGTTGGCATCAACACAATTGTCATAAAAAGTATCATCCATTCTTTTCTTTCTTGGCATCAGTAATATGATTTTAATAATAATATTCTATGTCTTGTCTTGGAGAGCATCATGAAAGCTGTAAGAGACCCAACCAGTGTACAAAACATCCTGTTGTAAATCCATATTAAAGTATTGGAAGTATTACAATCTTAGCACTTGGTAGCACCCAAGTCAATAAAGTGAAGGGTTAATGCAAACCTGAGTACCAGCTTCACCCTGAACAGACTACAATAGAATATCTATCCACTGATGTATTTCAGCATGGTCTTGAAGTTCTTTGCTCCAATGATGAGAGGACATTGGGCCTTCAGCTGGACCTGTATGCTAGATACAGTGATTCTATCAAGGTAGGTGTCTCCTTTTTCTATTGATGGGTGGATTACGACTGGACTAGATAAGTTGATTCCATTGAGATGTTTGACCGTTTTCTTATTAACTGATGGGAAGGTTTCAGCTGTACTTGTGCTCAGTGATGCAAAAGTGTTTGTTTGTAAACTAAACTGCTGGTCAGTACTGGTTGTTTAAAATGGTGATTAACCATCCTGGACAGGGTTTCACAAATGATCATAGCGCTATGCTATCATATCTCCTATACTTTAACAATGAGTTACGACAGTCGTAGCGCTAAGATTGCTTTGTGAAACAGGGCCCTGGGTCCCAATCTACAAAGCATTCATAATGTTACGAGCTATCATAACTATATAGTTTACCATAGGCTTACGAATGACGTGGTGCTTCGAACGCTTTGTGGATTGGGCCCCTGAGTATGAAACTGCTAAGAGTAGCTACTAGATGTACCTTGCAGCTATTGCGAATGTGGCATGAGTCATCCCACAGATGACATACTTACTTTGTCAACTTGCTGACGGGGGTTAACCTCTTTGGTGCCCATGAAGATTCGGGTTAGAATTGATTTTCAGTAACCCATGCTTGCCGTAAGACGTGAGTAACGGGATCGGGTGGTCAGGCTCGCTGACTTGGCTGGTACATGTCATTGTATCCCAATTGTGTAGATTGATGCTCATGCTGTTGATCACTGGATTGTCTGGTCCAGACTTGATTATTTACTGCTGACGCCATGTAACAGGAATATTACTGTGTGCGGCGTAAAACTAAACTCAATCACTTTGGTTATGTGGTCAAGGCTTTCGACTTCATATCAGAAGGTCCATGGTAACCATGGTGATACACAACCATTACACTGACATCAGTCTCAATGTCTTTATTCACGCTGTATTGCAAATTTGCTGTGTCTGTCCCCAGGACATGTTGCTGAGGCGGACCTGCCTGCTGGTCGAGTACGAGGATGCTAACAAGGCTTTGGACAAGGCCAAGCCTCTGAAGAGACAAGCTGTAAGGCATTAATGATTATGTATTACATGATATAGCACCAAGAACCCACCTTCCTGAGAACAGCGGACCATGCTGAAGGAATAACAAAGACACAACAGTGGATGTAATGGCTGAGGGTGTGGCGGTTCGAGGGTGACCCCAAGTTTCGAAAGGGAATGATACTAATAAATGGCTGTGCCATTTTCGCTATGTGACAATTTCCATCACCAAACATAATTGTTAATACCCAATGAATGCTAAGGACCAAGCGATGGAAAAGTCACAACCTGACCAATGTTATGGGTCTAAAATGGTTGCGAATGCTGCCAGGCCCAGCTTCGTGATTGAAGTGTTATAGATTCCTGAGTGAAAATCCAGGAAAGACTCAGTTGTAGCTGGTAAGAAGGTAACCCAGCCTCTGGTAACTGGAAACCCTAATTAATATATACTGAGGGAAAAATACAAGGGATCACAAGAAAGCACAAGTGCTCCTTTATTTTTTTCCAGGTTTCTTCACAAGCTATGCGATACAAAGCTTGTGAAGAAACCTTGGAAAAAAATAAAGGAACCCTTGTCCTTTCATGTGATCCCTTATTTTTTTCCCTCAGTATATATCAAAATGAATTATGTTGAAAGAGGAAGCACTCCATGACATGGTTTGTTCAGGAAGTTGGGCGATGGGGTAGTCCAGCGGTTTAAGCGTTTGCTCATTATGCTGAACACCCAGATTCAATTCCCCACATGCGTACAATGTGTGAAGCCCATTTCTGGTGTCTCATGCCACAATATTGCTGGAATATTGCTTAAAGTGGTGTAAAACCATACTCAGTCATCTATTCAGGAAGTGATGATATATAGACATGTACAATTTGTCATGCCTGGCACTTGCAATGGACATCAGTGGAGTATGATGTTAATTTTGAGATTTTATATTTATTTTAGTGACACTTTATTGTTTCCGAATGTCATGTTTTTTTTATCAGATTGTTTTTGTCTTAATCATTGATGTTTGTAATTATTATGATTTTAGGCTGAGGAAGCTAAACAGACTGCTGAGAAGTCCTACGAGGTCTGCTCCGACAATGCCAGGAGAGAGGTAACAGGCCATCTTACTTGCTCGGCTTTTATAAGTAGTGTCCTGTTCTAGAATACCATGCAAAGGTCATGAGTTCCCTTTGCAATTCCCAGGTCTTCTTCTCCTAAGCCACCACCATCACCATCATCATCGTCATCGTCATCATCATCATCATCATCATCATCATCATCATCATCATCATCATCATCATCATCAATAATTAATTAAACATTCTTTTGTATAATTTGCATAGGAGTTAACCAAAACATGTGATGAGCATTTCCTCCTCTTGCCAAAAGCAAGATTTCCAATGTCTGTGAAGCCCATGGCTGGTGCTCCCTAGGTGTACAGACCCGGGTTAGAATTGGTCTTCAGCAACCCATGTTGTTGTAAGAGGCGACTAACAGGATCGGATGGTCAGGCTCGCTGACTTGTTTGACACATGTCATCATATCCCAGTTGCATAGATTGATGCTCATGCTGTTGATCACTGGATTGTCTGGTACAGATTCGATTATTTACAGACCACCGCCATGTAGCTGGAATATTGTTGAGTGCGGTGTAAAACTAAACTCACTCACAATCACGAGTCACCCTGGCTGTACATATGGCATAAAACTCTTTGACAGGAAGTTGGCCACTGCTGGCCCAGGCATCTGAAGCACCGTAATATGCTGTACAGAATTACATGGGTTGACAGCAATAGATAATTATGGGCTCAGTCTTTAGATTTGCAATAATTATGTTTTGGCTGCTCATTAAAAATCTCATGGGTTTCGCTAATGTAGTAAAGTATTAGTTATACACTGCTTTTAGCAATATCCCAGCAATATCCCAGCAATATCATGGCAGGGGACACCAGAACTTGGCTTCACAAATTGTACCCATGTGGTGAATCGAACCTTGTTCTTTAGCGTGCCGACCGAGCCCTTTAACCATTACGCAGTATCAGTAAATACATGCATGATTTCTCTGTGGTACCAACTGTGAACAAGTTGTTCAAATATTCATATTCATATTCCAGATGAAGACCTTTCTCCAACAGCGGATTCTCTCTACTCAGGAATCACTGGTAACGTTTGCGGAGTCACAAATGAGAACTGCACGGGACACATATACTCTACTCGTCCGTACTCTAGCCTCCATCAAACAGATGGAACAACTGTGAGATCTAAGGAGCCTTTTTGAACCCAGTCATGTGATCTTCTTCCTGTCATGTGATAGTCATATGATGACAATTGCTCACTCGTCTATGAGGCCAGATAGTTAGAATTCCTTGATCAATAGATTGTAGTTCACTGTTATTTATTGTAAATTAGGTAAATACTGTCAAATACTGGATACATTTCATGTATCCAAATTGACTGTTTTCTCATTAGTGTCACTGAAAACTGAAAACTTTTTTAAAAAGTTAGTAACAGCTGTTTTTGAGTTCAAACAGACAGTAAGTCTGACAAGAGTTGAAGATTATTGGCAAAGCCGGTCATTGAACAAATTTACTGAATGAAAGGTAGGTACATTTATAGATTGAGAATAAATCCAAAGTGCCCGATATGTTACTAGTGTGTTGAGAATATGAATTAACACTCATCTGTGAAGTATTTACAGATGTTGAAAATATATCACTCAACAGGAAATAGTTCATGAAAAAACTCAGTCACTTTAATAATATTATCTCAATCATTCATCAAAATGTAGCAAATATACAAAATATCAAATCAAAATATCTTAAAATCAAATCTCATTCATGTGTACTTATTTTTTTAAATGAAGTTACACACTATGAAAATATACTGGCCACTCTCTTATGTCGACAGGGATGTACATTGCTTTCTCAAGCCAAATGTTATTGAACTTGTAATATGTCCACTTCACCAGTAGTTATCTCCCTTTCACATGCATATCAGTATAACAGCAGTCTGTTCATATGTATAAAATGTTCGATTTGACAAAGTATTTTTTGTTTTCTTCATCATGAGTAATATTTCACTGAAGGTTATGTTCATCGGTATTTGTTATACGATGTTAGTTTTACCTGTTGTTGGTCATTTATTGGTATAAAATATGTGGCTCCAGGATTTAGAAAAATGGTGTTGCAGTGTGAACAGAACTCCATGTTTGGTTGATGCATCATGGGTCTGTAACATGTTTGTGTACACACTCTGTACACATCTGCAGCAAATAAGTGCAAGGATTACGTGATATTACCTATTGAAATTACCATATTTAACTTAATTAGCACCCCTCATTAGTATGCACCCTGATTAGAAATATGTAGCAACCATTTTGCCTTCCCTTCCCAAATGTATAAAGGTTATTATTGTTGTTACTAGGTGTACATACCGTTAATTTAATCAAAATAAATCATTGAGGCGAGCGTGAACCCCAAACTAAGTAGATGTTCACGACGCATGGTAGTACCTGTTGATTGATTGTTTAGTGTCATTTTAAACCTCATCCCAATTAGCGCCCCCATTTCCTTGGGTATCCTAATAAGCTCCTCTGTTAGATTTTTATTAGGGATGTGCAGGGGTGCTAGATATGTTGACTATTATAAAATTGTAAAACATTACTTTTCTATTTCCATGGTCAGTGTAAGTATCCTTGACTCAAATTTTGAAATTTTTGTTTGTTGGGTCTCCTATGATGGCGCATTGTCCATGCTTCATAGATTTGTGTTCATGAGTTCCTATGAATGAATACATATGTTCACTTTGTGGCAATGGTGGGACATATAACTATCCAATCAAAAGACAACTATTGTATACCTAGACCAATGAATGTTCAGTTTACAAAAAAACATCACTCGCTACACATCCAGCAGTGGTTGTGTTCAGTGATTGAAATAATTTTCAAACTCAACGAGACAGTTCGGCAGGTGACCAATAAATGTTGCCTGCCCATCTTGAAAGTTACCTGCCCGCACTTTTGACTCATAAATTGCATTTATCATTGTTTCAAATGTGAATTAATTCAGCAACTTAAAAACAACAAGCATGAAATTAAATACTCAGTCACATCCCCAGCCTGTGACATTTGAAAAGAGCTTGTTAAACTTGCAATTCCCCTTATCGGTTTACATCATCAAAACAGAGGCCATATATGGTCTCTGATCACAATGATATATTTTCTGAAAAAGTTTAATAGTGAAAGTTTAGAGTGATACCGCCTCAAATATACTTCTTATGTGTTATTCATATTAAGCTTCTGAAAAGGGAGGTATTCAAAAATATCAGCCAGACAATTGGGCTTGTGGAGATTTTTTTCAGGCATCCCGACAGGAAAAGCTGCCAGCCTCGGGAAGGCGGGCAGGCCATATTTCGATCACTGGTTATGTTCATTTAAAGGTCATGCTCCGATCAGGATTAAAGAGATTCTGTGAGGTTTACATAGTATTTTCATTACCAGACAGTAAACTTATAATCAATTAAGTTGGACGATTATATGAAGACATTAGCCCAACACTTCATATGAACCCAAATGTATTCACGAGGGATGGAGAAACGTGATGTATTCATACCCATGAAGTTGTGGTAACGGTGGCAGAACAGTTACGTAACATTGTTTACGATATCACCATGAAAATACATATCGTGTATGACAAAATATGTTGTCAAAGCTCTAATCGCCAATATTTCACAACTTTCCACTGAAGTTGTGCTCATATCCTTCTTGAACCTGTCCAACATATCATTTGTACAGAAAGTAAAAATCTATTTCACTGGAGTATATCCACACTTTACTAGAAAATAGGACACCAATAATATCCATTAGATGAAGAAATCATTAATTTGTAATACCACAAATATACTTTGTCGTACATGTGTAACATTTTGTCCATGTTAACTGCTCTACTCATGTTAGGCTTTAAGGTCCGTGGTTATTTTGCTGGAATATTGCTAAAAGCGGCGTAAAACCATACTCACTCACTTACTTTAAGGCCAGCAGTGCAATAAGATCATATTCCACACCTGTATATACAAATCTGCATGAATTCATGAGCTAGTATAATATCATATATCATCAGCTGCCAAATTTGCTGTAGTCAGGTATGTTTTTATGAAACCATTCAAATTGAGTTTTGTAATACAGTGGAATTTCAGTGTTACATATTTATTTTGGAACAAATCAAAACTCACTGCCTGTGTGTATGTATACCCATCTTCACCGCTGTACTTTGTGTTGACACGTGTACTATGCGCAAGATAATTGTTACTTTTGTGGTGCAGTTTGCTTCTATAGATTACTTAAGGATAGTTCTTGCAGTTGGTAAGGGGTGCCTATAAATATGGTGTTTACGATTTTAAATCCAATCTTAAAAAACTGTAACATTGTAATAACATTTTGGACAGTTGTCATGATAAATCCGATACATATATTGAGCCAGGATGAAATTTTGAAAAAAACCCCAACACTTTCTTAAATTTGGAAACTGGGGCAGGTATGAGACATGATATCACAATTTGAAGTGTGACTGTGGTGTGCTTTTAACTATGTAACTATGAACTTGGACAGATAAGTCAAAGTTGCAATACTGTTTATCTTCTTTAATTTTTACTATTAATATAACCATTTCTTGGTTTAATCAATAGTTGTGTGTTTGTGTAAGGTTGTGCGACATAATATACCCTGACAAGATTAGTTTTAATGCTTATGTTACCTATACTTGCTGGTGTGCAATATATGTAAGCCGACAAAAGAAATAGGCTCAAGTCTCAGGCATCCATTTTTTTAGCAAAATCTGCCGAGTATAAGGACACTTGTTTTCTCTTTGAGATAATAAATAGAAATTTATAAACAGATATGGGTATTATATGCAATATGACATTGGGCAATTCTCATTGTAGAGTTGCCTCCCTTAGCTGTTTACCGATATAAATCCCAATGAAGTTAGATTATTATTTTTGGTCTGTCAGCTTAATACCTAGCCTCAAAGTGTACACCATACTGGGCATGGTGGTCTTCCATGCTCAGCGGACACTCGTTACAAATACTGAATAGGTGAAAAACCCAGTTCACTCACTCACTCTGGTCACTGGTGTATACCAAAGAATTTACTTTCGAAGTGTTCCAATCAAATGTATGTGTTCAGAGCTGTTCTGTACAAATAAGGCCAGATTAATTAATATCTTTGTGTCATGGACAGAGCTGTTAATGAATGTAAAAATATGTATGTTGTTTACATATGTTGAAAGATTTTTGTTAAATGCTTTCTTAACTGATCAGAAATGAGCACTGATAACTTCTTATTTGAGATGGATTGACCAAGAAACCAAAACAAGACATTGGTTTGTTTCGCCTGATAAGCAGTTTGTGTTTACAAGT
This sequence comes from Haliotis rubra, assembly GCF_003918875.1. Taxonomy (NCBI): domain Eukaryota; kingdom Metazoa; phylum Mollusca; class Gastropoda; order Lepetellida; family Haliotidae; genus Haliotis; species Haliotis rubra. The sequence goes on from NW_025764891.1 coordinate 9,623,436, forward strand.
CGAAGTGAAGGTATGTGGGATGTGTTTTTAACGCTAAAACTCAGTACACGAGAAAGTGTACGACCCATGGAGGTCAATTCTAAAGTGGGTGACATTCCACTAAGCAATCGTAATGCTAAGATGATTGTTACTCCCTTTTACTTACTCTAACATAGATTAATGACAGCTGTAGCATTGTGACTACTTTGTACTACTTAAGGAATGCTTGTCGTAAGAAATGACTCACAGGATTAGGTGGTCAGACTCACTGACCTCGTAAATCAGTGCTCATGTTGTTAATCATTGGATTGTGTGATCCAGACATAATTAGACAGAGCACTGTCATACAGCTGTAATATTGCTGGATGTGGCGTTTAACAATGAGACCAATTAAAACAACATGAGTGTTCAAGAGTCCTAAACTATAAATATGAGGTTGTTAAAGTCTGATAAGACAATATTTGTTAATATATTTCCTTACAACTATTTCCTCCTGCATGTTGTTTTAAGTGACAATCACTCATTTTACATTTTTGTATAAACTTTTACAACGGTCAACAATTGTCATGACGATGAAGCTTAATAACCAACTGTTGTTTGGTGTTCATTTTACAAAAATTCATGTTGTTACTACCCTTTACAAAGCATAATGAAAATTTCATCACAAATTGTACAACACAAGCACCATTTTGTGAACCTAGAGTTGGCTGTTTCATGCCTCTCTCAGCTGTATTCCGACCCGTGAAGATCCGGGTTAGAATGAGCCTTCAGTAACCCATGCTTGTCGTAAGAGGTGACTAACGGGATCTGGTGGTCAGGCTCGCTGGCTTGGTTGACACATGTCATCGGTTCCCAATTGCGCAGGTCGATTCTCATGCTGTTGTTCACTGGATTGTCTGGTCCAGACTCGATTATTTACAGACCGCCGCCATATAGCTGGAATATTGCTGAGTGCATGTAAAACTAAACTCACTCACTCACTCACTCATCAGTATTCCAGCTGTTGGTTGGTAGCATGAATACAATGTCTGACGAACCAGTGATTGTAAATTATAAAAATATAAAAATATCATCAGACTATTCTCTGACCTTCTGTGGGATTTTTATTAAACCGGCTAAGTCACCTGTGTTTGTCATTACAGGTAACTTAATAAATAGGGTCAGACGGTTGACCGTGTGTCATCGTGCCAGGCAAATTTGTTCATTGTGTGACATCATGCTTGATGGAGTGGAATTGAATCACTGGTTGTCTGATGAAGTGGAATTGAATCACTGGCTTGTCTGACCCAAAATGAACAGGCTGCCATGATGCAGCTGGAATGTTAACTGTGGTGTAAAACATCAAACAAAAAACAAACAGTGAATTTGTCAACATTGTCAACAGCCCTGCCTAACCCTTGTCACAGAATATGCTTAAGGTAAATTCTAGTCCGTGCACTTTGTATTGGAAAGGATTAGCCAGGATGTTTCAGAAAGTGGCCTTTGTGTTAATGCTGCTTATCAATCTAGATTTCCTTTTGCCAATGTTGGAAACAGGTTGTTTCCTAGTTGTTAGTTTATGAACATTCATGTATCCTAGTTTCAGGATTATTGTTGAACTATATCATGCATTTAGAATGGGAAAGCTACACTGAAACCTGTTAACTGTTATGAGTGAGTGAGTGAGTTTAGTTTTACGCTGCTTTTAGCAATATTCCAGCTATATCACGGCGGGGGACACCAGAAATGGGCTTCACATATTGTACCCATGTGGGGAATCGAACCCGGGTCTTCGGCGTGACGAACATAACTGTTATGAGGACAACCACATGATATACTTGGTAGATGCTGCAAAAAATATGGTCTTTGTGAATCTTCAGCATTAATGTGGCATTATCAGCATCATATTGGCAGGGTGGTTGAGGAGCCTTATTCGCTTGTCACACTCGGGTTTGATTCCCCACAAAGGTATAATGTTTGAAGCCCATTTCTGGTGTCCCTGGCAGTTATATTTGGAATATTTCTAATAGCGAGTATGGTTTTATGCTGCTTTTGGCAATATTCCAGCAATATCACAGCGGGGAACAGAAATGGACTTCACACATTGTACCCATGTGAGGAACTGAATTGGTGTGACGAGCGATTACATTTACCACTTGGCTACCCCACTGCCCCAAATGAGAGGACAAGATTGTCAGAGTGGATGACATGGTTGATCCATGTCTTCTTATCATGGATGTGAAGATCAATGCTTGTCATGTCAATCACAGGATTGTTTGGTCCAGACTTGATATTTACAGATCACTATCACAGAGTTGGAATATTGCTGCCTGTGGTGTTAAACAAGTAAAATGAAACAATATCCCCTTGTCATAAATGAAACAAATGTGAGGTGTATTGTCTGTGACCCTTACAGCCCTGTTAATATGGTTTCATTGTAGTCTAACTGTTTAGTATAGAATTATTAGCATGCAGGGCCTCGAGCCAACTGTAGCCAAAATAGCTTTTTGTGATACATTTTTAGTATTATGAGCAATTGTTTAAAAACACAACATTTTAACATATTTTAATTTTAAAAACGAAACATTTTTACAGCATTATATTTGAATAATGAATAATGATATTTCAATGCTTTCAATGTAAAACATCGTTTAATGTGCTTTCCAGTTAGGTAGTTTGTCTGATGAATACAGGTTTTCTGTGTTTGTTTCTCTTAAGCTCTTATATACCTCCTGTAAACATTGAGAGAATGGTTGGCACAGACATTGGAAGCACAATTCTGCACTTTACAGAGTTGCATCCCACAGGTAATCTTGGGTTCAAATCCCAGATTTCGCCTGGTAACATTTCTAGGTTTGTCTGCACCATACTAATAGTGATTATCACTTCAGGCTAATTTCTCAGATCATATGACTTAAATAGTGTTTTAAGTGGAATTAATATTATTCATTAATTTTCTCCATATATTTTAGCTAAAACATGTGGTGTAAGTTGGGCTCAAAAGTCAAAAGTAAAAATGTGGACCTGCTGATTGTGCACCAGGAGTGAATCCACTCATCTTAGCATTGTCTAAATATCTAGGACTATTATCTACTATTCTGGTTTTGTTTCAGATTTGTTTGTAGACAAACATCATCACACTATTACATCACTCATCATCATCATCATCATTACTGTAAAAAAAATTAAAACACCTTTCAGTATTACAACAAGGATGTTATGGTCAAGTCAGCCAATAGCATTAAACTGACAATACTCGAAACACATTTTACCATCTTGCTGTGATTGTAAAATTATGAGAAGTTTCTTTGCATTTTAATGAGGATGTTGGGTAGCTTAGTGGCTGAAGGCCGGGGATACCCCTTGGGTCTGAGGTTGATAATTGATAATATTGATAATTGGCATATTACCCAACTCACTCACCATACATTTATGATCTTACAAGTAAGAGATGAGTCAAATCCAAACTGATTTCCGTATTAACCCAAGTACTTGGTTATACATTTAGGAACTAATTATGTTTGAATATGCCTTGAAATTGGTTTCTGTTTCTGAATTGATTTTTGTGTATATAGTTCTGTGAGTGATCACATTCCACGTCTTGTACCTGTTCAGTCAAAATACATTTAAAAATACTTTGAATGTCACAAATATTATATTCCTTTTCCAGCCTTAAGGGCATATCTGTAAAATATCAACATTTGTTAATTTCTTTTATTTTTCATAAAGGGAGGTATATGTGGCCCAGTCTTCTGAGGTGCTGCAACTGGCTGTGCAGAGTTGTGTCCCTTACTTGTGCCAGAATCCTCTGATCATTCAGTCCCAGCTGAATGTCTTTGCTTATTGGTTTCACCGCAGTGGTTAAGAGCTAAGATGTATATCACTTGTGGGTTTCCATCTACATCAGGCTGACATGTACAGAACCGCTCAAAGTTCATGACGATATGTATTCCGACAGGAAACATTATAACACATTATATTGTACAAATAGTGCAGAAATAGATATAATGTTGCATTGACATAATTATTTTCCTTAAGGACTAAATAATATCATAGATTGTTAGTATCTTTTGCATGACAGAATTGGTAAAAACTTTAGTAATATTGACAGTACATATCAGATAAATGCATCTTGTTCCCTTTCTTATTCCCATGAGTATATTCACATCATTAGTCATGTGTCCTCTACACCTTCAGACAAAAATTGATATTATCTATGTAGAATATTGTCCAGAAATTTATTCAAAATGTACTTGTTACTATATTTACATTTAGGGACTGATCAATCATTATTGGGAGTGTCATGAAAAAATAACACAGGGTCACCAAAATTAATAACAACTTCGGAGGGGAGCGTTGGAAAGAGAGAAATGAATGTGGAATATATTGAAGGTGGCAGGGGAGATATTGTAAGCAAAAATTGACGCAGTCTTTAAAAGAATCCCACCATCACGTCCACCCTTTAATAAATCATCAGTCCTTTAATAGATTTATAGATTAATATTCTATCCAACAGTTTATTTCCCTGTCATAACAGTAGCGTATAGATTACCACAGTTCATGCAGTTGTATGTTGCATACATGTCAGCATTTCCTATAACTGTTCACTCATGCACCTCCTCTTCTGGTACAGATTAAAGTGCCTCTTGTTTTCCTCTTGTACACCATGTGATCATGTTTTATTGTGATACATTTGGACGTGTATCTTGGCATACATGAGCAATAAATTGTTTACTATTTACTTGTGTTTGTGTTTACTTCCTGACAGGGCAGTGGGGTAGCCAAGTGGTTAAAGCGTTCACTCGTCAAGCCGAAGACCCGGGTTTGATTCCCCACAAGGTTATGATGCATGAAGCCCATTTCTGGTGTCCCCCGCCATGCTATTGCTGGAATATCGCTAAAAGCGTGTGTAAAACCAAACTCACTCACTCAATTCCTGAGGCTTGAGTTGCCAAGTGGTTGATTGTGCTGCAGTTATTCACGCAGGATTAGACTGCTTTGTGCAAGTGGTCAATGTTCAGTTCATTGGAAATGTTCCCAAACAGGATACTGTGCCAGTAGCTTTAGGTCACAACCTCAAAAATGTTTGTTTTGGAAGGCGACTGCAGAACTTGTGATTTCAACACTTTCATTTTGACATTAAAGAACTTTCAACAAATATATCTGGCTCTCGTGCATATTGACTGATGTATCTGGAAAGCAAGATATGAACAAAATCACAATCCCTTATTTCAGTTTGCGTGCCCTTTAAGTTCAGTGCTGAGAGACAGATGGACTGCACACTAAAGAATGAGTGAGTGAGTTTAGTTTTACGCCACTTTTAGCAATATTCCAGCAATATCAAGGCGGAGGACACCAGAAATGGGCTTCACACATTGTGCCTATGTGGGGAATCAAACCCAGGTCTTCAGTGTGATGAGCGAACGCTTTAACCAATAGGCTTCCCCACAGGACCAAAGAAGACCTTGCTTGACATCTTGATGAAATCAAGGCAAGCTGAAAAAAGGACATTGGTGAAAGACACCATATCTTCATGATCAATAAACAGTAATGTCTCTTTTTCAGGTTAAAGAAGGCAATAACAAAACAAGATAGAATTTAATGATTTATCAACTAAATGACAACATTTTATATATCACAATACTGTTTAAGTTTACTAAAACCTAAGAATATTTGTAATAATTGACAAACCACTTTACAAGGAAACTAAACGAAAAATACACACAAGAATGAAACCAGAAAATAGTGAACAGAAATAAAAGGAAGAAAAAAGTAAGAGACACCTCAATCATTCTCAGTTCATTTAAATACACAAGTATCTAGCCATGCAAATAAAAGCTTGTATAAGGAACTGATGTATAAGTGTGTGTGGGTGGGGGTGGTGGTGGTGGTGAAATAAAGAATACCGAGTTTGACTTTTATTTTATGAAATTGAAAATTGGAAGAACAGTTGTCAAATTTGGTTATGTTTATCCATTTTCCAACTCTCAGTAAGTACAATCTCATCTGATCTCAGTGCATGCTACTCTACGCACTATGTGTAGTGGTAGATCTGATCTTAGTTCATCCATTTGATTAATAACTCATTTCATTCAAAGTTCCTCCATTTGATCAGTAACACATTTCAAACTTAGTTCATCTATTCAAATGAATATTTTATTCCATTCATCCTTGTAATAACTTACTTATTTAAAAATCTCCTTGCAACCTTTCCATGTTTAAGTCCCTTGAGTAAACACCAGCATAGGACAGGCATTTTCTAACATTACAGTTGCAAACTTTGTTAATCAATTTTAACTCAAACCTTAAAACAAAAGAAATGGCATAATAAATAAGGCTGTTGTTACTTTTAAAACATTTGATAAAACATTTGTGTGACTACAGCATGATGTTTATGTCTCACAAGACAGCTGGTACAAAACTGTCTTAAAAATAATCAACATTAGGAACATCATAGTCTAGATATATTGGACATTTTATAAATATTTGTTTGTATTATATCAACATGAATGAATGAATGTAGGCAGTACAGTTATAAGCTCAAATCTGTATAATGTTTGACTGATGGACGGATTAAGCATACCTTGCAGGCAAATAGGTATAAATATAGAATATTTTCACATGATTGTCCATAGTAACAGTGTAAGCACATATAAATGACAATATAACATTCGTGAAAACTGTAATCTGTATGATATCAAATACAAATATATAATTTCTATAAATACCATAAAGATAATCAACATAATTAGCTCCCCATTTGTAAAACCCCAACAAATATTTTATAAGGGAGATAATTCAATTGATTAAGGTAAGCAACCTTACATTAGATATGTACTGACGTTTAACAAAGTACAATAATTGCCATAACTGCAAAATATCGTGTTTACCTACAGCAAAGGGAGAGGTATCAGAAGATGGACGTACTGAATAATGACAGCTTCCCATGGTATAGCTAATCACAATCATGTAAGGCCATATTTCCAGCAGTGCAAACCCCATCTTGCATTATCTTTTACAAAATTATGACAGTCCACTGAGATTTATAGATTTGTCAATATCTTGTCATACCATTTCAACTAACTTCAAAATCAAATTACCCTTCGTCCATTAGCACCTCTAAGCATCTTATTTCAGAGGCTGAAGCTGAACATATTTGTCAGAGCTTATTAAAGTGACAAAGTTTATATCAGTATCACATTTGCATAGTTCAATGTCTACATACCAACAGCCATGATTAAGGTTAAATAAGGCTTCTCTCCCAATACATGGAGGCTTGTGGACAAGCACAGGTTATAAGTCACATGTAGGGCTTCAACGAGTCCATTTTCTTGGACTCGAGTACTCGAGGGGTGAGACTCGACTCGGACCCGAGTACTCGAAATTCATACCTTTCAAACAAACGATAGCGTAACCGACATGACATGTGTTCCGACCACACAAGTGAACGCTTCTTTCCGACTTTATATCGTCGTGTGACTAACATTTCCTATTGGTCAGAATCAGTATCTGGATGTTTACTTGCCAAATGTTGTTTTTTCATCGTACTGGTTGTACTGCCTGCATAACGCAGTGATATACCGCACAGGCGGCATTTGGTTATTTTTCTCTTTTCACTATCCAGATCAAGATACGCCCATACATTTGATTTTTTATCGTTCTCCATGTCTGTTAAGATAGTTACCTAATTATTTTAGGAAGTGAAATCTCAAACGCTGTATAATAATTACTCTCATCTGCAGACTTTAACAACTAATACCATATAGCCACACCTTATGAGGAGTAAACTATTTAATCTAGGCGTTAATAAAATCATTATCAGATGGGTTAAAGAATTCAGGGTACATAGAACTCAGTATGTCAGTGTCAATGGCTATCAATCTTCTTTCCTCTCAACCTCTACTGGAGCTCCACAGGACTGTGTTCTTTCATCTGTACTCTTCGTTTTGTATACCAATGACTGTTACTTGTCATTAAATGACTTGTTTACTGTGAAATTCGCAGATGACGCCACTGTTACTGGCCAAATTTCTGATTCTGAACCTTATTATCGTCAAGGCATTGACAAAACCGTAATGACAGTTTTCATCAAACCTTTATTCAAAGTGTGTTGACCTACAATTTTCTATGTTGGTATGGGGGTCTGTCTGATCGCAACAAAAACAAACTTTTCAAAATTGTTAATACTGCCAACAAAATTTCGAGTATATTCCCTTTATCTATGAGCGCCAGATTGTCAAAAAGGCAACTAAAATTAGATTTGATAGTTAACATATTTTATCTCACCATTTTGAAGTACTTCTTTCTGGACGCTGCTGTCGATTACCTTCCCTCAAAACAAACAGACCTCACAGTCTTTCATACCACCAAGTATTCGTGAATGCAACAAATATTTGAATTATCACCATGTGATAACAACTAGAATTATTCAGCCTCTTTACCTATGTGGTTAATTGAATTATATCATGTGAGTTTTATTGTGTAAATAGCTTTCGTTTTATGCATGTAATTATTGTGTATATTTTTGTGAATTGTGTACATATTCATTTTGAGACAGTTTGGATGTATGGGAATTTCCTCCGGGATAATAAAGTTATATCTTATCTTAATATTAGACGTTAACGGCCGCTCATGCTCAGCACATGGCAGACAGTCTGTCAATGTAACCCAATAATTTGAGTTATTTCCCCTTTTCGAGTCCTCGAGTCCTAGAAAATGGACTCGAGTCCAGCTAAACCCGACTCTTCCTCGAGTACTCGAGTACCCGTGGAAGCCCTAGTCACATGGGTTCTGACTTTCATTCAATGTATTACAACCCGAGTTGGATCCGGTGATCGGAACACGAAACACTCTCCCACTGTCAGAACAAACACAGAGTTTGTAGATGATAAGATTGGGGTCAATCTGGTACCCAGGTGACAGTCTTGGCAAACTCTGGTTCAGATAGATGTTGCTCCCAAAATCAAAGTGAATAGAGCCCTCCTGTTTAAATAAACAAACAAAACATAACTGTAATATAATACCCCAGACAGGAAGCCTAAACTCTCATGCACATAACGGCTCTGAGTCCAGAAACATACTTGTGGCATATATTGAGTTGAGGCCTTGATTACAATGTTCTGACACACCTAAGGGACACAACTCTGAACTGCCAAACAAGACAATGTGGACAATGAGCCACTCACAACCCAGTGAGTGAGTGAGTTAGTTTAGTTTTACGCCACACTCAGCAATATTCCAGCTATATGGCGGTCTGTAAATAATTGAGTCTGGACTAGACAATCCAGTGATCAACAGCATGAGCATCGATCTGCGCAAATGGAAACCAATGACATGTGTCAACCAAGTCAGCAGCTCTGACCACCCGATCCCGTTAGTCGCCTCTCACGACAAGCATGGGTTCAATGAAGATCAATATTCTAACCCGGATCTTTATGGGTCTAACAACCCAGAATATAATAGTGCTGACTATCCAAGGATTGAATGCCTGTCCAGACAACTGTTGCAATGTTTAAGTATACAAAACTTTGACAACTTTGAACTTTTTTACCTGGATTAAACAGTTAACATGTATGGATTGTTTATCTCAAATTTTAAGCATACTTGTTATTAGACATTAAAATATGGAAGCGTAGTTGTTGTACTCACTGATGCGTTGAGTTTCACAGAGTTCGAGGGTTCGATAGAGACGCTCTTGCCGCTCTCCACCTGCACCCCCTCGGATCCAACCACCTTGATCTGTTTCTGGGACTCAAACACTATATCCGGGTAGCCTTTTCGACTTTTAAGCTGCAAAACACACAACCGCACATGTACTCTCCACAGATTTGGTTTAGTGTAGATAAAAACCATGTGAAGAAATCTGTCCCAAAGAGAGGGAGAATGCAAAGGTTAATGAGCACCACACCATTCCTCTTTGTCACAGCATACTAAGTCTGTCTCCCAGACATTACAACATAAATCAATAAACATAAAGGAGTCCAATTCAAGTCTAGAATAATTGGGCAAGTCGAGACTGCCTCAGTTGAAAAATGACAATTGTTCTGGGCTCCTTTGGGATACATTTTTAGTAGACGTATATTTTTAAATATGAAAACTATTTTCTTGGGGTTGCAGTGGGGTAGCCTATTGATTAAAGCAATCGCTCATCATGCGGTATTCTGTCAGGCTCGATTCCCCATATGGGTACAATGTGCCCATTTCTGGTGTCCCCTGCCTCGATATGGCTGGAATGTTGCAAAAAGCGGAAAACCTCACTCACTCACTATTTTCTGGGACTCAATGTCAATTTACAGAATCCATCTGGATCCAACTGCACAAGATGATCTTGACGCTAAGAGGATTGTAATTCTCATACTGTAACATACGCTTAAGACATTAAGATCAAAAGGGCCCATACAAACCAGTGACATGTGACACGATCAGTATGTGGTGCAAATACTCTAACCACAGACCTGTGAAGATCTGGGTTAGAATTGATCTTCAGTAACCCATGCTTGTCGTAAGATACGACTAACGGGATCAGGTGGTCAGACTGCTGCCATATAGCTTGAATATTGCTGAGTGTGGTGTTAAACAAAACTCACTCACTCACTCTAACCACAACACCACATATCCATATCAGGATAGAAATGGGACTGTTGACAAGTAATAATATCAAATCAACACACAATTGACATGTCATACAGTCTTGTATGTCACACAGTCAACAAGCACAGTTACATTAAAGGGGTCCACTACTAACATTGTAACATTTTAGTACCAATATCATTCAGAGGCCCAGATAAGCTGCGTATCCGGGTAAAATACGCATAGAAAATTTCAAATTACGCATTGAAAAATAATTGTTGCGTACCAATTACGCATTTAAAATGTTAGATACGCAAAGAGTTTAAAACAAATGCGTACGGAATATACTAATAAAAATCGCTTGCGTAATGAAAAAGACATCGATTGCTATCAAGTTGTACTGTTAGTATAGGACAAGTGTTGTACTGTCAGTATAGGACTGATTGATTTTTATGAAATCATTTCCCTTTATATTTAAGTTGGTTTTGATTAGGTATGACATAAGGCAGAACATACCTGCTTAGTAAACTTACTCAATGACACAATACTTAGGTGTGTAAAATGACTGTACATATCTGAAAGCAGTGGTTAATGGAAAATGAAATACCCACTCAACATTCATAATACCCACTCCAATAAAATACAGTGGGTACAGTACCCACATGAGCTAAATCTTATCTGAGCTCTGTCATTATTACAAATCTCAACATCAGTCTGCTAAAACATGTAAAACCAACAAGTTAAATGTCAGTGTCTGGCAAAATTTTCAACTGTAACTAGTCCATACCATGCATATTTTCCATGTGACAGTAGAGGTTCTTGTAACTATATTTGTAGTAACTGTTAGTGGCATCAACTGATGGACTGACTGACTGACTGAGTATGGTTTTACGCCGCTTTTAGCAATATTCCAGCAACATCGGCGGGGACACCACAAATGGGCTTCACACATTGTACCTATGTGGGGATTGAACCCGGGTTTTCGGCGTGACGAGCCAACGCTTTAACCACTAGGCTACCCCACCGCCCCATCAACTGATGGAAACAATGGTAAAATATAAAGAGCTAGCGAAAAACATAGTGCTTTCAGCTTTTGTGTAAACATGTACATGGCATGCCTGATCACTTGCAATATTTCATGATAGAAAGTTTCAAGAAGGATGACTGTACCGATATAAGAGTGAGTGAGTGAGTTTAGTTTTACACTGCACTCAGCAATATTCCAGCTGTATGGCGGCGGTCTGTAAATCATCAAGTCTGGACCAGACAATCCAGTGATCAACAACATGAGCATCGATCTGCGCAATTTATAAGAACCAAAGGAGCCTTTTCACTTTGGTTTGTGTCACGTCCACAATCCTTGGATTGGATACACATTGGATCCAATTCCTGCCAGCTGCCAACACTGTTCCAGATGATTGAAGCCTAAGTCAAGCCTATCAAACCGACAAAATTCTTAACATTTCCCAGGTTGCTTGCATTTCTAAGGCCTGTTACTCACTGTTGTAGCTGCCGCTACAACTTCTTTGACCCACTGTATTGACATTTTCGATTGCGAACCTAAATCTGTATGCTTCCATACAATGTACTGATAATTTATAGACCAGGCTAGCTATTCTCGAAACTTTCGTAGCCCTACAAACTTCTTAAGCCCATTCTTAACACATTGGCTACGATCAAAGTTAAGAATTCTTGGGGTTATGAACGTTTCAAGAATACGGGTTATTTAATGATTTCACAGTTTAGTTCTGTATGAATTAAAAATGATTTCAGGGTTAACCATGTTAACCTTTGAGTTTCAGTTTGCAAATCACTATGTAACAATCTGTTTTTGACAGTTCTTGTGCGGTTAACATGTTAAACAAACATTGCTACATCCATCCTTGGCCCTTATTCTCAAAACTTTCCTAGCCCTAAGAATTCTTAACTTTGATCGTAGCCCCTTTGACCCTTTGTTAAGGATGGGCTTAAGAAGTTCGTAGGGCTGGATTGTTTCAAGAATAGCTAGCTTGATCACTATGAACTGACATTTTTGAGAAAATAATTGTATAAAAAGAAATCCAACTGTAGGCGTAAATTTGAGATAAGAGAGTGCACTGCTCTTCAACAGAACAAGACCAAAGAAGACTGTTTAAACATCTTTGATGCAAATCAAAATTGATCAGTATTACTGTCAGCTCTTACATCAAACACACAGCCCTAGGGTTGAGTATTACCAGACAAAAACCATATGGATATTGTTTGTTTGTTTGCTGTTTAATGCCACACTCTGCAGTATTCCAGCCATAATCCAGCAGGTGAGGTGAGGTGAAATTGGGTTTAACGTCGTGCTTGAGAAGAAGTTGTGGTGCTGTATTCTAAAGGTGCTCCATTCGTCCCGTAGCATTCGTAATTGTCCGTGACCACACTGTGTGGACGTAGCTCAGTTGCGAACCTAAATCTGTATGCTTCCATACAATGTACTGATAATTTAGCACGTCCACACTGAAATGAACGGAAAGAGTCGAATAGGTCACGGACAATTACGAATGCTACGGGACGAATGGAGCACCTTTAGAATACAGCACCACAACTTCTCGTGAGGACGATCTCTGCCGTAGGTCACGGTCATTAAGACAAGCAACCAGTTTGTGAGAACCCGCCGGACGCGAACTTCGTGACCTTCGGATTGTTAGCTCGCTAAGCTAACCGTCCACACTGTTGCACAAGCAAATTTATCGAGTCATTCCTGTGACGCCACAATGTTGCACAATGTGACAAAATGCTACGGGTAGACTTGGTGTCTCGTGATTTTCTTCGGACAATTGCCGAATGGATCCGATGCCATTTGGCACACTCGCCCCATTCGTAATCTACAAATTCCTGGTATGAGCCGATATGCCTCAAACTGAAAAGGGTTGTTGGCGCCAGGCGCCAATGTAGATTTCCTCGGTGCATGCATGAATGACAGCTTTTATATAAATCGGTGAGTGACAGAAAAGTGATGTAGGAACACTGTAAGGATAATGTGGATCGCACTAAGGAGCGAGGGAGACATGAGCATGTGTAGTGCCGGCACGAGGTGAGTTAGACTTGAATCATTACTTTACAAAATTTTGTTGCGTGTGAAAGAGGCGGACAATTGCCAATTTCCATTAGCCCAAAATTTCCACATTAACCATTTCATAATGTACTTTCCGTTTTTTGCCATTGCAAAAAAGTAGTCTACACAACAAATGGTACTCACGTATTACAATCGAACATGTACCTATATTGGATTAGGTCCCTAACCCTAACAAACCCTAAACCCTCAGCCCTAACCCTAGCCCCTTGAAATAATCCTAATAAATAGAATGCATTGACCGGACATGTACCTACTATATTGCATTAGGTCCCCAACCCCAACCCTAACCCTAGCCCTAGCCCTAATCCTAACCCTAATCCCTTGAATTAATCCTAATAAATAGAATGCATTGACCGAAGGCACAAAGACCGACTGGACGGTCTAGTGTAATGCATTATTATGAAAAATAAAATACTAATAAAAACTATGTGATTGTGCAAATTACTGAATGACAAAATATATATGTAAATTACAAAATACAATACACTGGAAACACCTCAGCAGCCCATCAAATAAATATGGGCTTATGCAATGATATCATGTGCTTCAAAATAGAGATGATAACAACTACTGGAGTGGGCTTATGCAATGACATAGCTCATAGAGATGGAGCACCAGTGGCGGAGCTTATCGGTGAGCCGGACAACCGTGTTGTCATGCAGGCGTCATAGGGCATTGTTTCTAGAACGTCCTTTCGAACAAAATCACATTACATTACGTAAAAGGGTATTATGACGTATTTTTAAAGTTTGTGGTGCTGTATTCTAAAGGTAGGCCATTTCACTCACATGACGACGTGCATACGTGTGTATGTGTATGTGCGGCTGCTTGTACTTGCCCAGACTGAAGCTGGTTTTATAGTGCTAGCTCACTGAGATACCATCCCGCAGTGAAGCATGAATACCCCACTCAGACACATTATACTGACTCGAGCCGACCAGTCCTTGTTGTACCCATTAATGCCGAGCGCCAGACAGGGACCAACAAGTACCATATTTTAACGTCTTTTGGTATAACGAGGTCGGGGATCGAACCCGCGACCTTCTGCTCTCCGGGCGGACGCTCTAACCACTACACCACGGAGGCGGTCCCATTATCCAGCAGATGGTCAAGACAATCCAGTGACTGATGTTATAAGCATCATCCCATGATATATCCATGACATGCCATCAACAAAATCACAATGATCAATCAAGGCATTTCACAAAAACAGCACTGGCTGCTAGCAATCTACTATTATCTGGAATCCTAGATTAGATTTCTAAGTGGGATATTTACACATCAAATATAGCATGCGTCACTCATACAAATCATGCTCTGAGTCTCACAAGCACACTAAGGGTTAAGTAATGACATGTACCTGGCAAGATTGTTAATATACCATTCCATCATGCAGCATGGGCAATTGACTTCCTTGTTGATCACTACGGGCTGAGATCATGCACGGACACTCATGGTACCTTCCCAACTTGGACTGTGAGTGCATGGAGATTCTTGGCATGTCTCAAAGGAACCTCCACCTGTTCAATTCCTGTCTGCAGCAAAGTGTCACCTGTGTTTTTGTCCTTGACGAGGAAGTTATCACTTGATACCCGGAACAGGCCATTTTTCAGCTTCACTGAAACATGGTAAACAGAACAATGTAATTAACCACCATTCACAACACAATATTCACTTGACTGTTTCCTTCAAACTCATGAAAAGCAGATATTTGCCTCTGATATCAAACCTGTATCACTCAGGTGTGTTCAATTAATATGCCCAACCCATGAAAACAAAGTGCCAGGCATGTAGGAAAATATATTTTAGCTGCACTCGTACATGTATGAATAATGGTATTGTTGACTTTGAAACTCTGAAGATGCATCATGTGTTTTTCAACAGTAGATTAGGTATCGGACAAGTCGTCTCTATATTTTGCATATCTCCCATTAAATGCTGATTCAGCCAATAAGGGTTTTGGGTTAAAATAATGGCTTTCTTCTTTTCTCTGAATAGCAGGGCTAGTTCAAAATCACCAGGCGCAATCAACCAAGTCATAAGTATTAGCAATATTCCAACAATAGCATGACAGGAATTGGCATCCTATACTCAAGACAAAGGCTTCAGGTGTAACGACAAAACACTGTAATCTCAAGTCTATGCCATCACCTACTATCAATGATCACATCATTTGCAAGAGCAGTGTTTTCGGTAAAGTTAAATATCTAGAAGTCAATGATACACTTACAGACTGATCCCCGCATGTTCTCTGCACCAATGAACATCTGAAAGGGAAGACAACTCTAGTAGTGCATCATCATCACAATCACACTGACACTCAAGCAGCTGACTTTCTTTCAACAATGAACAAGTTAAACTCTACCAGTATATCGATTACTAACAAAACAACGTCCTGAACATAATTTAGAAGCACCCCTAAATACCTTACTTTGTCTATTGTGTGAGTAAGTTTATGTATGATACTATTGATGACACAATATTCATATCGATAATCAGTAATAATTTTTCACTAGCTAATGAGTAAGTGAGTATGGTTTTACACCGCTTTTAGCAATATTCAAGCAATATCGGGAACACAAGAAATGGGCTTCATACGTTGTACACCATGTGGGGAATCTAACCCAGGTCTTTGGCACGACGAGCAAACGCTTTAACCCATAGGCTACCCCCACTAGCTAATGATTTTTAAGTATACCATTTATCATGTTTATATACTAGAGGCACAGGGAACATATTTCAACTGAACCAGTGGCACTTAAATACAAGACATTTTGAAACTAGTGCTTACTGTGGAATTTTTAGAAATCATGCTCAGATCCTTTTCATACCGACCGCCCAGCCTTGCATTGGACATTTTGATGATTTGGACTTCAGACTCTTCCAAGAAACGTAGCATATTCATGTCAGACACAAATTCCAATGGCTTCATCCCAACATGATAAATCCTGAACTTGTAAATCAGCCACGCTGTAACCTATAAATGAAAAATATTTCTAAAGATTTCAATATGGCCCATAAGTAATCATGTTTCTAACAAAGAATCCATATTCACCAGTTACATGATGGAACAGTTCCTAATTATTTGATAAGACATGGTAATGAATGGACGTCAAATGTCATAAGATCATCATGGATAGAACATAATGGATTCATGGCATAGCAAGTTAAAAGGGTTCAAGTGAAAGAACCTTACAGATGCAAACACTTGAAGCTGTTTTGTTTTGCCTGTTGTTTATTAATGGCACTCAGCACTATTCCAGAATTCCAGAGATTGCTTTTATGGGTAGTGATATATGCAATCAGGATACAAAGACATGCATCAACCAAGATGACGTCATGAAGCCTGACCAAGCATGGTTTACTGAAGATCAATTCTAACCCCAATCTTCAAGGGTCTGTTTATCTTATGAGGCTGGTTGACTTAACAAAAAAAAAAGAAAACCCCCCAAAAAAAAAAAATATAAAAAACCCCAAGTCACTTCATAAAGTTATGTTGGCCATACCAAGGCATTGACCAAAGCAAGGAACACCAGGAAACCAACAAAGCAGTAGAGGAAGTAGCGTTTTCTTCCCCGTATTCCTGTCTTGTGTAGGTATTCCTCATTGATATTGATATAGCCAGCACGGAAGTTGCTATTGTGCTCCTTGTTCACTCTTCTTTTCATATGTGACTTTTCCCTCATTGACAAAGTGTTGGTGCTTCCAACTCCTTGATTGGAGTGGCCTGGCTGCATTGGCTGTCAATAAATAGATAACCAGTGATAACAATCATAACGTGGCACTGGCAACAGAATGTAACCACTGACACACATTATTCAGTGAGGTAGATCAACAAGGTTCATACTGATAAGGAACACCTAGTACAATTCAAGTCCCTTACAAGGCTTTCAATTGTCATTTTCAAGGCTTCAAGCTTAGTTGGGTTATTAGCCTTTGTCTTTTGATATTTTCTTACAATCTATGTACAATATCTTCAAAGTAAAACGAAAAGAGTAGTATCATTATCAAATATTTTCAAATAAAATGCATTATCAAATTAAATTATTCTCAAGAATAATTTTAATAGTTTTATCAAGAGGGGCCTCACAATGCAAGGCCTTCTCGGTAAGAGTTCCGCCCGTAACCCACCCTTGAAATGATAGGCAGCTAGCTGTATTTAATGGAGAATTGAAATGTACAGGGTAAGTAATATATAAAAACACGGGGGTTACGGGCGGAAATCTTTTCGAAGAATGATTAGCCACTTTACCATGGGTGCTATCACAAATATGTTGTGATCACTAACCTAGTTCTAACCTGAATGATTATAAAAGTGTGCTTGAATGAAAATCTTGATTATGACACTTGAAATAGTTCACGTGAAACGGAGTTTTCATTTTCGCAAACAAAATACGCAAATAATTGCTTCCATGGTGTTCGAGAGATTATATATCAGGAAACAAAATGACCTCAAACCCTCGCGCTTCTTTAAGAGAAATACTTTTCAAAGTTGTTTTACCTCTCCCAACTCGTCGACAGCCATTTTGGAAGTTAGCATTGAACAAAAAGTTAGCAGAGAATTTAACGGAAACTGATTGAGAACACATCGCATATGTCGCAACCAGAACTGAGATACACTCGTACTCTTTCGTGGGAAGTGTTCGTTCACACTGAAACGTCTTGTTTTAATTGTAGTCAGCTTTAAGGATTATGAAAAAGTGTGCAGACAGGTATTAAGTGTGCAAAAAAATGGGATAAGAATACAGTTTCCACATGCAAAAACTGCAGTGAAGCGACAGTAAAATTTCCGACTGCAGCCCGACTATGTAATGAAAAAGAACCCCCAACTCTGCAAACAACATTCAAAACCAGAAGATTAAATAGCACGTTTGTATTGGTCATTAAGACAATCCGACACCTCTTTTGACAAGGGTATGAGATGAACGTCATCTAAATCTGCTTTACTGTTCAGACGGGTGATTTTACGGACGGTTCATCATTACCGAACGTCACGTGTGAATACAGACTTGCTCTTTGTATATGACAATATGTAAACTTTGTTTATATTGGAAAAGAAACTCAGACAGGGGTTTCAAAAGCTGGGAAAATTGGATTTGCTTCATCAAGATCAGTAACATAAATGCTAGGCGAGAAGGGAAAATACTATGTCTCCTGCAGAAGCTGTGAGAAAGACTATTGTGAAAAGACTAATATAGCCTCTCTTAAAATATAAAGGCCATCTTCATTCCATTCATCGACTCAAGGGGTTAGACAAATAGGTCTTTCAAGAAATTATTCAATTTTTTTTGCTTTATGAACCCATAAATTTTGGGGTTGAAACAAACGACATAAGTTTCTATTGTTCTACGTTATCACTTACTGTGGTCGGTAAAGACAAATATAATAAATAAAATACAAATGCTGTATTGCGTAACGTATTTGTCATAGTAGGTTATTACATATTACTGTTTTTAAAGAAATATGGTAGTGAGTGAGTTTTGTTTTAGCAATATTCCAGCAATATCACGACAGGGGACACCAGAAATGGGTTTCACACATTGTACCCATGTAGGGAATCGAACCCGGGTCTTTGGCGTGACGAGCCAACTGAAATATAGTACTTTCCTTACAATATCCACTCACTTGAAGGGGCAGTCGGGAAACCAAGTGGTTAAAGTGTTCGCTCGCTACGCCGAAGACTTGGGTTCGATTCGCCACATGGGTACAATGTGTGAAGCAAATTGTTAAAAGCCTCCTAAAACTTACTCACCACAAACGTCACGGTTTGTATTACTGAAAGTGCACATGTTCAGTAATTCGGTGGGATGCAAAAAATACCGTTCAAGAATATTTACGACATTTGGTGCGGGCGCTACCGCGAAGTAAGAAAGAATGGATCACGCGAAACAAAGCGTTGATCTGCAACGGACGATACTTGAACTGCAAGCTCATTTAGTTCGTCTCTGCGAAGCTTTATATTACTGTTTCTGTTTCTTTATCTGGAAAGCATTTTAAATTTTAGTGTTCGGCAGTCCCAAACCTTACACTTTTGTAATTCATTTTAGAAAGCTCGTCAAATAGACTAAGAGATGTTGTAGTCGATGAATTTCAATAAGGTCAATAAGCAGGTAGCGTCAAATTTTCAATGAGCTAAAAGGAAAAGGGAGATAACTTCGTTTATCTTCTTGGAATACTCAACGACACCAGCCGTTCTCCAAACTGATCTGAATAGTAATATCCTTACAACTGATAATGTCTATGTAAAATTTGTAGCTTAAAATTTAATACATTCCTTACGAAATCAATTCGCGACTTTATTCCCATTCCAATAAACTAATATCTATTCCATGAAAGGAATAGAAAGCAACTTTCTTAAATATCTTGAAGTTCATAAGCTATGATCAATAGGGATCAGAGACTTTCTTCGTTTTCATGGAACTGTGGCAATTTAGAACTGCCAAACATTACAGACTTGTACACGTATTTGGGCTGTAGGAGGTATTTGTGTTGCAGGGTCTGTGTGCCAGAGTACTTTGGAATTAAAGTAAATGAGTAATAAGAATAGCTTGGAAATCGTACCAAGCTTATACCTGTTATGCATTTACCATCTGAGATCCACTGATTAGACCAACAGATACTGGATAGTAAGAGCCGATATCAGTACATAACTATCTATACTTTTCGCACCTTCTAGCCATCTTTGTGGAACAAGGCTAGACTAACGCTTTGAATATATATAATTATGATAGAACACAAATTTCCTTTTACAGATGGGGTATTCTCGACTTTCTTCATTTGGGGATTTAGGATTGCAGATAGGGCTGGGAGGAAGGGGAAACTAATTCGGGGACTGTGAGACAGACTACAAGACCAGCACATGCTAAGGTACACCCGAATACGTTGTTCTCGCTAACTATTAAGAACATAATTCAGGCGACGCCAGTGTGACACTCCACGTGTAATGTGGATGTCATGTGATCCTATGGCGTAACATTAACTGCACATACCTTGTACTGCGGGCACGGGTACACTGCTGACAAACTTTGGAAAAATAATCGGGACGAAACGAGATTCGAATCCAAAATCATACGGTTCTGGGTGCCCAAGAGGCGTAACTCTGCACAGTGAATTGTTCGCCTTAGACGACTGGGCAGTCCGAATTGGTACAACTCACCTGTCTGTATGTAAGTAACGAAGCACGAGTACAGACATGGCATGCTCTTTGTCTGTCCTTATCCGTCAGTATCCCATGTATATCACAGGGGCGTGTCACGCTTAGAAACAGCGTTAGAAAGACATATAGGTATATAGACCCTACTCTAGTAATATATCCTTTTATATAGTACTAGGGTAGGGTCTATATACCTATATGTCTTTCTAACGCTGTTTCTAAGCGTGACACGCCCCTGTGATGTATATCATGCATGATGTCATGTGAGCATGTATCCTGGACCAGACAATGCTGTGATCGGATGCATGTACAATAATCCACGATTACGAGTTACGATAAGCTACATTCAATCCATCCGACGTTCTTTCATCGACTCCTTCACGTACACTGACTGACTGAGTTTAGTTTAACGCCGCTTTTAGCAATATTCCAGCAATATCACGGCGGGGGACACCAGAATCTTCACGTACAAGCACAAAGATGTCCGTAGAACATATATTCTCACAGGAAACACCACTAGGCACCACTTAAACCCACAACTCTTTTCATGCGTTTATGGAGTTCATTTCTGGTGTCACATGCTGTGAAACTGCTGGGATATTTCTAAAAGCTGCGCAAAACCATACTCTCTTATTGACCTATTTTCAAGACAAACATCTGACAACCATGTCAATAATTCATTGTTAAGCGTTTAAACAAAATCAAAGCTTAACACAAATCTAGATTTTACCTTTCACGTGTCGTTTGTAATAATTACCTTGCAAAAAAATGGTCCAAACATATTAGTTAAAGTCGTACAAAGGGCGTTAGTTATTTTCCGAAAGCAAACGTTTGTGTAACAGTTCAGGGACTTCACAAGAAATTAATAATTAGACTCACATTACAGGTGATCCTACACAAAATACCAGTCTCAGTCGGGGACCGATCAATCCACGTGTCCCGTATAAACTTACTTAGTTAATATCTCGTCCAAGGAAGTGAATATTCGGCTATTTATCATTTCCAATCAGACCGTGTCACCTGTCGTCTGCGTCGCACGTGCGTGTGATTACACCAGAGAAAGATCGTCGCTCGTACTCTCGCGTAATTTTTCTTTCAAATGTTGATCGAAAGGTTCGTGGTTTTACGCTGTAAACTTCTTCCTAGGGCCTTGTATCCCGAAATCTTTAAACCGTCACTGATATTCCAATAAACGAAGGCTCTCTAAATGTATGTGAAGCCCATTTCTGGTGTCCCCCGCCCTTGCAGAAAGGGCTGGGCTGGAGGGAAAATAATGCGGTCTAGGGACTGTGAGACAGACTAAGATCAAATGTATTACTGACTGTCCATCCCGAACATGTAAAGTTAAAACTATCAAAAAAAAAAAATCATCTCACTCTAACGTCTAAAAACGAAAGGTTTTCCAGATAACATGATAAACCCTTTCTATAATCGTAGGAAACCCACGCCACTGGCAGAATCCCTTGTATGTTTCCGACCATTATCAAAGGAGGGGATCACTTTGTGAGTCACTACCAAGTCGTGGTGATAAATTACCGTATTTTCAAAAAATAACCTAGACTTTCACAAATGATTATTGGTTTAAATAATAATTTCTAAAACATATAAATATTGTTAAAAAAGACAAACGTTCTTCGACTTGCCTTTTATAAGCACATAATCTATTGACATATCTTTCAAAACAGACTTTGAACAGAGCTAAACAAAACCCTCCGTTATAAAACATCAGTTTCTTCATTGAAAATTATTCACATATGCAACAAGCAACAACACAAATTGTTTTGACGTTATTACCAATTCAGAATACTATACAAATGCCCAGGGCCCTTATTCTCGAAACGTTCGTAGCCCTAAGAATTCTTAACTTTGATCGTAGCCAATGTGTTAAGAATGGGCTTAAGAAGTTCGTAGGGCTACGAACGTTTCGAGAATAGCTAGCCAGTTCTTTGTCGCGCTGTTGTCGCGACAATTGGATTTGAACCAACTTGTACAACAAAGAAGCAACACTGAAACAAAATGGTAAACCGATTAAACCTCTGCGAGCACTGTCTAAATCGTGATAGAAATTATTCATCATATTTGACACTCTCCTCCTTTTCATATCCCACCATACAGAAATTCGACCCCAGATGAAAATACATCTGGCTAATTAAGCACTCTAGCAAAGCCTGTATTGTCAAAAAGAATTATCATCCTACAAAGAAAGATGTCCGACTCATAGCACTGAAGCGTGACAGTCCAGATCGTCTATGGCCGCGAGGGGTCACGTGTCTGTCACACGGGATTTCGTTCATGTACGAGATTTCATCTATCATGGTCGATAAATGAGAGGATTGCTTCATTATCATAAGGTTCAGTCTGGAGCTGTTTTATTGCCATGATTTTAAAGTATTGTTTAGTCACCAAGGGGGTGAGTTATTGTTTGACCGCGGGGTACAGCCTTTGTTATGAACAGGGATCAGGAATATTGACTACGGTCACGAATCTTCGTATAAATCAACTCGGGAGTGCTTTTTACTCAGAATTAATTCATTTTAAGTGCAACAATCATAGACGCAAAATATATGTTTGTAATATAAAAAATACTCCAGGAACTACATGTCAAAACAAAGGTTCATTATACATACATGTTTCTTGGCTAAGGTCTGAAATGCTTAAAAAGTTGATTGAAACATCAAAGAATGGATAGTGTCCGTCATTGTTAAATGAACATTTGAGATTTTATTTCCCCTTATCGAGAAATATGTGACGGAACAAGACCAACACCGTTTTATCTGCATTTATCACGTTGAAAACAATAATTAGAAGACAAAGTTACCCCATTCATGCATATTCATTAGATTTAGTCACAACAAACCTATCTTTGACCATGGGCTGAGTGGCTATGATTTGAGTAAAGATTTTATGTTGATGTTTGATAAAGATAACACTGTCTAGCGGTACATCATTTGACTGATATTCAAATGCCAACCCGAAATCACCATTTCTTTGCATTAATGGCGTTGGTGCTCACTTAGTGTACCGGGGATTGAATTTCTACAATTATCAACTTGTCAGGTCAATCTCAACAGCTAAGAACATCAATCGTGCTAATTTTCCAAAGATGTATGCTTATAAACAAAATATTCCCACATCAGTTTACAACCTGTATCTTCAGTGTATAATACAAAGAAGGTATTCTTCACATGCAAAGGCGGATCCAGGAATTTTCAAAGGTGTGTGGTGGTGTGTGTGTGTGTGGTGTGTCGACACCCCCCACCCCTTGGCTTCGCCAATGCAAAACATTAACTTCAATGCGGTCTTTAGTCACCCCCCTCTGGATCCGCCAATGACATGGCTACTGGAGTCGACCAGACCATGCGAACGTTTCTCTCCCCCCCAAAAAAACCCCAAAACAAAACAAACTTTTTTCAAGACGAAACCGTATCTACCTTACCATAACTGCAATTTCATTTTGATTTTCCATATTTTCTCTTCACACACACACACACACACACACACACACACACACACACACACACACACACACACACACACACACACACACACACACACACACACACACACACACACACACACACACACACACACACACACACACACACACACACACACACACACACACACACACACACACACACACACACTGAAAACCGTTCCTACGCCCCTGGTTAGTCTAGATACTGTGCTGTGTTTCCGCAAAGTGTTTTCCCTTTGTTAAACTGTATATCCTGGGAGACCACAATATCGTTGTATTGGAGACCAATCCCTTAATCTTTTTGTACAGTGTAACTTATGAGGAGAATTAAACACGTGACACAAACTCCCATTTATACAATCGGCACGAAGAAACAAAGGAATTAAATTAAGAGCTGCAGCTCCACTAGGCCAGATCAGACTTATTCTATCCGATATTTACTACGGACGAATTCGTAGTATTTCCAAGAAACATATCTGCGAGGTGTAAGCCGATCTCCGGGGGATACGTGTTTACATGACACCTATCTTCATTATCAGCGATATTCTGGTCGTCTAACGTCAGGGTTTATATTTTCAACAGCTGTGTTTGAGATCCAGAGTGTCGTGAAGCTGTTTGACATGTGGTGTTGAGCGAGACACGGACCATCATTGTATGTGGGACAACACGCTTAATATGTTCATCATGTCTCGAGAGACTCACTCGGATCACATCGCCGTTATACGGAAATCGACGAGGCTGGCCGATTGAATTAGCAGCTTCCCACAACATATGTTTATGGGAGGCAAGCGGCAAACTTGACCTCGGTCGTGAAGGGAAACGCTAATTGAAAAAACAGTTAGGAAAACTTGCACTGCGATATTTTAAAGACGTATCAATTTCGAAGAAGGTTTACGAAAATATTCGCCAAAATTATAAAAAGGGTTTTCGCGACAAGAAGTTTTAATTTAATGTTTGTACAACACACAAAATGATTGTGAAAATCACCGAATACAATAATAAAATGGAAAGTAAAAGTAGCCCCAAATTTGTTTTTAATAAAATGTTTTGGTTATTTTAAGAAGTAAACATTGTTTCGAGATGCTGTATTGATAGAAAAGCCACCCAGCATATTCTATGAGAACGAACAAATGAGCATACTTGCAATGTAAAATAAAGATAGATGCCATCGTACTAGACTAACAACTAGTCTCTGAAATGAACATATTTTACAAATAAAAAAAACAGTTCATAATGAAAAAAGACCAAAACAATTTTCTTCATTTTCAGAAACTTTGGACATATAGACTGGCAACATATTCTAGACTAGACTAACGTTTAGTCCCTGAATATATATAATGCAATGCAAATAGGGCTTGGCAGTAGGGAAAATAATGTGGTTCAGGGACTGTGACGCAGACTAATTCTAGACTTGCATGGGCTTTCTTGGATATATATTTGTTTCAGGGTTTGTATGGCAGACTATCATTGTACTAATACTCCAGCTAGCGTTCAGACACAGATACAAATTAAAGCCATACTATTTTTTTTACAGTAAGTAATATTAAACAGGAAAACAATGTCTCGGTACAGTGTATAAAACACTGTGGTGGAACCGTCACATTTTGCTGCGAGTGAGTGAGTGCGGTTTTACGCCGCTTTCAGCAATATTCCAGCAATATCATGTATCTATGTGGGGCATCGAGCCCGTGAAATATATGTCGTGAAATGTTTTTGTTGTTGATTAATGTCTTACTCTGTAGTTAGCAACATTTCTACTTAATGACGGCTGCCTGTGAACAATAATCTGGCAGGACAGATAAACCAGTGGTTGATATTATGACCAACGTCTAACGCCGTTATGTTACACGGACACACAATCAACCAAGTCGCCGTGCTTAACCACCTAATCCATTAAGTCACTACTTTGACCACAGAGGAAAGATTCTATATCGAGATAACCCTAGGCAGGTTCATTATTATATAGTAACAGAATTGCGTTTCAATAAGTCCTCAACACACAATCCAATGACATATCTTACATATGGAGCCATCAAAATCACTTTCGCTTTACCCGAAGTTTGCTCTTCACGTGATCTATGATATATCTTTCACCGGAAGTGGCGAAGTCCATGGGGCCATCAAATCACTTTCGCTTTCCTCGAAGTTTGCTCTTCGCGTGATAAATCATAGTGAAGACATGGTTTATTGTTCGGTTAACGGTTCAAGCTCAGTTCGTTATATCCTTATATTATAATATTAAACCGCACAGTTGTTTTATTTGCAGATGAACTTGACAAAGAAACAAAACAAAAACCCAACCCAGCAAAAAGTCCTAAAAGACAATATTGTATTTACATTTCATCATACTATTAAAAAAATTGGCTATAAAAATAACACTACGAAACCTTCATATGCAGATATATACATTATATCTGAAATGCTGCGTACAATTGCTTAACATTTCTTGTTAATTTGTCTTATTATATAACCAATAAATGTTCAGGTGAGCTACAGAATGTTGTGGCTCAGTAGTAACATTTGGGTCAGCACAACAATCATATTAACCCTTTCCTATGTCATTACCAATGTCAAGCTGTGGGCCACAGTGTAATTCTCAGAACGTATGCTGTGTTATAATTAGAGATGATGCCCCCGCAGCTGTTCAGTCAGTCCCTTCTTTAAAAACTTTAAAAGCGCCAGTACAAATCCCCCATCATGTATTCATAAATGCCAATTTGTTGAATACATGTATTTTTGGCGGTTCAGATACACCAAAGTTTCATTCTTGACGTCAAAAGTGATAACACGCAGAGCGTTCTCCACGGATCTGTCAGCTCACATTTTTCATGTTCTGTTCCTGCAACGTATTTATTTTCCTGAACCACACATATACATTATTTTTGGAGGGGCGAACAAATACAAGGGTGATCGAAATCGGGAATATCAACAAATATTTTACCTTTTTATAAAAATATCGTGGTACATTTAAAAATTCTAAACCTCTAAAACAAAATTTCATTTTTTGAGGTGAGGAGGTCACTCGGGAATGGTTCAGATACGTTAGCGATGGTCATTCTGATACGGTTCAGTGAGAGTTCCGCCTTGCTGTTGTTGAAAGACATAATTGGAACCCAACCCAAGCACAATCCAGTTGCCGAAAACAACATGGCCGAAATATGGCGCCCATGTCAACATGTTTTCAGATCTGTGATGGTACTCGTTAAATTCATGGAACGTATCTGGTTTATGGCTGGAACTTTCAGCCAATGCTGGGGTTGTTTAGTTATCCATGGGATGTAGAGAAGTTGAAATGTCAACAAGATAAAAGACGCACTGTTCTTAACTGACCAAACCCAGTCAAATCACGAAAGGCAAGCGTTTTCAAATTTACCGTTACAAGTTCAGTTATCTCGGAATGACGCTTTTTATGTCTAACAAGATTATCTTGAACAGCGCTCTCTTTATCTCAACACTGGATATCTCAAGACAACTTTCTCGTTCCGTTCATGACCATTTTTACAACTCTCGTTATCTACATTATGGTAGACTAAAGCTTATTCTCTGAATATATATAATTATGATAGTAACAAACAAGCCGTTTAATTTAAAAAGGAGCCCCACGGAGACCAGAGATCCTGAACCTGGGGAAATCTAGACTTGCTTTATTTAGGGCTTTAGCACTGCAGAGAGGACTTGGCAGTAGGGAAAATAATGTGGTTCAGGGACTGTGAGACAGACTAACATTATGGTAGTGTCGATGTGATCTTGATATATGCCAACACGTTGACGCGCTGACCGCTCGATGGGAGAGGTACTAGGTTACAGTAGACCGCCCATAGACTAACGTCTAGCCTCTGAAATGAACATATTTTACAGAAAAATACTGTTCATAAAAAATAATCATAAAATATAATGAAAAGGAGCCCAGAGGCTTTCGTCATTTCCTGAAACTGTGGAGAGCTCACGACTTGCTACATATTAAAGACTTGCATGGGCCTTTTGGGATATATTTGTTTCAGGGTCTGTATAACAGACTAGGTTGCCCACAAGGATCTGTGTTGTTGGAGAGTACGTTGCCCCGTAGACTTGCACAAGTCTGTAAGGCAATAAATAATAATGTAAATGATAATTTCTAAAAATATATAAATACAATTAAAGCATTGTCCCTCAAAACGACTGGCGTCCTTAGATTGTACTTTCCGCTTCTCTAGACTTGCCGCTTTAAAGGATAGAAATACTATACATCCTTGGGCTTAGCATTCAGTACAGTTTTGGAGCAAGGCTATCGAGTACGTTGCCCAGAAATACCTCCCTCGTTATCTTCAACGCGGTTGTGTCGAAGAAATGGTGTTTTTCACCTACACATGTAGCGTTGCTGTTGTACATGTGTTGATGTACCTCGAGAATGTCATCAGTGAATTCAGTCCAATCAGCTCAGACATGTAAGTAGTTACGAGTATCCAACAAATAATATACAATAACACGTATATATTTACTTACAGTGCTAAAACAGATTGCATGTTTGCTTTTTTACCGACCTAATTATACCCATCAGTGCTTCCATCGAGTATTGTTACTGGAACAGTGGATTGTGCGTGTTTTCAGAATGATGTTGAAGACCACGATGATGATTTTGGTTTGTTTGTTGTTTCAGCATTATGACGGTGCCTGTAAATAATCGAGTCTAAAGCAGACAATCCAGTGATTGACATCATGAGCATCGATCTACACAATTTGGATACGATGTCAACCAAGTCAGCGAGCCTGACCACCCGATCCCGTGGCTCGCACCATCAGGCATAGGTTGCTAAATTTGTAACCCGGATCATATCGGATTGATGACGACGACGGCGGCGATGACTGCGGATGCTGATCAAGACAAACCTTCATTTCATGTCAAACAAACACAGGGACAACTCATTCCATTATGACAAAAGGTCACTTGTGACAAGAACCTACCAGACAGCTTTCATGGACAGAATTGTAGAATTCCTGCTGCCAAACATTATATCTCAAAATAGATATTCGTTTTATAATTTCAAACAACACGTTACTTGTTTTACATGTCCCGTAGACTGGAAACCAGTTCCAATCTAGGTCTAGACGATGTAATTACTGCCATGTGTGGGACTAGTTATTCGTTCAAGTCTTGTAGGGATTTTTGCGCATATTTTATACACACGTAAGTGGGGTAATTGTGGGTGAGGTTTGAAACAACTTTTAGCAATATTCCAGCAATACGTCGGAGTGGGCTACCCGAAATAACCATTGCACATTGTCCACAATGAACCCGGATCTTCGGTGTGTCGAAAAAAAGCTTTAACCACAAGGCAACTCCAGACTCTTCACTGGTAAACATTAACATCTAGGTTAATATATGTAATACAATACCAGCTACCAAACGATCAAGCAACCTCTACCAACTTTCTACGACAGTTAATTCATCCTTTCCCAGCACCTCCTTAATTAGCACGCCTTGTCTTCAGTGCCTAATCTCAGATACTCAAACGTTTTGCAACTTGACATATCGTATAAGACTATGTGACTTTCTGTTTCTTACAATACGCCTTTATCAATTATTAGACTTTTAAAGTCACTCTCAACAATACACTACATTGACGTGCAATCGTCCAAGTTTGACCACTCGATCCATTTAGTCGCCCCTTAGGAAAAACCTTAGACTAACGCTTAGTCTTTGAACATACATAATTTTGACAGAAAACAAACCATTTTAAATTGAAAAGCATCCCCTGTGAGAAGGGAGATTAGGAACCTCAGGAAATCTAGACTTGCTTCATTAGTGCTTTAGCATTGCAGAAAGGATCAGGCAGAAGGGAAAATAATTCAGGGACTGTGAGACAGACTAGATATCAGTTCTGATTAACATGGATCATGATATCAATCTTTGGATTGTCTGATCCACTCTAGATTCGACTAGAGAGATTTAAGATCACTGGTCTAGTAAAATAGATAGAAAATTTAAAACATTATTTGATACAGCATCAACGAGCTTCCAAGATTAATATTAGAGTTGAAATTAGGATGAAAATGAATGGTTGATTGCTTATGAAATATATCCGCTTTTGGGCCTTCAGAGACCAACTTAGATTAACGCTTAGTCTCTGAATATATATAATTTTTATAATAACAAATAATCCCCTTTATATTGAAAAGGAGCCCCAGTGAGATGGGAGATTCAGACCTGAGGAAATCTAGACTAGCTTTATTTAGGGCTTTAGCATTGCGGGGAAGGTTAGGCAGTAGGGAAAGTAATGTGGTTCAGGGACAGTGAGACAGAGGCCAAATAAACAAATCCATTTACTTCTATATGAAATATGTTCATCATCACTTTCATTGCGATGAGTCTAGTTCATCCATAATGCTCCCAAAACTCAGCTACTATTAATAAAGCGGCGATATTTACATCATGTGTTGATGCTGTAACAGATCCGTGATCCCGCAGTCAAAACAGCTGACAAAATCGCAGCTCCTCCAGAAGAACGCCGCGCAAAGAGTCTCCGCTTACAACAGATAAAGAAAAAAGGCGTCTGAAATTCGATGCCATATTTTTAATGAACCCACCATTACCCCAAGATAAATTCTCGTGCCAGACTAAGAGCTGGCGGTATTAAAAACATGCCACTTGAAAGATATTGAGTGAACGATTGCGGTTTGTTGCTTGAATAAACAACCCTTTCCCCCGAAATTCACAAAATGATAATGCTTTGAAATGCAGAAAATAAACATGTAAAGATCACGGCATCTCTGAGAAAAAACTGTGAAAAAATTCAAAGAAAAGAAATTGTACAAGCCAGATACAGCTGTCAATTCCAAATGTTGCCTTTTCTTCTCGTACAACATCTTCAGAGGCTTGCAACTGCAGAAATATCTTCGGTTTTTGTTGTGTGAATGAATACTAGTATATTCCTTGCGAATCGTGTTCAGTTTTGACACAAGTATTAATACTAGATATTTTATCATTATTTCATTACTGATCTAAATTTTAATTATAACATCTGTTTGAAAATGGTGAATTTATAATATATGTAATTTGTAATAAGATTCAAGCTGATGCTAAATACGAGCCATCATGTTTTATGTTTAGACGCCTCGTCAGTGAATGTGAACACGACGATAAATGCAGGATAATAGTCATAACGAGCAATTGTGTCTATAATAAGCTTAAATGGTAACGCTGTCAAATGTTTAATGTCCTTGCTGTCAACAGTTGCATGGTCATGTTGACGATCAACGGTCAAGAGCGCTGACCATGAGCGTGAAATTATTTCCGGGGTTGTCTTTTGTTGCAAGGCCGCCTCAACCATCAAATATTTAACCACTCTGGTGAATTCAAATTTAGAAAGCACGAAATGGGCATAATCGCATATTTAGTACTGGTCGAGGATATTGACCAGTAACGAGCCAATTGAAATCAACATCAAACGCACACCGTATACACATGCCTGTGTGTTGGAGGTACAGGTCTTGCCCATGGCTAGAGACAGCAATACAATGGAGACCTCATTTCATTTGAAATATGAAATTGAGAAGGGTTCACGTCTCTTATACAATATTTATTTATACTCTCAATACTTTTGATAGCTATAAAACTATCACGCATTTGTGTAACACATTCATCATTGGTTGAAACAGGAAAAGCTTTGTATGATTTTCAGAAACTTGATCCCGTTTTGCGAAAATCTTACCCCGCTGGCTTTTGAAAATTTGATTGATTGCTATTGACCACCACTCTGTCAAGTTTAAAGGTCACCTGATTTTTGTGTGTTTGTTTAGCAAATAGTGTTATGAATAATCTGGTTTAACGCTAGAAGTCCATATTCAACAAAAATCTAAAAAAAACCCCGTCATTCATCACAATGCAAGGCTTTCTTTGGTAAAGATGTTCAAAACATTTTCTGAAAAGTAAACCGTTTTCGAGGAATTCAAACCAGCTCCCTCCTCGCGCCTTTATCTCGCCCCTGTGATTACGGTAAACTCTGGTACAGTTCACTAGCCCCTCCCCACGGGCTGCGATAATGACCCAGCGGCATTCTCTGTCAGCGGGCCACAAGGGGCGAGGGGATGGGAGGGAGGTAGCAATGCCACGTGACCAACGCTATCCTCCTGCGGCGGGGGTAGCGCCTTTCTTTGTCTCGGGACTGCAGTGAAGCGATGTCGAGGGTTGCTAGGGTTTGACTAGGAAGCGGGATAAGGCTGTTCTATGGATAACTCCAACGGCACATCCGGAGAGGCTCCGGATCTGGAAGCACGTGAGGACATGGCCTCTCAGGAAGGGATAGATGCTGGAGATGACTTCAGCAATTTTGAAAGAAGTGAACGGGTTGTCACGAGTTCTCCCGATCTAGCAAAAGGGGGAGGGATGGATGGTCAAGGAGAACTCCCCATGCCACCCATTGTCCGGCAGGGTCCGGTTGCCATGGATACGGATTCGGACACCGGCACGGACAGTGATGCAATGATGGACAGGGGTGGACAAGGTACTGATGATACTACCAGCACATCAGAATCTGAAGACACACAAATGTAAGTTAAATTTTTGAAATTTTGAAAAACTTGCTGTTGTAGCGGTAGTACATATTTGAAGTGTCTTTCCGGGTGGGTAGCGATAACACAAAGCCCATTCATGAAGACTATAAGTAGGGGTTGTTTGTGACCAGTCACCCGCGGCATGTTTGAACGTTCAACAATTAGTTCGTGCGAAATGGCCTTTTGAGGGCGAGATAATATTTACGTGCAGCTCCAGCGATTATGCCAATGGGTAAATATATACTTCGGGGGATTATTTATACTTCATTAAAATACTGAATTACCAGATACTAAACTTACGACAATGTTAAGGCAGCTGAATAGACCGGTATTGTTGACAGTTTGTAAGGAAATATATTGTGGATTATGTTGAGCCAGCCAGCGTGGTAAACTATGAGAGGTTACTCGTCAGAATGGAGCATGATGCTGGCGAAGACAGTGCATCTTTTGTAACATGGTGTCATAGTTGATGCGTTAACTGCTGAATAAGATTGACTCCGAAGGAAAAATGTCAGAAAACATTTATAATGATTTATTTATTCCACATTTTGCATTTCTCGTTATTGCCCATATAATAGATGGTCTCTGCTCATACTCAGCATGCATTGTGTCGCAACTTGAGGGCCTTACCACGTTACCGTTGCATCTCTTTTGTGATGTATTTCAGCTTGCCTCGCCCATTCAAATCATTGTTTTCTTAACCCACTCTGCCTTCACAAAATGTTTTCCAGGATTATTTAATCTCATAATATATACAGTATGATGTACATGAGCAAAGTTTAAAGAGTTTTACAGCACAGTATGTGATGCTGTAGTGCCTGAAACTTTGTCCAACTGTTTTGGTGGCGACGTTCAACAGTTATACATTTGGGCACATTCTTCCCAATAGTCTGTCTCACAGTCCCTGAACCTTATTATTTTCCCAACTGTCTAGCCAGCCCTGCAATGCTAAAGCCCAAAATGAAGCAAGTCTAGATTTCCCCAGATCTCCCAACTCACTCAGGCTCCTTTTCAATTTAAATGGGTGTATTTGTTACTATCAACATTATATATATTCAGAGATTCAGCGTTAGTCGATCATCACCTCTGTAGTATTTCTTGATCACAACAGCGTTTAAAATTCATACTAAATAAAACAAATAGCAAATGACACACATTGGAATGAAATGTATATCGTGTATATTGTTCATCCGTGTGACAGGTATTGAGTTTGGACATTTGCTGTTTAAGTCACATATTAAATGAAACGCGTCATTACACCAGTGACAGGTGCGCGACGGTTGCATACACTGTTAGGCGTTTGGTGCTAATACAATCTAAACGAGATGAATTATTCAGATGACGTTGTTGTTGTAAACGAGTCCTAATTGTGTTCCCAAGTAATCTATATTAATAATGCACCATTTAAACGCGCAATGTCCGGTATACAGAATATTGGTAGATTAATCAATCGTTGGTTGTATTGTAATCTTAAATGTTAATGTCTGCAGCAATCCTGTCGGTTATGTAACTGATCAGTATCGGCGAATTCCAATAGCGCCCCTCCTTCCCCCTAATCTCTCCCCCCCCCCGCCTTGTTTCCCTGACGATGGTGGTGGGGACTGCGCATAGATGCTCATTTACAGCGATATGGTTTTTCCACTGCTGCAGTCTCCGTAGACTAACACTTAGTCTGTGTATATATATATATAATTTTAATATTTTTGACAAGTGATTGATTTATAATTGAAAAGGAGCACCTTTGATGTGGGAGAGTCAGAAACTGAGGAAATCTCGACTTGCTTCATTTAGGGCTTCTGCTTTGCAGAAAGGGCTGTGTTACTGTGAGACAGACTTGTCTCAAGACTGGATGGTTTCTCCGGATGATGATCCGATTTCCTAGTGTAAACTGATATGGTCCTTACTTTTGTTATGGAGGGTTTCTCCAATCACCGATTCCTGACTATAGATGTCATCTCAACTCTGTTTGGTCATAACTAGTATCTCAACTCTGTTAAACCATTACTGTTATCTCATATCCAGACAGTTTTAACACTGTTGGTACCATAACTGACACCAGGTATTGTTAATCATATCCGGATATCCAACGATGTTCAACTGTTCAATATGATGTCCCGACAGTGTTTAACCATTACTTAATACCCCGACTCTCTTAAAAGTTCCTGATATCCCATGTCTTTTCACCGTTACTTATATCTCAACACCGTTAGCTCTTATTGATATCAACACTGGTAACTCTACTGATATTTCAAGACGGTTAACTCTTTCTAATATCACAACACTGTTATACTGGTACTTATGTTCCACAAAACTACTGATATTTCAACATTATTAAACTATTACCCATACATAAACATCGCTAAACCATTACTGATACCCCAACACCGTTTAGCAATTACTGTTATCGCAACACCCTTAAACCGGTACCGGTACTGATATCATAATATGGGCAAATCCTTTCTGATATCTCAACACCGTTGCACCATAGCTGATATTAAGACACCTATTAACTGTTACTGATGTGTCGATACCGTGAATCCGTTTCTAATACCTCAACATCATTAAACCATTCTTGATATCCGATATCAATTAAAAAAGTACAGGTTCTCAACGCTGTTAACGATTACTGATGTCTCAACGCTGTTAACGATTACTGATGTCTCAGCACTGTTAACGATTACTGATGTCTCAACGCTGTTAACGATTACTGATGTCTCAACGCTGTTGACAATTATAGATGTGTCAACGCTGTTGACAATTATAGAAGTCTCAACGCTGTTGACAATTACTAGTATAGAAGTCTCAACGCTGTTGACAATTATAGATGTCTCAACGCTGTTGACAATTATAGATGTGTCAACGCTGTTGACAATTATAGATGCCTCAACGCTGTTGACAATTATAGATGTCTCAACGCTGTTGACAATTATAGATGTGTCAACGCTGTTGACAATTATAGATGCGTCAACGCTGTTGACAATTATAGAAGTCTCAACGCTGTTGACAATTACTAGTATAGAAGTCTCAACGCTGTTGACAATTATAGATGTGTCAACGCTGTTGACAATTATTGATGCCTCAACGCTGTTGACAATTATAGATGCCTCAACGCTGTTAACCCTTTATCGATATCCCGAAACCGTTACACCGTCACTGATGTGCCAACACTGTTACAATGTTAATGTTCTCTGAACACTGTTGTAACATTTCTAGCTACGTTAACTCACAGTGTTGATGATGGCTACAGAGGCAATTGCAAATTCCATTAACGGTAAATGTCGTTGAGGTATGTTTGAGCGCAGTGGGTAGAGTTCTGCTCTTCACGGGCTTCCACAGTCGGGGTTCTATACTCACAGTGTGTTGAATGTCAACCCTTTTAACCTGTCAATCACCACATGAACACCAATATGGCGGCAACTGTGTGCTAGACTGACATTAAGTCCACAAACTAAAGTTATGCTATTATATAAGCACATCTATAGAAAGAATCCAAATGGACTTTTATTCTGTTTATTCTCTAATGTCTAGGAGACATTAACTTTGTCCTACAGACCGTGAAACAACTATATCCAAACCAGACCATGCAGGTCTACAATGGTTGGCAAGTCTAGATTGTAGCAGTATGGGACTGGAACTGAAGAGAGTCTATATGTTCCTTTACTATTAACATAATTAAACAACGGTTTTCTGTAAAATGGGTTCATTTCAGAAACTAGATGTTTGTCTGCGTGTACACTTGCCGACAGTTGTTGGTGTGAACGCAGCCTGGTTCCCGGGGTCTGCTGCGCTAACGCTACCACACTGCATTAGCGCAGCAGACCCCGGGAACCAGGAACCATAAAATCTATTATATGGTCTCTGCGGGAACCAAGCCGGTGTGAACGTTGGTGTAAGGACATTTGTATGTGGGCCGGATAAACAATATACTCTTTTGACTTTGAATTTGACAAATGGTCTCTAAATATACGTGTGGTCTTTTGCATGAAATTGTCTTTTTCCTTTCGACTGATACTCTAATACGAACGACCAAAATATGTTTTCAGGTAGAATTGCATTTCACTTTTTATTTTTTTCTCATATTAGATAAAAGCCGTAAGGAAAACACCTTCAAATTGTGGAATCCCCAGACAATAAGTGGGCAAACATCTGAATGAATGGTCTGGGGTAATGTTGTTAGGGTAATATTACACAAACACTACTAATTGTTCCCCGGTGCCGAGTATGGCGGTACTTAGACAAGCCGGAAATAGCCCTATTGTTGGCAGCTTGACACCAGTATTTGTCTGGGTTCATGCCTGGCTGAAAGGTGCTTGTCTGTTGTGGTGAATCTGTTTCTGGTTATCCAGTGTTTATTGTCGTGACAGGTTTCAGATTGTGTACATCCGGGATATTAGAGGCATATTTGGGGTTGGCGGTTGGTGATTTGTGGTTGGTGGGAAGGTATACAAGTTACCTGGTCCAAACCCTAACCTTCTGGCGATGGGTAAAATTCAGGATTACTTCGTGATCCCATATCAACCATTTTGTTAGAAATATGCTAAAATCTGTAGATATAGTAGTGTTGATTGCTGATGTAACTTATGTGAAGTGGTTCATTTACGTCACTCGCCGATTAAGAATCTGCGTGAACCGAAATCATCGCCTTGACTATAAAACTCTTCCACAAAAAAATATGGACATGCTGAATCTTCACAGAACAGATGTGTCTTCAGTCTGGATCCCATGTAAGATGAGGATTGGAATGGTATTCACAACCATAGTAACCTGGTCGTGAGGGGCGACTAAAGGAATCGGTGGTCAGGCCATCTGACATGGTTGATTCATGTCATGGTGCCCAGCTGCGTTGATGTTGTTAATAGCTGGACTATTAGTGAATACGTTACACAACAGACGGACAAACAAACAAACCACAAACTACCAAACATTAATTTTGGAGTTAAACAGAACATTTTGCTAGGTGTCCAATAAAGAATGATTTATGAAAAAAAGGAATGTTCAGCTCCTTTCACAGAAAACTCAAGCCCCTTTCTAGAATATTAATCAAATTGTGTGAGTATCTCGATCATACATGAAGTGAAACGTTGGGGTAGCCTTTTTGTTAAAGCGTTTGCTCATCACGCTAAAGACTTGTGTTCGATCCCAACTTGGGTACGATATGTGAAGACCATTTCTGGTGTGCCCCGTCCTAATATTGATGGAATATTGTAAAAGGCGGCGTAAAACTCAACTCACTTTTCATACATAGAATTCCGAAATGTGTGACATGGAACTGTTTTCCTGTCTGTCGTGAAACATTGTAACTTGGCAATATGACCTGGAACGAAGGCCATAAAATTATTTCAGAAATCATCCTGAATTCTTAAAAATATGGTTTTATTGTCTTTAATGCTCATACGTTTTATCGAAATCGAAAGTTTAAAATGACATTGATGCGCGCTTTGGGTACGTCTATTCACTGAACGAGTTCATATTTCAACAAAGATATTATACACGGTGTGAACAAGCTACACTTGTGCTCTTCTATAGCCTCCGACCTCAACTTGAAACCCGGTCTACAAAAACGTTTTATGTCACAAGCAACGCTTGTACTCTGGATCTCGGTCTATTTCAACACGATCAAATCGCAATTATTTAAGGAATCCATTTTATTCAAACATTTCAGTCAGAACAACAAAGCATAACTGTGCACAGTTCCATTGAACAGTATTATCAGCTCACAGTACACAGTGACGCTCGATCTCGGATCATTAGCGAGACCTTGGCGAGAAGATGACGACAGTGACTCTGGTTGGTCCGTGTGATGGGGCAGGTCTGGGCAGAGCGTTTACTCTTGCATCTCATGTTCCCTGGGTCCGTGTGTAATAGATGGCAGGGTGTTTGGACGGCGAGTGGTTATGTCACAAGCATCCCGATATCATCATGACTTTTTGTCTGAATCAACAAGAACCCATGATGGTATTTACTGATGAGCGATAGCATCCTTCGCCCTAGGGTCACCAATTGACTGATTCTGAAAGGAAGATCATGCGCATGATGCGGTCTTGAGAGCTTGCGGTAATTTTGAAGAAAGGTTCAATTCAGTGTTTGTATTGTCAGATTCTGAACACAGCAGCCAAGTCAGTGCATTCACATCAAGTCAGAAATATGATAGGTTTGTGTACATGGTTTTTAGTCTCTGTGCAGTGCTTTATAAACCCGCAGGTGTATCCGCAAGGAGGTATGCTTAGTCCTGCACCATTACTGTAAAGTTTATGTTCGTTAATAAACCAACTAGCTTATGAAAAAACAACTCTAGCTAGGTACATCAGCACGAGAGGTTATTTCTTATTAGAGGAGGGTAATGTATTCAGTATTATACTATTTATTTGACAATAGGAATATTATATTATTATATATATTCAATAATCTATACGAAATGCTCACTGTAGCTTAAGTACATATTATTACTAGTACTACCACAGACCCCCGAAACGTGTGAGTGTAAGGCTGAATAATTATTCAAATATACACTCGAGTATTAAGAAAGCACCAAGTGTCCTAATTTCCTACCTTATAAGGAGATGATGATGGGCTGCTGGATTTAAGAACCCGATGGGTGTGGGGGTATTTTTACTTAAATATTTGCAACAACCCCTTGTTGAAGCATGCTAAAATATTCTGCGTTTGTGAATTTTTCATATGACTGGATAAATAAAAAAGGTATAATACCACAATGATTTGCTTATTTGGTGCTCTATTTCCATAGATAAATTACAAAATGCACCATCCGTTTCCAAAAAGCTGCAAATGCTCTTGCATCAACACGACCATTACATCTACCAAGCTGTGTCCCTATCCCAACACTTGCAAGTGTACGGTAATTGGAAAGTATATCATGAATGGAATGCATTATGACAAAGTACATTCACAACTTATAAGTCCCACTTTATTTTCCTTCGACAAATCTCGATGTCCGTCGCAGCACGTTTTAAACTAAAAAGGTTGAACAAACACCACGTGGTCGAGTCGGAGATCAAAGCAAACTTTGCAAACTCAAGACAGCTACCGTAATATTTTCACAGAAACGTTACCCGACCCTTTATCTAGCTCTAATCTTCAGCCATAAAGACATACACCATTGAGAATCCAACCTGGGTTCAAAACCCAACTTCAGTAGATTTTAGGAGTAAACGTCAGCTCTGTTACTTCCCCTGCTAGCCAGGAGGACACGCTTGTTACCCCTGCACTGATATCTGCTTAAACACTGGGTCTGGATTTCCAGAATGAGTAAAACTTCATCCTCAGACAGATTTGGCAGATACGCTGTTCAGGCTTAGGAAATACAAATTGATATGACACAGGTGTGGTCTATGTTAAGTCTGTAACCGTGGGTGGCAGTTTTCAGCAAATACTGTCCGCGTTATCAGCCCAGTTTGTCTGTTTGTGCGTTTGTTGTTTAGCCCTGCGATATGACGACCACTTGTAGTGATTGAGTGAGTGAATGAATGAGTGAGTGATTGAGTATGGTTTTGTGCCGCTTTTAGCAATATTTCAGCAATATCACGGCGGGGACACCAGAAATGGGCTTCACACATTGTACCCATGTGAGGAATCGAACCCGAGTCTTCGGGGCGACGAGCGGACGCTTTAACCACTAGGCTACCCTACCGCCCCACAACGACTTGTAACGCATCGATCTATGTGATAAGGTGACAAAACAAACTTGTTCCTTCTTCCCAGACTTGCATAAATACAATTTCCTGATTGTAGGAAATATATTTACATTACCACAACAATACGTCAACTAAAAAAAAGAAAAGGATTTGATCCAAATGCAAAATATAACATGATTATTCTCTTTGAATCATTCAAACCGGACAAGAAGGGCAAACAATACGAATGTCGGGTGTGATATCACAACAACGACAATTGATAAACTAACAACACAAAACTACAGCCTCAGACATCATAATAGTCTGTCTCACAGTCCCTGAACCATATTATTTTCCCCAATGCTTAGCCCTCCCTGCAATGCTAAAACCCTCAATAAAGCAAGTCTAGATTAATCTCTGGTCTCACTGGGGCTCCTTTTCAATTTAAAAGGGTTTATTTGCTACTATCAAAATTATATATATTCAGGGACTAAACGTTAGTCTAACATGACAACTACCAGTACCTGAAACAGAAAACTATCACAGATGGCCTGAAAAGAATACACTTTCATCTTACATGTCCTTTTGTTTACTCTTTTGATGTCATCACGCAAACTGCATATTAGCATATTGCATAAATTGTAAATAACAATAAATGTCAAATAAATTATTCACTCAGTAAACCATACCTGTAAACCCAAGACGCCGACCTTATCAATCGTGACGGCTGACTGTACAGCTTACACACAGGATATGGTTGATTTCAATCGCGTCCTTAACCCCTGTTGTTGTATTTGTTCTGCTTGAATGTTCAGAAGTTCTGGGGTACTTAGTAAGATATCCTAACCTTACAGATCAGAGGATAAACACCTGTTATGTAGCAGCACGCGAAACACAGATTATGAACTGTTGTATGTACTTCGTGTATATCATCTCGGTACATTTGTACTTAAAGCAATTGTCGCTTGTTCATGTTCTGTATGTGTTCATCATCTAACAATGCTATGTTGTTGCATGTCATCGAAACCCCGACGACATGAGGCGTCGCTCATAATATCAACCACCATTACTGCTGCTGCTGTTGTTGCTGTTTGTGCTGTTACTCCTTTTAATAGTACGTCTACTACTAGACCATTACTGCTACTACTTACTGCTAGCACCAATGCCACTACTGCTGCTGCTGCTACTGCTGCTACTACTACTACTACTACTACTACTACTACTACTACTATTGTATAGTTGTCATACAAGATGGTTTACCTTTAGTTATCATACAGTACGGATGTTATCACACATGATGCTTTACCTGTAGTTATCAATCAGAAGGGATGTTATCAGGCATACTACTGCTGCTGCTGCTGCTACTGTTAGTAATCTCAGCTCCATCACCATGACTAATACTATTGCTGCTGCTACTCGCGCCTTGCTTCGAGGCTGTGCTGAGTTCTAAACCCATGGATGTATAGTAAGTCTATTCTTTAAGGAGGCAAGTCTAGATAAGCGGACAGTACATCTAAGGACCCCAGTCTGGTATTTATATTTTTTTAGAAATTATCATTTAAACAATTAATTACCTTGTGCAAGTCTACTACTACTCAAGTCCCTGAACTACATTATTTTCCCTACTGCCTAGCCCTCCCTGCAATGCTAAAACCCTAAATGAAGCAAGTGTAGATTTCCTCAATCTCTGGTCTCCCTGGGGCTCCTTTTCAATTTAAATGGGTTTATTTGTTACTATCAAAATGATATATATTCAGAGACTAAGCGTTAGTCTACTGCTGCTACTACTTGTAGCCGAGCTGTCTTAGTGTTTACAGTATGCTGTGGAGAGCTGTATTAAGTGTTCACTGATTTCCTAACAATAAGCCTTAAGATCTGTCTGTCCATACACTCGCCAAACAGGGAAACGTAAAGACCGGTGTCACTGCATGCTTTACTTCAACTTTAAGATGACACGAAGTTATGCAACTGAAATACTCACTCTTCCATCTTTTTTTAAAGTGTTTTGGAATTGGTTCTATACTAAATATTTACAATAATATTTCTTTACTAGCTTAAGTAATAGCAGTACTTCGAGTAATGATAAACAAAAATATCAGTAGTAGTACGGGTACGTTTAGTCTGTCTCACAGTCCCTGAACCACATTATTTTCCCTACTGCCTAGCCCTCCCTGTAATACTTAAGTTCTAAATGAAGCAAGTCTAGATTTCTCCCCCCAACTCACTGGGGCTCCTTTTCAATATAATTTTGTTTGGTTATTACTATCAAAATTATATATATTCAGGAACTCAGAGCTGCAGATAACTTTTGGGGTCATTGAGTTATGTACTCAATTCTGTTCATCTCAATTGGGTATCCTAATTTTCCTTTGAGTAACCAAATATATTGTACACACCTCACTCAAAAGACTGCAAGTTGCCAAGTTCATGTGCTGAAATACGACCTCTCAATATACCTCAGTTATTTTATATATTTTTGTGTGTACGCATGTAAGATCAAATGTATTGATTATTTACAAAAATTCAAGCGTACCTGTACGCAATACTTAGTAAGAATTGAGTTTTCACAAAACTATTTGCGTAATTTACACAGATACGCAGCTTATCTGTACCTTTGAGGGACTAAGCGTTAGTCTAGCAGATGTGTCTGGATACTCTTGCACAGAAGCCACCCACGCTTATAACGTACAAAGAAGCCTTTTTTGTTAGATCGTAATACAACCTGGACTGAAGATTAAATGAGACGTTATTCGGAAGTCGTGCCGAATGTTGTGCATGACACTGGCGCCCCACCCAGATACACGCCCAGATGTGTCTTATATCAGTCTCTCATCTACACAAATATTAAAAGGAAAAACAAATATAACCCAAAACCCTTTCCTGCCTACACGGTGATATACAGCCTGCTTCAAGAGCGTATCATGCAGGCCATTGCAACTGTTCCGACATATCGTTTACAGTATCTGGGAAGATAGACTTACCTCAAATCTCTGTGGTAGAAATGAAACATGTTGAAATTGTTTTGATTTAAAATATCGGAAAAAACCCACTAAATCTGCTGTGAAGAAAGTGTCACATCACTTTAAAATCCCCATTATCTTAACTATCATGTAATATATAGTATAATACTGTATGTTTATTAACATGGAACTAGTGTATACTGACAGAATACACTATATTCTTTGAAACATATATCAGCCAATAGCAATTCTTATTTACAGTGTTACAGTTAGTTATATGTATCGTGTTTTTTCCCCTGTACTTGGTACGTTGTATGATACTTTAAAATATATCTCATATTATCTTATATCTGTATTCTTATTTGGAGTCTAAAACCCACTTTGAACGTACCACAGAGCGTCACAACTTCGCAGAATTGTATCAATGGAGGCTAGACCCAACTTGCTGACATATGGCGGCGATCAAAACAGTAGCAAACGCCACTTTGAAATACATTTGCAAACATCCCAAACACGAGATCGCGAATGAAACTCATCACGTCACTTTAAGATTATTCTGTCTTACAGTGCTTACGACGCATTATCCCCCACCCTACTTTCCCCTTTCTGCAATACTTAAGCCATAAATGAAGCAAGTCTAGATTTCACCCCCTCTCACGGGGCTTCATTTCAGTTTAAATGGAATTATTTGTATCTATCAAAAATATATATATTCAGTCTACTTTAACTTGGACATGTATACTTACTCTATCGCCGTGGCTCCAGATAATATATTAAAAAAACAGAACCAGATTGCCTCAAATCAGAGACTTTGTTCGGGGCTCCCTTTGAATTTTCTGTTTATTTGGTGGATATAGATTTTTCATGGGACTAAATGTTAGTATCATGTTCATTTATCTCTAAATAGAAATCCAGTTCTAGGGGTACTTCTTAACGAAAACCGTTCTTACGTCGAACATAAATATGCCCAAACATTTGGTATTTGAAGAGCTGCAGGGGTATGTGTCTAGATTTCTAGAGCTGAAAAGGGGATGAATATAGAGGCTGCTTGAGCTAAAAAAGTGGATGAATACAGACAGATAGAGCTGAAAGGGGATGAACATAGGCTGTCTGATCAGAAAAAAGGATGAGTATAGGCTGCTAGAGCTGAAAAGGCCTTGGTGTAGGCTGCTACAGCAGAAAAGGGCTTGGTGTA
This sequence comes from Haliotis rubra, assembly GCF_003918875.1. NCBI lineage: Eukaryota > Metazoa > Mollusca > Gastropoda > Lepetellida > Haliotidae > Haliotis > Haliotis rubra. The sequence goes on from NW_025764891.1 coordinate 9,668,012, forward strand.
GGCTGCTAGAGCAGAAAAGGGCTTGGTGTAGGCTGCTTGAGCTGAAAAGGCTTGGTGTAGGCTGCTTGAGCTGAAAAGGGCTTGGTGTAGGCTGCTTGAGCTGAAAAGGGCTTGGTGTTGGCTGCTTGAGCTGAAAAGGGATTGATGTAGGCTGCTTGAGCTGAAAAGGGATTGATGTAGGCTGCTTGAGCTGAAAAAGGGTTTGGTGTAATAATAATAAAATAATTATAATAATAATTGATTTATAGAGCGCCTATTTCCAAAAGATATTGCTCAATGGCGCTATGAAGAGAAAAGATTGTAGACAATGTCTATGGAAAAGAGAGTTTGAACAGATGAGTTTTGAGGGCAGTTTTGAAAGCATCAGCAGATTCTATTTCTTTTAGGGTGAGTGGTAGTCTGTCTCTCAGTCCCTGAACCACATTTTTTCCCCTACTGCCTAGCCCTCCCTGCAATGCTAAAGCCCTAAATAAAGCAAGTCTAGATTCCCTCAGGCTGAATCTCTGGTCTCCCTAGGGCTCCTTTTCAATATAAATGGGCTTGTTTGATACTATCAAAATTATATATATTCAGAGACTAAGCCTCAGTCTAGGTGAGTGGTAGAATGTTCCAGAGATAGGGGGCTGCAGCAGAGAACGCTCTTGATCCCATGGCTGTTTTGACGTGAGGCTGTGTAAGCAGTAGGGCTTGGTGTTGGCTGCTTCTGCTGAAAAGGGCTTGGTGTAGGCTGCTTGAGCTGAAAAGGGATTGATGTAGGCTGCTTGAGCTGAAAAGGGAGTGGTGTTGGCTGCTTGAGCTGAAAAGGGATGGTGTAGGCTGCTTGAGCTGAAAAGGGATTGGTGTAGGCTGCTTGAGCTGAAAAGGGTTTGGTGTAGGCTGCTTGAGCTGAAACGGGATTGGTGAAAGCTGCTTGAGCTGAAAAGGGATTGGTGTTGGCTGCTTGAGCTGAAAAGGGATTGGTGTAGGCTGCTAGAGCAGAAAAGGGATGTGTATAGGCACCAAGAGCTGAAAAGGGATGAGTATAGGCACTAACAGCTGAAAATGGATGAGTATAGGCTGCTTGAGCTGAAAAAGGGATGAAAATGGATGGGGTGAAAGCTTTATCAAATATAATTGCCCAGGGATCTGTGACGGAGACTTTATAATGTGTGAGAGACAAGGGAGTCTACAGGGCTGTATGCTGCCCCATATGGGTTTTAACTCAGCTTTCATCATCAATAAGTGTACATTACATGTCGTGATTCACGTATTTCTAGGGCAGTAATAACACTTTCAACGCGTCAACACAACCTGCCTCATGCCAAGAGCGGGGGAAGTGACAGTTGATGGGCTGGTGTCCATTACAAGACAATTACACGTTAGACCGTTATCACTTTCGTTGACATGACTTGCGCCCGAGGGCACGAAAACCGCTTACCGCCCTCTGCCTAGTCTGCCATACAGACCCTGAATCAAATAGACCCAATGCAGTCCATGCAAGTCAAGAATATTTTGCAAGTCTTCCCACAGTTTCAAGTTTTACCCAAGTACCCTATGAGGCACTATAAGGTCAATAGTAGTATGACGTATTCCACCGGGTACCCATTCACTGCTGGGTGAACAGAGGCAATTTTGAACAAACTCACTTGGGACCACAAGTTTCACGTATACTTCGTTGTGGGGAAGGACAGAAGTCCTGCAAACTCTCAGGAGTCAAGCTGGCTCAGTCACCCATCCAATGACTCTTCATGACCATTCTATACACCTATACCCATACGTTACTGTAAGCATAGAGTTAGACTAACAACTAGTCTCTGAAATAAACATATTTTACTGAAAAAAGTTCATATTAAAAAAACATATAATATAATGAAAAGGAGCCCTGAGACTTTCTTCATTTCCTGAAGCTGAGGAAATCTAGACTTGCCACATTTTCTAGACTTGCGTGGGCTTTCTTGGATATATTTGCTTCAGGGTCTGTACGACAGACTAGCATAGAGGAACCAAACCAGTGTCCTCCCTTCTGCCAGAGCCATCTATTACTGCGGTGAACAGAGATTGTAATTAGCCGGGCCATGCTACCGACTACTCTGGTGCTTTAATTGACGTTAATCTATGTTTGGACAGTTCTGGCAGAAGGCGCTCAACACTGACGTTTCATCTAAACCCAGTTTGCTCAATGTGATGATCTAAACACATCCATCAGATGTGTTCGGGGAATCAAGGGGCATCCATTTTGGAAACAGGGCAATTTAGGTGAGCTAATGAGGCAGTTACTAACTAACAGGTCATTTAGACGCATGGGCATGGGAGGGTGATGACAGCTGTCGATGTAGACGGCGATAGCAGGAGGTGAGGTGAAATTTGGTTCAGCATCACGTTTACGATTACTGCACTTGTAAAGCGACCAGTATTCACGTTTGCTGCTTTTTGGGGTCCGGACTAACATTTAGTCTCTGAAATGAACATATTTTACAGAAAAAAGGTTCCTAAATTATAATCATAAAAGGTAATGAAAATGAGCCAAGAGACTTTCAATTTCAACTGTGGTTATCTATACTTGCCACATATTCTAGACTTGTATGGACTTTTTTCGATATATTTATTTCAGGGTCTGTTACACAGACTAGGCTACGGACTAAAGCCGCGCCGATCAGTCCGTGTTTTATCCCATTAATTCTGAACGCCAGACAGGGCAACAACAAGTACCACATATTTACGTCATTTGGTATGTCACATAGAATTTATGAAGTATGTGAATGAGTTACGTTCAATTATATATAACAACCTGTAAATACACGCGTTCCATTAACTCTTGACCGACTAAACTTCGTCTCGAAATATGGCTGGAAACTCACTTAATCAATCAGTCTTGACCGATAGTCCAATATTTAACCGTTTAAACACACAAACTAAACAAACAAGCTTGATGCAGGCCATGGGTATATATCACACCACTAAGTAACTGATGTTGTTTCACTCGGTTGGTCCATATCCAAGAAGATCCACATTATTTTGGTGATAATAACTGTGAGGGAAGAGTTTTACCACTGACACCGGAAGTTCCCCGGCCGCCATGACACGGAATACACAGTTTGCCCATTAATCTAAATCCTAATCACGTGTGAAAACTTGCTATCAAACCGCTCTTGGCTTATCATTTATCGTTTACATTCATCATTTCCTTTACAGATCACGGGATAAACATGAAAAGCACGCTAAAGAAACATTAACCCATATATTCAGAACAGTAAAATACACCTTCGTCGTTTTGAGACGGCCGCTAGTTTCACACTACTTACCTGACACCCACGTATGGTTTGACTGTATCTACCTTTCAAACTTATGGAACCACTGGCGCGATAAAAACATCACGTGTGGAATATTTTCCATATTTGATAGTGTTTCGTATACTTAAAATGGAATGTTGTTAATGGTGAGATCCTATCTTCTTTCTCCATTAAACGTCTGGTAATATATATTGCGGTGTTAAATGTTTTGAATGAGAAAGTAAGCTTTGTTAAAAAATACATATATAATAATTGAACGTAAAGCTGCACGTACAGATTGTGATTTTATCGTCTGTGATGGCTAGATGGGGCCACGTGAATACTACACTCACCAACATTCCAGCTATATGCCGGGGGTCTGAAAGTCTTGGCCACAAAATCAAGTGATTGACATTATGAACATCGATCTAACTCGATTACGATTACATGCATCGAGCTCATCCCTAATCCCGTTAGTCGCCTCTTAAGACAAGCACGAGCTGCTGCAGATCAATTCTAACCCGGATCGTCAAAGGGAACTACTATAATAACTCCTGCTCTCACTGCAACAACTCTTATTAACTTTAAACAGCTGTTGTCATAAGAGCTACGACCTATGCTCCTACTACTGCTGATGCCACTAAGGCTACTGGGGGCGATGGGGTAGCCTAGTGGTTAAAGCGTTCGCTCAACACGCCAGTGACCCGGGTTCGATTCCCCACATGGGTACAATGTGTGAAGCCCATTTCTAGTATCCCACGCCGTGATATTGCTGGAATATTGCTAAAAGCGGCTTAAAACCAAACTCACTCACACACTAAGGCTACTGGCTGCTGATTGTATCCTGTACGAGGACATTGCTACAGCTTGATGTTACTACATGCTACAACTGCTACTTCTTCTGTTACTGTAAATATTACTACTTCAAGATCCATATCCGTGGTCCAGTGGAGAGAGTATCGGCCTGGATGGGGGAATGTCAATGGTTCGAACCCGTCATACCTTACCTGGCACCAGGTATTGAGGGTACAAAACAACGGCTGGTCGCCCTGAAGTCAGTAAACTGTTTCTCCGTGGGTTATCCATGTTAAACCAGCCGTGGTGTCTCAGTCTCAGAAGGACACTATAAAAACGGAACCAGTCCAGATGGTAAAATCAGACACACAAGTTCACATACCACTACTACAACTACTACTACTTCTGCTTCTACTACTACTGTTGCTATCACTACTACTACTACTAGTACCTCTATTATTTCAGCTACTACTACTGCTAATATTTCTACTCATTCTGATGCTGTTCTACTACTACTGGTGTTTTTGGTGCGGCTATTATTATTATTACTACTACTACTACTACTACTACTACTACTACTACTACTACTACTACTACTACTACTACTACTACTACTACCTCTATTGACCTCCTCCGTGGTGTAGTGGTTAGAGCGTCCGCCCGGAGAGCGGAAGGTCGCAGGTTCGATCCCCGACCGCGTCATACCAAAAGACGTTAAAATATGGTACTTGTTGGTCCCTGTCTGACGCTCGGCATTAATGGGTACAACAAGGACTGGTCGGCTCGGAGTCAGTAGAATGTGTCTGAGTGGGGTATTCATGCTTCACTGCGGCATGGTATCTCAGTGAGCTAGCACTATAAAACCAGCTTCAGTCTGGGCTAGTACAAGCAGCCGCACATACACATACACACGCATGCACGTCGTCATATGAGCGAAATATTCCCAAGCACGACATTAAACCCAATTTCACCTCACCTCACCTCTATTACTTCAGCTACTATTGCCAATACATCTACTTATTCTGATTCTACTACTACTACTACTACTACTACTACTACAGCCGCTGACTTGGTGGACACATGTCATCGGTTCCCAATTGCGCAGAGCGATGCTCACGCTGTTGATCACTGGATTGTCTGGTCCAGACTCGATTATTTACAGACCGCCGCCATATGGCTGGAATATTGCTGAGTGCGGCGTAAAACTAGACTCACTCACTACTATAGCTGCCACCTACTACTGCTGTTGCTACGTCTTCATACGTTAACAACCAACACCACGTCAGTTTCTACAGTAGTGACAGTGATCTATTACAGTATACGGGGATACATCAAACGAGGAACAGCACCTACACCAGCAGCACTGGTACTTATCATCATCTTTAAGGAAGCACTACTCAGATCCCCGCCACATGTCGGATATCACTGACGGGGCTCGCTGATAAGCACAGGAAACATGACTTTTTCTGGTTACTTAAAACATTGATAATGTCACCACAGCTCGTTGAATCTATCGTCCAAAACATAAACTGATAATCAAAACATGATATAAAAATACTTATGATATACCATCTTGGATTTCAATTTTTTATCTAATGAATATTTGACACGCTGATGAACTTCAATATGTTCATGGCCGCTTCTAAAGCGAATGTTTGATTATAATCTTCAACGATTGAGATATGCCTTATTTCCGAGTGAGGGTAGATTAAATTTCTTAATTTGTGAAAAGTATTAGAAAGGTTTTTTTTTAAACGCCATGCAAAAAGAAAAATTATAAACATATCCGTACTTTTCAAATGCAGGGCATTATAAGTGAATTGATTGGTTTTCCATGGCCGGTATTTCTGTAAGCGATTAGGCGATTGTTATCAACGGAGAGTCGGACATAATATGTTCAAGTCACACACCTGTGTATATTTCAAGAAATCGACAACATTGATCAGCTGACAGTTTAAGACCCAGAGACAGATAGCGTGGTCTTTAACACTGTTTACTATAGGGCAATGATGAAATCACAGTTAATTTTCTCACGAAGAGAATTGAGCAGTATCTCGCTTTTCCAAACAGCTCGGGTTCTACCAATGTGTGTAATACAAGATGATTTTGGAATTAAGGGTCTAAAAATAGAACTTATCCGAGCAGAAAAATAAACGGAACGGGGTATAAAAACAAACCCAGTGAACTTCTGTTTTTCTCGGTACTTGGTCTCGACAGTTATGGCTCATTAATATAAGGTTCAGTGAACGAGAGGAATGGGACACAGTCCGACCACGATGTGATGGATCTCCACACAGAGAAACGCAAATGTGTTCTGGTGGCGTCAGATTGGCATCCACATAAATCATCCACATAAGTGGTAATGCAAATAGGATTGTCAACTCCGAATACTACCAACGTACCAATGAATCGGAACTGCGTTGTATAATGTTTTAAACAACGCCGGACATATATATGCGCTATTAGACAACATCGGGGCAGTGGTGTAGCCTATTGGTTAAAGTGTTCACTCGTCACGCCTAAGACCAAGGTTCGACTCCCCATATGGGTACAATGTGTGAAGCCCATTTCTGGTGTCCCCCGCCTTGATATTGCTGGAATATTGCTAAAAGCGGCGTAAAATTAAACCTAATCACTCAATTAGACAAATACGACTTGGGAAATTTAGAATATAACAAACGCCCAAACTTCATTGATCATGGGCTCACAATCATTAGTCAACAAAAACCCACTTTCTGTTATAAAAAGTGTGATCATAGTTTGAACAAGGGATGACAAGGTAGCATAGTGGTGAATGCATTCGGGCTCACGCCTGAGACCTGCCTCCAACTCCCATTTTCTGTGTCCCCGATGGACGGAATGCTGCTAAAACGGCGTAAAACAATGCTCCATCATAGTTTGGACGAAGCCTGTCATGTATGTAGTACCTATTGTTCACGAACGACCTTCACCACCTGAGGAGTGTTCTAGGGCTTCCATTTCAACGAGCATTATTAAATGCGGTGTAAAACAAAAACACTTATATATTTTGGACTAAGCTTTTTATGTACATACTGCCTATTGTTTACAAACGACCTTGACATAAACTGAGCAATGATCTTGGGCTTCCCTTCTAATGAGGTCGACTAAAAGCTGCGTATAAGAAAACTCACTTATTGTTTGGACGAAGCCTTTTATGTACGTACTACCTATTGTGTACTACCTATTGTTCATGAACGACCTTGACACAAAATATGCAATGTTCTGGGGCTTCCTTCCAATGAGAGGGCTAGTGTTGTCTCACGACCAGTGAGGTATAAGTTACGGGAGATAACAGCGTCAACGTGCTTTCACGCGGACTGAATACGTAAGCCCTGTCGACCAGTTGACATATAAATTGCACATATACAGCCTTGTTGACATGTCGGGGTGTTCCAACAGGCAGGTTTTGTGCTAGAGGTTGTGGCCGGACCTCTAATTAGTTTTTTACCTGCCTGAGGAGGCGTACCTGGATTTCGAGCCTTGTCGGATATATATGAACATTTCTGTCACTGCTTCAAGGGAGGTACATACATACATGATTTGCCTATATTTGTGATGTATATTAATACGTGTTTACTCCTGTGTTTATTTAGTTGACTTGGTCGTATGAGGCAGTTATGTTTGAGTAATTTACGATTGTTTTGTAAAATTGCTTTCAAAATATGTTATTGATATGTTAATGTTAGAGGCATCTAAAATACGTGTTTCTGAATATTCAAGGTGATGTTGCTTTTCTTATTCTGTACTACAGATCTGTGGCGATTATGTTATTTCATCTTTGGATGAGGATTATATGATTGTTGTTTATTTGGATTAGTCATGAAATTTGCAAGTCAGCAAATTTGCTGACTTGCAAATTTCACATGAAAACATCAACAATTAACTGCTGAAAAGGATGCATAAGAAGCAAAATTGTGACGAAAATTATATGAATGGATCACTATAAATCGGGATAACACCGGGTGTATTTGGAGTTTTAGCACTCACCACTCACATACTTTGCATAAGAAAGTAAGTGTTTGTTTGTTGTCTAACGCCGCTCAGCAGTATTCCTGCCATACGACACCCAAGTCTCTCAAATAACCCCCACTAATTACATGCAGTGTGTTTTTGTTGAGATTTATTCCTTTTAGGAGGTAATGTAAACAGGTAATACCAACACTACCTCCCAATCACTTAGCCCACCTACCCCTAAAGCACCCACTATCACACCCAGCAATCATTAAGTGAACACTCGTGTATTTTCTTTCCAGCTGGGTGCCCGTCGGCCGCCAGTACAGCAGCGGACAGTCAGGTTCCGAGTCCCTGGAGAGATACTCAGCCAAAAGCTCCACCCCAGGGGAAAACTCTCTGGACCGGCCCTGCCCCCGTCGCCCTGTCCCCTATTACGCTACGATGAGCAATGGGGGTACACTAGGGGGAGATTCACGGTCGAGTGGCGAGGGAGGGAGGGCTCCCTTTGTCAACAACCTCCAGCCGAACCTACCCCGCAGGATTAACATAATGAGAGAGGAGCGACAGGGCATCACTGTCAACATGGCGAGCGAGGCACCTAGCTTCTCCCACTCTCTACCTAATGGGGATTCAGGTGAGTTGACAACATGTCTATTTCAGGGCATATCGTGTTCATTTCATTTACGTGCATTCAATAACATGTGCGCATACTTTAACGGCACGACTTATGGGGCAATGTTTCCGTTTATGATGTACATTTCATGTATGTAAGCAAAACGTGGTATATCAACCATTGGTTACACTCACATGAATGATATTCATTTCAGGGGATGGCTTGTTCGTTTCATCAACATACGTTTCAATAGCATGTGCGCATACTTTAACTGCACAACTTATGGAGTAAGGTTTCCGTTTATGATGTTTATTTCATCCATATGTGACAACATGGTATATCATCCATTGGTTACACTCACATAAATGCTGTTTATTTCAGGGGATATCGTGTTCATTTCATTAACATACATTTCAATACCATGTGCATGTACTTTAACTGCACAACTTATCGAGTAACGTTTCCGTTTACCATATACATGTCATGCATATATGCAAAACATGGTATAGCATCATCCATTGGTTACGCCCATGACTGATATGCATTTTGGGGAATATCTCCACGAGATTGACACGAGGTTCATGTATCAAGCAGTACTCTCGTGCATGTTGATAAGGTGTATCTTGACATATCCTGAAAATATTTATAAATAATTACATCGCGCATTGTTTACATTCACTTGAATCACGTTCAGTTTATTGCAATGTACGTATAACGTGGGATAAATGTTTTGTCACAAGGTTGAACTCTGTACGTGACCTTTTGATTGGGGCAGGTATATTTGGTGTCTCGATAGCTGATACTGCTGACAGAAACTACAAATATTGTATGCCGGGCAACTGCAACGTCGGTAGGTGTTGTCAACAGCCACTTCAGAACTATTAGCATTTGGCAGCGATAGTAGTCATAACACCTGCGGTGGGGCTACAATGGTAAATGACACTGATAGGCGTGACACCAGTTGTTGTCTTTGATACCCGTAACTGTAACGGTTGGTACTGATAGCTGTAACTGGAGTGGTTGGTATTGATACCCGACAGTAGCAGTTGGTATTGATAGATGTAACTGGAGAGGTTAGTATTGAAACCCGTAACTGTAACGGTTGGTACTGATAGCTGTAACTGGATTGGTTGGTATTGATACCCGACTGTAGCAGTTGTTACTGATAGATGTAACTGGAGTGGTTGGTATTGATACCCGTAACTATAGCGGTTGGTATTGATAGATGAAACTGGAGTGGTTGGTATTGATAGATGTAACTGCAGTGGTTAGTATTGATACCCGTAACTATAGCGGTTGGTATTGATAGATGTAACTGCAGTGGTTGGTATTGATAGATGTAACTGCAGTGGTTGGTATTGATAGATGTAACTGGAGTGGTTGGTATTGATACCCGACAGTAGCAGTTGGTATTGATAGATGTAACTGGAGAGGTTAGTATTGAAACCCGTAACTGTAACGGTTGGTACTGATAGCTGTAACTGCATTGGTTGGTATTGATACCCGACTGTAGCAGTTGTTACTGATAGATGTAACTGGAGTGTTTGGTATTGATACCCGTAACTATAGCGGTTGGTATTGATAGATGAAACTGTAGCAGTTGGTATTGATAGATGTAACTGCAGTGGTTAGTATTGATACCCGTAACTATAGCGGTTGGTATTGATAGATGTAACTGCAGTGGTTGGTATTGATAGATGTAACTGCAGTGGTTGGTATTGATAGATGTAACTGGAGCGGTTGGTATTGATACCCGTAACTATAGCGGTTGGTATTGATAGATGTAACTGCAGTGGTTGGTATTGATAGATGTAACTGCAGTGGTTGGTATTGATAGATGTAACTGGAGTGGTTGGTATTGATAGATGTAACTGCAGTGGTTGGTATTGATAGATGTAACTGCAGTGGTTGGTATTGATAGATGTAACTGCAGTGGTTGGTGTTGATAGATGTAAGTGCAGTGGTTGGTATTGATAGATGTAACTGGAGCGGTTGGTATTGACAGCTGAAACTATAGCAGTTGGTATTGATAGATGTAACTGGAGCGGTTGGTATTGACAGTTGAAACTATAGCGGTTGGCATTGATAGATGTAACTGCAGTGGTTGGTATTGATAGCTGTAACTGTAGCGGTTGGCATTGATAGATGTAACCCGAGTGGTTGGTATTGATACCCGTAACTGTAACAGTTGGTATTGATATATGTAACTGTAGCGGTTAGTATTGACAGCTGAAACTGTAGAGGTTGGTATTGATAGCTGTAGTACAATGAGTTTTCAGACGTAGATGTAGCCTCAGATGGCGTTGTAATACTGCAACAAGGACTTATTAATATCTGTAAAACTGTTATCATATAAGTGTAATAATATCTGTAACACTAGTTATGTTGTTATTGATACCTGCAACAGTCGTAATAATACCTGTCGACCTTGATAGCTGTAAACTCTAGTTATTTCTTGACTGTAACTCTGCCGTGGTCTATGACAATGGTTACAGTGGCTATTGTTTATTTTGAATCTGTGGAACCATCAAGGTTACAATACACCTACCGGTCAACCCGGTACATTCCGATTGACCTACATGGTACTATTCATATAAGGATTATGTGGTTAACATACACCTATCATTACGGATTACGTTAAACCAGTTGGGACTAGGTTCCCAAATCGTAAAGAAATTTAGGAACTCTCTCCAATACTCAGCTCTGTAAATGTTGATCTTGCATGTCTAGTTGATATTAAGTCGGATTAAGCTTGGATTACTTGTCTGAATTACCCCATTGACTAGAGGGATAATATCTACTCGATTAACTGAGATAAACGTTAAACTGGAAGTCATTTTACACTGGTTTTAATCGGTATGGTCTTAACAACTTGATCCACTTCTGTTGCTTTCATTGTGTCTGTTTCTTCTTTGAAAGGCGTCAATATCTCGAAATGATGCCGTAGGCCTTTTATTTTTTCTTTCCGTACACGCTTGAGACGAACAGGGATATTGACGAAATCTAGACATTCTTTGGCAGTTGGTTTTGTTTCAGGGTCTGTATGAGATATTTCTTGGTTTCAAACTATTTGATCTATGATAGATCTTCACACTATATCAATATTGTTTAGCTGCTCAAAAGTGTATATGTTTGAGCTCTTCATCTATTCTTTCATTATTGAGAAGTTACTTTTTTATATGACATCCTTATAAAGCATACCATATTAAATCCAATAACTGCGAAATTCTAGTAGGCAAACTCCGACATCCATACAGTTTGGTTCAAACTCCGAAGGAGGCCAATGCATTATCGTTGAAGAGCATCGTTGGACGAAAGCCTACCAATACAATCAAGCAGACAATATGAACAGTATTTAAAATATATCCTGGTATGACAGCTTGATAAGAAAGCAATACGCAAGGCGATGCAGATCTTTCCACGAGGGTTATGGATATATTGCGGACAAACCAAGGACCCGTGAAGATCCGGGTTAGAATTGGTCTTCAGCAACCCATGCTTGTCGTAAGATGCAGCTAACGGGATCGGGTGGTCAGGTTCGCTGACTTGGTTGACTCGTGTCATCGTATCTGAATTGCGCATGTCAATCATTGGATTGTCTGGTCCAGACAAGATTATTTACAGACCGTCGACGTATCGCTGGAATATTGCTAAGAACAAACAAACAATCCAAGGATCATTATTCAAAATGAATTTGAGATTAGAACCCACTATCATTAGAACTTCATAAGACGTTAGTGACGTATCTCCGCAGAGCGAAATGCAGCGTTTTGGCCTACTGGGTTATCTACACCCCTACACCTTCAAAGTGAGGGATTAAGTCATTCATGTCATATGGCGTCTTTATATATCTATGAGCACCACGTGTTTCCAATTTTCAAAAATGTTGGTTTCACAATGGATAGAAGTATCTGATTTCTGAGATCATACGGCTCTATGTTGAGCATGTCACGTACTATATCTATGCTGGTGTTGCAAGCCCTGTAAGACGTGACGACGGCGTAAGCATGGAGATCTACTCATTGAGCTATGTTGCGTTGTCCAGGATTGTTCGCATTGATTCTCAAGCTTATAACTTGACCTGGAGGTATGTCACAAACTGATGCCATCATTGAAATATTGTATTGTCTGTGGTGAGAGAGTTTGGTTTATGCCGCTGTGTGTTTCTCTAACATGACGGAATTGTTCACTTGAGTGAGTGAGTGAGGATGGTTTATGTCCCTTTGGAGTGTGCTTGAGTTACATCACGGCATTGTTCACTTGAGTGAGTGAATTTAGGTAAGGTCGTTTAAACAATAATCCGAGTTATATCAGTTTATTTGAGACAAACGCCAGAAGTGATGCAAGTCTGAGACTTTTACCATTGTGGCATTGGCATGGCATGGTGCAGATAAACCTGGAAACAAAATCCGGGCGAGCCCGAATTCGGACACACGATTATGGGCCTCTGGCCTGCCCAAGGTATACAACTCTGCATGTTTGAATTGCGGAACATCAGACCGCGCCCTTAGACTAACGCTTAGTCTCTGAATATATCTAATTTTGATAGTAACAAATAATCCCATTGAAATTGGGGGATTCAGAACCTGAGGAAATCTAGACTTGCTTCATTCTTTAGCATTGTAGAGAGGGCTGGGCTGAAGGGAAAATAATGTGGTTCAGGGACTGTGAGACAGACTAACCGCGCCCTGTGCATTTGAGTTTCAACTTGACGTATAATGAATAACGATCTTATGTATTTGAGATTATTAGAAAATGGCTTGTTATATTCGTTATGACATCGAAGATTACACAGTCTGAGATGACATAAGGCACAGTTCTTAGAGTGTTGATATATAAGTCGTTAAGGGCAATTGTTAGTGTTACCTTTGCGTGTATAATGTAATGGTCATTCATTTTCAAGGAGGGCAACTGGGACGAAATCTAAGGACACCTTTCATCTAATAATACAACTTGTACAAGGTTAAACTCCCTTTTCCTATATGATCATACCGCGAAACCTGATCATTAGATCAGAAATCACTCGATTTTCATTCTTAAGTCTCAAGGAAGTTAAACAGCCCAGGGTCACATTAACAATCTCTATTGTAGCTATTCACTGCTTGGCGGAAACCACCTTACAGCTGGAATATTGCAGAGTGCGACGTTCAACAGCAAACTAACAAAACTTGGTGGAAAGAGGCATATTTTGAACATAGTCACTTGCCTATAGAACGCGTTATGAACCGGGTTAGATTTGGTCTTCAGCTACCCTTGTTGGTCGCAAGAGGCGACTAACGGGATCGGGTGGTCCCCACTTGGTTCCCACATGTCATCGTATCCCAGTTGCCTGTATCGATGTTCATGATGTCAATCACTGGTTTGGTCCAGACGCGATTATACACGTCTTCATAAAGCTGAAATATTGAGCTTGGCTCCAAACAACAACCAAATTTGACTAAGGAGAATCAGAGACCATATAATATATGGTCTCTGGGAGAATCAATTTATTCATTTTTCCAAAGTGGTCCAACACATTCCGGTAATTCACACATACTAGGCGTTTTGTGATAACATATTATTTACAGCACTGTTTGATCATGGAGGATCTCTCATCCACGATGTCATACAGCTTTCCTATACAGTAGCAATCTGATTTCGGTGGTCAGGTAACGAAAAGGTCATGGCTTTGTGTGCCCTCTTTGTGGGAAACACTGACAATTGTAAAGTCGATGAAACTGATATTGACAGTGTCACGAAATCAAACAAACTGAGCTGTTCGGGCGACAATCCCCAGTGCAATAAAACCACGACCACCCAAACTGCAGTTTAAGATGTTGCCGTAATTTCACACGAGCTGTGGTCACGAACGAGTTCCAAATCTCGTCCAATCTCACATTGTCATTCAAGTGACATCTTGAAATCTTTCACATTCTAGTTCCGGGTCAGTACACATGCGCAAGACCATTCATCATTCGTGTCCGCGTGACTGCACATGCGCGGCGCCATGTATCGCATTATGTGTCACGGAGAGACACATCTATCACACGTTTTGTCAGCCACTATGCACACAGACAGTATGTAAGGAGGTAACATGCTTCTAAACATCTCGTTAGTGTTTCACTACGGCTCGTTATAGATGACAGAGGAGGATGAAGGCTAGTGCTAGTTGTACTAACCGTGTTGCATTTTCCGACATTTTGAGGAGATTATATATAATATGAAAAGAAACATACATAAAAACAGTATTAAAGAGCAATGTTATCTCCGACAAATTAAAACACTCTTTCTGAGTGAGTGAGTTTGGTTTTACGCCGCACTCAGCAATATTCCAGCTATATGGCGGCGGTCTGTAAATAATCCAGTTTGGACCAGACAATCCAGTGATCAACAGCATGAGCATCGATCACGGGTCCAGAGTGACAATAGTGTTACGCCGCTTTTAGCACTATTCCAGCAATATCACGGCGGGGGACACCAGAAATGGGCTTTACACATCGTGCTCATGTCGTCGGCGTCCAACATCTGTGGGTGCGTGCTCGTGCATGTGCGTGTGTGCGTGCGCGTGTGTGTGAGAAAGACACCAGAAAGGTACTTATAGAGATACGTATCCAATTATACTCTGTGGTTAGTTAGTAATGATTATGTCGGCCCAAACTCGCACACCGTGATTATATGAGAACACCTTTCAGTGAACCAAACGTAATTTTATGCCAATTTTCATCAACTGACAACCACAACCAGGACAGTTTGAAACGTTCTCCCAAACAAGATGCTAGTTACCTAGCGTGTATTAATGAAGTATAAATAAATACAGGAAATACTTCAACTGATCACATTAATTTATAAATTACTTGATTAGTCGTGGAAAGACAGTTGTACGTCATACACACCTTACGACCACACCTGATGTTTCCGTCAGCTAAAAGTAACCATAACGCATGTCACTGATGAACAATAATATGCGCAACAGTTTATGGGTCGCCCTAACAAAGGTAGATAGCTCAAGTAGATCTTTCGGGTTCGATTCTCCGCATGGGTCCATTCTTGGTTTGTTTGTTGAACGTTATACTTAACAATACTGTAGCTTTTTTGACGAAGGTCTGTAGGTAATCGGGCCGTATCTAGAACACCCAGTGATTGACATCATGAGCATCGGTCTGGTATGACATACATCAACGGCTGGCTGACCACCCGAATCCAGGTCGATGATCATGTCAGGCATTGAATTGCATTGTCTAGGTCCGATTATCGTCATATACTTAAAATACCGTTCGGTGCGACGAGTAACAAAAAAAACCCAAAAACAAAAACAAATCAAAACAAAAACCTCCTACACCCCCCCCCCCCAAAAAAACAAACAAAACAAACCCACACCAAACAAACAAAACAACAACAACAAACAAACAAAAACAACAACAACCAATATATGAATTCAATATGGCTGGTTATTGATAGACAGCACGTACACTCATACTCACTAGTGCCTCCTAGCGGCCGTTCTGCAACAGCCAGACTGTAGGGAGAAAGAGCTTACAAGACACCTGTAACTTGCCATGCTTATTTACACATGCCCCCCTCAAAGGTCCATATTTCAAGCTATGTACATGCATCATCAGATGAGCATTAAGCCAAATACCAGCAAACCCTACCAAATGTCAGAGTACACATGGTACTGCGGCAGCTACGTGTGAGATATGCGCTCCAAACATCAATATTGTGTCGAGTATTTTCCAGATGTAGGACCAAATATACATGCCCCTGGATATGTGAAAACGATTCAGCGGGGATGATGAGGAGGATAAATATTATCTAGACGTTTTGGGAGTTAGGATACTGCTGATATTTTGAAGCTCCAGGTAGAAGGAATTTATTTTCATGATGTATTTCTATTCTTCTTAAAAGGCACTTGCAAAGCAGTCATGCTTTACGCTTGTCCTCTCGACCCTTGAAGGTCCGGGTTAGAATTGGTCTTCAGCAACCCATACTTGTAAGAGGCGACTAACTGGATCGGGCTCGCTGATACAGCCATGTTATCGTATCCATATTGCGTAGATCGACGCTCATGATGATGATCACTGTTGTTTACAGACCACCGTCATATAGCTGGAATATTAAACAACAACAACAAAACAACAACAACAACAACAACAACAAAAATCCCAAACACATAAATCTTGCTCTCTCGTCAAGGTCAAGATCATGATGGTTTATATGATTTAACAATCGTGTTCACCACTGAAGTCAAACAGACCAACAGGTAAATAATTATCCTTTTCACTTGATTACGGGTTTTCCTTGGTGACCGAGATGAAGGTAAATACAAGTTACAAAACCAATTCATAATCACAAGAAATGTCTGCCTAAGCTCTGTCCATTAACGATTCCGGATACAGCAGCATCAGCATATGTTTATGAAATACCAAACTGTGAAGTTCAGGGAAAGTTGAACATATCCTGCTGCATCCTAGTCTGTCATAGAGACCCTGAAGCAAATATATCCAAGAAAGCCCACGCAAGTCTAGATAATGTGGCAAGCCTAGATTTCCACAGCTTCTGAAAATGAAGAAAGTCTCTGGGTTCCTTTTTATTGTATTTATAACTTTAATTTATAAACTTTTATTTTCTGTAAAATGGCTGTTAGTCTAGCTGTATCGTTCAGTGGCACAAACACATGCAAAGGCATGTGAATCACCTGAAATCATAGGAACATATTTTACAGAAATCAATATATGGAACTGCTTCAGATATCATTTTGGTCACTGATGCCTCTTATTGTCGAAACATATCTCAAAAACTCTTCCTACGTATACTGCTTGATGTAACCGTTGTCAAACAAAGTTTGAGCAAGATTGGTTGGACGCTCTTTGAAATCTTTGCAAAACCAGCTGTAAAATTACCGTCATATCTGTTATCGGTGTATGCAAGTGTATGTCGCCACTCCCTGTAACATTTACGTTGAAACAAGTCTAGATAAACAGATTATAGGTGAAGTCTAATATCAAGTGTCTCACAAAATGTCAAGATTGAAGTGATATTTTCTGCCAACTTGATGATCTCACCCGCTACCTGTTTGCAGTAACATCAACAACTATTATTAGTGTGAGAGAGTGTGTATTGGCTTAAAAACACGTTGAAGAAGGTACCGACCACTAGAGTTCTGGGGTGAAGTTAGGGAAGGAGGGGGAGACTATTTAAGAAGAGAAGTTCAGTAGTTTTTTTTAAAGGGGCATCAATGGACGTTGGCTTCTTCAGGAAATATTTTGTTTAGAGGTCAAACGGAACAAATATGTCGCCCTTATGGCGGGAGTTGACATGTAATAAAAAAAGGGTCACACTATATTGTCTTCCTTTCCTCCTGTATCCCTGGGACCTCTACCGTTTCAACGATGTTATTCACTGACGTGTATCCGTGAAGATCCGGTTGAGAATTGATCTTCAGCAACCCATGCTTGTCGTAAGAGGCGACTGATGGGATCGGGTGGTCGGGCTCGCTGACTTGGTTGACACATGTCATCGTATCCGAATTGCATAGATCGATGCTCATGCTGTTGATCACTAGACTGTCTTGTCCAGACTCAATTATTTACAGATCATCGCCTAGACTTACGCATAGTGGCTGAATGTATATATAATACTGATAGTGACAATTAAACCCATTTAAATTAAAAAAGAGCCCAGTGAGATCGGAGATTCAGAACATAGGGGAATCAAGACTTGCTTCATTTCGGGCTTTAGCATTGCAGGGTGGGCTAGGCTGTAGAGAAAATAACGTGGTTCAGGGATTGTGAGATCTAACCACGCGATATAGCTGTAACGTTGCTGAGTGCGGCGTTAAACAACAAACGCACGCTGACATGTCCGCTTCGGAGAATTTATATAGAAATTGCTGCCCATGCTGCTCCCTATTTCGTGGAACCAAATGAACTGACTCATGTACAGCCTTCCAAAAAACGTTTTTCTCATATGTTTCCTCCATGAAAAAGTGAACGAGTAAACGTCAGAAAGCCACCTGTCTCATCAACTCCGGTGAGACCTGCTCATTCGGACTATCTATCAATTTCTTGATAGCCCGTCTGTGCAGGCCCTCTTGATGGACATGGTGATCTATTTTACGACATGCATCCGTCCCGTACACATATAAGTTTGGTTTTACTTATCTTTAAAGTGCAAGTTGACCTGAGTGTGAACTCTTGCTACATATTACCTGCTGTCAGTGGGGAATAAGGCTGGCAAATTTGATGGAGAAAGTCGGAACTGATGGTGATTAGAAAGTGACACTGTTTGTATACAAGTCCGACTTAGCTTAACTGGTTCTGCGACTGGTATACTGGTGTGTGGGCCAGCAGTTGTGGTAAACATCTTCTATTCGCTGTGCATTAACCTATGGTCCTGGGTTCGAATCCCACATTATGTTTCGTTTATTATCAGCACCACACCCGTTGTCTTCGGTTTCTCCAACGAGGTAATCCCTTTAAGTTCTGTATAACTTCGGGCGTCCGTCCAACAACCTGACACCCCATAGTAGAATAGACGCTTAGTCTCTGAATGTGTAGAAGTTTGATAGTGACAAAAGAAACCCATTTAAATTGAAAAGGAGCCCCAGTGAGATGGGAGATTGAGAACCTGAGGCGGTGGGGTAGCCTAGTGGTTAAAGCGTTCGGTCGTCACGCCGAAAACTCGTGACTCGTCGGGATATTGCTGGAATATTGCTAAAAGCGGCGTAAAACCATACTCACTCACCCACTCACTCATTTACGGCTTCAGTATTGCAGGGAGGGCTAGGCAGTAGGGAAAATCATGTGGTTCAGGGACTGTGAGACAGACGAATGGTCGAACTGAAGTGTTGACTACAGAGGCGTTTAACAAGATCACATGGTCATCCACGAAATGTTGTACAAACTGCATTATATCATGCAAAATATATTTCTGATATATTTACAAGATTGCATCCTCTTAATCACACATTATAACCATGGTCTGAAATGCCAATATTCCTGAAGGATCCTTTGACCGAAGCATTTGCGAAGTTCTGACGCATTGTGATGCATGAGTCGGATTAGCGCGCGTAGCTTTCATTGAAAGGGGACGATTCTTCTTCCTGGTTACGGAAAGGGTCGAGTTGCTAGGAATGAACATGGGATGTATCCGATGCATATCGTCCAAGAGTTTGCAGATATTCGTAAACATGAAAGGTCTCCTGGGCACATCCACCTGCCGGAGCTGGGTCCATCTCTCGAGGCTTCTGTTGATCACGTGTAACCACGGGGATACGACTGATGATGGCCCGCGCCAGCAGCTCAGCGGTGAGGTGTTTATAAGATAAGTAAAGGTTAACTTATGTCGTATCCGGATGTTTGCGATGAAACGGTGGCAGATAAACAAAAATAATCTACTCAAGATGTACCGTGTACTGGCGAGAGATGGGGAGGGAGGACTGTGGTCTAAAGTTGACTACTATTGCTGCCACTGCATCTGTACCTTTCATTATTACTACTATTGCTAATACTATTTCCATTACTACTGTTGCCACTGCCACTTCCGGTGCAACCTACACCACCACAACCACCACCACCACCACCACTACCACTACCACTACCACTACTACTACTACTACTACTACTATTACTCAGTATCTTGCGGATGAGAGCTATTTGAGAAAGGGATTATGTGTGTGTGTTGTGTGTGCAGTTCATTTTCACCCGTTTTCACCAGAGTTTCAATGATCATTTAATAAACTTTCAGGACAAAATGGAGGTGGGGTGCGCACCCCTACTACAACTATAGCCACACATACTAGTACCACGAGGGAAATGTAGCATCACACACATGTTAACATATCATGGAACATATAACTGGTTTCACATTTGACTCCAGGGAGTCAGGTCTGTGTTGTACAGCAGATGGCTGTACCCGCCACTTCGTACCGACTCAACCCTCACTTAAGGTTTTACTGTGGAATCACGGCGCCAGTGTGACAGTGAGTAGTCCATGAGACAACTTTGGCGTCAAGCTAATTAAATCTCTGTTATTTGAAGCGCCACTGCAAATCTTTAGTGAGACTTTGACGCTACACGTTTAGTTTTGAGGTCTCCACGGCGGTCATTTGGCGACTGTTTTACGTTCAGTGGAAGGTTTGCTAAACTGACAGCTGTAGCTCTACGATTGTGAAATTGAAGTAATTGACCTGCTTTTTTAAAATGTCGTCGAAATCGTCACAGTTCTATGATATGCCAAACTTACCATAATGCCGAACTTACTGCAACTTTAAAGCTTTATTGAAAACCTTCAAGATTGTCGGACTTTGCTAGATGCCAGATTTGCTTTGTGCCAAAACTAATGTAACCCTCCAGTAGATTCATTCTGTGATTTGTTCATGGCTTGTTGGAGGACATATGTGAATATTACAATGTGAGTACACACGTTACAGAAGAAGTACATGTATGTGCATGTGCTGGCTATTCCACCGTCCTGGCACAACCAGCACAACTTCCTGCTCATGGTAGCATCATGCCTGAGGAAGACACCTTGTGGAATATCAGCCGATACGGGTGGGCTGTGTTTCAGGTTCACCAATAACGTTATTTCTTGCAATATTTTTTAATCTTAAGATGACCATTTTCTAAATTCATCTTGGTAGCCTATTGGTAAAAGCGTTCACTCGTCACGCCAAAGACCCGGGTTCGATTCCCCACAATATGTGAAGCCCATTTCTAGTGACCCCACCGTGATATTGCTAGAATATTATAACCATAATCACTCGCTTTTTGGAGAGGGAATATCATCAAACTGCCAACACGTGTTATATATGTTGAAAGAATAGGTTGGTCACTCTCGGTCGTCCAGTTCTGGCACTGCCACCCATGCTTGTTGTAAGAGGCGAAGTCATCGTAAGTCAGGCTCGCTGACTCGGTTGACACATGTCATCGTATCTCAGTTGCGTAGATAGATGCTCATGCTGTTGATCACTAGACTGTCTGGTTCGAATAAACCCATTTAAATTGAAAAGGAGACCCAGTGAGATGGGAACTTCAGAACCTGAGGAAATCTACACTTGCTTCATTTAGAACTTTAGCATTGCATGGAGAGCAAGGCAGTAGGGAAAATAATGTGGTTCAGGGACTGTGAAACAGACCTATGTCCTCCTATCCAGGTTTTGTTTAAATTATATCTTGTCCCGTGTAAATCGAATTAAGTTGATGCTCCATCGAACTACGCTCCTTCTCTATTCGAACGGCGCTTGTGCACTCTATTCTCCCCCATGCACCGTTTCATTATATGATGTCCTGTGATGTCTAGGTCTGATGCTCTGTTGAACGATGCTCTTGTCCTATGTCAAACAACGCTCGCATATTCTGTTTCCTACACATGCTCGGTTTCAACATATTTATGCACAAATTACTTAAATAATCAGTGGTTAATGTTGAAATTTAAGCCTTCACATATTAGGCATTTATTAATTTCAGCGAACCCTAAAGCAAACCTTTGTAGAGTGTAAGTGTCAAGCTATCCACTGGATTGCCACTTGACGAGGCGCTTAGATATTTCATTCGTCTCAATTTCCTCTTTACGTCGGAACTCAATCCCCCATCTGTCGCCCTTCAGGGGTCAAGAGAAGCTGGACAATGTCCGCGGTAGATTTATAGTCAAAGCACACATGGTTATTTCGACAGTTGGCCATTAACGCTAAACTTGACCATTGAAAATAAGCAATTGAGATCTTTAAACTTCAAGAGCTGGTCATTCGGCATTTTAGTCTGGCCATAAGGTTAAGATGGTGATTAGATTTCTTATCGTAAATCAGTGTTCCCAATACAATACATGTTTGTTGGTTTGTCGTCTAGTCGATGTTTACTGCCTCATAGAAATAGAATCCCAACCGCCAAGAGCAACATATAGTCAATTTATTTCATTTCATTTCCACCAAATAACCGTGAGTGGTACGGGGAAATGTGTATATTAATTATGATCGCATCTTCACCTTTCATTTACAATGAATGTAGAGAGAGTCTTAACTGCAGAATGTTTATGGGAACACAGTGGGTTTTGACTTGCATATAAATGTAGGTTTGACAATTAGCAATAATACCGAGAAAAATGAATTTTGAGAACAAATATATTCCGAAGCTGAACGTTTGAATAGATACCGAAACTCTCTGCTATCGTTGGCGAGAAGCATAGAGATTCTAGATTCTTTCGGTAGGTATTTCCAGCGCCCTGTCTGGTAAGAAGGTAGAAGAGAGAGAGATGGTAAGAAGGTAGAAGAGAGAGAGAAGGTAGGTATTTTTCAAATGATAAGATATATTATAATATTTACATCTAGAACTTTAATTTATATTTTCTCTCCACTGTCGAAAGATCTTTAATTGTATTTATATATAATATTTGGAAATTATTAGCAAATTCCAGATATAAGAGTACCAGCATTTTCAAACCTTTGCACACTATAAAGAACGTTTTGCGCCCATCTGCGTCCGACAGGGGGACAGATTTGGCGGAGAAAGCGATTATGGTTTGGGGATCCATCTCATACCTGTAGAAATCAGACTTGGTGATCGTTGAAGGGGAACCCACG
The DNA here is from genome assembly GCF_003918875.1 of Haliotis rubra. Classification (NCBI taxonomy): domain Eukaryota; kingdom Metazoa; phylum Mollusca; class Gastropoda; order Lepetellida; family Haliotidae; genus Haliotis; species Haliotis rubra. The sequence continues at coordinate 9,691,197 of NW_025764891.1, forward strand.
AGCGGCCCCAGCGTTACATCAACCACGTGTTACAGCCTCACGCTTCTCCCGATTATTGACCAACAGACACTGAATTTTTTCAACCAGACAACGCCAGCCTCATACTGCGTGCAACAATGAACTTTCTGCAGAATTCCAACGTCAATGTCTTGCCATAGCCCTCTAAAATCACCAGACCTCAACCCTATTGAACACCTGTGGGATACTCTGGGTCGACGCATTACGTCAACGTCAGCCGCCGCCACAGACGCTGCAACAACTCGGCGTTGCACTGCAGGGGAGGAGTGGAGAGCCATTCCCCAGGAAAGAATCCGGCGTCTTATCCGTTCTTGTCAAGGAGATGCCGTGCGGTGATTGCAGCTCGTGGTGCTCATACGAGATACTGAGGAAAGACGCCCCCTGGTGACAAACTGGTGTCTGTGAGATGACTTTTGAAATGACAATTTTAAACATGCCCATCTTGGTTATTATTCTGCCAAATTTCAGACTTCAATTTATATCTTGTCCCGTGTAAATCGAATTAAGTTGATGCTCCGTCGAACTACGCTCCTTCTCTATTCGAACGGCGCTTGTGCACTCTATTCTCCCCCATGCACCGTTTCATTATATGATGTCCTGTGTTAATCGAATTAGGTCTGACTCTCTGTTCAACGATGCTCTTGTCCTATGTCAAACAACGCTCGCATATTCTGTTTCCTACACATGCTCGGCTTCAACATATGTATTCACAAATTACTTAAATAATCAGTGGTTAATGTTGAAATTTAAGCCTTCACATATTAGGCATTTATTAATTTCAGCGAACCCTAAAGCAAACCTTTGTAGAGTGTAAATGTCAAGCTATCCACTGGATTGCCACTTGACGAGGCGCTTAGATATTTCATTCGTCTCAATTTCCTCTTTACGTCGGAACTCAATCCCCCATCTGTCGCCCTTCAGGGGTCAAGAGAAGCTGGACAATGTCCGCGGTAGATTTATAGTCAAAGCACACATGGTTATTTCGACAGTTGGCCATTAACGCTAAACTTGACCATTGAAAATAAGCAGTTGAGATCTTTAAACTTCAAGAGCTGGTCATTCGGCATTTTAGTCTGGCCATAAGGTTAAGATGGTGATTAGATTTCTTATCGTAAATCAGTGTTCCCAATACAATACATGTTTGTTGGTTTTGTCGTCTAGTCGATGTTTACTGCCTCATAGAAATAGAATCCCAACCGCCAAGAGCAACATATAGTCAATTTATTTCATTTCATTTCCACCAAATAACCCTCAGTGGTACGGGAAAATGTGTATATTTTCACAAATATTTTTAATAATTATGATCGCATCTTCACCTTTCATTTACAATGAATGTAGAGAGAGTCTAAACTGCAGAATGTTTATGGGAACACAGCGGGTTTTGACTTGCATATAAATGTAGGTTTGACAATTGGCAATAATAACGAGAAAAATGAATTTTGAGATCAAGTATATTCCGAAGCTGAACGTTTGAATAGATACCGAAACTCTCTGCTATCGTTGGCGAGAAGCATAGAGATTCTAAATTCTTTCGGTAGGTATTTCCAGCGCGCTGTCTGGTAAGAAGGTAGAAGAGAGAGAGAAGGTAGTTTTCAAATGATAAGATATATAATAATAGTTACATCTAGAACTTTAATTTATATTTTCTCTCCACTGTCGAAAGATCTTTAATTGTATTTATATATAATATTTGGGAATTATTAGCAAATTCCAGATATAAGAGTACCAGCATTTTCAAACCTTTGCACACTATAAACGTTTAAACACATTGTTTGATCACAAAATTGTTTATTTCATTATTATTATTGTAACTAGAAATATTTCAAGAATGGTATAATATGGATGACGGCTGATTTATTATAAATATTAATATTATATTAAAACACGTTTGCTCTTGCTTGACAAGAAGCTTGTAAGAATCTATACCGAAACGTTGCATCACATAATAAGGAAGTTGTCATCTATAAAGTATTAGACTTTTCTTACTTTTCATCAACTTTTAAAATGCCAATCAATTATAAATATTTTGCCTTTGCAAATTGTGCTATTCGTCGAAATAGATTTCCAAAGAAACTGACCACGAGGGTGAGGCTCTCGAATGATTATGTATACATAATGACCTGAGCTCTGTTACACCTTCAACGTTGATCACTGGATTGTCTGGTCCAGACTCGATTATTTTCAGACCGCCGCCATATAGCTTGAATATTGCTGAGTGCGGCGTAAAACTAAACTCACTCACACCTTCAACAGCTCGTCACTATGTGGCTGGAAAAATGCCGATGTGACGTAAAACTCAACTCGACTCAACAGACCTTCAACATTTTGTAAGGAAAGGAAAGGGCTTACAAGGAAACAATAGCCTTGCACAAAGGAACTTGTGATGAATAATTTTAAACTAATAATCATTCCCTCAGAGACTTCTGCAAGTCAATAGAAACAATAACTAGCCAGGGAGATGTACACACTCGAACACAGACAATAACACCGATCGGCGGATGTCAGATCTAGGAGTTTGTAAACACGGGTAGCTCCAAGCGAGTTCAAAGCGCTACAGTGGGGCTCCTTACGTAATGTATGCTGATTCGACCAAACACAGCTGCCAGACCGAAAGTGTTTGTGGACACAGTCACGGGTTCTAAGACCCGGCTAATACCCACCCACTGCGGTCGTGAAGAAGCTTATCTCAACACTGTGAGTCTAGGCACGCGTGAACCAGCTGCCATACTCATCGTCGTTACTGAAGTAATAGACACCGAAAATTTTGCCATTTAAGTATTTTGCTGTTCAATGAATTCACCAAGTACAGCTCCATTTTGAGTGGTTTGTGTAACCACTGTTTTTGAAAGGCAGTCTCCAGTGACTTCTAAATCCCGAAACTGTCAAATTCCGTGTGAGTGAAATCGTTCGGAATAATATACGTCCAGGTTGAAGAACTGTTATTGAGTATTGCCGTATCATAAAGATTGACTTACAAAGATGTTTTTCAACATTAACAAGGAATGTAATTCCGGTTTTTGTCATATAGGCAAATTAAGATAAGTGATTATTCGGGTAGTTTGGTTTTGGAAATAAAATTACATAAATAGAAAAAAGATTGCGAAAGTTGTGGAATTAAATGTCATTGGATGATTAAATGCACTGAAAACGTTGAGAAAACTGTAATTCATTTCACAACCCAGTGAGCTGGAAGGTGAGGCCTCTTCCTTAATCACTTGCTTAACGACTTTCTTAAAAACTCTGACACAACTTTTCCATCGAGTGACTTTGAGAAAAAATAAATTTATAACGTCATGTTTTTTACTGACAAGTAAGACGATAACTTTGTTTCCTTTTTACCTAATTTGATTGATATTACTTATTACTGAAATCGATAAGGCTCAACGTAAAGAGTAAATGGCCGAAAAATGTTTTTTGTTCCACTTTTGTGAACATTTTGTGTCGACCTGCATGCCAAGTTTAGAAAAAAGACACCATACTACTAAATTATGGCTTGCGTCATTGAAAGTCTGTCTCGTGTCCCCATAGTACCTACCATGCTGATCTTCATTCCGTTGCTGGTGATGTCCAACTTGTTTCTATATTGTATTGTCGGTAATATTGGTTTAATTTTAAAGTTACGTGCTGGTTTTAATTCTTTATCTGTGATAATATAGTTATTTTATTGTCCTTCGTCGACAGGTTTTAATAATTGAACTGTGTTTATTATGAAGGTGTACCTTTTCTAGCCACGATATGGCTGAAATATTGCCGACTATAAATCTTAACTCACTCACTCACTGTTACAAGCACAGCATCCAGACTGTGCTCAAAGCTGTCTTTGTTAAGGATGGGACTTGGGGGATGGGTGGGGATTGACTACTCAAGGAGAGCAGGCACCCGTTCGTCAAAATATGACATCTGACATTTCTTTGTGCTACAGTGGTAGCAGAATCAGCTAGCCCGTGGGAATCCTGGGGGTATATTTAGTACCTTTTCTTTCCTGGAATAGATGTCTATTCATTGGGGAGGGAGTGATTATTGCTCAACGCCGCATGTACATTCTTGCAGCTATTCATTGGTGCCGTAAATCATAGGTGAATAGGGATATTAAGAAGTTGGTACGGTGAAAAGGTTTTCTTTAGTGATGTGGATAAATTTGACATGATTTTGAATACCATTCTTGTTGAAAAATTAAATTAAATATTCCACCAATCTTGGTTGTTCTTGAAACAGACATGCTGGGCATTGAAAATAATATGAGTGTGTGAGTGAGTTTAGTTCTACGCCGCACTCAGCAATATTCCAGCTATATGGCGGCGGTCTGTAAATAATCGAGTCTGGACCAGACAATCCAGTGATCAACAGCATGAGCATCGATCTGCGCAATTGGGAACCGATAACATGTGTCTTTTAAGTCAGCGAGCCTGACCACCCGATCCTTACGATCGCCTCTTACGACAAGCATTGGTTACTGAAGATCAATATTCTAACCCGGACATTCACGGGTAGAAAAGAATATGAACGTACAATTCTAATTTATGAAGGAGTTCATGGAGACCAAAGCGATCATGGACTGTACATGTGCTCTTTTTCGGAGCAGAACTTAAAAACGGTCCACTATGCTTTTGACAAACTTGGTACATAGATAGGTCTGGTGGTGAACTGGTCCCTTTTGGTAGTTTTGGATTTCTGAATAAATTATTTTTGGCGTTTCCATGGCAACACGTTTGACTTCGACTGAATTTGGTGGTAGTGCTCTTTTCCGGAGCAGAACTTAAAAGCCTTTCAATACTCTCCTTCCACTTTGCTATATACACGCCAAAACATTTGACATAATCATAACTAGTAGATTGCGAGGGATACTGATGACTTTGTCTTCTTGTTGAAAAAGCAAATGACATGCGACCGTCCACATACACAATTTGCCTACTTTACTTTCAATCAATCGTTACAGGGGGCGGTGGGGTAGCTTAGTGGTTAAAGCGTTCGCCCGTCTCGCCGAAGACCCGGGTTCGATTCTCCATATGGGTTTTAACCTGTGATAGTGGCAGGGCCTCAATAACATGCTTCTTATACGGCGTGATGTTTTATACAAATGATATACATTTATGTATTATATATTATATATGTTTTAGCTTTTTAATATTGTTTTAGTATCTCTCATAAATCGCTGAGCGATTGGTTGTACAAACAAGCGAGACAAAAATAAGACTATCTGTCTGTCTGCCTAGTGCCAAAAGCGGTATAAAATTACACTCACTTGTTAACACTGTTTACCCAGGGACCTACCTAGTCATGTGACACTCAACGCCATCTTTCAAAATTGTTATTAACAGTCGGTGTCAGCATGGGAGCGGTTGGTCCATACAACACAATTACCTTTCGAACTCCTAACGCTCTTGTCATTCCTTGAAGCAAACTCTCAAGTGTAATGCTAACACATCTTGGCTTTTATTGCCACTGCCTTATCTCATTTGAAGACACTCTCGTTGGGTTATTTGCTGCATGGATAGCCGCTGAGATTAGCATCACGGACGAATGGCCCTTCTCTGACAGGAAGCGTTTCATCTGAGGAGCACTCCCCGACCTCCACAACAAAGATACTGGCTTAAGTTGTTTTTAATCGCATTTAATCTTTAATCGACTTTTGGAAAATACCGACAGTACCGTTAAATTAAAGCAAGTCACCGTGTATGTCATGGTAGGGCCTATTCGCTGATACGAGCCATAGACAGATCTGTTCAAAGTATTTCGGAAGGAGTCAAATACGTGTGTGTGCGTGTGTGTGTGCGCGCGCGTGTGCGCGTGTGCGTGTGTGTGTGTGTGTGCGCGCGCGCGTGCATGCGTATGTCTTCTACTAGACTGGATACAGTCCATAGACTGTCCAAAAATATGAAAGATAATTTTTACTTAACCTCGATGTTTCCAGAATAAATACATACCTCTGGAAACAGATCACTGTCATGTTATCGTTTTGTAACAATGTATCAACTTGTAGTGTTATAGGTTTGTTGATTTTGGTTTGTGGTCTTGTCGAAGGTTATTTGAGACATTATTTAAAAAACATTACAATAGAAAACAGTGAGTGTAAGTGAGTGAGTTGGGTTTAACGCCGTCTGGAACATTGTCAATATTCCAGCTACAGTACGGCGTGTCTGTTTGTCGTGGGAGGGAAACCCGAAGTGATACAGGTTATAGACCCAGTTGACCAGTGAAACCCAGGAACACGGGTATTGTGCTGGCAAATAGTGGGTTGAAGTGGGATTTGAACCCACAATCACAGGTTTCTTGCACTCCCATGATACGCGGCTCTGCACTGCGGATCGCGGTGACTTCGAGTGTCTGTATGTCCATATATATTCACTGTTGGTATTTCCAGGTATATTGACTGTTTGTATGTCCAGGTATATCCACTGTCTGTATGTCCAGGTATATTCACTGTCTGTATTTCCAGGTATATTCACTGTCTGTATGTCCAGGTATATTCACTGTCTGTATGTCCAGGTATATTCACTGTCTGTATTTCCAGGTATATTCACTGTCTCTATTTCCAGGTATATTCTCTGTCTGTATGTCCAGGTATATCCACTGTCTGTATTTCCAGGTATATTCACGGTCTCTATTTCCAGGTATATTCTCTGTCTGTATTTCCAGGTATATTCTCTGTCTGTATGTCCAGGTATATTCACTGTCTGTATGTCCAGGTATATGCCAAGACGGAAGCGAGGCAAGTCCTACGACTGCCGAAGATGCATTTCTCCCGGACACCCCTCCTCCCACCCCTGTTTACAAACAACGCCGGGACAACGCCCTCAGGTCTTCATATGACCACGTGGTACAGGAACCTCTCATGTAAGTGTACGATACAGTGAGTGAGTGAGTTCAGTTTTACGCCGCTTTTAGCAATATTCCGGCAATATCATGGCGGGGGACACCAGAAATGGGCTTTACGCATTGTACCCATGTGGGGAATCGAACCCGGGTCTTCGTCGTGACGAGCGAACGCTGTAACCATTAGGCTACCCCAACGCCTCTGTACGAGTCATAGTTGTATGATTAAACATCCTAGTCTTTAAAAATTCATTGCTTATATGGAGGGTTGCACGGCATCGGACAAATGTTTTTCTTTCTTCTGTAAAACCGTTCGTATGTACTTGTACCTCTTAACAATACAAACAATCAATATTGTTTGTGTATAAGTACAGTGGAACCCAAATGTCAAGGTTATTTACCATCTTGGATTGGAACAATCGGACTGTAATGATGTATATTAGTTTATCATTTTATATATAAAGAAGGGCATATTTGTTGTGTAATTTCTCTTAAACTCCTGTTTATATTTCATAAATTGATATCAAGTGTTTCTGACCCGTGTGTATGGGTCATCTTGAACGTTGTCTAATGAAATGTTTTGTTAAAGTCGGTCGATAGGATTTGCTTGAATGCAATAAAACGGTTTTTAAGTTCCTTTGAAAATATCGTCCAGCTCTCAGTAGAAGAGTTTCCTTATCGTCTGTGAGAATGTTTCTACTAACAGAAAATAGCGGACACAAACCTGGTATTCTTAATTTTTGAAAAAAATGTTCATATTTAAGACGAATTTTTCGAGGCATTATTTTACAAAAGGGAAATTTTATGGATGTCAACATCTGTAATTTGAGGAATATGACATTTCGGATTATATTCATTCTTCTTCATTCATCTGATAGAGGAATACGAATATAATCCAAAACATCGTTCTCATATCACAGAAACTGTCATCCATTGCCGATGACGGAGTAAGAGCATACTCCGAAAGATCGTGTTCCACAAACTACACACGTCGACATCCCTATACATTTCCCCTTCGTGTGTATCACTTTTAATGTCATTCAAAGAGTCATTATTAAGAATACACAATGATTGTGAAAGTGAACTACATCTTGTCTTGCAGTGACAGCTTGTTCGTCAACCTCAGCGCTCTGTACGCCATGTTTGTCATGGTGCTAGGTTTTGTCATTCCCATCTCGGAGACATTCACCACTGAGCCACGGGCCTATCTGTTCCAGGTAAAGTCATGGTCGTAACACACATACATCACAAGTGTCTGGATCCGGGTTAGAATTGATCTTCGGTAACCAATGCTTGTTGTAAGAGGCGACTAACGAGATCGTGGCTTGCTGACTGGGTTGACACACGTCATCGTATCCAATTTGCGTAGATCGATGTTCATGATGTTGATCACTGGGTTGTCTGGTCCAGACCTGATTATTTTCAGACCGCCGCCTTATAGCTTGAATGTTGCTGAATGCGGCATTAAACAACAACCAACCAACTTTTCGTGTCTCTGTTGGTGTTCCCTTAAGGTGACTTACAGGAAGACAACATCCAACTGTGAAATGGGATAGGTTGCACAAAATATCTTAGCATGAAAGAGGAACAATTCTCTATTACCCAATGTCTACTTTAACAACTTCAAATGTATTTACACACATCAACTAACCCTTGGTAATGATGATATGAAATCGGACTCCCTTACAAAGTGCGTGACCATCCTGTTCTCCTCCCCCAGGGATTCTACATCTACCTGTACGCCGTCAGCGTCCTCTTCCTCCTCTTCATGTACATCTTCGTCCTGAGAACCCACAGATGCAGCTGCAGGTGCCCTTGTAAGAAGAGGCGGCGTCGGGATCCCCTCATAGCGGCCCTGCAGGACAAAGACTTCAAGAACAGATTCACCTTCTCCGAGGCAGCACACTCTCACACAGGCAGCTTCTACCTTAGACTCGGTGCCGTCGGTGAGTGAGTGCATGAGTGAGTGAGTGAGCAAGTTATTCATCTAGGCACCAACCATTATATATTTCTCTGATAGGAAGAGCCAAACATTAGATTTCATCCACAATATATTTGTTTCAAGACATCCAGTATTCAGTTGGCACAAGTGGCACAGTCGGAAATCTAAGATGCCGCCAAGTTGTTCAGAGTTGCGTCCCCTGACATGCCAGAATCCTGTGATCATGGGTTTGAATCACTTATCACGTCGGGCTAATGCATTCATGGGACACTTAAGGCGAGACAGCTACAGGATAGATTAAGGGTGATATGCATGTTCCACTCAGTCTAATGATTCTATTGGTATCATCAGCCACAAGATGAAACATATTATACAATCATTTCCTTTAGGGTTCGGCATCGGCAGCATGATAAAAAGTGGCCTACAGTTCGGCGATTTCTTCGAGAGTGACGTCATGTCGAACTGTCGGGATATCATGCACGGTATCTGCCCCATCATCCATCTCGTCTTCACATTCTCACAGTTGTACTTCGTCTTCCTCAACTCAAAGGTAGGGCCAGACCTCCACGGTTTATTATGCATGCATGTACTGTGTATTATGCATGTATGTATTGTGTATTATGCGTGTCTGTATTGTGTATTTGGCATGTATTATGTCCAAGCGAGTTGGAGGCTTTGTGTGTTTGTTATTTAAAGTTACACTCAGCAATATTCCAGCTACATGGCGGCGGTCTTTAAATAATCGAGCCTGGACCAAACAATCCAGTGATCAACAGCATGAGCATTGGTCTGCGCAACTGGGATACAAGGCACGTGGCAGCCACCTCAGCGAGTCTGACCACCTGATCCCGTTAGTCGCCTCTTACGACAAACATGGGTTGCTCAAAACCAATTCTAACCCGGATCTTGACTTATGAGACTTAACAGCAAACCATGCAAATATTACTCTTAACTATAATTATCGTAACCAATACAGCAACTAGAGTGTAATGTATACGTATTTATTTGTCTGGTTCCCTGGGTAGACTGTGTTGACGCTATAGGAAGTAGCGCCAGCGCAGCGTACCCAGAGAACCAGGCTGGATATTTCGTCATTTATGTCCTACCTACCCTCTAAGTATTTCTAGCAGCCGCCTATATCAAGATACGTACGAACTATGTTTCAAAATATAACATTTAATGACTGTTTCAGATATGCATCCAACGTTTCAAGATTCTGTCGCGTTTTGGCGTGATGCATCTGGTTGCCACGAACATATGTGTGTGGCTGGAGAACATCGTGGAGGAGACGTTGGTGGAGCTGCAGCAGTACGTCAGTGAGATGAGGATGGGACAGGGGCCTCTCATCATCAGGAACATCTCTGTTAGGGTCCACTCGGCCAACAAGTCTAGCACTATAGCAACTCCTCAACCAGGTACGTAGTTCAGGACCGCCTCCGTGGTGTAGTGGTTAGAGCGTCCGCCCGGAGAGCGGAAGATCGCCGGTTCGATCCCCGACCGCGTCATACCAAAAGACGTTAAAATATGGTACTTGTTGGTCCCTGCCTGGCGCTCGGCATTAATGGGTACAACAAGGACTGGTCGGCTCGGAGTCAGTAGAATGTGTCTGAGTGGGGTATTCATGCTTCACTGCGACATGGTATCTCAGTGGGCTAGCACTATAAAACCAGCTTTAGTCTGGGCTAGTACAAGCAGCCACACATACCCATACACACGCATACACGTCGTCATATGAGCGAAATATTCTCAAGCACGACGTTAAACCCAATTTCACCTCACCTCACCACGTAGTTCAGGGACCCGTGAAGATCCAGATTAGAATTGGTCTTCAGCAACCAGTAACCCAGGTTCGAGAAATTAGCCATTCAGAACCCTCCAGCCTTTTCCTCCACTGCGGAGGAACTGTTAATTAGTTAAATGAATTGTGTTTGCCTCAGCATGGCGAGTGGTACGAGACATGTGGAACGTATCTACACTGATTACGAAACTAAAGCCAGTTCAAGATATGTAGATAATGATATATCATTACTTCCTCAATACAGTCCCATCTTTTGTTGCAGCGTTTACAACAACTACTACTCCGTCACCGGGGCGACACTGTCATCAGGAGAGCTTGATGAAGAATGTCGTGGAGAGGTCGGGGCCGTACCTTTACCCATGCAGTATTGAGTACAGCCTTATCTGCGCAGGTACGATCGATGTTGTTATTCGAGGATATATTTTGAAACTTCACGACTTTCGATCTGTATTTGTTTCTTTAACAAAATATTACAAGCCATCGTTTGCATTTTTAACACTAAAATAAAGTGAATTGTTTCAAGTTTATAATTCGTATTAGAAACGTGAATATTACGCAAAAACAATCACTTATATGGAACAAAAATAGACAATAAATACTGATTATGTTTGTCAGTGGTTTTAGAATTCATCGTGTGTAGAAAAAGAGCAAGATTGTTTAACACCGATTAAACAATAATACCGTACCTATTACGGCGTGTCCATAATGTGGGAGAAAACTGACCCAGACCTAAGATAATTTACCACAATATTAAAATCCAGTAGCATGGTGATGGACAACGGATCCTTGTGAACGTCGTATCTGGGATTCGACCACACGACTGGCGGATCCGACCATTGCTAATGACGTTCTAGTGTGTGAAAATATGCTTTGAATGTCTTTGTCCCTTGATCTCATCGTCAATCGACAAGGAATCAGATAAGAATGATTACGGTAATTTTGATTGTCGAGTGATAAGCTATATAGAGAATTCTGTGAATTTGATTTTGTATTTTTGTTTACAGGTATTCTGTTCGTCATGTGGCGAAACATCGGCAAACGGGGAATCAATCGCGAACAGGAAGAACAGAGGGAGGCTAAGGCGAAGGCTCAACGCCTCAGCCTCGACTGTACAGGCTCAAGTCGAGGCTTATTCCTCGGTATCCTCGTATTGGTAGCTGTCGTCATTTCCGTCATAACGTTCTTTGTTCTGATTGGCTCCCACGAGAGAAACGAAGCCGCTATCATGGTTGAGCATCTCTCAGAAATCGTCATCTACATATTGACCTCGTTGGCTGTAATATTAGCATTCTACAAGATGCAGGGTCTCCGATTCCGTCTTGAGAAAACGCTGGATTTAGAAGAATCTCTTATTCTCATATCTCTGCTTGGAATCTACACGTTTTCCCCTATTCAGCATAATCTCGGCCGCCTTCATTTCCGCGCAAGCGCAGAGCCTTCTTATCATTATATCCAGCGTTCTGCGCATGTTTCAAGCTACTGTACAAACTGTGTTTATTATGAACGCTCTGAGGAGGTATGCGTATGTCAAAGACCACGAGAGACGGAAACCAGGGAGAGAGTTTGTTACGTTTTTGCTGGTCTCAAATATTGCCTTGTGGGGAATAAACACATTTGAGGTCCAGCAATCAGAAGCTAACCCTATTCAAATTGACTTTTTTGGAGTGTTGCCCTGGAATATTTTCACTCACATATCCAGCCCTCTAGCTATCTTTTATCGTTTTCATTCGACGGTGTGTCTATCAAATATATGGAAGCATGCTTGGAAACGGAAGCGTGCTTGAACAAAGGGAGATCAATCTCATGGTCATCACGCGTGCGCTCACTTGGGTTATTTATTAAACTGGATCATATGGCAAGCTTGTTACAGTATTACCTCATGAAAAAAACATACCTCAATCACATCGACTTCTGCTGTCAGTGAAATGGTCATTATCAAATAGTCGCTGTTTCGACCTGTGGTAATGTGTGACCAATCGGATACAAGTATTTGTCATGCCCTGTTACAGAAAACGTGTTCAGCCAATCAAATGCCCTGTTTCGTTTGTCTGAAACCCCGTTCATCCAGACAAAAGAGAACCAATCAGATTAGTGAGAACAGAGTTACAACTTGCCGCAATCGTGGTGAAAAGACATGAACAGTGCTGATGTCTTGTGGGTCATGGTTAAGAGCTAAGCGTCCATATCTTTTTCGTCGTTCTTGGATACGTCGGGCGATGAGTAAGCTAGTGGTTACAGCGTTCGCTCATCACGCCGAAAACCCGGGTTCGATCCCCAAATGGGTACAATGTATGAAACCCATTTCTGGTGTCCACTGCCGTGATATTGCTGAAATATTGCTAAAATCAGAGTAATGACAATATACGTGTTATGACAATATACCACAGGCCTGCTACAAGTGCAAGATGAATCATGCAGTTTCTTGCTGGTGACTTATCATAATATATTTACAACGTAAATGAAAACCTCACACAAGTTCTTACCATAAAAGGCAGATTCTATGAAGAAAGTTGTTTGAGATTCCAGATGGAGACGCAGCGGAAATTAGGAAACGGCCTAAGGGAAGCAACTCGTTCTGACATGTACGATTCCAGGAGAACGTTGCGTTCCATGGATTCACTCTGACCCAGTTCGTACAAATGATCTACCGACATTCTGCAACTTCGCTGATAATTCACGGATAGCTTAGGACTAAAAACTCACGAAAGTTTCCATACTCGTTAATCGAGTGTAAAAATGCGGAATGAAACATATACATTGTACAAGCGAGGACGCCGAGGCTGGCTTTCCAACTACGGAACCGTCGGCGAAACAATTGACGATGCCAATACTTTTTAAACGATTGTTTAACTAAACGATTTTCTAAAACTTTTAAGATGTGTCAATGAAAGAAAATAAACCTTTTACTTGACTCTAAAACAAATATTATTTCACCAACTCACAATACTTACACAGGATAACATGTGTTTTTATTTCATTTTTAAATTTCGAAATCCTATCATGAGGTTTTGGAAAATCCGTGAACTAGTTCATACGAAATGGAAAGTTTTCAGGTCCTGGTTTGCACTTGACAATGGACACCTAAAAAAACATGACAGTGAAAACCACAAATGTGTAGGCTTATGACTGGCAATAAACGAAGGAGTTCTATAGCCTCCTGAAATGCAACCATCATGGGATTTTGCAGGGATCCATTGAACCTCGTGACTGAAAACATGGAAGGCTCATAAACTAGTTTAATCATATCTCAACTCAATGGTAACCATGGATGAAGTCTTGTCAGTATTATTTGGGTGAGTGAGTGAGTTGGGTTTTACGGCGCTTGTAGCAATATTCCAGCAATATCACCACGGGGGACGCCGGAAATGGGCTTTTACACCCACGCCCCTTCACACCCTTGTACCCATGCTAAAGGCGGCGTAAAAGTAAACTCACTCACTCGTAGTTCGCACGATGAACTTGTATTGCCCAGAAAGCGTGCCTCCTAGAAACTGCCACAACCCCGACCCCTTTGCCGTTACATGAGTATCTGAGTAAACTAAACTGAAATACTCTCCTGGTGTCTTGGGATTAATTTTCGGAAACCACCGTAAATATTTTGAAAAAAATGTTTTATTGTGACTTACAAGTCACAAAGATTGTGTGCGTGTTGCCGGTTTATCTAATTCAAAAGTACATAGAAATACGGCTTAACATTTGAAAGTTATGTTGGTTCCGGGGTCACGCTTACTGTTACTGTATCTGAAAGTATACTGACAAAGAGGGATCAAACCTCCAAAACACAAAGGCGATAATGACCTCAGTAATTCAAGTCCATGCTCTGTATCGTTATTACGATACATGTCCACTAGTCTCTAAATTTAATTTTTTTAAGTTTCTTGTGTGAGGCACGTCTCCAGGGGCCCTGTTTCTCTATCCGACATGTCCACTTTGTATCATAATATGAAATAATCATTAAAATTATGTTCGATATTTTAGTATTAGTTGTCATCTTTATTGTTTTTCAGGACACTGATGTCTTGTTACACTGAGATGTTACCCTAACGTTGCGTTTGTTTGTTGTTTTACGCCGCACTCAGCACTATCCCAGCTATATGACGGCGTCTGTAAATAATCGAGTCTGGACCAGACAATCCAGTGATCAGCATCATGAGAATCAATCTACGCGGTTGGCATTCAATGACATGTGTCAATCAAGTCAGCGAGCCTGACTACCCGTTGCTGAAGACCAATTCTAACCCGGATCTTCACGAGTAGTTAGCCTTACCACACGGAGACAACTGAAAGACTGTATATCACTCGAACTGTGTTAGGTGCTGACTAGACAGCAGAAGAGTCACGGAGTTTGATCCTTTGTATCGACTCGTGAAGGACGTGGCAGAACCTGTTTTAGCTTCTAGAAAACGTAAGTCCACAATATGGCGGTTGGATTGAAGGAGAATACGAGTGAATTGCAATAATTTGCTAGGTGAAAGATAAAGTCATCAGAAACATTTTCCCAAATTTTCAATTACAAATTATGTATAAATATGTTTTAATCGCAAAAACAACTTCTGTAAATCTCAGCTTCGGCCATTATGCATATTTCGCTGTAACCCACGTGACCTTTCCGCTCGTGACGTCAAATGTGCCCAGAGTCTGCCATATTGCCAAAGACCAAGCGCTACAGTAGTACAAATCGTGTTGTTCTGTCGTTTTGTAAATGGTACGATGGTGTATTCTGTTGCCTGGGGATGCACGGAATCTTCGAACAATGGAAAGCCACCATTTCTTCCGTTTTCCAAGTAAAGAGACAGACTTAGGCAGGAAAAATGCTCCGATCATTCCGAGTCGGACGCATATGAAAGAGACAAGCACACATGAGGCATACAAATCCCAAAGCTTGACTGAAGAAGGAAGAATTACCCACGAGATTCATTTATACTCCATCATTCCCTGTTACAGCTTACTGTCAGTGGTATTTTTAACATAAATTAAATCAAGTACGATTGCCAGTCGAATTGCCCCAGCAAATTTGGTCAAATTGCACCGGAGTTTTGGTCAAATTGCCCCATGGGGAGTAGTCAAAATGCCCCAATTTATTTAAAATGATTAAATATAGGCCATAAATGCATAGTTTTGTCAAGTTTGATATTATGTTCTTCATATAAAAGTATATACATAGTTAAGCGTTTACTGATGGAACATTTATCAGAAATATTACTTCTTAATAACTTTTATTTGAAGAACATAATATCAAAGTTGACAAAAAACTATGCATTTGCGGCATATATTTAATCATTTTAAATAAATTTGAACAAAATAGAATGAAAGACCAAATTTGCTGGGGCATTTTGTAGCTGCGGCAGTTCCACTTGTACCTATGAGATATATATTATCAAAATCAGTAAGAGATTTCACATGAGCTTGAAAATGTTTCTCTATGACGTTCTTTTCGGTTTGGAGCCCAAAATGCTGCAGACTACCCGAAACATTGCTGAATACAACGGCAAATTTTGAAGTACTTGTTGCTTTCATTGTTTTCCATTTTGTCCAATTACGCACGTCGGCATCAGACTCGCTATTTGTCAGTAGTGTGTGCCGTGAAAGTTGTTCTGTGTTCACATTGGCTGACAAGATGCCATTCTAAGGCTATGGCCGAGTACCATATCTATTTCCATAAACAAACACTGGGGAAACATACATTGTCCTGACAAGTATTTTATAATTCCCCAGTTTTCGGGGAATAACTTACCTGCGTCGCGAATATTATCTCTGCTCGACCAGGCATGGAGTTTGTGTGGAGACTTGCTACGTTATTAATGAGAACTAGGATCCTAATTTTTTTTCAACAAAATAACTCCAGTGTAATTTTTGTAGCAGATAATTTCTATTTTCCCCCGTCTGAAGCATAATTATTGTGTTTTTAAATCCCAGACACCCTACAGTCACCCATTTGACACAAACGGAACTGCAATCACATTGCAAAAAATATAATTCTTAGGAACTGGTCATATACTTATAGGGGTGGGTTTGCTGGTTGGAACTGTATCACATTTTGCTGTCAAATAGTATTCTTGTTAAATTATATGGTATGTTCTTAAATTTATTTTTTAACTCAAGCGGTGCCTCCGTTTCGCTTGATTCTTCTTCTTCACTGAAAGATTGTCTTGCAAGATGTAAAATCGGATCGTATTGATACGGTCTAACATCCATTTCAGAAATGACATCAGGAACACCTTTTACTGCTTCAGGATCCATGGACACTGTTAAGTTGTGAGGTATAATCAGAGGCAGCCATCAGCAACAGGCACATATGACGTCATGTCACGTGATACCCCCTCTGCTCATTAACTGTCGGGTGTTTCCGTAAAGGGCGGAAATACGAGTACTTTTATTGTGTTTTTATTGCTATTTTAACAAACTGTTTGTTCAATTTAAATCACGGAAGGTGACTTTTAGAATATCCTTTACAATATATCAAATGTTTTGTTTTCGTTCGGATTCTCCTTTAATGCAGTAAGGTGGGGTTAAACGGTTTGTGTGCATATGTGCGTGTGCGTGTGCGTGCGTCAATGTTATGCTGCACCAGCTCTTTCAAGGCGACTTCCTCTCTTGTCACCAATGAGATCCGATTTAGAATTGGTCTTCAGCAACCAATAATTGTCGTAAGAGGCGAGTAACAGTATCGGGTGATCAGGGTTTCTGACTTGGTTCACACATGTCATCGTATCTCAACTAGCTATAGTTCAATCATATTTACAGACTGGATTATTGCTGAATGCATCGGACATATTGTCCATTACACCATCACACTATCGGCCAGAGACATTGTCCGGCCGATGGTGTGATGGTGTAATGGACAATGTGTCCGGCCGATGGTGTGATGGTGTAATGGACAATGTGTCCGGCCGATGGTGTGATGGTGTAATGGACAATGTGTCCGGCCGATGGTGTGATGGTGTAATGGACAATGTGTCCGGCCGATGGTGTGATGGTGTAATGGACAATGTGTCCGGCCGATGGTGTGATGGTGTGATGGTGTAATGGACAATGCGTTGAGGCTCAAAGCTATAAACGGTGTGACATGAACACACGCCAGTGTGTCAGTCGACTAATTCAGTATTTGCATTGGTTGGAAAAGCAAAACGAACTGGCAAAGAACGATTTGACTCAAAGTATTTACACTAAACTACTATATTTGTAGACATACGTATCTATGAATGTAGTGCCAAACGGTTCTCGGTGAATCCAATGTCAACTGAAATAGCCCAGAAACCAACAATCTCTGATCTAGTTCCTTCGCGGACTATTTGTACAAGAATGTAGCATATTCTTGGTGTCTTGCAATCGATCAAGGCTCTGATACATTGGAAGTCCAGAAAGTTTGATTCAAGCTGTTTTATTTTCTTCCTTAAACTACTGATTGTATATTAATTCAATGGTGACAAATAACACATATATCTTGACACTTACGGTGTCAACAGGTGAGGGGTACTTGGTTTTAACGTTCAAGATTATTGAAGTTGTTTCCAAGTGTGTGTGTGTGTGTGTGTGTGTGTGTGTGTGTGTGTGTGTGTGTGTGTGTGTGTGTGTGTGTGTGTGCTTGTAGTAATCAAGATTAATTATAGTTTTAAAGTGCTTCCCAACAGTTCCCATGTCACACTTGAGCACGGATATCCCACTCAGACACATTACACTGACTTCAAACTGACCAGTCCATGTTTTGACCCTTGGTCACAAACGTCAGGCACGGAAGGAACACGTCCAGGAATTAAACGTCCAGGAATCGAACCTCAGGAATCACAACAATACACCATCGGGCATTGAGTCTTCCTTGAAGCTACCTTGTGGGCGAATTTTCATGCTTGCCTGTATGGAGACCTTGGAACCCCATTTCATTCCTCTATATGTGGTGTCGTTGTAAAGACCATTAAGGTTGGAGTGGTGACAGTCATTGTACCACCAAGCTCCGTGATACATCACAGCACAGTTGTCGGTCTCGTTCAGGTCGAAGTCCAGGTTATTAGCAGTGAAGCGCCTGAAATTTTGATACTCCATAGAGTCTCCTGAAAAAAGAATACGTTTCTTATTAGATTATCATAGAAATTACATGCGAAAAAACAATTACTTTAATTGTGATTATCAAACATGTTTTTTTCTGATGAGCCGGACAGAAACATAGACTAAACATGTTTAAAATATATTTAATTGTTAGTCCTCTGCTATACTTGCGTACACCATGGTTCAAAACAATAAAATATTAACGTACATCCATATTTTACAATCTTATGCTGATGAAGCCAAATATGTAGGCCAGTTTCAATACGTTCCCTTATTAAAAGTCCTGCAATACATAGTTTACCTTCTAACAATGTAGGTGGACTAAATACAGAATAAAACGTTTTAAAGTTTTGTCTTTTTCATATCAACTTAATTCATTGAAAGTGAGATATGCCTTTAAACATCATAGAAGCTGAATAGCGGCGTCCATAGAATATAAACGTCAAATATTCTAAATACAAACGAAAGCAATCAGGCAAATACTATTGGCAACATTTACCTGAATTGCCCGTGAACCCACTGACATCAAGAGTGTAGAAGGTCGACATGTTGCCTAGTCGGAAGTTGTTGTAGTGGGCAAACCCAGTCTCCCCGTCTGTAAACGTGAGGTCCACTCGTAGTTCGTACGTTGTCTGTTTGGTGAGACGGTGTATCCTCTCGTTACCTGAAATGGGATAAAGGTACTAAAAATTCGAGAAAGAGTAAGGTAAAAAAAAATTCATTAACGTGCGACAGTTCATTCTTCTCGTTACCTGAAACGAAATATAATACTTTTTCGAGTACACGAAAAAGCAATCAATTCAGTAAATTTATGCACATAGGATAATACATATGGACATGTTGTTAAATGATATTTCCATCTGTTAAAATATACTAGCCACAACAAGAATATTCTATTTTTTTTCTAAAAAATCCTCGTCCATGACGTTGAAGAAACGGGATGGCCACTTTTACGAGATTCTAATCTCTGTATCTCATACGTGTCAACTTGCCTTGAACAAGAACTAAAGGGGTTGTCCGATTCCACTCCAAATCATCTCTTTAAAGTCTAAGTGGGGCAGTGGGGTAGCCCAGCGGTTAAAGCGTTGGCTCGTCACGCCGAAGACCCGGGTTCGATTCCCCACAATATGTGAAGCCCATTTCTAGTGACCCAAGCCGTGATGTTGCTGGAATATTGCTAAAAGCGGCGTAAAACCAAACTGTCAGTAAGTCAGCCAGTCAAAGTCTAAATTAAAATCCATTGAATATTAATTTAACTAATGTCCAAAGATTTCGATCACACTGTAAAGAAAATGGACTGGTTGTTAAGCTCATCGTGTGAAATGTTTCCTAAAATATACGTTGGTGATATTCCACAATTGTGGGACAAAATGTATGAGTAATTTGTATTTTCATATCTTCTTTCAGCTGTTTGTATTTCTGAACCAAATCCATAAAATCTGAAATTGTACTTGTGGTGGATTTGATTGTGTTTCAGGAGAAAAATGTAAAGCAAAACATCTCTTAAACTTGTGTCTTTGTATACATCCTTACCCAACCAGAATTCCCCGGTGAGGTTGCCAAAGCCGTCCATGTACTCAAACCACGTCCTGTAGAAATCCACCAGGCCATCCACTCTCCGTTGTATCACCTTCAACATAACATGTTCTAATTTCAGAATTCGTCACCAAATGGAGTTTAGAATCAAGCATTTTCTCGACGATCAGGTAGACCATGATCATGTCTTGTTTCTCTTGGTAAATACAATGTACATTCCCACTCACTGCCCCAAATATATTTTTGTCTGGGGATTAGGAAGATTGAGCATTGAAGCTCGGATGATTGCTTTAAGTCAGTGCTTTCTTTCGAATTCCCCCAAATGTATGTTTTTCCTGGGTATATGAGTATTGGTTTATATTGCCTGCAAAAATACCCTCTTTGGAACCACCCGATATAGCATATATACTTACCAGCCAGCCGCCTCCATGTTGGGTCATGTCACAGTACGCTTTGAAGGAACCTTGTTCGTCTGAGGGCAGTATCCTATACACGCCATCTCCAGCATTAGGATACTCCTTCAAAATACTTGCACAATCTGAAAAGAAATGTTTGTATTCATTATATGAAAGTTAAACCTTGTGATGCGAGGCAATTCCGATGCTTTCACATATGAACTTATGTAGACCCAGGTATTCAATGGTCACACATGGACGTTAAATCTACATCCCGTTGGGATTCAGCCTCCGGACCCAATCTGTGTAGTGCAAATGTGTGTTGAATGCATGTGTGAGTGAGGGAATGTTTACAAAGCAGTAGCTGAAGATGAGTACTGAGGATAATAAAAATGTTGCACTGGCTGACATTGTAACCCCTTTTCTCCCGCACTTTAGATAGGAATGTCACGCGTTCGGCCTTTGGCTTAGAATATCACTTATACATAGCAACAAGCAGATAGTTGACCTACATGTAGCCGAGTAGATTTCTATGTGAAACGATTGCATTTGTCTCATTTTCCTTTGTTTTGTAAGGCCGATAACATGACAAGGGATTCATGTAGAACGTGGTAGTTATACCAACATGTGGCAGTTGTACCCCAGACGTGACACTGGAGATCCGATGGTGCTCATGGCAAATTACATTGACACAAGGTTATATTACAGAGTAATATTCCAGCAGCTGTAGATAAACCATAGTCTGTCTCACAGTCCCTGAACCACATTATTTCCCAAATGCCTAGCCCTCCCTGCAATGCTAAAGCCATAAATGACGCAAGTCTAGATTTCCTCAACTCACTGGGGCTCCATTTCAATTTAAACTATCAACTATGAAAATTATATACATTCAGGGATTAAGCGTCAGTCTAGATACACCGTATACTAGGCGTAATCAATAAAGGTTCAAATAATATATAGCACATGTAAAGAAAAGTTTCTCAGAAATAATAGAACTAAGAGTGCCATCATAATGTTTAATGTGTTGACAAACGTGACACATCGTGACATACAGACAAAAACTTCAAGCATCACCAGCAAAAATCAGTTGTATAGACCAACCCCCTAACATGAAAATGACAAACAATGAAGCACTCGGTCATTCAATATCTTGTGCACCCTCCTCGCGCGTCCAAAACACAGGTGCATCTTTTTCTCATGCTCCTTATCAAGTTCATAAAGAAAGCTTGCTGAATCACATTCCATTCCTCTACTAGAACTCTGCGAAGTCCTGGGAGATCCACTGGTGCTGGGTAACGTGTGTACACACGTCGACCGAGTTCATTCCAGGCCAGCTCAATTGGGGTCTGGCGAGCATGCTGGCCACTCCACCCGCTCTAAGACGCCTAGCGTTGTCGTCTTGCAGTAAAGAGGGTCGAGCATAAAAGCCATGCACAGCTCGCAGGAATGGTACCACTATAGGAACCAGAATCTCGTCCCGATAACGCTGTCCGGTCGACCACGTGCAATGGAGTACGTCCAGTAGGAGTTATCCCTGCCCAAACCATGACCGCCCCCCCGCCCCCTTGTCAAATCGGTTATGCGTGGCCACAGTTGCATCTCCACTGCGATGATAAATCCTCTGCCGACCATTATGGAAGGACAAATTGAATCTGCTTTCATCTGTGAAGAGCACACGAGACGATTGACGTTGATTCCAGCGGGCATGATGTCTACTCCATCTCAAACGCGCCTGCCTGTGACGTGGTGTTAGTAGTGGACGAACTGCAGGTCGCCTACAGAGGAGTCCGGCTGCCCTTAACGTCGACGAACGGTGCTCCTGGATATCCTTACATTGTTAACCTTGACGTGTTCTGTCTGAAGATCTGCTGCGCTAAGAAATTTGTTACGTAACGCAGTGTTAATCATGTGCCCATCATCTCGGAGTGTTGTGACTCTTGGGACACCCCTTTCGGCGTGCATATTCCACGGACCCATTGCCTTGAAATCTCTTCCGCAGTCTACCAATAGCACTCACATTAAAGTGGACAGCAACCTGTCCAGATTCCGAAAGGCCTATAGTCTGACCCCTTTCAGAACGTGTCACAAAAACGTCCCAAATTTTAAGCTGCAATTTCAAACAGGTACAACAGTGAACTGCATTAAGGCATGTGTATTGTCCTCCACTTTCTCTGGATAGAGCGACTTGCACGTGCAAATCATTGACAGTAAGTGGCAGGTGGATTTCCATACTGACAATTTGAATAAAATATGTGTCATTTGTAACAGAATGTATTGGACGTTAACGAACGTAATAATGACATTTCAACGGCCTGATATGTGTTTCCATACTGTTAAGAAAGTTTGTAAAACATTCAGTTGTATATAATTTCAAACAAAAACGAAGAGTTTACAACTTTTAAGAAATAGTGTTAACACTACCTAGACCATTCATTAATGACACGGAGTATATAAATGCATGGCTTAGGGAAGGTTTCAACACAGTGAAAATAGACAATGATTTTGATGAGGAGCGAACGAGTGTGGTTTTACGATGCTTTTGGAAACAGTCAATCAATGCCATGTGAAGAGACATGAACAATGGGCACGAATAAGGAATGTTTTAACCAGTAAACTAAGCCCCAGACGTTTTAAGTATTTGAAGAAGATCTTAGGTGAGCTTCAATAGTGAAATAGGGTTTAAATCTGCCAGGCAGGCTAAGAACACGTACGATAATTTAGTATGATGCTGCCATGGAGATCAAATCAGGGGGCTTTGAGCTCTCCGTACAGACACTCTCCATTAGACCATCAATAAGGCCACATTCTGAAAAGGGTAAGGCCATATTCTGAAAAGGGTACGATCCGTGAAGGTCCGGGTTAGAATATTGGCCTTCAGTAACCCATGGTTGTCGAAAGAGGCGACTAACGGGTGGTCAGTCGCGCTGCCTTGGTTGACACATGTCATCGGTTCCCAGTTGCGCAGACCGATGCTGTTGACTACTGGATTGTCTGGTCCAGACTCGATTATTTACAGACCGCCGCCATATAACTGTTATATTGCTGAGTGCGGCGTAAACCTAAACTCACTCACTCTGATAAGGGCACGACTCAATGGAACACTCACCGGTGTAGTTATCGGATTCGTCTTCACAGACATCGTCGCTCGATGCCAGATACGTATCCATGGTAGTCTGGAATTCCTTGTACTCTTCTATCAGTTGACAATATTTTACAATATTGGCATTGGTTGAAAAACCAAACAAGAGGTGGGAAACAACGAGTATCCAAATCATATTTTATGGCCTCAGTCAACAGACGTACTTCAAATGTGAATAGCGTGTTGCTACATTAAACTTTTATATCTGCGGATATACGTGGCTGCGAATTTTATGATGTGATACTAATTGGCTTCTCGGTGATTTTCCGTCACCACTTGTGCCACTTCTAAAATAATATCATGATGAAAATGGTTCCGCTTCATAAATGAGGGTTCCCTGCACTTATGGTACTTAATTTGTGTAAGGAGATTTTTAACGATAGCGGTGTTTTCCTGAAGTAACATGCTACTTCCTGCTCTTGTTTACATTAAACGATATGTCCTAATTTACATTTCCTCAACCGAACAACACCAGTGTGTTTGTTCATGTGTCAGGCCTGTAATTAACTTTCTCTGTTTATCAGCTTGCGTGAATGTGATTACGACGGCGATGCTTGAGCGCATTTGATATTTCCATGCATGAATGTGATTATGCTAAGGCGCTTTTTATATCCCAATTCTTTTCAGAGCCTCACAAATGATATAGAATGTATTTCTGTGAATGTTCAATGTCTGTATACAATTTTGGGGGGCTTTGCAGTAAATCCAATGTGAAAATGTCAAGCCTTTTTAAAAGATGAGAGTGAATGTATTTTATGTGACGTGGAATGATTACATGTTACGTTAGAGTTTATGCTGGGTTACAGATTATGTGCATAGTCGTATGTAATGTTACCTGTCAATAAAAGAGGCAAAGATCATGTCTTTGATAACAAGAAATCTCTACTAAAAGGGCAAATGGTTCCGATATATCGCAACTAAATACTGATGATACCCGATGTTTGAGTGAGTGAGTGAGTGAGTATGGTTTAACGCCGCTTTTAGCAATATTCCAGCAATATGACGGCGGGGGACACCAGCAACTCACACATTGTACCCATGTGGGGAATCGAACCCGGGCCTTCGGCGTGACGAGCCAACGCTTTAACCACTATGCTACCCCGCCAACCCACCAGATGTTTGAACAGTGATGATACCCATCACATACATGAAAAGGTAAGTAAATTATTAATCTGAATAAGGGACCACAAGTCAACTTAAGGAATTGCATTTGACCTACATGTTCTCACTGATGCGACCAATGTTCTCCACATGTCTTCCATAAACCTATTTGAAGCTTTGGTTAGATCTTGATTG
Source organism: Haliotis rubra (assembly GCF_003918875.1). Lineage (NCBI taxonomy): Eukaryota > Metazoa > Mollusca > Gastropoda > Lepetellida > Haliotidae > Haliotis > Haliotis rubra. The sequence goes on from NW_025764891.1 coordinate 9,716,177, forward strand.
TTGTAACTCTCGGAAAATAACTTTGGGACCAGAGTGGAATTGCGATCTTTGTAGTCCTGGTACATTATGCTCGATTGTAGAAGGCAAAAGCTGCAGGCGGTGGTCTAGCTTAGTGAATAACGCGTTGGCTCGTCACGCCGAAGACCCAGGTACCATAACTCCTCATCGGTACAATGTGTGAAGCCCATTCCTGGTGTCTCCCGTTGTGATATTAATGGAATGTCGCTAAACTTAACTCACTCACAAACTGTGGCTGCTGGAATGTTGTTGGACATGACGGGAAAGTTGACTCTGGAAAGTTGAAGTCACCCTTCTGCCTTTTAAAGTGTTTTGGTCACTTTGAAGGTTGCTTGTATCGACATATGAAATAAATGAGAGGGTTTAACTGATTTCTTTTGTGTATAGTTCAGATTGGTAAATTAAATCAATAGAAGTGTCTTTGCTATTCCACCATTATGGAACAAACCCAGACCGTCCTATACAATAATTCTATGAAGCTAACCTTCTGGACCTAATTTCATGCAATATAAAACATATATCTGTATATGAAACAAATGAGAAGGTTCAACTGGGTTCTCTTGTGTATAGTTCAGATTGGTAAATTAAATTAGTAGAACTGCCTTTGCTATTCCACCGTTATGGTACGAACCTAAACCAGTCATATACAATAATCCTATGAAGTTAACCTTCTGGGCCTAATTTCATGCAATAGTCTTCATAATCTAGGCAGACATTCTGAATCGTATTGCGGGTGACAGAAGATTATTATATATGATTTGTGTTGATTGGCAATAGCAGCTAGTTAAAGTGCTGGTAAATCAGATTGACCTCGCTTTGTTGGTTTACAGTTCAGGTTCCCCCACAGAGCCTGACGCGTACCTCCGATATAAAAAAAGCAACATCGATTGTGTGGAGGTCTTTCTCATTCGACGCGTTTTGCGAGGTTACAGTACCCATGAGTCTGGGTGTACCTGCAACGTGTCTCTGCGCCCATTGCTGATGGGATATCTATTTAATGCTGAACATGAGGAAGCCCAACATTTCACATGCTGTTTCACAAGGAAACGTCAAATGACAAATTATCCTGGACAACTGCAACTAAGGTCACCACGTTTACTGACGTACGCTCCATGGCTCAAGGAATGAAGCTTTTCTTTAAAGGTCACATGCAACCAAAAAAATCAAACATACTTAAAACACAATTATCACTTATTTATGACATATAATATACATTGCTGATTATGAAAAAACAAAATTATAAGCGTACAATCGCAAATCAAAAGTGCAATATTGTGTACTTCGGTTTACTTCCCAAGAAACGAAGCAGCCGGGATACGAACCCAGTCAGAGCTGGTGGGTGTGTGTACTCAAGTGTAACGGCTGGTTCATTTGCAGATGCTCTCACGGCTCATAGTGTGTGTATATATAGAGATGTTGGGTTTTGTAAATACATGCTCATTTTTTTGTGTATAACATTTTGCAATCAACAGACATCATAACATGTCATGTGTTCAAGTATCACACCTGCCTGTCTGTGTAATTACATAATGTGACAGAGACCGAACTCGGGCCATAAATCAATGCATTTTGTTTATGGTGTATAGCCTGATTGGTGTTAAGTTCAAATTGCATGTGGTCAGTGATAGTAGTTGTGTATTGAATATTGTCATTAGCAGACAGGCAGGCAGACACACAGGTGTCAATAAAACAAGACAATGAGTTTTGTCTGTGACAACGACATATCTATATCACAGTTAGAAATTCTGTCAACGCTAAATAATGACATTGCTTTTAAGTATCGAACTGAGAAAGTGACTCGGTAAGAAGAACGTGTGGTGAAATAGACAAATGAAATTATATAAACAGTTAATTTACTGTCATAACATATAAAAAAGCTCGCGCCTGTGAGATATTAACAAAACATTCGAAAAATAGCTCACACCAAAGCCTTCACCCAGTACTCACCGACAAACCCGCTTCCAAGCTGCTCGAAACTATTTCACTGCGCACGTGCTATGAGCGCAGCCCAGCTGTTGAAACCACTTGAATTCCCCCCAAACGCTGGGGGAAAATTAGTGAATCGTTTGAACTAGGATTTCGCGCGTTTTTTTTCCATCGCGTTATTTTTCAACTTGATAAGTTGAATTTGCATTTTTGACGATTTGTTTCGGTAAGTCCATACCGAAAGGTATCAGAATCTGCAAAGTTGTGTTTTACGTTGCATGTGACCTTTAAGTGTGTTCTGTGGAATAGCAGTGTACAATTTGAGAACCCCAAATGTTTTAAGACAACTGAAGTTTGTTCTTTGAGATTGAAACATTCAAGCAGATCTTTAGAATCCACATAATATGAATTTGATTCGTTTCAAATACTTACTGTGAATATGAAGAAATTCTTCCTTATATCACAGTTTATGGTTGTATTTGCTGGATTACGGAAATATATGAAACTGTCTTTGTGAGTCATATCACCCCTTATGTCTGTCCAGCAGGCATCCAGTCAGATGCTGAAGATTCTGATCTGTAACACTGACCATCTGAGTTGATAATGTTAAAGCTTCATGTTTTAGTTTTAGGTCCTCTCGATGTACACGCCACAATATGTGATAGTTGACACATCTCAATAATTTTCAGTTAATAGGAATATGAGTTTATTCAATTCATAAAGAATCAATAAACTTCAGTTTAGTCTTTTTAGTTGATAGTTCTATATCCGAGAAAACCAATAATCTCTAATAATTATTGCCTTCGTGGACTATTTGTACAAGAGTGCAGCATATGCTAGGGTTCTTACCATCAAAGAACAAGGCTCAGATACAATAGTATACCAGAACGTTTGATTTAAGCTGTTTTATTTTCTTCCCTAAATTAATGATTGTGTAATTATGTAATTGTGACAAATGATATGATGAGACTCAACCCAACAAAAGTGCAAGAATCAGGCTAGCTATTCTCGAAACGTTCGTATCCCTACGAACTTCTCAAGCCCATTCTTAACACATTGGCTATGATAAAAGTTAAGAATTCTTAGAGCTACGAACGTTTCGAGAATAAGGGCCCTGTACTTTACTGAGAAAGTGTAATCCCAAAATATATCATGCGTTACATTTCAGATATTGTTTCCTAGACCATGGACCATAGATTTAATTATAGTTGCACATAAATGATATGCACGTCACATATCTTGACACTTGCGGTGTCAAGAGGTAAGGGCTACTGATTTTAACGTTCAAGATATTTGAAGTTGTGTCGCCAAGTACCAAATGTGTGTGTGTTTGCTTGTCGTAGTCAAGATTAATTAGGGTTTTATAGTGCTGCCCAACAGTTACCATGTCACAGTTCAGCATGGATACCCAATTCGGACACATTACAATGACTTCAAACTGACCAGTCCATGTTTAAACCTTTGATAAGAGGCGGCCCACAAGGAAAGAACACTGATAATCTTTAAACGTCATGGAATCGAACCATCCACCTTCCGCGCCTAGAGCAGACACAATGTCCACTACTGGACAGGGGGCGTTCTCGAACGAGAAGGTCAAGCCTTGAAATTGGACATAAAGACATTGAGAAACACTCCTTTCAAAGCCTATGCTTACATTAGCTCTTGATACCAGTCACAACAATACACCATTGGGCCTCGCACACATTAGTCTTCCTCGGTGCTGTGTTGTGGGCGAATTTTCATACTTGTATGTGTGCAGACTCTGGAACCCCATTTAATTCCTCTATGTGTGGTGTCGTTGTAACGACCATTGAGGTTGGAGTTGTGACAAGCATTGTACCACCAAGCTCCGTGACAGTACACAGCACAGTTTGTAGTCTTACTCAGGTCCAAGTCCAGGTTTTTAGCAGTGAAGCGCCTGGAAATATGTAACTTCATCTTGTCCCCTGAAAAGAAGAATATGTTCTATATTAGAATAGCATAGAAACTACAAGCGAAAGTTCAATTACCTCAACTACGATTATCAAACATGTTTTACTAATTAGCCGGACAGAAATATAGACCAAACATGTTTAATGAAACTGTAGGTTGACTGTTCACTTATGTACATAACCAGGTCATGTGAAACTGTAGGTTGACTGTTCACTTATGTACATAATCAGGTCATGTAAGGTTGTAGGTTGACTGTTCACTTATGTACATAACCAGGTAATGTAAGGTTGTAAATTGACTGTTCACGTATGTACATAACCAGTTCATGTAAGGTTGTAGGTTGACTGTTCACTTATGTACATAGCCAGGTCATGTAAGGTTGTAGGATGACTGTTCACTTATGAACATAGCCAGGTCATGTAATGCTGTAGGTTGACTGTTCACTTATGTACATAACGTGGTCATGTAAGGTTGTAGGTTGACTGTTCGCTTATGCACATAACCAGGTCATGTAAGGCTGTAGGATGACTGTTCACTTATGAACATAGCCAGGTCATGTAAGGTTGTAGGTTGACTGTTCACTTATGTACATAACCAGGTCATGTAAGGTTGTAGGTTTACTGTTCACTTATGTACATAACGTGGTCATGTAAAGTTGTAGGTTGACTGTTCACTTATGTACATAACCAGTTCATGTAAGGTTGTAGGTTGACTGTTCACTTATGTACATAACCAGGTCATGTAAGCTTGTAGGTTTACTGTTCACTTATGTACATAACGTGGTCATGTGAGGTTGTAGGTTGACTGTTCACTTATGTACATAACCAGGTCATGTAAGGTTGAAGGTTGACTGTTCACTTATGTACATAACGTGGTCATGTGAGGTCGCAGGGTGACTGTTCACTTATGTACATAACAAGTTTCTGTAAGGCTGTAGGTTGACTGTTCACTTATGTACATAATGTGGTCATGTGAGGTTGTATATTGACTGTTCACTTATGTACATAATGTGGTCATGTGAGGTTGTAGGTTGACTGTTCACTTATGCACATAGCCAGGTCATGTAAGGCTGTAGGTTGACTGTTCACTTATGTACATAATGTGGTCATGTAAGGTTGTAGGTTGACTGTTCACTTATGCACATAACCAGGTTATGTAAGGCTGTAAGTTGACTGTTCACTTATGAACATAATGTGGTCATGTGAGGTTGTAGGGTGGCTGTTCACTTATGTACATAACCAGGTCATGTAAGTTTGTAAGTTGACTGTTCACGTATGTACATAACCAGTTCATGTAAGGTTGTAGGTTGACTGTTCGCTTATGCACATAGCCAGGTCATGTAAGGTTGTAGGTTGACCTGTTCACTTATGTACATAGCCAGGTCATGTAAGGTTGTAGGATGACTGTTCACTTATGAACATAGCCAGGTCATGTAATGCTGTAGGTTGACTGTTCACTTATGTACATAACGTGGTCATGTAAGGTTGTAGATTGACTGTTCACTTATGTACATAACGTGGTCATGTGAGGTTGTAGGTTGACTGTTCGCTTATGCACATAACCAGGTCATGTAAGGCTGTAGGTTGACTCTTCACTTATGTACATAGCCAGGTCATGTACGGTTGTAGGATGACTGTTCACTTATGAACATAGCCAGGTCATGTAAGGTTGTAGGTTGACTGTTCACTTATGTACATAACCAGTTCATGTAAGGTTGTAGGTTGACTGTTCACTTATGCACATAGCCAGGTCATGTAAGGTTGTAAGTTGACTGTTCACTTATGTACATAACCAGGTCATGTAACGTTGTAGGTTTACTGTTCACTTATGTACATAATGTGGTCATGTGAGGTTGTAGGTTGACTGTTCACTTATGTACATAACCAGGTCATGTGAGGTTGTAGGTTGACTGTTCACTTATGTACATAACGTGGTCATGTGAGGTTCCAGGGTGACTGTTCACTTATGTACATAACAAGTTCATGTAAGGCTGTAGGTTGACTGTTCACTTATGCACATAATGTGGTCATGTGAGTTTGTTTATTGACTGTTCACTTATGTACATAATGTGGCCATGTGAGGTTGTAGGTTGACTGTTCACTTATGCACATAGCCAGGTCATGTAAGGCTGTAGGTTGACTATTCACTTATGCACATGATGTGGTCATGTAAGGTTGTAGGTTGACTGTTCACTTATGCACATAACCAGGTCATGTAAGGCTGTAAGTTGACTGTTCACTTATGCACATAACCAGATCATGTAAGGCTGTAGGGTGACTGTTCACTTATGTACATAATGTGGTCATGTGAGGTTGTAGGGTGGCTGTTCACTTATGTACATAACCAGGTCATGTAAGCTTGTAAGTTGACTGTTCACTTATGTACATAGCCAGGTCATGTAAGGCTGTAGGTTGACTGTTCACTTATGCACATAATGTGGTCATGTAAGGCTGTAGGGTGGCTGTTTACTTATGCACATAACCATGTCATGTGAATTTGTATTGTGGCTGTACCTACTATGTCAATGCATAGTTTACTTCTAACAACGTATGTGGACTAAACGCAATAAAGAACATTTTAAAGTTTTCTCTTTTAATCTATTGATGAAAGTGAAAACACCTCAGTTCACATCACAGGAACACTACAACGGCGCGTATAGAATATAAACGTCAAATATTCTAAATACAAACGAAAACAATCAGACACATACTATTGGCAATATTTACCTGAATTGCCCGTGAACCCACTGACATCAAGATCATAGAAGGTCGACATGTTGCCTAGTCGGAAGTTGTTGTAGTGGGCAAACCCAGCCTGCCCGTCTGTAAACGTGAGGTCCACTCGTAGTTCGTACGTTGTGTGTTTTGTAAGACGGTGTATCTTCTCGTTACCTGAAACGAAATATCATACTTTTTTCGAGTACACGTACAAAACAATACGTTCAGGTAAATATGTTCCCAAGTAATATTTCCATGAAAAAATTGAAACTAAGATAAAGTTAAAAATATAATAGGTGGATATTGAGATCATAAGGAGACGTCTGAAGAGCATATTAATGTCAATGGTATTGACGTAACGAATCCAAATACACCGTAGCAACCCCAGCCGTGTTAGGGCGGACAATTATCGTGTTGGATTGTAAATCCTTGTCCATAATTGCATTAATGAGGGAGCGAGCGAGTGAGTGAAAGAATGAGTTTGAGTGAGAGAGTTTGAGTGCGTGAGTTCGTGCGTGTGTGAATGAGTGAAGGAGAGAGGGAGCGAGTTAGTGCCTTCGCTCGCATATGAATGAGTGAGTGAGTTAGCGAGTTTCGTGCATGCGCGAATGAGCGAGCGAGAGAGCGAGTGAAAGACTGAGTGTGAGTGATTGAGTTTGAGCGAGTGCGTGCGTGCGTGCGTGTGAGAATTTTCACGGTACTACAGGCTTTGAATAACCGTCAACGTTGTAAACATTATAAACTATATTATTGTGACTATATTTTACGATATCTTATACAAATGAGTTCCCATATGTTCAAAATCAACTGGAACAGAATATGCATAAATATCGCAAAATGCATGATAATACATGTACATGTAAACATACCATTGTGGGACACATTTATAAGTAATTTGTGTTTTGCTTTCTTTTTTCAGCTGTTTTGATTTCCGAAAACAATCTATCAAATCTAAACCCTTGTATTCGTCTTGGAGTTTTTGTTTCCAGGAGAAAGGTGCAAAGTAATGAAAAAGGTCTTTCAAATTCTCTGTACACATCCTTATCTAGCCAGAACTCCCCGGTGAGGTTGCCAAAGCCGTCCATGTACTCAAACCAGTTCCTGTAGAAATCCACCAGGCCATCCACTCTCCTCTGAATCACCTTCAACACAAAATGTGCTACGGTGTATACAATCGTTACAAGATTATAAAACAATCAAAGTGTGTATTGCTACACAAGGTCATGACCCAACCCCTTAACATGCTGATTAAGACTTAACAGTCTATGTTTCAAATATAAGAATGAGACTGATGTTACCGTACTACAGTCTCTTTGATGGTTGCATTTGGTAAGTACAATGTATTTTCTCACTCACTTCCCAAAATGTATTTTTTTGGGCAAGTAGGAAAGAATGAGTAGAATGTCGTTGGTGCCATTGAAGCTGGGATGGTTGCTTTTGACAGTGCTTTTTCTAATCCCCAAATGTATGTTTTTCCTGGCTATGAAAATATGTTCGATTGCCAAATTGCCAGCAAATAAACCATGTTTGGAACCGCCTTTATTTCAGCAATCGTCAGATGAGAAGGTTATATATACATATATACTTACCAGCCAGCCGCCTCCATGTTGGGTCATGTCGCAGTACGCTTTGAAGGAGCCTTGTTCGTCTGAGGGTTGTATCCTGTACACGCCATCCCAGCATTAGGATACTCCTTCAAAATACTTGCACAATCTAAAATAAATATAAATATGAACATAAATACATAAGTCAAACCTTGAGATGCCTTTTCATGGCAAGGCAATTCAGATTGGCGATGCTTTCACATATGTACTCATGTGACTCAGTTATTCGATGGTCACACATAAACGTTAATTTTACATCCTGACTGGATTCAGCCTCCGGACCCAATCTATAGCAGCTGTAGGGAACATCCTGTTAAGCGGTTAACTTCGTCTTGATAACTGATATGGACGCAACTCTGGAGTCATGTAGAAAGTGGTAGTTATAGCAACATGTGTCTGGCATTTTAACCCCTTTTCCCTCGCACTCTAGATAGGGCAACGAAATATAACGTGTTTGTCTTTTGGTAAATAATGCAAAGAAAATCTTTCAAACAGGGCAAAATGCAACAGTTGTTAAAAATGTAGTGTTGTCAAGTGGATGTCGAGTTACAATTTTCTATGTTTCCTTGGTTTTGTAAGGCCGTTAACATGACAATGGATTCATGTAGAAAGTGGCAGTTATATCAAAATGTGGCAGTTTTACCCCAGAGGGATCCGATGGTGTTCATAGAAAGATACATTAACACACAGGTAATACACAAGTCTGTAGCTGTAGATAAACAGGTAAGGACCTATTTTGAAGATTTTGAATGAGAAACGGACGAGTGTGGTTTTACGACGCTTTCAGAAATAGTCAATCAATGCCATGGGGACGAGACTCTAAAATGTGGCATGACTAAGGAACACTTTAACCAGTAAACTATGCCCCGGTCGTATTTAAGCATTTGAAGAAGACCCTACCCAGCGGGCACACAACGTTGAATCAACGTTGAATCAACGTTGAATTTTGGTTGTTTGGTTGATCAACCTTTCATAAACGTGAAATAGTGAAATAGGGTTTAAGGGTTTCATTTAGTATGAAGCAGCCATGGACATCCCTCGTGCAGACGCTCTCCATCAGGCCATCAGTAAATCCCAAATCTAAAAAAAAGATGACGCAATGTAACACTCACCAGTGTAGTTTTCAGTTTCGCCTTGACAGACGTCGTCGCTCGATGCCAGATATGTATCCATGGTACTCTGGAATTCCTTGTACTCTTCTATCAGTTGACAATGTTTCTTTACAATGTTTGCATTGGTTGAAAAACCAAATAAGAGCTGGGAAACAACGAGTATCCAAATCATAGTTTATGGTGTCAGTCAAAAGACGCACGTCAACTGTGAATAGCGTGTTGCTACATTAAACTATTATATCTGCGGATATATGTGGCTGCGAATGTTATGATGTGATACTAATTGGCTTCTCGATGACTTCCGTCACCACTTGTGCCACTTCTAAAATATTATCATGATGAAAATGGTTCCGTTTCATAAATATGGTTCTCTGCACTTGATAATTAATTTGTGTAAAGAGTTTTTAATGATAGCGGTGTTTTCCTGGTTTACCATGCTACTTCCTGCTTTTGTTTACATTAAACGACATGCCCTAATTTACATTTCCTCAACAGAACAACACAAGTGCTTTGTTCATGTGTCAGGCCTGTAATTAACTTTCTCTGTTTATTTGCTTGCATGAGTGTGATTACGAGAGCTGTGCTAAGGCGCATTTTATGATGATCCCAATTCCTTTCAGAACTTCACAAATGATATAGAATGTATTTCTGTGACTGTTTGAAAAGTCAAGTATTTACAATGTCTGTATGAAAATGTTTGTGTGGCTTTGCAGTAAATCCAGTGTCGAAATGTCAAGCCTTTTTCATAAGATGAGAATGAATGTATTTCATGTGACGTGGAATGACTACATGTTACAGTTTGTGTTCCATTACATATTATGGCCGAGTCGTATGTAATGTTACCTGTCAAAAAAGGCAAAAAACATTCCTGTAATCATTAACATTCGCGATTAAATAGTGCAATAAATAGTCTTGTTTGCCAAAGAATTTGCAAGTTAATATGATGTAGTTTAGCAATATCCTTAAACAAAACAAAACCGAAGACATTAATAATCTAGCTCGTTTTATCTATTATGCCTACAAAATGAGAGAAAAGTTCAAACATAGAAATAGGTATTAAAATTCTAAAAACTTCCAGTACAGCCATACAGAGATATGTTACTAATAATTTTTCACTGGGGGTGTAAGATAATCTAAGCAGATAGACAGGTAAAATGCTATGAATCTTTGAGAAATTGTTTTCTCTTTTCGTTTACGCCTTCATACCTGTTCGGAATATGTACAATAATATTTATAGGGTCCTGTGGCCTTCATACGTAATAAAGATGTTGATGATGATAACGTTAGCGTTTATGCTGGGTTACAGATTATGTGCCGAGTAGTTTGCAATGTTACCTGTCAATAAAAGAGGCAAAAATATTTCTATGATCATAAGAAATCTCTACTAAAAGTGCATTGCATAATTCCGATTATATAATAAGTGTTTGTGATTCGCAGTTAGATACTGATGATACCATGTGTTCGTGAAACGGGTGGCACCCATCACAAACATATGAACAGGTAAGTAAATTGTTAATCTGAAAAAAGGACCACAAGGCACAAGTAAACTTAAGGACCTAAATGAAGAACACTATTTGAAGCTTAGGTTAGATTTTGACTGTTGTAAAACTTTTGAACAAGAGTGGAATTACGCTCTCAGTAGTCTTGGTACAATACACTCGATTGTACCTCAAATACAGTGAATGTAGAAGTCAGAGAATGTAGTTGCTTGGATGTTGTTCGGCATGAAGGGAGCTTGACTACTGGAAATCTTAAGTCACCCTTCTGTCGTGTGTAGCGTTTTTGTCACTCTGAAGGTTTCAGATAGCGACATATGAAACAGATGAGGGGGTTTAAGTGATTTCTTTTGTTTATGGTTTAGATGGGTAAATCAGTAGAAAAAGCATTGGTATTCTACCTTATCGAACAACTCCAAACCAGTCATTTACGAGCTTATGAAATTAACCTTCTTGGCCTAATTCCCTTGATTACTCTTGCCAATCTATGCAGAAATTATGATTCGAATTGACAAAACATTGTTATGTTTTGTTTTGCTTGTTGCAGTTACGATACACTGACCTCGCTGCATTGGTTACAGCTCAAGTGGCTATTGTCACGTTGGTATCCCCCCAAGACTTCCACATCCCAGTACTTCCACATAAGTAACCCCAGTACTTCCACATCCCAGTACTTCCACATAAGTAACAACAACATTTCTGGTTGACTGCACACGCTTTGCATACTGATTACCTCAGTCTGTAATGGTTTAGCCCATTAATCAGTAATGAATACAAACAATCACTTAGTAATAGATTGTATATTTTATTAAGGCATGGGTATTAATAAAAATACATTAAAATAACAGTCTATGTAGGACATTTATATATATATAGAACTACATATTTATAAAGAACTTCTGTCCTATAATATCCAAGATTTCACAAGAACTTTTCAGAGTCAAAACCCTAAATAATGTCCAACAGCATCGAGAAATTGGAGTGGTGTCTTTTGTCCATGTCTCAGTTGTTTTCGCAGGCGAAATAATCTATTCTCTGCGTCTCGGCAAGTGAGACACAAGTTCTTCTATGTAATCTCTTCTCGGGCCCTCTTCCTCATGTTGCTTATGAATCTGACCTTGTTGGAATCTTCTGGTGGATGGGAGTGTTCGGTAGAATTCCTCAAAATCTCGCCTACAGTGGTACATCTCGCCTTACACTTTGTACTTGAACATTTCCAATGTGTGCACGACTGTCTTACAACATGCCTGTTGTACAAATAGCCATTCACATGGATCTGTTGCGTTCCTTTCTGAGACAATACAAACTCCACTTTCACTAAACCTGCCATGATGATGAAATGAAGCACTTTCAACATCTATATATATATATATGTTTCAAATTTATTAACTAACTGCTCCTTTCTCTACGAAATCTCTACTCTGCTAAGTCTCTACTACTCTTCTGTTCCCTGTTTAGGGCAACAAAGAAAGTGCACTTCCTCCAAAGTTCCTGGACTATTCAATTACACCTATAATGTACATTACAAGAAAACCAGTCAGGTGATCAGAATCATTATCTGTTGTTTCAGTTCAGTGCACATCCTGGGCTATCCTATTACCTAAAATGGGGAGATGAGGAGTTGTTGTTTTAACAATGTGTGGTAGTATTGGGATGTGGTAGTTTTGGGATATGGAAGATTCGGCATAGAACCCAGGTGATGTATCATTATCTGTTGTTTCAGTCCAGTGCACTTCCTGGGCTATCCTATTACCTAAAAAGGGATGATGAGGAGTTGTTGTTTTAACAATGTGTGGTAGTTTTGGGATATGGAAGTTTTGGGATATGGAAGTTTTGGGATATAACCGTCACGTTCCCTGTATAGAAAGTTAGGTGTGTGGAGGAGGTTTATCCACTGTGCAGGCAGCCTGTAGAGGATTAGGATTAGTGATGTTGTTATAAGGAAAGGGATCGTCTCATGAACTAAACTCATGGCCTTGGGAGAGATTCCAAACTGATAGATTGTCAGACTGGTATGAACTCACCAATTATCCGTGTTCTCACTGCATAAACTCATCTTGTTAATAGGTATATATTACACAGGAAAATGTCAACATCATTCATGACCTTGGCTAACGTACAGGTAAATCTAGAGTTCATTCCTAATACGCAAGGAGGTCGTAACCTTGTCTATCAAGGTTTTAATTCAGAATACAGAAGAGACGCAATACAAGTGTACATTGGAGATGTTGCAAGGCAGGCTGTCCTGCAACCTATTTATGCCCGGAGTGGCCCTTGCCACAGTGGCCCCAGAGTTTTCACGCCTTGTTAACGAACCTTCCCAGAGAGGCCCCTGAACACTTAAGTGTTCCCACACTGGCCTCTCTTAATCCAATCAGCTTAATTAACAACTGTGCTGGACTAATTAGGGAGGTGTGATGCTTTGAAAGAGCTCTGATTAAAAAGAAACAACAAACCAAAAAGTGTTTTACGATTCATTTATATTATTCTTGGCTTTGCATATACATATCACTAGGTTCTTGAGAGGCATTTAGAAGTTGGTGTTCAAGTAAAACGCAAATATTATGGATGACAACTTCTTCTTAATTGTATATCACAATAATAGCCCAGAAACGTTGTGTAAGATAAAAGCAATTAATCAATAAGCGTATTATCGGAAAATGCGTTGATCATCCATAATATTAATTTTACATATCACTACATGCCTCACTTTGAGAGGGGAGCAACAAGTCAATGACAAATAACACGTGTAGGTCATATCACTAAAGTTCACATTAATTCAAGTGCAATTTTAATTGCATGTGAAAACTTATGGGCCGACACTGTTTTGTTCAGTTGTGCAATGACCACAAGCTGTGCTAAAATATGTAATTTACCTAAGTAAAATGTCCATTCTTCTAGCAATGGCATCAGTTTATATTCAAATAAATCAAAGTCCATTTTATCATACCAGGAACAATCTTTCCCTTCAAATATCATGGGTAAAAAGATAGAAATGGAATCAGCTTGGAAGTCATTTACCCCTAAGAAGTCTAGCTTATAACAAAATCGTCTATGAGAAAAGGATAAACAGGCACACACAAAATTGATGAGATAGATTATTACACAAACTTCCTCCTCAACAATCTGACGAAATCAGGACAAAGCAGTTAACAACATTACCCTCTGAAATGTAGATTAAGATAAATATATTACACAAACCATTCATGTTAAATTAATGGTAACCAGACCCTACTTTGTACTCTGAAGTTATCACCTTCTACCCACAGTAGCAGATTAACTCTTTGTTTTGACAACTAACAAGTTGTCCCACACTGGCCCCCACGTTCACACCTTCTTAACGAGTTGTCCCGTAGTGGCCCCTGAATTTGGTTGTTACGTAATAGACAGAAGGACCACTCCATCAGAGGGCTTGCTTCGACCACACACCCATTTTGGCCGGACATACCGTCATCCATTTGTATCAAGATCGTTTAGTTGAGGGTCAAAATCGGGCTGACACGCATTGACACGCGGGGACAAAATTCGTGCAAGTGTCAACGTGGCATTACACATGTTAATATGTGACAGTTGGAACAAAACATAAAACTTTAGTTAATAGGTGTTTATTCAGTTTATATGATTTAAGTTGATAGTTTCATAGCTGAGAAACCGACAATCTGTGATCTAGTACCTTCGTGGACTATTTGTACAAGAGTGCAGCATATGCTAGGTTTCTTGCAATCAAAGAACTAGGCTCAGATAAATTGGTACAACGGAGAGTTTGATTGAGCTGTTTTGTCTTCTTCGATACATTAATGATGGTATATGAATGTAATAGTGTAAAAGGGTATGGACGTCAAGAGGTAAGGGTTACCAGACTGGTTTTAACGTTCAAGATTATTGAAGTTGTGTCGCCAAGTACCAAGTATGTATGTGTTGGCTTGTGGCAGTCAAGATTAATTATGCCATTTATCATTTGCTAGTGTTTCCCAACAGATACAACGTCAAAGTTTAGCATGGATACCACATTTAGACATATAACATTGTTTTCAAACTGGCAAACTTTAAACCTTTGATAAGTGGCGACAGACACGGAAAGAACACTGATAATCTAAAAACGTCCAGACATCGAACCATCGACCTTCCGCTTCTAGAGCAGACACTATACCCACTTCCGGACAGAGGTGTAAAGTTGTCGAACGTAAAGTTCGAGCCTTGAAATTGGGCATAAAGCCATTAAGTACACACTCCTTTCAAAGTCTCTGTTACATTAGCTCTTAATAACAATACACCATCGGGCTTCGCACTTATTTAGTCTTCCTCGTTGCTATGTTGTGGGCGAATTTTCATACTTGTACGTGTAGAGACAAGGACAGATCCCCAGTACATTCCTCTACCTGTAGTCTCGTTGTACAGACCATTGAGGTTGGAGGAGTAGCAATCATTGTACCACCATGCTCCGTTAGATCTCACAGCACAGTTTCCATTCTCCTCCCGGTCCAAGTCCAGGTTTTTAGCAGTGAAACGCATGGAATTATGTTGGATCAAATTGTCCCCTAAAAAACCAATATGTTTTATATCAGAAAATCATAGAAATAACCATCGAAAATTCAATTATCTTAATTGCGATTATCAAACATGTAAACATTTTTTTTCTGACGAGTCGAACAGAATATAGACTAAACATGTTTAATGGAACTGTTTTATATTATGGTTGAAGTTATTCATCTGTTACACTTGAGTATACCTTGGTTGAAAACACTAAAATATTAATATATTGTAAAATATGATACAACTGATGCCAAACTTCAGGGTCCCGAACCACAAAGCGTTAGTAGCTTTACGACATTCGTAAACCTATGAGTACCTATACAATTACGACAGGTCGTAACCTTACGAACTCTTTGTGAATCGGGACTCATACGCCTCATCCCATGCTGGATATTTGTCCTGTCATTTATGAATGTAAGGAGTTATTGCATCAGTATATACAATATTACGACATATACAGTGACTATTAACTTGTAGTAAAGTTGTAGGGAGACTGTCCACTCATACACATAACCCGGTCATCTGTGGTTGCCGGTGAATGTTCACTTATGAAAATCCTAGTACTAGATTATGTCAATGCATAATTTACTTTATAGGTGGACTAAACACAATTTCAAATGTTTCAAAGTTGTTTCTTTTCCAAAACAAGTTAACTCATTATTGACAGTGAGATATATCTGTAAACATCACAAAAGCAGGTAAGCGGCGTCCTTAGAATATACACGTCAACTATTCTGAATACAAACAAAACCGATCAGTCTCGTTTATCCGCAGAGACAAATACTACTGGTAGCATGTACCTGCTCTGCCTGTGAACCCACTGACATCAAGAGTGTAGAAGCTCGACATGTCGCCTAGTCGGAAGTTGTTGTAGTGGGCAAACCCAGTCTCCCCGTCTGTGAACGTGAGGTCCACTCGTAGTTCGTACGTTGTTTGTTTGGTGAGACGGTGTATCTTCTCGTTACCTGAAATGGTGTTAAGTACTTTTCACTGTAAAGTGGAAACAGTAACGTAAATAAATTCATTAACGTGTGTTTATCTTCTACCTGAAACGAAATATTGTACTTTCTCGAGTACATGTACAAAACAATGAATTCAGTAAATTAATGCACATAGGATAATAGATATGAACATGTGTCCAAGTATTATTTCCATGTTAAAGAATACTACCCACAAAAAGAAAACGTGCATTCTTGTTTTTTAAATTTAAAAATAGAACAATTTGATAGGTGGATATTGAGATCATAAGGAGACGACTAAAGATCATGTTTAATGTCCTTGGTTTTGACTTAACGGGTCAAAATACGCCGTATCAACTCTAGTCGTGTTAAGACGTGTTATTCTGTTGGAATGTAAATTCTGGTCCATGACGTTTAAGAAACGGAATTGCCACTGGTATGAGAATCTGATCTCTGTAGCCCACACGTGTCAACTTGCCCTGAACAAGAACTAAATGGGTTCCCCGACCTGCACTTATTCCACTCCAGATCATCACCGAAAACACTCCACAAAGCTATCCCTTTCCATGACTAAGACTTTAGCATAACGCTCCCCAGAGGTCTGTAGACACATTGCCGTCCCTCACCATGGGAAATGCGTGAGTGAAAGAGTGAGTGAGTGAAAGAAAGAAAAGAGTAAGTAAGTTAGTGAAAGAGTGAGTGAGTTGGTGAGAGAGCGAGTGAATTGTAACAGTGCCCCAACCCTTGAATAACTTTTGACATCGTGAACATTATAAACTATAGTATTGTGACAACAGCGCCTTATACACTCTTAAGAAAAAAGAAACTTGAAATAGGACAAATATGAATTTTAGGAAAATATTTTGACACAAACCAGTCCATGCTGAATCCCAGCATGTGGGGAAATGGTTGCCGACGACAAAATCTTTGAAAAAAGAAACGTTTAACAAAAACGTAGCGTTACACTCACGTCTGTAGTGAATCGCTAAAACGCACCCTACATGAAATGCACGAGCATCATGAAATTGTGTAACACCTTGAGCTGAAGCCTTTGACTGTAGTCTATTAAAAGCCACATCAATGGTACTTCAAATGCATTGCTTTAAGACACTATTTACGACAAGAGATTGCCAAGACTAACAGAAGCTCAACGACACAACGCCATCGGCCGTTTACAAGGACCGACATCGCAGCATGATGTGGCAAGGCACAGCGTGTCAGTGTGTCTAGACAGACCATCTCAAACCTATGGACCCGATACAAAAATACTGGGGGTGTTAATGACAGACCCAGGTCAGGTGGACCTGGAGTTACCACCGCCGCCCAGGATCGCTACATCCGGTTGAGACATTTTCGTTCAAACACCACACCCGCATCATCCACAACAATTCAAACCCCTGGACTGCTCCGAATCTCCGACCAGACAGTGAGCAATTGGCTATGGAAGCCAGACTATTTGCCAGAAGACCAGTTCAACGTCACGTCGTTCCCTACCTCAACGTGTTCTTTGGAGCATGACAATGCTCGACCTCACGTTGCGCGTGTTTGACAGGTCTTCCTCCAGCAAAACAATGTTCAGTTGTCACCTTGGTCTTCTCGATCATCGGATTTGTCCCCCGTTGAACATCTATGGGATACTCTTGATCGACGCTTGCACCAGCGTAATCCGCCACCTCAGACAATGTACAAGAACTGCACACTGCACTTCAGCAAGTGTATCAAAACATTCCTCAAGACAGCATTCGGTATCTCCTTTCTTCTATGGGTCACCGCTGCCAAGCTGTTATCGATGCTCATGGTGGTCACACCAGATACTAACATTTTACTCTGATCAAGTGGCTTTAATAGCCCTCTGTGGTTTGACCACACACTTTCTCGATAATCATGTTTTGGAAATTTGTGAAGTGATGATTTGACTGTAACTGAGCAATGATGTCATGTTTAAATCAGTTATATGCACTCAGTAAGTAAACTCCAAAACAGCATGTTAAGTTCCGTTTTTGAAGAGTATACAAATGAGTTTCCCGATGTTAAAAATAACTGGAAGGAACGACCTAGAATATGCATGAATATCGCAAAAATGTATTATGCATGATGATACAGGTAAGGCGATAGGGAATTCCCTCAACTGTAATTTAATCCATAAGCACTTAGTCTTGCAGTTATTACTGGTACACTGTAATGTCTCTATCCTGCATAGTGTACGTATGTGTTTATATAAAGTATGGAAACTGAGAGCCAACACTATTAATCCATAAACACTTAGCCTTGCAGTTATTACTGGTACACAGTAATGTCTCTATCCTGCATAGTAAATGTCTGTATTTATATAAAGTATGGAAACTGTGACCCAACACTATTAACCCAAAGCACAGCCCTTCAGTTATCACTGGTACACAGTAAAGCTCATCATTTCAAACCAATAATTTATAAATGCATTTTGTTGTCCATATAATATTTATTTCAAATTTTCATACCCGTGCCTGCTCAGCAGCTATATTCTCACCCAGGTGTTATATGGTATCACCAAGAAAGTATGTATCATGGGCCCAAGGCCTCTTTATTGAATCAATCTGTCTGTCTGTCAACTGTAATTTCGGACTCCCTGACATTCGGAAGTAGTTTATGTAGAAGTAGACCTATGTGCCATGGTTTTGTCAATTCACTGTATGTGACCAGTTCAGCTAATCAGAATGCAAGAATTGCAATGAATACAAAGAAAAACGTGTTATTGTCTTTTCAAAGTTAAAATACATTGAATAATTTTTTGACTGATGTCCAAAGATTTCAATCACGCTATAAAGAAAATGGACTGGTTGTTAAGCTTATCGTGTGATATGTTTCCTAAAATATACGTTGGTGATATTCGACAATTGTGGCACAAAGGTATGAGTAATTTCTGAACAAAATCCATATAATCTGAACCCTGAGAAAGGTGCAAAGTAAAGTAGAAAGTCTCTTAAACTTGTGTCTTTGTACACATCCTTACCCAACCAGAACTCCCCGGTGAGATTGCCAAAGCCATCCATGTACTCAAACCAAGTTCTATAGAAATCCACAAGGCCATCTACTCTCCGTTGTATCACCTTCAATATAACATGCTCCATGTAAACATCTCCAGTATTTCAGAATTCATCATCAAATGGAGCTTAGAATCATGTATGCCCAGAAGATCAAGTAGATCATGATCATGTGTGGCTGTTGTGCAAAGATTGTACCTTACATACTCTGGGATCATACAAAAGCAGAAATTTATGAGAAAGGACCTCCAAATGTAAGGGGTTATTATTATAAATTAATACTCTTCACAATCCCCGACCTTTCTGTGCTTCTGCAGATAGAGTACACTAAAAGCAGAAAAGTTCCAAAACACGAGTATGATTGATCACATAAAACATGCCTCTGTACATGTGGTCTTGATACATACTAGGTATTTTTGGATAAATCCCGAATAACCTTGTTCTAATGAAATTCTTCAAAGACATTTAGAAGTTGGTATAGTAATACAATACAAATCTTATGGATGACAAGTGTCATCCACCTGACGAAGGGGCAAGA
Source organism: Haliotis rubra (assembly GCF_003918875.1). Taxonomy (NCBI): domain Eukaryota; kingdom Metazoa; phylum Mollusca; class Gastropoda; order Lepetellida; family Haliotidae; genus Haliotis; species Haliotis rubra. The sequence continues at coordinate 9,736,032 of NW_025764891.1, forward strand.
ACCAGCCCAGAAACGTTGTGCAAAATAAATCAAGAAGTTGTTATCCATAAGATTTGTCTTGTATAACCATTGTTGTGTTTAGGAATTAGGAAATACGTAGCTGCCTTTAAGACTGTAAATTGATTGTGACAGTGGGAAAAATGAGACTATTGTTACTGTACCACAGTATCTTGGATGGTTGCTTTTGGTAAGTACAATGCACTTTATCACTCACTTCGCAAATGTGTTTTTATCTGGACAGTAGGAAGAATGGGACTGGTGTTATGGTACCATTGAAATTGGGATGGTTGCTTTTGGACAGTGCTCTCTTCCTAATTCCCCCAAATGTATGTTTTCCTGGGTCTATGATTATTCGTTTACATTGCCTACAATAAACCACGTTTGGAACCAAGCTTACTTCAGCACAGGTCCGACGAGACGGTTATATAACGTTTATACTTACCAGCCAGCCGCCCCCATGTCATGTCACAGTACGCTTTGAAAGAGCCTTGTTCGTCTGAGGGTTGTATCCTGTACACGCCATCCTCAGCATTAGGATACTCCTTCAAAATACTTGCACAATCTTAAAATAGATATTTATATTAATTTTATGAAAGTTAAACCTTGTGATGCCTTTTTCAGAAGGCGAAGCAATTCCGATGCTTTCACGTATGTACTTTTGGACCCAGGTATTCCATGATCACACGTCAAATCTACATCCTGCTGGGATTCAGCCCGGGACCTCATCTGTTGCAGCTGTAATGATAATGAAGCTGTTGAATGAATGTGTGAGTGAGGGAATGTTTACAAAGCAGTAGGTGTAGATAAACCAGTTAGGACCTATTTTACAAAGCAATAAATTATTTTAGATTGATGACCCACACAAATACCCTCTTGCAAATACCCTCTTGCAAATAATTGCTAAACCTTGCATCAGTAAAGCAGTAATATCATGGCGTATTAATTTGATGTGGTGGGAAATCCAGAAGGTATCAAGTGGATTCTGGTTAAAGTGCTTAATAAGGACGGATCTTGGATTCGAACCCATGATATTAGGTTGTATGGTCGCAACTCAAGGTAGGCATGACGACTCGACCAAATGTGCCCCATCGGCGAATTGAAAAAAGTGTTGGGGACCAGATTTGAATGAAATATAATAGAAATACGATTTCAAGCTGAAACAATATCGCTCTGGGTTATTCTTGTTAAGAATGCAATTCAACTTGTCGATTGGAGTACAAAGGACAACAACTATACAGCATTGTCTGGCATTTTAACTCTTTTTCCCTCGTTCTTTAGACAGGGCAACAAACTGTCACGTATTTGGCTTTTGATAAATAATGCAAAGAAAATAATTCAAAGAGGGCAACATGCAACACTTGTTCAAAATGTGGAGTTGTCAAGTCGATGTTAAAATTGTCCATGTTTCCTTGGTTTTGTAAGGATGATAACATGGCAATGGATTCATGTAGAACGTGGTAGTTATATCAATATGTGGCAGATTCACCCCAGGCGTGACACTGGGGACCCGATGGTGTTCATGGAAAGATATATTAACACACACTTAAAATACAACGCAGTAGCTGTAGATAAAACAGTGAGGACCTATTTTCGAAGATTTTGAATGCGGAGCGAACGAGTGTGGTTTTCGGTCGCTTTCAGAAATAGTCAATCAAAGCCATGGGAAGAAAGGCTAAAAAGAGGCATGACTAAGGAAGGCTGTATTCTAAAGCAGGTACGACGCAATGTAACACTCACCAGTGTAGTTGACCGATTCGCCTTGACAGACGTCATTGCTCGATGCCAAGTATGTATCCATTGTAGTCTGGAATTCCTTGTACTCTTCTATCAGTTGACAATGTTTCTTTACAATATTGGCATTTGTTGAAAAACCAAATAAGAGCTGGGAAACAACGAGTATCCAAATCATATTTTATGGTCTCAGTGAAAAGACGCACTTCAAATGTGAATAGCGTGTAGCTCCATTAAACTATTATATCCCCGGATATAGTGGCTGCCAATGTTATAAAGTGATACTAATTGGATCCTCGATAATTTTCCGTCACCACTTGTGCCAGTTTTGAAATATTGTCATTGCAATCATAGTACCGTTTCATAAATGAGGGTCCTTTGCAGTTATGGTAATTAATGTGACTGAGGAGTTTTTTTTAACGATAGCAGTGTTTTCCTGAAGTAACATGCTACTTCCTGCTTTTGTTTAAATTAAACGACATGCTCTAATTTCCATTTCCTCAACAGAACTACACCAGTGTTTTTGTTCATGTGTCAGGCCTGTAATTGACTTTCTCATTTAATTGGATGCATGAATGTGATTATGAGAGCTATGGTAAGGCGCATTTTACAGCCATGTGATGATCCAAATTCCTTTCAGTACTTAACAAATGATATAGAATGTATTTCTGTGAATGTTTGAAAAGTGATGATTTACAATGTCTGTATAAAAATGTTTGTGTGGCTTTGCAGTTAATCCAATGTCAAAATGTCAAGCCTTGTTAAAAGATGAGAGTAAATCTATATTATGTGGCGTGGAATGACTACATGCTACATAAACGTTTGTATTGCATTACAGATTATGTGCAGAGTCGTCTGAAATACTACCTGTGAATAAAAGAGACAAACAGCATATCTATGATCATAAGAAATCCCTACTGCATTGGATGGTTTCGATTATATCATAAGCATTTATTTATGATTCGGAATTAAATACTGATGATACCGGGTGTCAAGCTGGTGGCACCAATCACAACGTATGAAAAGGTAAGTTAATTAGTAATCTGAGAAAGGGACGACAAGGCAACTTAAGGAATTGCATCGGACCTAAATGTTCTCACGGATGCGACCTATTTTCTCTGCCATAAAACTTGTGGAAGCTTATGTTAGATCTTGAATGTTGTAAGACTCGGTAGATAACGTTTGAACAAGAGTGGAATTGTGGAAGGCAAAGGCTGTTGGCGTTGGGGTGGTGGGGTAGCCTAGTGGTTAAAGCGTTCGCTCGTCACGCCGAAGACACTGGTTGGATTCCCCATATGGGTACAACGTGTGAAGTTAATTCTTGGTATCCCTCGCCGTGATATTGCTGGAATGTTTCTAAAAGCGGTGTAAGACAAAAATCACTGACAAACTGTAGCTGCTGGAATGTTGTTGGGCATGAAGGGAAAGTTGACTCTGGAAAGTTAGGTTACCCTTATGTCTCAAGTAGCGTTTTTGTCACTCTGAAGGTTTCTTATATCGACAAATGAAAGACATTAGTGATGATGGGGTTTAACTGGTTTCTTTTGTTTATGGTTCAGCTTGGTAAGTAAAATCAATAGAACTGTCTTTGCTATTCCATCGTTATTGAAGAAACCCAAACCAGTCAGATACAACCATTTTATGAAGTTAATCTTCTTGGACTTATTCCCTTCACTATTCTTGCCAATCAAGGCAGACATTATGAATCATATTGCCGGTGACAGAAGATTATTATATATTATTTGTTTTGATTGTGAATAGCAGCTAATTAAAGTGCTGGTAAATTAGATTGACCTCGCTCAGTTGGTTTACAGTTCAAGTTCCACCACAGAGCTTGACACGTGTAAAAGTTTCGGCTAGGTTGAGGACTTTCTTGTTTGACGCGTTTTGCAAGGTTCCAGTATTCATGAGTCTGTATGTACCTGTGTCTTAACTCTGCCCCCATTGCTGACGGGATACCTATCTGATGCTTTACATAAGGAAGGCCAACATTTCACATATTGCTTCCAAAGTAAACGTCAAATGAAAAACTGTCCTGGACAACTGCAACGAAAATAGCCGCTCAAAACCAACAATCACTGATCTAGTTTATCCATGGACTATTTGTACAAGAGTGCAGCATATTGCAGGTGTCTTACAATGGAGCAAGGCTCAGATACATTGGAACACTAGAAATTTTGATTCAAGCTGTTTATTTTCTTGCTTGAAATTATGATGAATTTAATGTTGACAAATGTCACATATCTTGACACTTACGGTGTCAAGAGGTAAGGGTTACTTGGTTTTAGCGTTAAAGATTATTTAAGTTGTGTCGCCAAGTTCCAAGCGCGCGCGCGTGTGTGTGTGTGTGTACTTGTAGCAGTCACGATTTATTATGGTTTTATAGTGCTTCTCAATAGTTACCATGTCACAGTTCAGCATGGATACCATATCAGATATATTACAATGACTTCAAACTGACCAGTCCATGTTTTAACTCTTTGATAAGAAGCGGCAGAAAAGTAAAGAACACTGAAACATTAGTGAATGGAGGCACAGCAATCGAACCATCGACCTTCTGCTTCTAGAGCGGACACTATACCAACTACACTGCAGAGGCGCACTCGAACGTAAAGTTCCAGCCTTGAAATTGGACATAAAGCCATTAAGTACACACTCCTTTCAAAGTCTTAATACACCATCGGGCCTCGCACATATTAGTCTTCCTCGTTGCTGTGTTGTGGGCGAATTTTCATACTCGTATGTGTGCAAACATGGACAGATCCCCATTTCATTCCTCTAGCTGATGTGTCGTTGTAAAGACCATTGAGGTTGGAGTGGTGACAAGCATTGTACCACCAAGCTCCGTGATAGCTCACAGCACAGTTGACAGTCGAGTGCAGGTCCAGGTCCAGGTTTTTAGCAGTGAAACGCCTGGAATTATGGTACTTCATATTGTCCCCTGAAAAAGCATGCTTCATATTAGACGTTCATAGTATACAGAAAAAAAAGATTGTTTTACTGATGAGCCGGAAAGAAATATGTACTTAATATGTATAATGGAACTGCTTTATCTTTTTACTGAAGTTAATCTTCTGCTACACTTGAGTACATGGTGGTTTAAAACACTAAAGTTATTGTACATTGTGAATATACGATACTACTGTAGTCCAGTTTCAATACGCCTTATCTAATGCTGGGTATTTGTTAAAGTAACTGTTTACTTATACACATAACCCTGTCATTTAATGTTGTAGGGAAACTGTTCATTTGCCTGAAAACATCACAGAACCATGAAAGTGGCGTCCATAGAATATAAACGTCAAATATTTTAACACAAACGAATACAACAAGTCTCGATTATCCGCCGAGACATTTTCTATTGGCAACATTTACCTGAATTGCCCGTGAACCCACTGACATCAAGAGTGTAGAAGGTCGACATTTTAAAGTTTTGTGTTTTAATCCATTGATGAAAGTGAACTATACCTCAGTTCCCACCACTGGAGCACTACAGCGGCGTCTATGGAATATAAACGTCAAATATTCTAAATACAAACGAAAACAACCAGTCAAATACTATTGGCAACATTTACCTGAATTGCCCGTGAACCCACTGACGGCAAGAGTGTAGAAGGTCGACATGTCGCCTAGTCGGAAGTTGTTGTAGTGGGCAAACCCAGTCTCCCCGTCTGTAAACGTGAGGTCCACTCGTAGTTCGTACGTTGTCTGTTTTGTTAGACGGTGTATCTTCTCGTTACCTGAAATGGTGGTAAGTACTTTCTCTGACATTCGATTGTAGTGAAAGTAGACTGCTGTGCCATGATTTTGTACATTCATTTGTACGTGACCAGTTCAGCTGATCAGAATGCAAGAATTGCAATGAATACAAAGAAAACAAATAATATTGTCTTTTTGAAATCCTCCTTTGAATATGTTTTGACTGATGTCAACAGATGTCAGTCACACTGTAAATAATGGGCTGGTTGTTAAAGGCACTATATCACTTCTCTGAAGATAAATAATGCATTTCTGTCAAAAATATAAACTATCGCGCCCTCAGGGAAGATACCATATTTAGATTTCCCCCCAAATTACGTATTTAGATTACAGTATTAAATTAAAACCTTCGAATGAATTAATGCAACGTTGCATTAATTCGACCCTCGCGCCCTCTGCCGGCCGAACATTATTTCAAGTGGAACCCATAGAGTTATGTCCATTTGGAGCTCTCTTTACGAATATCCTACAACTACTTTGGACACAGAAACCAGTTCGGCAAACACTGACAACACTACGTGCGACAGTTTTTGATGTACGGGGCAGTTGTTTACATTCCATATATGGCGAATGTTCTCTGTTGCCTCGAAGTTTCAATTATCGATTTCAGGCAAGTGGCAAGGGTAATACGTCTTTTATTGCATCAATAGGAAGCTAAAGTAAACGCGCAAATGCCCCAGTGTGTATACTATATGCCAAAATATTATCGAAAATGTGTGACATAGTGCCTTTAGGCTTATCATATGATATGTTGTCTAAAATATAAGTTCGAGATAATTGTGGGACAAATGTATGAGTAATTTGTATTTTATTTTCTTCTTTCAGCTGTTTGGATTTCCGTAAAACATCCATAAAGTCTGAACCATTGTACTTGTGGTAGATTTGTTTCTGTCCATGAGATAAGTGAAAAGTAATGTAGAAAGTCTTTTAAACTTGTGTCTTTGTACACATCCTTACCCAGCCAGAACTCCCCGGTGAGATTGCCAAAGCCGTCCATGTATTCAAACCAAGTCCTGTAGAAATCCACCAACCCATCCATTCTCCGCTGAATCACCTTCAACACGAAATATACAGATGTGCAACAATGTACACCCACGTTACAAGATTACAAAACAATCAAACTATGTATTTCTACACAAGGTTACGACCCAATCTCTTGACATGTTATGGTATAAATACAAATCGTTTGACGCGACTCAACGACTGATCTATGATTTATCTCACATATTCAGGTGGTCATGATACATACTTGGCCTTTTAGGATAAATCCCGAATAACCTTTGCTCTGTTTAGGAAATAAATCAGTCAAGCTTCGTTTAAGACAGTGTGGGAAGAATGAGACTGATGTTATCGTACCACAAAATATTTAATGGTTCCTTTTGGTCATCACTTTCTCATTCATACCCCAAAATATGAGACTGATGTTATGGTACCACTGAACCGCGCGAATGATTGCCTTCAGTCAGTGCTTTCTTTCTAATTCCCCCAAATGTATGTTTTTCTATTTGTTTACATTGCCGGCAAATAAACCATTTTTGGAACCACCTTTATTTCAGCACTTGTCAGATGAGAAGGTTATATAATGTATATACTTGCCAGCCAGCCGCCCCCATGGTGGGTCATGTCACAATACGCTTTGAAGGAGCCTTGTTCGTCTGAGGGTTGTATCCTGTACACGCCATCCCCAGCATTAGGATACTCCTTCAAAATACTTGTACAATCTAAAATAGATATTTATATATAAGTTAAACCTGGTAATGCCTTTTTATAAGTCATTTCAGATTGGCGATACTTTCACATATGTACTTTTGGAACCAGGTATTCAATGACCAGACATGGACGTTAAATCTACATCCTGTTGAGATTCAGCCTCCGGACCCAAAATGTTGTAGCTGCAGTGAGCATGAAGCTGTTGAATGAATGAATGTGTGAGTGAGGGAATGTTTACAAAACAGTAAGTGTAGATATACCAAGTAGGACCTATTTTTACAAAGCAATATTAGATTGATGACCCACACATGTACCCTCTTGCAAATAATTGCTAACACTGAGATCAGTAAAGCAGTAATATCATGGTGTATCAGCTTGATGTGGCGGAAAATCCAAGGTCTTAGACTTAAAATATCAAGTGGATTCAGGTTAAAATGCTTAATAAGGACGGATCTTGGATTCGAACACACAATAATAGGTAATAATGGAAGGTAACTCAAGGCAGTATGAGGACTCGACCAAATGTGCCCCATCACCAAATTGAAAAGCTGTTGGGGACCAGATTTGAATGAAATATAATAAAAATACAATGTCAAGCTGAAAAAAAACCTGGTGGATTATTCACCACTGGAAAGAAGTTCAACAAGTCCATTGGAGTACTAAGGACAATAAACACGTAGCGTTGTCTGACATTTTAACGCCTTTTATCTCGAAGTTTAGATAGGGCAACAAAATGTCACGTGTTCGGCTTTTGGTATAATGCAAAGAACATCATTTAAACATGGCAACATGTTGATCAGTTGATCAAAATGTAGTGTTGTCGAAAGTCGTGACACTGGGGACCTGATGGTGTTCATGGAAAGACACATTAACACATAGTGAAAATACACTCAGATTTTCAGTGAGGAGCGAACGAATACGGTTTTCGACCGCTTTCAGAAATAATCCCTGCCATGGGAAGAGACACTGGAAAGTGGCTTTATGCCTGGTTCCCATGTTTGCAATCGACCTGGCAAGCTATTCGCGAAACGTTCGTAGCCCTAGGAACTTCTTAAACCCATTCTTAACACATTGACTACGATCAAAGTTAACAATTCTTAGGACTACGAACGTTTCGAGGAATAGGGGCTTAGGATATGTGTCATGACTAATGTTTTAACCAGTTAGTTATCCACTAGTCGTTTAAACATTTTAAGGTGTCATGGTGAGATGAGACAGGGAAGGAACACGTACGATATTTAAGCATGACACAGCTATGGGGATCAAACCACCCACTGTGCGATCTCCGTGCAGACGCTTTGTTCATTAGGCCATTTATGGGACCAAAAGCTATAAGAGGTCTAAATCTTAACAAGGTATGGCGCAATGTAACACTCACCAGTGTAGTTGACAGATCCGCCTTGGCAGACGTCGCTGCTCGATGCCAGGTATGTATCCATGGTAGTCTGGAATTCCTTGTACTCTTCTATCAGTTGACAATGTTTCTTAACTATGTTCGCATTGGTTGAAAAACCAAACAAGAGGTGGGAAACAACGAGTATCCAAATCATATTGTATGGCCTCAGTCAAAAGACTTGCTCCAAATATAAAGAACGTGTAGCTACATTAAACTATTATATACGTGGCTGCGAATGTTATGATGTGATACTAATTGGCTTCTCGGTGATTTCCGTCACCACTTGTGCCACTTGTAAAATATTATCATGACAAACATAGTTCCGTAACATAATGAGGGTTCTTTGCACTTACTGTAATTGATTTGAGTAAGGAATTTTTAACGATGGCGGTGTTTTCCTGCTTTACCATGCTACTTCCTGCTCTTGTTTACATCAAACGACATTCCCTAATTAACATTTCCTCAACAGAACAACTCCAGTGTTTTTGTTCATGTGTCAGGCCTGTAATTGACTTTCTCTGTTTATTCGCTTTGCATGAGTGTGATTATGACAGCGATGCTAAGGCGTATGTTATAGCAATGTGATGATCCTAGTTCCTTTTTGTGTGGATTTGCAGTATATCCAATGTCCAAATGTCAAGCTTTTTACAAGAAGAGAGTACATGTATAATAATTTCATGTGACGTGGAATGAGTTTGTGTTTCGTTACAGATTATCTGCTGAGTCGTTTGTAATGTTACCTGGCATTAAAAGAGGCAAAATGCATTTCTATGATCATAAGAAATCTATACTCAAAGGACATTGGACGGTTGCAACTATAGCAAGTGTTCATGATTTGCAATTAAATACTGATGAAACCTGATGTTTGTCAAACCGGTGGGCAACCATCACAAACATATGAACAGGTAAGTAAATTATCAGTCTGAAAAAGGGACCACAAGGCACAAGTCAACTTAAGGAATTGCATCGGTCCTATATGTTCTCACTGATGCGACCAATGTTCTCCACATGTCTTCCATAAACCTATTTGAAGCTTTGGTTAGATCTTGATTGTTGTAACTCTCCGTAAATAACTTTGGGACAAGAGTGGAATTGCGCTCTCTGTAGTCCTGGTACAATATGCTCGATTGTAGAAGGCAAAGGCTGTAGGCGGTGGGGCGGTGGTTTAGTCTAGTGGTTAAAGCGTCTCTTGTGACGCCGAAGACCCGCATTCGATTCTCCATATGGGTAGAATGTGTGAAGCCCATTTCTGGTGTCCATCGCAGTGATATTGCTGGAATGTTGCTAAAAGCGGCGGTAAACCTAACTCACTCACAAACTGTAGCTGCTTGAATGTTGTTGGACATGAAGGGAAATTCATCCTTCTGGCTTTTTACAACACTCGTGCCCAAATATCGGTATATCCCTCGCTCTCGCTCGGGAAATACCAACATTTAGGCACTCGTGTCGTAAACATAGTATGACATGTGTACTCATATAATATCCTCTATATATGAAACTGTCTCACGCCTTATGTCTGTCCAACAGGCATCCAGTCCAGGTGCTGTAGATTCTGATCTGTACCACTGATAATCTAAGCTGATAATGTTAAAGCTACGTGAGGTAGTTGTATGTGTTCTCGATGTACCCACCTTAATATGTGATAGTTGGCACAACTAGTTAATAGGAGTTTATCTTTCGTGGACTATGTGTACAAGAGTGCAGCATATGCTAGGTTTCTTGCCATCAAAGAACAAGGCTCTGATAAATTGGTACACCCGAACGTTTGATTTAAGCTGCTTTAATTTCTTCCCTATGATTGTGTAATTATGTAATTGTGACAAATTGTAGGATGGGACTCAACCCAACGGATGTACTATAATCTGTACTTTACTGAGAAAGCGTAATTCAAAATATATCATACGTTACATTTCACATGGTGTAAGTAAACGTTAAATGACAAATTATCCTGGGCCAAAGATTTAGTTATAGTTGCACGTAAATGACATGCACGTCACAAATCTTGACACTTACAGTGTCAAGAGGTAAGGGTTACTGTTTGTTTAACGTTCCTGATTATTGAACTTGTGTCGCGACGTACCAAGTGCGTGTGTTTGCTTGTAGTAGTTAAGATTATTTATGGTTTTATAGTGCTCCCAACAGGTACTATGTCACAGTTTAGCATGGATAACCCATTCGGACACATTACACTGACTTCAAACTGACCAGTCCATGTTTTAATTCTTTGAGGCAGCAGACACGGAAAGAACACTGATAATAATAAAACTCCAGGAATCGAACCCTCGCCCTTCCGCTCCTAGAGCAGACACTATACCCACTACACTACAGGGGCGCTCTCGAACGTGAAGGTCCAGCCTTGAAATTGGACATAAAGACATTGAGAAACAGTCCTTTGAAAGTCTATGCTTTCGTTAGCTCTTAATACCAGTCACAGCAATACACCATCGGGCCTCGCACACACTAGTCTTCTTCGGTGCTGTGTTTTGGGCGAATTTTCATACTTGTATGTGTGCAAACAAGGACAGTGCCCCATTTCATTCCTCTATTTGTGGTATCGTTGTAAAGACCATTGAGGTTGGAGAGGTGACAAGCATTGTACCACCAAGCTCCGTGATACTTCACAGCACAGTTTTCACCTTTATTCAGGTCCAACTCCAGGTTTTTAGCACTGAAGCGCCTAGAATTATGCCACGTGATTTTGTCACCTGAAAAATAGAAAATCATACTTTACAAGCAACAATCCAATTACTTTAACTGCGATTATAAAACAGGAAAACATTGTTTTTTTGATGAGCCGGACCAAAATATAGCCTAAAAATGTTTAATGAAACTGTTTTATATTTTAATAATTGAAGTTAAGTCTTCTGCTATTCTTCTGTACACCATGATTCAAAACAACAAAATAATAACGTACAACGATATTTCACAATCTCATTCTGATGAAGAAAAACATGTGGTCCAGTTTCAATACGCCAAATCCTAATGCCAAATCCCGCTATGTCAATGCATATTTCACCTTCTAACGAAGGTAGGTGGACTAAATACAACAAAACAACTGAAAGTGAAATATGCCTTAAACATTACAAAAGCAAGAATGCGGCGTCCATGGAATATATACGTCAAATATTCTAAATACAAACGAAATAATCAGTCTCGATTATACGAGACAAATACTATTGACATCATTTACCTGAATTGCCCGTGAACCCACTGACGGCAAGAGTGTAGAAGGTCGACATGTCGCCTAGTCGGAAGTTGTTGTAGTGGGCAAACCCAGTCTCCCCGTCTGTAAACGTGAGGTCCACTCGTAGTTCGTAGGTTGTCTGTTTGGTGAGACGGTGTATCTTCTCGTTACCTGAAGTGGTATATAATACTTTCTACATAATACGTTCTGAGTTCACATACAAAACAATAAATTCAGTAAATTCATAACGTAGGATAATGCATATGAAAATGTTTCAAAGTAATATTTTCATCTGTTAAAGAATGCAATAAACAAAAAGTAACTGTGCATTTTGCATTGTTATGTTTTTCTAAATTTGGAAATAAAACAACACCAAAAATTTAGTAGGTGGATATTGACATCATAAGAAGATTGCTAAACAGCATATTTAATGTCCACTGTATAAATGTGATAATCCCAAATAGCATAGCCATAGCAACGCCATATGTGTAAGGATGGGCACAGAAAGCAAATTCTTCGGGTTTTCCTAAATATTTTAATGTAACGAAATTAGAAACAATGTCCACCCATCTTTTGATGGGTGGATATTGCGATTATAAGAAGTCGGCTGAACAACGTGTTTAACCTCCATAGTATTGGCATAACGAGTCCAAATACACCACAGCAGTCCCGGTCGTGTTAAGACGGGCAATTATCCAGTTGGAATGTAAATTCTGGCGCATGGGGTTTAACAAACGGAATTGACAGTCGTAAGAGAATCTGATCTCACGTGTCAACTTGTCCTGAAAGGGTTCCCGACGGACACTTATTTCACTCTAGATCATCACCGAAAACAATCCACAAAACTGTTCCATTCCATGAATTAGACTTAAGCATAACGCTCCCCAGAGGTCTGTAGACACATTGCTGTCCCTCACCATTTGAAATATTAAATGGGGAATCGTCTGTCCTCCTGTCCTTCGAGTGAGTGAGTGAGTCTTAATAGTGCCCTAACCCTTTAATAACTATCCACATTGTGAACATTATAAACTAAAGTATTATGGCAACAGCGCCATATACAAATGAGTTTCTCTGCGTTAAAATCAACTGGAAGGGACAACCCAGAATATGAATGAATATCGCAAAAGGTGTTATGCATGATGAGACAGGTAGGCAGAAAGGGAATTCCCTCAACTGTAATTTCAGATTCCGTAACATTCGCAAGCCGTGGAAGTAGACCACTGTGCCATGGCTTTGTGCATTCATTTGTACATGAACAGGTCAGTTAAGCAGAAAGCAAGAATTGCAATGAATACAAAGACATAAAACGTGATTTAGTCTCGTCAACGTTGAACTACACTGAATGTATTTTTTTACTGACGTCCAAAGATTTCAGTCAGGGAAAATGGACTGGTTTTTAAACTTATAGTGTGATAAGCTTATCGTTTTCCTAAAATATACTTATTCTGTCAGCTGTTTGGAGTTCTGAAAACATTGATAACACCTACACCTTTGTTATTGTGGTGGATTTGTTAGTTTCCATAAGAAATGTGCAAAGTGGAATGGTCTTTTAAACTTTGTCTTTGTATATATCCTTACCCAGCCAGAACTCCCCTGTGAGGTTGCCAAAGCCGTCCATGTACTCAAACCACGTCCTGTAGAAATCCACCAGGCCATCCACTCTCCGTTGTATCACCTTCAACATAACATGTTCTAATTTCAGAATTCATCATCAAATGGGAGTGAGCAAGTGGGTTTAGTCTTACGCTGAACTAGGGGTGCCTCCATTTTAATGCGGTACGGTATAATACATAGCCCTGTTTCACTTAATACAAATCTTCAGACTCTAGCTGTTGGTCTGACCCTGCACATTGCATCGACTCTGTGCAGCTTGTCTATGCCCCCTTCTTCTGACATTCGACAGTCGGGTCTACAACATTTATATGGTCAGCTTCCAAACCCATTTATCATCATGGGTGACCTCAACGGACACAACCCGTTTCGGGAAGAGTCCACAATAATAATAAAGGTAAAATCCTTGAGGAACTTATTTGCGATACAAATCTATGTATTTTCAATGATGATTCAGCCACTTATCTCCATCAAGCTACGGGAACATATTCTTCCTGGATCTACCACTCACCCATTCAACCTTATATAATGAATTTGAATGAATGGTCCATGATGACCTATGTTGGAGTGATCAATTTCCCACCATACTCAAAACAATAAAACCTGGCGATGATCCACCTGTATCCAGAAGGGGCTTCGCCAAAGTTGATTGGTCATTATATGAGACTCTTTGTTGAACGCTAGAAGCATGACCTATTCAGGAAAAGTGAAGATCCTATTCAGTCTTTTGGGGATATACTTAATAACATTGCTGACAGAACAATTCCAAAGTCCTCTGCAACTCCACGCATTCGTAAACCATGGTTCAAAAATGAATGCAAACAGACAAGAATGTACAGGAAGAAAGCTGAAAAATATTTTTGCAAACATCCTACAGTCCATAATTTAGACAAAGTTAATATTTGAAATGCCAAGGCTCGACGCGCATTTAAACATGTTATGAGGGTGCGTTTTTATTGATTATGAAGTCACATTAATTCATTTTTAGTTATTATGGGTCACAAGAGTTTAATGAATGTGGATTTGAACTGGCATCTTTTACTTAGGCTATGTAATTTCACCTGTTAAGAGTGGACTGAGGAGTTGCTCCCTTTGTTTGTTTTGCTTCCGGTGGGATTCTGGAAGCCCTGACAACTTGGCGGTGTGGCATGGCTTTTGTCAGGAAAATCTCGAACTATATAATAGGTATATAAGGGGTGGGTGTTGAGATGAAGGGACGACTTTGGATTTACGCTCATCAATCTGCTAACATCGACGTTTCAAGACCGACAACTCAAGAGGCTTCGTCTGCATTGAACTTTCAACAACTGACACCAAACTTCAATCAGTACATATACAAGGATAAAGTCTCTGGTAACTCTAGACATTTAGTTAATATTTTAGATTTGTGATCTAATAGTAACAAGTGATTATCACTCCTTTTCTCCTCCTGGATTCCAATATTCCAGCTATATGGCGGCGGTCTGTAGGTAATCAAGTCCTGACCAGACAATACAGTGATCGACAGCTTGAGCATCGATATAAGCAGTTGGGATACGATGACATGTGTCAACCAAGTCAGCGAGCCTAACCACCCGATCCCGTTAGTCGCCTCTTACGACAAGCATGGGTTACTGAAGATCAATTCTAACCTGGATCTTCACGGGTTCATCATGAAATGGAATTTAGAATCACACATGTTCAGAAGGTCAAGTAGATCATGATCGTGTGTGGCTGCAGTGCAAGGATTGCACCTGACCTTGTTCTGGGATCATATACACGCAAAAATCCATCATACATGACCTCCAATTGTAAGGAGTTGTTTTTATGAATTAATGCTCTTCACAATCCCCGACCTTTCCGTGCTTTCAGTAAACTGAAAAATCAGAAAACTTCAGAAGCACGAGTATGATTGATCACGTAAACACCTGGGATCACGCAATAACAAATGATTGCTTTTACATGTACATGTGGCCATGATGCATAGTTGGCATTTCAGGATAAATACCGAATAACCTTTGTTCTGTTTAAGAATTTGGAAATACGTTCAGAAATAAATCTAGCTGATTTAAGACTGTAAATTTAACATTTTGTGAAGAATGAGACTGATGTTATCAGTATCTTTGATGGTTGCATTTGGTAAGTGCAATGCACTTTCTCACTCACTACCCAAAATGTAATTTTGATGGGTAGTAGAAAGAATGAGTATCATGTCATGGTACCATTGAAGCTGGGATGGTTGCTTTTGGTCAGTGCTTTTTCCAATTCCCCAAAATGTATTCTTTTCCTGGGTTTGAAAATATTTGTTTACATTGCCAAATTGCCATTTTTTTAAACCAAGCTTATTACAGCACGGATATATAACGACGCGTCGTGCATGTATATATATACATATATACTTACCAGCCAGCCGCCTCCATGTTGGGTCATGTCGCAGTACGCTTTGAAGGAGCCTTGTTCGTCTGAGGGTTGTATCCTGTACACGCCATCTCCAGCATTAGGATACTCCTTCAAAATACTTGCACAATCTAAAAATAAATATAAATATGAACATAAATACATAAGTCAAACCTGGAGATGCCTTTTTCATAAGGCAATTCAGATTGGCGATGCTTTCACATATGTACTCATGTGACTCAGTTATTCGATGGTCACACATAAACGTTAATTTTACATCCTGACTGGATTCAGCCTCCGGACCCAATCTATAGCAGCTGTAGGGAACATCCTGTTAAGCGGTTAACTTCGTCTTTAAGGCTGATAACATGACACTGGAGTCATGTAGAAAGTGGTAGTTATAGCAACATGTGTCTGGCATTTTAACCCCTTTTCCCTCGCACTCTAGATAGGGCAACGAAATATAACGTGTTTGTCTTTTGGTAAATAATGCAAAGAAAATCTTTCAAACAGGGCAAAATGCAACAGTTGTTAAAAATGTAGTGTTGTCAAGTGGATGTCGAGTTACAATTTTCTATGTTTCATTGGTTTTGTAAGGCCGTTAACATGACAATGGATTCATCTAGAAAGTGGCAGTTATATCAAAATGTGGCAGTTTTACCCCAGAGGGATCCGATGGTGTTCATAGAAAGATACATTAACACACAGGTAATACACAAGTCTGTAGCTGTAGATAAACAGGTAAGGACCTATTTTGAAGATTTTGAATGAGAAACGGACGAGTGTGGTTTTACGACGCTTTCAGAAATAGTCAATCAGTGCCATGGGGACGAGACTCTAAAATGTGGCATGACTAAGGAACACTTTAACCAGTAAACTATGCCCGGGTCGTATTTAAGCATTTGAAGAAGATAGGGGCATAATGGTGTCAGTCGCAAAATTGGAAAATTACTGCGGAGCATATATGCAAATGTGAAAATTTGTGTAAGGAGTAAAAGTGTATTATCAGATACATTTCCGAGCCAATTAGGAGTCAGACAAGGCTGTATATTAAGCCCTTTTCTATTTACATTTTTCATAAATGAACTAGCAACCCAAATCCAAGAAAACTGTTCAAACGGTATCCAATTACATCCAGATATAATGCAAATATTCCTGTTACTATTTGCCGATGACATCATATTGTTTTCAAGCACAATTAAAGGCCTACAAATAGAAATTATTGAACTAGAGAATTATTGTGATAAATGGAAACTAACTGTAAACCAGTCTAAAACAAAGATAGTTGTTTTTAAAAATGGAGGTAAGCTAGCCAATAATGAAAAATGGTTCTTCAAGACTGGAAACAACCACTTCGTATAAATACTTAGGCGTACATTTTACCAATCATCTTTCATGGGCAGTACACACATCACAGGCAGCTATACAAGCAAAGAAAATATTAATAGGTATAATAAAATATATACATATTTTAGGCGACTTGTCTTACAAGTCTTGTTTCAAAATATTTGACCCCAAAATATACCCAATTTTGTTATATGGTGCAGAAGTATGGGGTTTTAAAACTTTTGATGTCATAGAAAAAGTCAATTTGTATGCATGCAAGAAATTTCTGGGCGTAAAAACAGCCACGTCAACTTGTATGGTCTACGGAGAATGTGGAAGATATCCATTGTACATAGAATCAAATGTAAAAATTATTAGATATTGGTTGAAATTATTAACAATGCCCTCACACAGATTGCCAAGAAAATGTTATGAAATGATGATACTATATGATAGCCATGGGAAACGTAATTGGGTAACAGACATAAAACAGTTATTATCATCCATCGGCTTCGGCAATGCCTGGCATGAACAATTTGTAGAATGTCATTCTCACTTTGTCTGTACAGTTGAACAAAGACTTAAAGATATATTCCTTCAAAATTGGTAATAACTAGTCTCTCATTATCTAATAAATGTTTTTATTACAAAATGATAAAAGATTCCATATATGCAGAACATTATCTTTCAGTCTTGACCATAAGGAAATATAAATCTTCATTGTCGAGATTCCGCTGCTCCGCGCATGATTTATATGTTGAAACTGGGAGATACCAAGGTATTGAGAAAGAAAGTAGAATCTGCCAAATGTGCAACTTACACGAGGTCGAAGATGAATTTCACTTTTTATGTGTTTGCCCAGCATACTTATCGTTAAGAAATAGATATATAAAGAAATATTATTATGTACATCCTGAAATGCATAAGTTTATATCATTGATGAATAATTCCAGTAAAACACATATAGAAAGATTGTCCATATATATCCATAAAGCTTTTATTCTCCGAAAGAATGCTCTACTACCCGCACATGATTAATCAATGTACTATAGGCCTGTGGCCTTTCAGTATGAAATAAAGAAATACGACATCCCTCGTGCAGACGCTCTCCATCAGGCCATCAGTAAAGCCCAAATCTACAAAAAAGATGACGCAATGTGACACTCACCAGTGTAGTTTTCAGTTTCGCCTTGACAGACGTCGTCGCTCGATGCCAGATATGTATCCATGGTACTCTGGAATTCCTTGTACTCTTCTATCAGTTGACAATGTTTCTTTACAATGTTTGCATTGGTTGAAAAACCAAATAAGAGCTGGGAAACAACGAGTATCCAAATCATATTTTATGGTGTCAGTCAAAAGACGCACGTCAACTGTGAATAGCGTGTTGCTACATTAAACTATTATATCTGCGGATATATGTGGCTGCGAATGTTATGATGTGATACTAATTGGGTCCTTGATAATTTTCCGTCACCACTTGTGCCACTTCTAAAATATTATCATGACATACATAGTTCCGTTTCATAAATGAGGGTTCTTTGCACTTATGGTACTTAATTTGTGTAAGGAGTTTTCTGACGACAGCAGTGTTTTCCTGAAGTAGCATGCTACTTCCTGCTCATGTTTACATTAAACGACATGCCCCAATTTCCATTTCCTCAACAGAACAACACCGGTGTTTTTGTTCATGTGTCAGGCCTGTAATTGACTTTCTCTGTTTATTTGCTTGCGTGACTGTGAGTATGACAGCGCTAAGGCCTATGTTATAGCCATGTGATGACCCCAGTTCCTTTCTGAACTTCACAAATGACACAGAATGTATGTAAATCAAGTATCGTAATGTCTGTATAAATCTGTTTGTGTGACTTTGCAGTATATCCAATGTCCAAATGTCAAGCCTTTTAAAAAAATGATGGACGTGGAATGACTACATGTTACATTAGAGTTTGTGTTGCGTTACAGATTATGTGTCGTGTCGTATGTAATGTTATCGGTCAATAAAAGAGGCAAAAAACATTTCTGTAATCATAAACATTCGCGATTAAGTAGTGATGATACCAAGTGATCGCAACACCGTTGGCACCCATCACATGCCATTTTTGGAATTACACTTTCTCATTAAAGTACAGGCGATTAGGTGCAGGACTCTGAGGGTCTGAGAAATATTAGAATCTCTACTTTACTGAGAAAGTGGAATCCAAAATATATCATGCGTTACATTTCACATATTGTTTCCTAAGTAAACATAAAATGACAAATTATCCATAGGTTTAGTTGAAAAGGTTCTGGACCCACTTATGATGATCCCTTAAATGTATGAGTGGCACAGATGATATGCACGTCACATACCGTCACTCACGGTGAGGTGAGGGTTATTGGTTACTGAGTGTTAATTTCCAAGATTATTGAAGCTGTGTCGCAAAGTACACGAGTGTGTGGTTGCTTGTTGTAGTCCAGAAGTATTATGTTTTATGTTTTTTACTGCCATCCCACAGAGTTACCATGTCAGAGGTTAGCATGAATACCCTGCACGCACATTACACTGACTCCAAACTGACCAGTCCATGTTTAAGCCCTTTGATATGAAGCGCGTCTAGGAAACGAGCCTAGTGTATTCACTATAGTACAGAAGCATCTACAACGTGAAGTCATAAAGGCATATGCTCATTGGGTACACTTTGAAAGTAGTAAGCTTACAATAGTTTCTTAATACTAATCACAACAATACACTATCGTGCCTCTCACACATTTCACTTTACTTTATTCGCAATAGACCACCTATGGTGGTATAAGAGTACATATTACACACAACAATTATTACATACAGTCAAAATGGCGGCGGAGTATAACAATATATTGTAGAAAATCAGTTGTTGGTATAACATGTCTATTGTGATACTGTAGGAAAGATCACATTTATAAATTTTGCTAGGTTTTTTAAAACAGTAAAATCTGAGGTAGTAAACACAATTCTATAAGATACACTGTTTGAGTGTTTGAGCAATTTCGCCTTCCCAGTATTTAGGTTGCAGACGAAGTTTCATACTGACTGACTGACTGACTGAGTTTAGTTTTACGCCGCTTTTAGCAATATTCCAGCAATATCACGGCGGGGGACACCAGAAATGGGCTTAACACATTGTGCCCATGTGGGGAATCGAACCCGGGTCTTCGGCGTGACGTGCCAACGCTTTAACCACTAGGCTACCCCACCGCCCCTTCATACTGACAAGGTAAGGATGTAATCTGTGTGATATATCCACTCCCTTCAAAAACTTAAACAGTTATAATGTCTGCTAAATGTTCCACTACAGAATCACATGCTCCCTGGGCGAGTACCGCATGTAAACAACTGAAGAGACAGAGACATGTGACATCTGTGATTGGATGAAATAGTGTAAAATGATTATGTTTTCTAAAAGCACATCCAACCAGTAATTAAGACTGACCACAATTTTAAGTATTTTGTGCTGTCATTTTTATCACCATGACTTATGCTTATTGTGTGTACAGATATTTTCCAGTAGGTGACATTTGGTGTGGAACTTGGGTTGATGTGTTTCGCTGCCTGTGCTCGCCAAAAAAGCCGGACAAGTTGGCCAGATATTGTGTTTTATTGTAGTTTAATGGCCAGAGTGTACCCATGTGTACATGGAATGGCTGTTGATAGCCTGGATAATTTTTTAAAAGGTTAGTATATAAGGTTATTTTAGAAGTATGTTGGAAAACAGTTGGAGTTGTGTAACCTTAACCATCCTGCGTGTAAGAAACAATTATTGAGGTCACTACTAAAGGCAGACCTTCAGGCTGCCACCCAATCAGATGCTGTAGATACTGCATCGCTACAATAACCATTTGAACACCGATAATAGTACAGATCCCAGAACATCGTAGTTGTGAAATCTGACAAGCTCAGTGACGTTCAATAATGGTTAATGAATTCATACACAGACATTATTCATCTAGAAACCTACAAACCTTGACATTGTCTGGCCAAGTAAAACCGAATACTTCTCAAAGTGTCTCGTTTTGTCTCTGGCCAGAGAATTTGTGTACTAAGTAAGGAATGGGAAATTAGAATATGAACACCCAGTTGCATCATTTGGGGAATGTGGGTAAATTTGGGTAAATGTACAGTCCTTGCGAATATGAGTCAGTCTGTTTTTTACCAAGCTGTTTTAACTGCAAAGTGAATTGATGTAACAGTTTAAGATATTTTTACACATCGTATACAATTAAACAGACCTACCAATAAATAGAGGTGTGACGATACAGACATTTCACGATACGATACGTATTGCGATATCTTGGAACGATACAAATCGATTCAATGCATATCACGATATGCTATCTTTAGTTATTTTCTTTCAAAATGTATATTTTGATAGCAAGTAACAGTGTAAATTTTGACATAACCGCCAATTTCTGCTGAAAATTAATAATTTTAAGGTCAACAATACATATCACGATACGAAAAAAAGTATCGACATATTCATCGTCAGATAAAGTATCACGATCATCGATACTACGATATATCGTCACAGCTCTACCAATAAATGGGTTGGTTGCATTCGATAAAGCAGATCCTAGATTAGATTACGAACAGTATAAACAAGACTATTCTCCATTGTCTCTGTGTTGTGGGCGAATTTTCATACTTGTACGCAGACAGGACTTGCTACCCCATCTCATTCCTTTTGTTGTGGTGTCGTTGTAGATGCCGTTGAGGTTGGATGAGTGACATGCTTTGTACCACCATGCTCCCCGGTAACTGACAGCACAGTTTGCGGTCTTGTGTGTGTCCAAATCCAGATTCTTGGCGGTGAAACGCATTCTGTTATGCGCAGTCAGAGGGTCACCTGCAATTGACGTATTCTCATGTACAAATACGTGACTGTAAATGATAACTTTGTGTAACTGAGTTTTAACCTTTCGTGTAAACATATTAGTACTTTATTGTAAATGTTGATAAGTGTTAATATTTGAAACGCCTTTATCGTTTATTTAAGTAATTATGAAACGTTTGTATGTTAATAGTTTTTTTATGAGTGGTCATGTGAAATGAAACTACACAGTGGCACATCTTTAGAATCTGTGATCTTTATAGATATAGGACATATTTAGTATGTGTAGTGATGTGGAATGAAGATATATTGCAGCAAGCCTTTTGTATTGGTGAACTTCTAGCGTGAAGACACACTGAAGCACGTTTTCGGTATATGTGATGATTTGGAGTGACGCTACATTGAAGTTGATGCTTTGTATGTGTGGTGATGTGGAGTGAAGGTAAGTTGTGGCACATGTTTTGTATGCGTGGTGATGTGATGTGAAGGTACGTTGTGGCACATTTTTTGTATGCGTGGTGATGTGATGTGAGGGTACGTTGTGGCACGTATTTTGTATGTGTGGTGATGTGAAGTGAAGGTACGTTGTGGCACGTATTTTGTATGTGTGGTGATGTGAAGTGAAGGTACGTTGTAGCACATGTTTTGAATGTGTGATGATGTGGAGTGAAGGTACGTTGTGGCACAAGTTTATATGTGACGATGTCAAGTGAAGGTATATTAAAGCATATATTTATGTCTGAAGTTGTGGAGTGAAGGTACAATGTAGCACATGTTTTGTATGTGTGATGTTGCGGAGAGAAGCACGTTGTAGCACGTGTTTTGTATAGATGATGATGTGGAGTGAAGGTACGTTGTATAACGTGTTTTGTACAGGTGATGTTGTGAAGTGAAGGTACGTTGTAGCACGTGTTTTGTATGTGATGATGTGGAGTGAAACACGTTGTAGCACGTGTTTTATATGTGATGATGGTGAGGTGAAATCGGGTTTAACGTCGTGCTTGAGAATATTTCGCTCATATGACGACGTGCATGTGTATGTATGTGAATGTGCGGCTGCTTGTACTAGCCCAGACTTAAGCTGGTTTTATAGTGCTAGCCCACTGAGATACCATGCCACACTAAAGCATGAATATCCCACTCAGACATGTTATACTGATTCCGAGCCGACCAGTCCTTGTTGTACCCATTATTGCCGAGCGACTGGCAGGGACCAACAAGTACCATATCTTAACGTCTTTTGGTATGACGCGGCCTGCGATCGAACCGGCGACCTTCCGCTCTCTGGGCGTTTTGTATGTGTGGTGATGTGGAGTGAAGGTTCGTTGTAGCACATGTTTTGCATGTGTGATGATGTGGAGTATAGCACGTTATAGCGTGTTTTGTATGTGATGATGTGGAGTGAAGGTATGTTGTATAACGTGTTTTGTACAGGTGATGATGTGGAGTGAAGGTACGGTGTAGCGCGTGTTTTGCATGTGATGATATGGAGTGAAGGTGCGTTGTAGCACGTGTTTTGTATGTGATGTTGTGGAGTGAAGGTACGTTGTAGCACGTGTTTTGTATGTGATGATGTGGAGTGAAGCACGTTGTATCACGTGTTGGTATGTGATCATGTGGAGTGAAGGTACGTTGTATCACGTGTTTTGTACAGGTGATGATGTGGAGTGAAGGTACGTTGTAGCACGTGTTTTGTATGTGATGATGTGGAGTGAAGCACGTTGTATCACGTGTTGGTATGTGATCATGTGGAGTGAAGGTACGTTGTATCACGTGTTTTGTACAGGTGATGATGTGGAGTGAAGGTACGTTGTAGCACGTGTTTTGTATGTGTGGTGATGTGGAGTGAAGGTACGCTGTATCACGTGTTTTGTACAGGTGATGATGTGGAGTGAAGGTACGTTGTAGCACATGTGTTGTATTTGTGATATTATAATGTCGAGGTACAGTGTAGCACATGATCTGTATCACCACGGTCTTGTAAATGCTTGTTACTTAATGTACCGTAGACACAACAGTAAATTATCGAACATACATTTATCTCTCAGACCAGTTACAAAATATTACTTCTCAAAGAACTTTAAAATATTTGAAGAAATATATACCGGCACTTCCCGAGAATCCACTAATGACAAGCCTGTAAAAGGTTGACATGTTATCAACCCGGAAGTTTCTGTAGTGACCATATGCAATCTTCCCATCCATAAACATTACGTCAACTCGTAATTCGTATGTTGTCTGGTGGGTTAAACGGTGTATCTTCTCATTACCTGCAAATAAATAAAGTACTTCCTGCACGTCAAATGTAGCATTCAATGTCAAGTGTTCTCGTCATGATATGGCTGAAATATTGCCGATGTGACGTTAAATAATAACTCACTCAATCACTCACTCAAATGTAGCATCATATATTTGTATTTATTTTTGTATTTATATTTGTGTTTTACGTCTTATTTTCCTTTGTAAATATTTCTGTTGATCTGCACATTAATGGTCTAACTTCAAATTCCACTGCAAATACCTTTAGTTATTAAAATCCTAACATTGGAGACTAAGCCTTTACATGTTCAATGTACGTAAGGGTCACTGATGATGAACATCATGGTAACTTCTCTCCCTGGTAAAAGGGTCTCTAGGAAAACATCCCAGACACTTGGACAGAAATGCCTACCTGAATTTGTTATTTAGAGAGAAATTAATGACATGTCACTGTGACCATTCGTGTGACAAACAGGCCACTTTCTCAATCTACATGCTTACCATTATCCTCTTATGCTATGTTACTGTCATAATGCTGGTGTAAAATGACGAGTTTTCAAGAACACATCGATTCCAACTTTAAGATTCCATCACATAACACGATATTAAATGTTCAATATTATCTGCAATTGTGTCTTTGTACTCATTCTTACCCAGCCAGAACTCCCCGGTGAGATTGCCAAAGCCTTCCATATACTCAAACCAAGTCCTGTAGAAATCCACCAGCCCATCCACTCTCCGCTGAATCACCTTCAACACAAAATATGCAGATGTGCAACAATGTACACCCACGTTAAAGCTGACAAAACTATGTATTTCTACACCAGGTTACAATTCCTTTTACATTTGAGTAACACTGAACGGTCTATGGTACAACTCAACTCAACTCGACGGCTGCAAGAGAAAGCAGAAAATGGATATCAATTATGATTTTAAGACTTAAGAGATGCACTTTGTAGGTGATGCATTCCAAAGCTAAAACAATCAACGACCGATTGTATTTGCTCAAATACATTTGACACGACTGACAACTAACGCACATTCAAAGGGGTGCTCCTTTATCCAACCTTTACTACTCTTTATTCATCTGTAGTTTTTCAACTTTAATTTCCAACGTATTCTTCAACGTATTCCATAGTATTTCCAAGCATCGTTAGTCCTTTTCAGCTGACCTGCTCTAAAAGCCTTTTTTATCGCTAGTTATGAATCAGTCAGAATAGGCCATCAGCATGTCATGCTTTTGGAAATGGTTGACTAAGGTGGGAGCCTTGTGTTCCTACTCCTGGATGTTTTACCGTGGCTGGTGGCTTCTTATGTCCCTTTCACTATTACTCCTTGTCCAGGTCGCCATGTTAGAGCTGGCACCACACTGAACAACATTCACAGTCACATACAAACTTTCGTGAAGGAGAAACATGCCCCCCAAAATTCTTACTTTGTTTTAGTTCTTGTTGTCGATGACACAGAGATGAGGTTACCGTTAATGCAGCGTGAATGTACTTACCAGCCAGCCGCCCCCATGTTGGGTCATGTCGCAGTACGCTTTGAAAGAGCCTTGTTCGTCTGAGGGTTGTATCCTGTACACGCCATCTCCAGCATTAGGATATTCCTTCAAAATACTTGCACAATCTGAAATTATAGATTCGTATTCAACATATGAGAGGTACAACATTGTATTCGAATTTCACGAAGAAATTTCAGAGTGTTGATACTTGTACATATGTAAGGATGTATTCAAGTGGACCCTGGTGTTCAGGCATCAGTTATACAGGTATAATAACTCTCTGTCGGACTTTCAGCCTCTCGACCCTTTTCTTTGTTTGCTTGTTTGTTCGTTTGTTGTTTAACGCTGCACTCAGTAATATTCCAACAATATGACGGCGGATTGTACATAATGACCTCAGCTGTCCAACTGGTCTACAAATGAAGTTGTTGTATGAGCGAGTGGGGGAGTAATTATGCATATAAGTTTTGTCCTTATAAATATACAATCGAAGACTGAAAACACTAAATACAGTCATACAACCGCGAAAGGGTTAACAGGGCGAATTCCATAAGTCCGTTCTGGGCTGTACACCTGATAGCGTCGTCGTCTATCCCTGGTTTAAACTGGACAAACTTTTCAAAGTGATGAGACTTTGCATAACTGGTGGAAATTACTGCCATACGGGAGTGACCATGTATAAGATTTTCTGTCGTTCAGTTTCCAGATTTTGAAAAGTGACCTTTGTCAAAATATGACTCGCAAGACGCAACCTTGAATAGAACTAGCCAGTTTGTGAAAAAAATAGCTCGAGAAAACTGCATTGTTGTCTAATGTCATCTTCTTGTTAGTCAAGACATTAGTCTGTTTACATTGATTTTATAGGGATTGATTTAGCACTGGAGACGTAACCAACAACGTGTCGGTGTCGTGTTGACGTCTATTTTAACACCTTCGTTTACACATTAAGACAGGGCTACTATGCAGCTACATAATTATATTTATACCTCGGAAATGTCACATCATCGCATTGGTGTCATTTGGTAAAACAGACAACTAATGCTCAAAGCACGAACATCGAAAAGGCGAGCATGCAACCATTGGTCAACCATTGGTACCGCTTTAGGGACATGGAATTAGTCACATGTTGGTTAATTTGATCAAGTTTGTCCATCTCTTAGGATCAACTACACGACAATGCCACAGTCCCTTATTATAGGGACCGCCTCCGTGGTGAAGTGGTTAGAGCGTCCGCCCGGAAAGCGGAAGGTCGCGGGTTCGATCCCCGACCGCGTCATACCAAAAGACGTTAAAATATGGTACTTGTTGGTCCCTGCCTGGCGCTCGGCATTAATGGGTACAACAAGGACTGGTCGGCTCGGAGTCAGTATAATGTGTCTGAGTGGGGTATTCATGCTTCACTGCGGCATGGTATCTTAGTGGGCTAGCACTATAAAACCAGCTTAAGTCTGGGCTAGTACAAGCAGCCGCACATACACACACACGCATGCACGTCGTCATGTGAGCGAAATATGCTCAAGCACGACGTTAAACCCAATTTCACCTCACCTCACCTTATTATAGGTTGATGATGTGCGCGCAGATATGTATTATGTAATTGCGTGAGTTACTCCTATCATATTGGTGGTTGTGTGTGTGGTCTTACGCATAGAGCCCAGGTCACAAAACAGTTAACGTTAAGCGACGTTGGTCACGGGAAGTCCTTGGATGGGTGACCGTGTTTGGCAGCGAGACTCGATGAGAGTTTAGTAGGACATCAGTCCTGGCCACGCCTCACCCTAGGCAAGTGAATTTGTTGAAAATTGCCCCTGTTCACCCAGCAGAAAATGGGTACCGGTGGGATCATGTGAAATGACTCACAGGCAGCATGGGTTTTCCATTACGTTGTATGCGCTTAGAGCATGCCCGTGCGGGTGGAGTTCAGCGCTATACAGGTATTATTTTTATTATAGGTACCCAAGCCGAAACGTCGCTAAGATATTTTGTGAGTACTGTTTGAACACCGCTATAGGGTGCTTAATATCAATATTCCACAAACACCAAGACTGGGGACACATTATCCCCATGTTGGGAACGAAACAGTCCTTTGATGTAATGAACGACCGCCTTTACAAGTACGCTACCCCATCGACCACTTCATTTACGCCCAAGTCATTTACTACTCTACGTGGATCTCACAAAGAAATACTCACCCTTGTAGTTTTCAGTTTCGCCTTGACAGACGTCGTCGCTCGATGCCAAGTATGTATCCATGGTAGTCTGGAATTCCTTGTACTCTTCTATCAGTTGACAATGTTTCTTTACAATATTGGCATTGGTTGAAAAACCAAATAAGAGCTGGGAAACAACGAGTATCCAAATCATACTTTATGGTCTCAGTCAAAAGACGTACTTCAAATGTGAATAGCGTGTAGCTACATTAAGCTATTATATCCCCGGATATAGTGTCTGCCAATGTTATGATGTGATACTAATTGGTTTCTTGATAATTTTCCGTCACCACTTGTGCCACGTCTAACTAATTCTGAGAAAACAGCATGGAGTTCCGTTTCTCGGTTTCACAAATTGCGATTTAGCTTACACGAGATAATTAATTTCAGTAAGGATGTGTTTCCGATAGCCATGTTTTCCTCATTTACCACGTTACTGCCTGAACTTGTTTATATTAAAATGCGTGAGTACAAATATTCCCCTGACAAGGTAAATTACGTCATATATATCACCACATGTTGAGGACACGGACGTTAAATGTGTAGACCGATGTCACACTGACATTATATCACATCGTATCACAGCAAATGCGACTTTAATCACAATGGTGGATAAATGGACTTTGATACTGGATAGTGGACATTTTGCCTGTTTAAGGTGACAAGAACCAAAATAACTGTCTTGCCTCAAAATATATTTTGGTTTGAAATGGCTTAAAGACGAGAAGGTTTATCCACTTGTCTTCTCAAAGCTGCTGTACAAAATAGGGCTTGGTACTATAGAGATGGACATTGTCATTAAAGTCGTATGTGCTGCGATAATATATGAGACCCGTGAAGATCCGGGTTAGAATTGATCTTCAGTAACCCATGCTTGTTACTAACGGGATCGGGTTGTCAGGCTCGCTGACTTGGTTGACACATGCCACAGTATCCCAATCGCGTAAATCGATGCTCATGCTGTTGATCACTGGATTGGCTGGTCCAGACTCGATTATTTATAGACCACCGCCATATAGCTGGAATATAGTGCGGCGTTAAACAACAAACCAACCAAGATAATATACCATATGAACGGACATATGGACATATGGATCTGGGAACGATTTACATCAGTATTCTGAAAATGTGGTGGCTAATATTGCCAGTGTAATCGCCTGTCAAATTTGCAATGATTTGCAATACCCCCCAGAAGTATTTTAAGGCATTTCTAAACGTTTATGATCACATTTTGCATCCGTTTAAGTGAAACATTTGTGGCAGTGACTCGGTGCGGTGCTTATTTTGTATTTAGTCTGTATATCTTAGTCTGTTATTGTAAGAGCAACATATGTGGTTGTAATACGTATCTTTACTGTGAAAATCTGTTTCATTGGCAAGGATAGAAATTGACCTGTGATATATAAGCCACTTGAAATCCCTGCCTTGTGAAAAAGGGCTTTAGTGCAACCAACAACTTTTCACATGTCACGTCCTGAAAATGAATTTTGTGTTAGTTAGTATGATTGCTCTATATTGGCACAGTGAGTGAGTGAGTGAGTGAGTTTTTATGCCGCCTTCAGCAATAAACCAGCGGGGATACCAGAAATTGGCTTCACACATTGTACCCATCCAGGGATTTGAAACCCTGTCGTCAGGATGATGAGCGACCGCTTTAACCACTTGGCTACCCCACCGCCCCAGGCACAGTGAGCCATGCTGACCTTCATTCAACAATACACATTGGAACTTAGAATCATTTTGTGCTACAGGTCAGGATGATATAACAGCGAGTGGTTGCTTGGTAGGTCGTTACAAAAGTGCAGCGATAGTTTCGATAATCACCAAGGTTGGCATGTATACAATGATACAGGCTTTTTCTGGAGTGAGTAAGTGAATGAGTGAGTGAGTGAGTGGATGGAAGGGAGGAATCAATCTATCTGCCCCCATGGCACAATAATGATTCTTCAGTGGTTCGCACCAATTTATCTGGTGACATTTTGCCCGGATCTGACTTTGTGTGCTGCCGATTAGGTGCATTACTCCGAGTGTGTGTGTGTTCGAATCCCGGGTAGGACTCAACCTAACAAAAGTACTAAAATCCGTACCTTACTGAGAAAGCGTAATCCCAAATATAATGTGTGTTACATGGTGGCATTTTGTCTGGTTAATGAGCCATTCGTAGTGAACTCTTGGGTTACGAAATGATGTGAGTTGTGATGAATGGTTCCCCAACAAGTGGATGTCTTTCTACTCCTCCTTCCAAGGACAAGGCCAACGGATGATCACAACGGAAACAGTTATCGGAATCACACACTGCTGTGGCAAATACCAGACGAGGGGCTATCAAAATAGGATATAATTTTGAGCCTAAAATATTTACAGGCAGAACATCGATGCAATCCCCATTTATTTCTCAACATAATCGCCTTGTAAATCAATGCACTTGGTCCATCTTGTCTGTCAGGTATTTATGCCTTGTCTATAGAAGTCCTTTTCTTGGTCCTGTAGACACGTCTCCACAGCTGAGTTCATGATCATGTTCGAATCTCCTACCAGGGAGGTGCTTCTTCAGATTAGGAAACAGGTGGTAGTCACCTGGTGCCAGGTCTGGAGAACAGGGTGGGTGAGGTAGGATTTCAAATCCACATTCTTCGACAGCGGCCAGTGAAACACGACTGGTATGACTGGAGCGTTGTCCTCATGAAGAAGAACTCCACGCCTGAGTTTGCCACGGCGCTTCTCCTTGATGGACTGTCTCATTTTCTTAGTAGGGTACCATAATATTCCTCATTCATCGTAGTTCCTGGTGGATGGTAATCTATGTGGATGATGCCTCGGCTATCCCAAAATATGATGGCCATAACCTTCCTGGTCGATCTGGACGACTGGAAGTTCTTGGTCGGAGGAGACTTGGCGTACTTCCAGTCCATGGATTCCTGTTTGCTCTCAGGGTCATAGTGATGAATCCACGTTTTGTCACAAGTAACTAACCTAAAATGGAAGTCATCTGGGTTTTGTTCATATCTTGTTCTCATGGCATTACTTATGATGATCCTCGTAAGATTTATTTTGCTGGTGAGCATTCTTGGGACCCATCTCTCATGGATGGAGATTCGACGGTTGCTCATTACCAGAGTGAGCACCTGGTGTCAATGTTTTCCGGGCTGGTGCTGGTTGTGGGCCGACCAGGACGGGGTCATCTTCAAGACCCTCTCTACCGCACTGGAATTCCCTCACCCATCGCTTGATGGTTGCAGATGATGGGCAAGACTTCCCATATACTGCTGTCAATCGCAATCCGTACTTCGCCGAGCGCTTTAACCACTAGACTACCCCACCGCCCCTGCAGTGGAGATTAATTACCTAATATAATAATGTCATCACTACAACATTCATTGCAACAACACACACAGTGCTTAATTCATAGCCTCCTCACTAAATCCTAGCAATATTGCCATTGAGGCAATTATCTCATTAAAAACAAATTGAAGGGTAGGATCTGAGAGTCCACGTAACATACATCCAAGTCCTAGTTTCCCTATTGAAACATATTCCGTGTAAATAGCTCTAGTATAATATACATACTTCCCTGACACAAACTTTACAGCCTTCATGGGAGGTTTCTGTGCATATTCTTACTGATTAAACATTTAAAAGTCATTTAGTTCTAGAATGCCCCGAGAGAGAAATCGGATACGACTGAAGCACTCGTTAAATCCCCACCGTGTACATCATCAGCAGGAGCGGATTGGGTCCGTGTTTTTCATGTATATTAACGACTGCACTAGGACTGGATACATATTTATACACCTTCATGTCACCACCTGTCCCTGTTGGGTAATAGCGTTAAGCTTATTGCGCGAAACAGCAGTGAAACCAGTTTAAAAATTACAGGTTATACTACACTAAATGAGAATCGCTTGCTTACTGAGCGAGAACCGTATGTAAACAAATGAAGAGATAGAGACATGTGACAGCTGTGATTGGATGAAATAGTGTAAGATGTTTATGTTTTTAAAAGCATATCCAACCAGTAATTAAAACTGACCACAATTTTAAGTATTCAGTGCTGTGATTTTCATCACCATGACTTATTGTGGGTACAGATATTTTCCAGTAGGTGACATTTGGTGCGGAACTGGGGTTGATGTGTTCCGCTTCCTGTGCTCGCAAAACAAGCCGGACAAGTTGGCCAGATATTGTGTTTTTATGGTAGTTTAAAGGCCAGAGTGTACCCATGTGTACATGGAATGGCTGTTGATAACCTGGATAATTTAAAAAAAAATATAAGGCTACCATAGAAGTCTATGGGAAAACATTTGGTGTTGTGTAACCGGTAACGCAATGACAATGGCCACAACAGTCAAAGGGAGATAACAAACTTTGTGTTTTTGCAAACCATGAAGTAAAATATGCAGTGCTGATTTAAAGCATACCTCCTAATGTCAACTAACTACAGTAAACACCTGATCCACTTAACATCGCCTCCAACATTAATATTCCCTCGTCAGTTATATCAGCTCTTACAAAATGATATTTTAAGGGATATTTCGTGGTTTGATGTGGTTTTAAGTGGTTTTACTCCTCTATGTTTGATTCTATTTGACAAAACAGGGCGATGTTCCGGTTAGAAATGGTATTCAGTATGCTTGTCATACGAGGCAACTAACGGGATCGAGTGGTCAGACGCTGACTTGGTTGATAAATGTTATCGTTAGCCAACTACGTAGATTAATGCGTATCATGTCAATCACCGTATCGTCAGGTCCAGTGGCGACTATAAACAGACCACCGACATATAGCTGGAATATTTGCTCTCTTTTTAAGTCTGAATCACAACGTCATCTTAGCTTCTTACTTTATTCGGTCATAAATGAATGAATGAATGAATATTTTCAAACCTTAACGATTTCAGGGCTCTGTTTAAATCAAATGGAGCCCTGAAATCGTTCATCCCGTCCGGCATCGGCTTTTTAAACAATAAATGATATTTTTACATACAAATCTTATCTTTACCTGTATATGTACATTGTTGTTGTTATATTAATCATAACTGTTTTATATGCATATTTTTAATGTGTTGAATAATTTATTTTGCCGTACATTTTCCTGTGGGAAATGCTCTTTTATTTATCTTATTTATCCTATATCCATATGTGTGCTCTGTGGTGATGTACAGCAAATTCCCATTCAGGGTAATAACGTTTTTTTCCTTTTCTTTCTTCTTCTATAACTAATCAAAATGAACTGCAGCACGTTTTCACGCAAATAGTATTGTTGAGTTCAAGGGAGGTAACTCGTCCGAGCCCCGTTTACTGTGCAGTCAGTTTGTCTCCTTATGAGAACGATAAACTTTGCAAAGTAACTCAGAGGCGTGGATAGTCTGTTGAACGTCAATAGGGTACGACACAATGAATACCCCGAAACCACAAATATTTGCTGTTTGTTATGTTATAGCCATAACTGTAAAAGTTGTTTCTGAAACTATCATGTATAACGGAAGGAGGAATAGAGCGAACACGTACTGCACGTGCATCACAGTATACGCTTTCTAAGCATATTTTCAGCGATGTTAATAATAGGGAAAAAATTGTAGAGTCCAATTTATAGAATGATGTGGTATGAGTATTGACATGCAGACAACGACGTGCGCCGGTACTGGGCAGGGATGTGTCCCTACAGTAACCTAATGGTTAAATCTTTCACTCGTCACGCCGAGGTTCGATTCCCCACCTGGGTACAATGTGTGAATGTCCCGCTGTAATATTGCTGGAATATTGCTAAAAACGGCGTAAAACCCAACTCATCCACTGACTCACTGTGTCCAAACATGCTCCTTCGTTGATGGCATAACAGATTAAGCTCGATTGTGATCCGATTTTTTTTATCAGAAAACGTGTCCTAAGGCTTCACCAAAATATAGGCCCACAGAATGCAACACTTTGGGAATAAATTACCCCAAAGCTGACATATTAGTATTTTTAACATACATAATGTTTAAATGGCGTTAAATCTAAAGAGCTCATCGGGTACTGTGGCACCATGTAAAGTACACAATTAATACAATGTAACGCATGGATATTTTCAACCGGTTGCTTATCGATTGAATTCCTGAGCAATATTCATGGGCTGTGTAATAGTCGTATCTAATTAAAAGCCCACGTAATA
Organism: Haliotis rubra; assembly: GCF_003918875.1. Classification (NCBI taxonomy): domain Eukaryota; kingdom Metazoa; phylum Mollusca; class Gastropoda; order Lepetellida; family Haliotidae; genus Haliotis; species Haliotis rubra. The sequence continues at coordinate 9,770,095 of NW_025764891.1, forward strand.
CACGTATTCAATACGTCATTGAACAATCGATAGGGACCAAATCAATGTCTCTGCCGAACCCCAACATGAAGGGATGTGTAAGGGCTGCACATGGAGCCACAACGCCCTGCACTGACATACGTGTGTATCATCTCTGTAGGTTGTACTCACGTTTTGTGATTGTTGGTTGCGAGGAAGACACGGTTCCAGCTGGCCGAGTCTCTATGGTTCAAAGTTGTGCTTGACTTGGTAACGGTTCGAACCAAGTGCATTGCCAGGCTGGGAGGGCAAAATGGGTATTTTGTCTCGAATGAAACAATAAACACACCATTCAGGAGTTAAAACGCGCTTGTTGTTGATTATGTTCCCCAGTAAAGGAGCTAGCTTGTGAACTCACTAGACAAAGGAACAGAAATTGTTCCAGTTGGTGTACGTCCATCAGGAATGACGTTCCTGCACAAAGACATCTGCTGGTTGAATCGGTGCGACTTGAACGTAGAGTTGGAACTAATTATATTAAGAACAAAGTGAGCTTCATGCTAAAATGGTATAGTACCTGAACTCAAACGTGTGTTCTTGGATCGCTAGAATATGAAGTCAGCTCAAAATATTCATTAATATTCTATTGAGGTTGAACGACCCATGTCTTGTGACGTAAACAACATGTTTTGAAGTTATCTGTCTAACGAGTGAGTGAGTTTAGTTTTATTAGCAAGTTTCCAGCAATATCACGGGGGTCACCAGAAATGGGATTCATATATGATGGCTAGGTGGAAGTGACGTTTGATGGCCAGGTGTGAGAAATGTTTGAAGGCTAGGTAAATGTGATGCTTGATAACTAGGCGGATGTGATGTTAGATGGCCCGGTGGATGCGATGTTTGATGGCTAGGTGGATCTGATGTTTGATGGCCAGGTGGATGTGATGTTTGATGGCGAGGTAGATGTGTCGTTTGATGGCTAGGTGGATGCAATGGTTGTTGAAGGCTATTTGGATTTGATGTTTGATGGCTAGATGGATGTGATGTTAGATGACTAGGTGGATGTGATGTTTGATGGCTAGGCGGATGTGATGTTTGATGGCTAACCGGGTGCTTTGTGTGATTACTAGGTGGATGTGATGTTTGATGACTGGATGAATGTCAGATGCTTTCTTGGACAGAAATGATGTATAATGCTTAGGAGAGTCTGATGCATGATGACCAGGTACGTGTGATGTTTGACGATGGAACTGGAGCTTATGTTTGATCATTAGATAGGTGCGATATGTGATGAATTTGAGGACTAAAGTTTATTGACAACTTGGACCAGCACTAATGTTTGAGGGCTAAATGAACTGAGGTATGTGGTTTGGACGGACCGATGTCTGGGGTCTAGTCTAAACGAATGGCTGAAAGCAAGAGTATGTAGTGGACGAGTAACAGAAATGATGCTGATAATGACAGAAATGTTGAAAGGACCGATTGAAGTGATGCCGGGACTGATGGATGCAGTTATAGGACTGACGGACATGATGACGTAAATGGTGGAGATGATGATGGGAGCGATAGAACAGATGATTGGACTGGTGCAGATAGCGATGGGAGATACGTATGTACCGTGGTTGTTGTGCTAAAGGACAACAAAGGAAGTGGATGTATGTGCTTGTAATGGTGGCTGTACTGAAGAACAACAAAGGAGGGAACATATGTGCCAGCGCTGGTGGTTGTACTGAAGAACAACAAAGGAGGGAAACATATGTGCCAGTGCTGGTGGTTGTACTGAAGAACAACAAAGGAGGGAAACATATATGCCAGTGCTGGTGGTTGTACTGAAGAACATCAAAGGGGGGAAACATATATGCCAGTGCTGGTGGTTGTACTGAAGAACAACAAAGGAGGGAAACATATATGCCAGTGCTGGTGGTTGTACTGAAGAACAACAAAGGAGGGAAACATATATGCCAGTGCTGGTGGTTGTACTGAAGAACAACAAAGGAGGGAAACATATGTGCCAGTGCTGGTGGTTGTACTGAAGAACAACAAAGGAGGGAAACATATGTGCCAGTGCTGGTGGTTGTACTGAAGAACAACAAAGGAGGGAAACATATATGCCAGTGCTGGTGGTTGTACTGAAGAACAACAAAGGAGGGAAACATATGTGCCAGTGCTGGTGGTTGTACTGAAGAACAACAAAGGGGGGAAAACATATGTGCCAGTGCTGGTGGTTGTACTGAAGAACAACAAAGGAGGGAAACATATATGCCAGTGCTGGTGGTTGTACTGAAGAAAAACAAAGGGGGAAAACATATGTGCCAGTGCTGGTGGTTGTACTGAAGAACAACAAAGGAGGGAAACATATATGCCAGTGCTGGTGGTTGTACTGAAGAAAAACATATGTCCCAGATCTGGTGGTTGTACTGAAGAACAACAAAGGAAGGTACATATGTGGTGGTAGTGGTGGTTGTATTGAAGAACAACAAAGGATGGAAACATGTGCTGGTAATAGTGGTTATATTGAAAAATTACAAAGGAAGGAAACACATGTGTTGGTAGTGGTGGTTGTACCGAAGAACAACAGAGGAAGGAAATATATATGCTGGTAGTGGTTGTTGTACCGAAGAACAACAAAAGAAGGTTCATATGTGTTGGTAGTGGTGGTTGTACAGAAGAACAACGCAGGAAGGAAACTAATGTGTTGGTAGTGGTGGTTGTTCTGGCGAATAACAAAGGAAGGTACATATATGTTGTTAGTAGTGGTTGTACCGAAGAACAACAAAGGAAGGTACATATGTGTTGGTAGTAGTTGTTGTATTGAAGAATAACGCAGGAAGGTACATAAGTGTTGGTAGTGGTGGTTGTATTGAAGAACAACAAAGGATGGAAACATGTGTTGGTAGTAGTGGTTGTATTGAAGAATAACAAAGGAAGGAAACATATGTGTTGGTAGTGGTGGTTGTACCGAAGAACAACACAGGAAGGAAATATATATGCTGGTAGTGGTGGTTGTACCGAAGAACAACAAAGGAAAGTACATATGTGTTGGTAGAGGTGGTTGTATTGAAGAACAACAAAGGATGGAAACATGTGCTGGTAGTAGTGGTTGTACCGAAGAACAACGCGTGAAGGAAAGGTATGTGGGGTATTGGTGGTTGTACTGAAGAACAACAAAGGAAGGTACATATGTGATGGTAGTGGTGGTTGTATTGAAGAACAACAAAGGAAGGTACATATGTGTTGGTAGTGGTGGTTGTATTGAAGAACAACAAAGGGAGGTACATATGTGTTGGTAGTGGTGGTTGTATTGAAGAACAACAAAGGAAGGTACATATGTTGGTAGTGGTGGTTGTATTGAAGAACAACAAAGGAAGAAACATATGTGTTGGTAGTGGTGGTTGTACTGAAGAACAACAAAGGAAGGTACATATGTGTTGGTAGTGGTGGTTGTATTGAAGAACAACAAAGGAAGGTACATATGTGTTGGTAGTGGTGGTTGTATTGAAGAACAACAAAGGAAGGAAACACATGTGTTGGTAGTGGTGGTTGTATTGAAGAACAACAAAGGAAGGTACATATGTGAATATTGGTAGTGGTGGTTTGTATTGAAGAACAAACAAAGGAAGGAAACATATGTGTTGGTAGTGAGTGGTGGTTGTATTGAAGAACAACAAAGGAAGGTACATATGTGTTGGTAGTGGTGGTTGTACATGAACACTGAAGAACAACAAAGGAAGGTAATATGTGTTGGTAGTGGTGGTTGTATTGAAGAACAACAAAGGAAGGTACATATGTGTTGGTAGTGGTGGTTGTATTGAAGAACAACAAAGGAAGGTACATATGTGTTGGTAGTGGTGGTTGTATTGAAGAACAACAAAGGAAGGTACATATGTATTGGTAGTGGTGGTTGTATTGAAGAAAAACAAAGGAAGGTACATATGTGTTGGTTGTATTGAAGAATAACAAAGGAAGGTACATATGTATTGGTAGTGGTGGTTGTACTGAAGAACAACACAGGAAGGAAACTAATGTGTTGGTATTGGTGGTTGTACTGAAGAATAACAAAGGAAGGTACATATGTGTTGTTAGTAGTGGTTGTACCGAAGAACAACACAGGAAGGAAATTAATGTGTTGGTAGTGGTGATTGTATTGAAGAATAACAAAGGAAGGTACATATGTGTTGGTTGTGGTGGTTGTACTGAAGAACAACAAAGGAAGGAAATATTTGTGTTGGTAGTACTGGTTGTATTGAAGAACAACAAAGGAATGTACATATGTGTTGGTAGTAGTGGTTGTACTGAAGAACAACACAGGAAGGAAACATATGTTGGTAGTGGTGGTCGTACTGAAGAACAGCACAGGAAGAAAAGGTATGTGGGGTATTGGTGGTTATACTGAAGAACAACACAGGAAGGAAAGGTATGTCGGGTATTGGTGGTTGTACCGAAGAACAACACAGGAAGGAAACACATATGTTTGTAGTGGTGGTTGTACCGAAGAGCAACACAGGAAGGAAAGGTATGTGGGGTATTGGTGGTTATACTGAAGAACAACACAGGAAGGAAAGGTATGTGGGGTATTGGTGGTTGTACCGAAGAACAACACAGGAAGGAAACACATATGTTGGTAGTGGTGGTTGTACCGAAGAACAACAAGTTAAGGAAATACATGAATTAGAGCAAGAAAAAAATGTTCAGTTCCATTTTCCCCACGATAGGTAAAATATATAATGTCAAAAGCAATTCGTTCAAGCCATTATCGCGCATTATTCTCCACTGTCCACTTGTCTTGTTTTCGAAGCATCCTCTTTTGCAAGAAGATCTCTTCAAAATCCCGCTCCTCGGCATTACTGAGCGCGGTATTTGCCGTCCTAATTGTCATCTACTGCCTAAAGAGCTCCGAGATCCTCCTTTATCGGATCTTTCCTATCAGTACTCGCCAAATCTCGTCAGAAATGAGAATACAACGAAGGAATGTGTCAGCCAAAAGCTTAAGCTTTTCAGTCCTAGTTGCTCGTATAGTGATTACTGAGGCAATACCTTGGCAGATCAAAGTCAACCGTATCCTCATGTAATGTAGTCATCCATTAACTGCATTTGTATGGTGTAATCACGAATGTCAAGGCCATACTGTTCTTTTCTTTATTTCTGAAACATTTTTTGTTGTAACCCCCAACCCACCCAAAAAAAACCCCCAAACCCAAACAAAAAACAAACAAAACAAATACCCCCAAAAACAAAAACAAAACAACCCCCAAAAAAACAACACACAACAACAAAAAAAAAAAAAACAAAAATAAAAAACAAACAAACAAACCAAACCAACAACAACATGGATAATAATTGTTGTTGGCAATGTCTTATCAGGGTGCCGTTTCACTAACCGATCTTAGCCCTATGCCAATCGTAAACCCCTAAAATCCCAATCTTAGCATGACGTTACGATCGGCATACCGTTCCACTAACCAATCTTACCCAAGTCAATCGTAAAGTTAAGATTCAAAGTCTAAGTTGCTCATGACCAACTTAGGATAGCTAAAATCAATCGTAGAGAAACCAAAATGGTGGCTTTCCTATTCTATGTGAAAAATAAGAGCGAGCATTTCACCGTGAGCGTCCCCTAAAATACCCCATGAAATGAATTTGTATATTTCTGTGATGTAAACAAACACTGCACTGCCTTACAAATGTCAGGCCAGTCTGACCACTGTCGTCATGGGAACACAACCGAGCGAGTCGGTGTAACACATTTGTACAACAATATTGCAACGTCATAGTTAAGAATAGGGACAGCCGTGAAGTGAACAATGTTCTGAAACAAAAAGATAAAAATATGTTTAATTTCACGTGCGCTTATTTGGTGGGGGATCTAAAGGCAGGCCGCGTGTTATTCAAGACCACTAACAGATTCTACATACGTTATAGCCTCCTCACGCTTTGTTTATTCTGATTGACAAGGTTCAGGCACATATTAAAAGCTCTGACACAATTGATATTTTTAAAGTCCAGACTTAAAACCTGTTCTCAGTATATTACTTATAATCTCGGCTGTAAATACTCTCGTGTAAATTATCTGTACATAGCGCTTTGAGCATGCCCCAGGATGTGGAATAGGCGCACTATAAATATGCATTTATTATTATTATATTATGCCTGATACCCAGCGTTCACACGCACTTGCACCTGAAACCAAGGTGCTCACTACCCTAATATTTTGCTCTAGGTTTTTTCTCCACGTTTACACTTGGCTGGAAAAATACCCATGAAGGCCCGGGTTAGAATATTGAACTTCAATAACCCATGCTTGTCGTAAGAGGCCACTAACGGGATCGGGTGGTCAGGCTCGCTGACTTGGTTGACACATGTCATCGGTTCCCAACTGCGCAGATCGATGCTCATGCTGTTGATCACTGGATTGTCTGGTCCAGACTCGATTATTTATAGCTAAGATACATAGCGTTCACTAACATGAACGCTCATGTTAGTGAACGCTATGCATCTTAGCTAGATTATTTACAGACCGCCGCCATATAGCTGGACTATTGCTGAGTGCGGCGTAAATCTAAACTCACTCACTCAGTTGGTTCGTAAACTACTTTCATCATTTGCTAGGCTATGCAAAGGGAGATAACTCGTGCCTCGCATTCCTCTATCTCTCGCACGTAAGAGTCTCGATCTAAGCTTGGATCGGATCGTAAGATCGGGACCGGCTACGATCGGCCTAGGATCGGCTAGTGGAACGGGTGTAACTTTTAGCTAAGACGATTGTAAAATTGGCGTAACTTGCTAAGATTGATCTCAGGTAAGATCGGTTAGTGGAACGGCACCCTGGTTCACGCCAACAGGGATAAAACAGGGAATGATATTTTGTGCACATCTCTTCAACGTTTACAACAGAGATCAGATATTACACTGACATACATTTAACATATTTACTTGACAGAATAACATGCAACTGTTTCTTGTATGTCATTGACAATTCAAGCTCGTCTGTTTTCCTCAATTGGTGAGTTTTGAATACTGATGTTAAAATATACTCAACGGGAAAACGGTCTTGAAAGCATACTAAAGTTTCATTTCACTTTGCAATTATAAGTACTAGGTTTATAAACAAAGAAACAGTTAAACAAAATTGTCACATGCCAAATGTTTGGACAGTGTCACTTTAATATATAACGACTTGATTGAGAAACCCCAGCGACTGTACGCGCGTTACGTTCTATGAACGTACATGAAATGACTCCCGCTGGCGTCTATTGAGTGTGAATATTCGAACCACGTGCCTTTATCTTAATGAAGGTAATGAAGCGTTAAACTCAGGGACTATATCTCGAATATTGTCTCTGTTAACTCAGCAGCTTCCAAATAGTGTAATCTAGAAACAAGTGGTTATCAATTATCCTCCCTGCTGACACCACAGTTTGAAGTTAACCTCAATCAGCATTTGGCGTAGTAATACACCCTTGAAGCCATTGGTGATTAAACCTGTTTCGAATGGCTGATAACAATCAGGGGAATATACTCTGTCCCATGCCGATTGCCAGCCGCTAAACAATAATCAGTCACATGGGTCTGTATTACAAGCTTAAGAGTAGCAGCTTGATTGCTAGTAATTATTTATTTGATTGGTCAGTTTTTCGGACACATCTACAACTTCTTCAACCCTTCCGCAATGCTTATTACAGAACGGTTGTCCGTTACAAGCAATCTTATATCAACTGTTGCGTAATGGTATCGTTGAATCAAAATAAATTAGCTCTGAACGTCTATTATGAGAATTAATATAACATGCGTAATTACTCAATCATTATTGCTAATCTGTTGATAGTGTTACATAAATCAATCTGGTATATATAATGGATGACATCCATCGGTTATATATTATACCTTCCTTCCCTTTCGACATCCGGAGCCTTAATAAGAATGAAACACCGAGTTCTCGAACTTCTTTAGATGTTTTGTGGAAATAAATTAGTTTCTATTGTCAATTTGCGAAGATTTAAGCAGCTTTCTTGTATCTGTAATTGATCGTAATTCAGTGAAACAAGAATGCTATTTCTGTTAAAAAGGTTCACAGACTTGAAATAATTGATGAATGGTCGATAAATGTCAGACAAAAAGGTAACAGTCGCCCAAGTTTTAAAATAACGTATTTTGACCATGCTATTGCTGCAATTTAACATAGGATGGTGTGTTCGTCCCGCAGACACATTACTAAACCACACGTTTTAGCATTATTGGAGAACGATATGACACATATAGGCATTAAATCATTAGTTTTTGAGATATACACAATGCCATCTAGAAAGTAATCAAATGTAACATATATCATTTTGGGATTACACTTTTTTTAAGTAACGTACAGATTCTGTATTTTTTTTGGAGAGGGTGGAGGTTGAGGGTGTTTTTTTTGTTTGTGTAATTGGTCTGGCATTATTTGGTGTGTTTTAACGAAAAGTAGTTTATTGACTCTACTTTAATGCATTGAGAACTTGCAGACTGGTGATAGGTTGTTGATGCGTTGCGTAAAGTCTTATTCTTGTCGATATTGTCATGTGGCAGTGATATTCATTTGTGTCACAGGTTCAAGGAGTAATACACTGTACACGTGGATGGTCAGTGAGGGGCGGTGGTGTGCTATATTTAGAGCTGTACTATATTTAGACACAGTTTTGGAAGATACTGCAGGGTACTACAACCATATGGTCTAACTCACTTAGCTGGATAATCTTCTGGAGTATCTATCAGCTCGATGCTCATGATGTTGATCACTGGGTTGTCTGGTCCAGACTGGAATATTGCTGAGTGCGGTGCAAAGCTAAACTCACTCACGCACCCAGTCTGGAGTCTTTCTCTTACGTATATAAGGGGAGATAACTCTCGATTCTCATCTCCCATTGCATCTCAAGTTACAAAAAGACCAGCAGTAGTATGTGTTGATCGGTGTATAATAACTGATACATGTAACAAGACCAGAATACAGTCAGCCACGATTTAAGTGAGTGAGTTTGGTTTTACGCCGCTTTGAGCAATATACCAGCAATATCGCGGCGGGGGATACCAGAAATGGGCTTCACATATTGTACCCATGTGGGGAATCGAACCCGGGGTCTTCGACGTGACGAGCGAATGCTCTAACCACTATGTTACCCCACCGCCCCGCCATGATTTAAAATGTACAATAGTGTTCCTATAATGTTAAAGGAGGTATTCATACATTCTCAATACACAAGGGAAGAGGAAAAATACATCTAGGATTTTTTATTTTAGTTTTGACACTCACCTCAGGAAATGTAACTGCTTTCAGTCTTACTGTCGTTTGTAATGAAACAGGGGCGGTGGGGTAGCCTAGTGGTTAAAGTGTCCACTCGTCACGCCGAAGACCCGGGTTCGATTCCCAACATGGGTACAATTTGTGAAGCCCATTACTGGTGTCAGCCGCCGTGATATTGCTGGAATATTGTTAAAAGCGGCGTAACACCGAACTCACTAACTGTAATGAAACATACCACTGGCCAGAAGTTGTTATTGAGGAACTCCTGAACATGCCGCTCGACACCCATAGACGTACTGTAGACCATAAGCATTAGGATAAGGAATGTGACGTCATGCGCCAATGTAACTGTGAGTTTAGTTTTAGGCCACTTTTAGCAATATTCAAACAATATCACGGCGGGGGATACCAGAAATGGTCTTTAAACATTGTACGCATTTGGAGAATCGAACCGGGTCTTTGGCGTGACGAGCGAACGCTTTAACCACAAACCTACCCATCGCCCCATCAATTTAAAAAAACCGACATTTGAACATACTGTTCACATTATCGATTGTTCTCAGTAAGACAAACACATATAATTGCCTTAACGGGGAATATTTTCCATCTAGACACTTAAGTAGCAACACTCTTATCCATCCGAACTCTGAAACTCGTCCACCAATACTTCCAGAACGTTGCATTGTGAAGTAATCGGCTAGGAACTGACACTCTTCATTTGGGTTAGTTGATGAACCTTGGGGATCTGGAAACATAAATCTAGAATGTGCGATTGTAAAAAGAAATTGATTCACTTCTAAATGCTGCTTTCCCTTCTCGGCCCATCCGTTTATAATTCATCATGAGCGTGGACTGACGAAATGGCCTTCCGTCCCTCTTCTCATTTCTCTCAAGGCTTCAAAGCGAGTCTTGCAATACGATGAAGAATTGGAGCTTTGACAAAAACACGCAGGATGGTAAGCTGAGAGATTTTCTTCTAATTATTTAAATCATTCAGTGCTTTCAATCCAGTCTTGAAAGTTAGGCTGATTTTTTTAGTTACTGTCAACTTTCAGAGATGCTTCAAATCTGATGACTACTTGTAAATTTGAAAACCTCTCTGTAAAGGTTAATTCTGTATGCCATAGGAATTTCGTAAACTAGTACTGGTATTCAATAAAACACGATTACGTTTGTAATTTTTTTAATCATCTATAACATGTAAAGGTGGTCTCTAAAATATTGTGAAAAATCTTAATTTCAGAGAAAATAAGTATATTGCAACGATTTAATAATGTCTCTTTATTTCCAACTCAGACAACTGACGCCAGGCGTCACACAGCTGCTTAATCAAGGAAGTTCTACGTAAGCGCCCACTGCGTAAGATCTGTTGATGTTACTTCAATAAAATACTGTTGTGCCTCCGTTCACCCATTGTAATTTATTACCATATAAAAGGGAAGTTAACTTTGTATCAAAATAGCGTCTTCCGAAAATACGTCACTCACTGTTGCTGTGACAGATTGTGGGCGAAAACATAGAATAAAAAGGCAAACATCAAACATCAAATCGTCCTTTTAGTTTGAAAGCACGTTCTCTGACGCAATAGAAGCGTTGACAATTTAGTTCGTTAATTTACCAGGTAGGCCATTTAAGGCACATGTTATTCTAAAGGCTTATTGATTTATATAGCACACGAAGCAGTTTTGGTCTGAACACAAAGAGATATGTCCATCCTTCTTTTATTGGCTTGGTTGTATTACGTAATCATTGTGTCCATTCCTGGAGCGGTGGGGTAGCCAAGTGGTTAAAGCGTTCGCCCGTCAAGCGGAAGACCCGGGTTCCTGCATGGGTACAATGTGTGAAGCCGATTTCTGGTGTCCCCGCCACGATGTTGCTGCAATATTGCTAAAAGGCCTTCCAGGAAGCAACTCGTGTTCAAGGCTCTCTCTGAAGGAAACATCTGGTGTTGCACTCATATCTTTATGGATGTTTTTTGGTGCTAAGCCACCTGTAGGTTCTTGGTCACTACACGCTCGTCAACTTTGTCCATTTACAAAGGTCGCATACTACTTCACAGAGCAACTTTGCTTCTCAACTGTCTCCAGTTTTACGTTGATATACCTCTATGACATGTAATGTCCACAACCACAGGTTTCACAGCTATGCTATTCATTCCTTTCGACCCCAACAGTGGAGTTCCGCACTGTGTGAGATGAGTAGGTGAGTAAGTTTAGTTTTACGCCGCGTTTGGCAATATACCAGCAATATCACGGCAGGGGACACCAGAAATGGGCTTCACACATTGTACCCATGTGGGGAATCGAACCCCGGCCTTCGGCGTGACGAACGAATGCTTTAACCACTAGACTACCCCACCGCCCCTGTGGGAGCTCAGTGCTCATGTGACTGCTCGGTATCCATGGTAATACAATAAGTCACATCCCGACGAACTTCAGTATCGTCAAAACCTATTAATTTGCATGGTACAGTTTCAAGTGAAATCATGTTTCAACACCCCTATTTTTTCCATATTTATGAAGAACCGTAATACTAATAATCGCCAGGAAGGGGGTGTTCTAGGTTCGAATACCAAATCTGATGTGGTTCTAGTCCTTGTCATACCATACAAAAACCTTTTAGTCAAATGAGTGGAATATGTCTCTGGAAGCTAGAGCGAAACGACCGTATGGTCCTCAGTTTTAACGTTGTGGCAGCTCAAAGTGACGTTTCCTATAAAGTGTAAACCTACATGGAATAGTTGTCGAAATGATCTCATGTCCCTGACAACCATTCAAGATCCCTTTCCCCAATCCAGTCCATTAAGTCACCACCCATCCACCCTTACAGTATTAAGTGGAAAGACCCTAATAAATAAACTGACCGCAAAAGAAAGCATACACTTAAATTTTATTCGCCAATAAATAACGTTATCAAAACGTTACAAGGTTGAAAACATGTTAAACGCTGCAAATGTAAGATGTAAACACAACTAGGATACCCGTATTATATACATGATTATCAAGTAACAAAGTCATTTTTTAGTTCATTATAGCGATAATCAAACATGGATGTATACTTTCTTTTGTCCTTCAGTACAGTTACTTACGGAGGTTTTTTTCTTTCATACGGAAAGATTGGAAAAGTCATGAGTATGAACGGTGTCATGCAAGGAGATAATCTGAAACAGCAACGCTTAACAACGACTCTGGCGCTGACCTAAATCTAAGTTTAGGATGAAATTCAATTGTATTGGATGTCTTTTCTTGTAACAACCTCTCGATCTATTTTCGCATTTGCAGTCGCAGCGCCGTATGGTAAAGATGGATGCCTTGTTTAAATCCTGAGAATCTGCAGGTGCTCGGTATACCACGGAAAGTCCATTATGTCAGTACTGTGACACATATATAAAAGCGTAAAAAAGGTGTTCGCCTCGAAATAAGAAAGGCTTCTTTTCGATTTAGAAAACCTAAACTCATTATTTGCTCTAAGGCTAAGAAATGTATTCGTACCATTTTCAGAGCGCCATTGCTATCGATCGTTGAGTCAAGGCGCGTTTGTGAGACGTTTTTACGCTTTCGGTTACACGTATATGTCAAACGCATGATGTCAAGAACTATTGTGAAAACATGTTATTGGCTTTTTGGTGAGGTGGTGCATTTCCCTCGAAAACTGTAACATGTTACAAAATCCAAATATCGGTTTTGGATTAACCTGATAAATACTGGTTGTCAAGAGTCAACGGAATCAACTTCCCCAGCATCAGGACGCGACTGCGTTTGAGTGAACCGTGGATCACAATGTTTGAGAGGCAAGAACATTTTAATGAAACATGAATAGGTGAGGTGAGGTGAAATTGGGTTATACGTCGTGCTTGAGAATGAGTGTGTATGTTTGTGTGCGGCTGCTTGTACTAGCCCAGACTGAAGCTGGTTTTACAGTACAAACCCACTGTGATACCATACAGCAGTGAAGCATGAATACCCCACTCAGACACATTATACTGACTCCGAGCCGACCAGTCCTTGTTGTACCCATTAATGCCGAGCGCCAGGCAGGGACCAACAAGTACCCTATTTTAAAGTCTTTTGGTATGACGCGGTCGGGGATCGAACCCTCGACCTTCCGCTCTCCGGGCGGACGCTCTAACCACTACACCACGGAGGCGGTCGAAACATGAATAGATTTTATTGCATGGTATGACCAGAAAGTATTGAGAATTTTAGGAATATGTTTAATTGGATTTCTAGTATAAACAACTTTGACCAGCGATCAAGTGCTTGGTTTCATTCAAGAGAGACAACTCCGTTAATCCTTTCTCATTAGTTTGTGAAGAGTTATCCTCCTTTGTTTACTTGCTAGCAGACGACATTTTCAGTGATCCTCAGTATGAATGATTTAGAGAAGAGGAAGTTGATTTTAGAGTATTATGAAAAGGACATCAGATCAGGTAAAGTGATTTCAAATAGAACAGGCATCCCTTTGTCCACTGTTTATCGTGTTTTGAAAAATATTGCAAATGGATATGGCATTGAGCACCAGGGAGGAGCAGGTAGGCCCAGAAAATTAATTGACTGTAGGTGACAGGAGGCGGCTTGGTATTCTTGTTTCTAAAAACAAACAAAGGAGTTTAGAAAACTAAAGGCTGGATATGATTAATAGAGGAACTGTGGCTGTCTGTAAGGAGACAATAAGAACTGAGCTGCATGCAATGGGTTGGCATAAAAGTCGAGGAATTACATCACCGATCATGAAACCTGAACGAAAGGAGCGAAGGTTGAACTGGTGCTTACAGCATAGAAATTTTAACTGGGACAATGTGATTTTCTCAGATGAAAGTTCTGTGTGGCTGTTTCCTAATACACTGAAATTCTGGACCAAACAAACTGAAAACCCTTTGTATCAGCGCCCAAAGTACAGTCCGAAATTTAACGTGTGGGGTGGCATATCTGTGTTAGGGGCAACGCCCCTCTGTGTATTTGAAGGGAATATGAACAGTGAGCGGTACACAGATATTCTCGAGGGACATTTACTTCCATCTCCTCAAGTGTTCTATGGACATTTTTGAATTTTCCAGCAGGACAACGACCCAAAACATCGTTTAAAGCATTCACAGGCCTGGTTTCGGACCCAAAATATGACATTATTAGATTGGCCAAGCTATAGCCCTGACCTAAATCCAATAGCAAATGTTTGGGGACTTATGAAGGAAAGTGTCAATAAGACAAATCTGACAAATATTGCTGAAATGAAAGAAGAGGTGGTCCGATATTGGGACAGCATGGACCACGACTTTCTAACTTCTTTGATCAGTAGTATGCCCCGCCGCATTGAAGCCTGCACTGCTGCCCATGGTGACTTGACAAAATACTAACTATTCACCTGTCTTTGAATCTGGAGTTATGTTCTGTTAATATTCACATTTAATACGTGAGTAATGAGTGAAATTTAAAAAAAAAAATACGATCTTTAAATTCTCAATAATTTCTGGTTGTACTGTAATGAAATTAACCCATGTCAGTGAATGGATGACGCTTTTGGGTTGTTGTTACTATTCAGATTGCGTTAGTATATCGGGTTTGGAGGGATGGGGAACGAGTTGTCTTAAACCCAAAATTCGATGTGCAGGGTTGCGTCCCTTAGGTGTGGCAGGAGGTTTGAGTCCCAGATTCATTTGTTGCCAGCAAATTACAAATGCAGTTTCAGATGAAGACCTGCCGAACTGTTCTTTTTCCCGTACATAAATATATCACACTGTCATACAACTGTTCAACCTCAAGGTACGCAGCAATATTGCAGGTACATGACGTCGGTCTGTAGACAACAGATTCTGGACGTGACAATGCGGTGACTGATGTCACGATCACCCAACTACGCAATTTGGATACATAGAGAATCTCACCGAGTGTCTTTTGATATCAAATATATTACCACGAGTTGATAAAGTTACACATATCCAATTCGGGGCTTGGCGAACACTCTCATTAGACTTGCAGTGCAGCGATGTCATAGCGTTGTGACGTCATCAGGTGTTTGACGTCATAGCATTGTGAGTCATGTAAATGATGTTGTAAGGGCATTGTATAAAATCTATTATTATATAGGTAGTATTTTTCCTGTACCACGATTGGTCAAAAGACCGTCAAATGATTGACTACAAAACACGATATTGACTTGAGTTTTCTGATAAATTACGATATTGACTTGGGTTACTAAAAATAGACAAGGAATCCCGTACGAAGGGTCTTCCCCCCGCTTTTCAGCCAATCAGATCACTCGGATAGATGGCACAGTGTGTGCATTAAAAGTTTATGTTAAAACCCGTTTCTCTTTCATTATATAATAAAACAATTATAGACTCTTGTAGAGGTCGATATCGGTTTTTATTGACCTGAGAAAAAGAATATCGACCTCGCAAGCTCGGTCGATATTGTTTTACTCAGGTCAATAAAAACTGATATCGACCTCTACAAGAGTCTATAATTGTATACTGTCTAAACAATATCTCCTAGGATATCGTTTGATCTCACCAAGCAATATCTCCAGTGGAACATAGTTTTGGATGATATAATTCATGAAGTCAGTTAAACCAGGGAGACTATAAAATGTTGTAGATTATCCCTGGTAAAACTGACCATCGAGTGTTGTAGAAGCCTATTCTCCACTTCGGTAAACATATTCCGTTTGAACGTACTCGTGTTTTCACCCTTACCAACTCCTCATCGTTACTTGTGAGTGAGTGAATCGATGCGAATATGCATGTGTAATCTGAGCTTCTGAAAGCAGTGGACGATGGTGTAAGCATCTCTCTATGCCGTCGATGTACGGGGATAATGCATCAGCTAGTCTGGTCTCAGCTTAAACTGACCATTAGCATATCTACATATCAAACACACAAACTTGATACAACAGCAACAACAAGCACAAACAAACAACAAACTTAAAATCCAAACCAAAACAAGCACACCAACAAACTAGATAGAACCTGAACAAACAAAGGTTAACATTTTTAATTAACCAAAAACAACACGTACATCCCTCCATCTTCTGGACTTTGAGCGTGAATGAATAAGGTTTTAGCAATATTCAAGCAATACCACAGTTAAGTACACCAGAAATGGGCTGCACGGAATGTATTCACGTGGGGAATAGAGCAAACGCTTTAAATAACTAGGCTAGCCCCACCTACCTCTATCCCAACCTCACACTAAACTAGATAGGTGGTCAATTTCAAGAGAGCATACCAACCTCATTTTATTTGCATTGGTAAGAATTTCGGCATTTCCCTCTATGAAATGTGTTACCTTATCAGCGAGGTTTATGGGGAAAAGTACCCATTCAGTAGCCAATTAGAAATGAAAGGTAAAATAACCGTGATTGTGTTAAGTACATATTGACAAGCACACATTTGTCTTTCGTTTGGCGAAATAAGTTTGAAAAGTATTCCCTGACGATCTTGGGAAGAGACGGGGATGGTTGCAGAGCGCTAAAATTACATCTGGCCGGGATATCCAACAGCCAGGCCGGATGGTGATTTCCTATTCAGTCAATATTCGAGACGCATTCCGGACCAGAAGTCTACATCTGAGTCTTAAAGGAAGCATTGGGAGTATAAATACCTCATGTTAATCAAACGGGTGACGGACTTATATTTTACACCGTCTTGGGAAACCATTAATTAATATATTTGCACAGTGGTAGATTAATCAAGAGTGCGTGCGTGCGTGCGTGCATGAGTGAGTGAGTGAGTCAATGAGTGAGTGAGTGAGTTGGACTTTTAGCAAATTATAATATTCCAGCATCATCAGGACAGGAGACATCAGAAAAGGGCTTCACGAATTGTACCCATGTGGGGAATCGAACCCGGGCCTTCGGCATGACGAGCCAACGGTTTAACCACTAGGCTACCCCACCACCCCACATCAGGAAGGAAGGTCCTCAGTGACACAGAACTGGACGTGCATCACTTTGTCCTGAGGTATGGATGCTGCAGACAAACCAGGCATTATAGTGAGAACTCGTTTTGTCTTCGAACCCACAAACAGCACATTTTATAATGGCTAATTATATGTGACGCAACTCTGCACTTAGACTAAGAAAGTTAAACACTTGCCTTCTATAACCATTAACAATTTTCTCTGCTGTGTTGGTAGACTAAAGCTTAGTCTCTGAACATATACACTCTCCCCCAAAACGAAACGCATAGGTGTATTTTCATGAATTTAATCTGTTACTTTTAAAGTGAGATAACACATGTAATTGTGGATCAGTTGCTGCCAAATTTCACAGTATAAAAGATCAAATTGATGTTAACATAAATAGCTTATAAAATGTTCAATAAGCGAAAGCGTCCGTTCTCAGTTGGGCGTTATCTTCAATATCTGTTGTGGCCACCATGAGCACTCAGAACTGCTCTGCACCGTCTTGGCATGGACTGGATAAGTCTTTGAATTCGACCTTGTGAAATTCTGGCCCTTTCTCCTTGCAATGCCCGCGACAGTTAATCTAACGTTTGTGGCGCCGATTGACGTTCATGTACGCGTCGGCCGAGACCAACCCGCAACTGCTCGATGGGATTGAAGTCGGGCTATTTGAAAGGTAACAGAAGCACTGTAATGTTCTTGTTATAAAGATACTGAATAGTGGCATGTGCCGTCCCTCTGGCGGTCAATGATCGGAGCTATGTAAATCCTTAGGATTTTGTCTCTGTACAGAATAGCAGTTACATTGCCCTGGAGGCGTAGAAAGTCACTGAACCATACACGTCGCCAGTTTTGTAATTCCAGAATCGAACGTTATTGCACCACTGGATCCGTCGACGTCGATGTAGTCGTCACACCACAGGGCCAAAATAGAGTTTTCTGGCTCGAAGCCCAGCTTCTCGTAAACGATTACGAATGGTTTGCGCGGACGTTCTCCTCAAACCAGGCACTGCACTTGCACTTGCAGTTGCTGTGACAGTTCGATTCCCGAAAATGAAGTACCCGGATGTAACCATCATGTGCTGCAGTGGTAATCCAAAATTTACCAATTTGGGAGAATTGGTTTGTGAATATAGGTCCCATAAACGACTGATGGTACTCTGGTGAACACTGAGACGCCCCAGCCTCCAGACGTCCAATGGCAATGTTTCGATTTACAGCAGTGAGTTGCGGCATATTCTAAGTCAGCTGAAAATGCCAATGATCGTCTAAAAAGAAAAACTGCCTTACATAGTCAATGACCCTGTTCACGATTCTTCAGAGCTGCACGTGCATTTTACGAACCACATTTTCTCCATGACATTGTCGACCTTAAACTGAAATCTAGACTTACCTCATTTAGGGCTTAAACATTGCAGAAAGGGCTGGGCAGAAGTTAACATAATGCCGTAAAGGGACTGTGAAACAGACTACTTGTAGCCTTTACATGCGTACGATCAGTTATCGTGGGAATAGGCTAAAATTTATTTCAATATATAATGTTTAAAGTATATATCATACAAAAAAGTATTTATCTCTATCCATACAGGATAAATCGGACACCGTCGCCTATATTTTATTTGTAACAGGCCAATCATTGAATGGACACTAAATATAGATAGTTGGAGAGTCGGATAAAGACCAATTTAATGGATGAAGAACTTACTTATTGCCCCTTTATAAATACACTATCATTCTGTCTAACTGTCCATCTAAACATTTTTTCGTTTGATTATTATCGTTTGATTGTTATATTGTTTTACTATAAATAAATACATAAATAAATAAATATACAGAGAGAGAGAGAGAGATTAGAGATTATCTCTTTCTCCGTAGAGTTCTCTCAAAGTGAGTTCTTATGTCAGCGTCAACTGTGATATCAGACGTGACACACCAAGAACAGAAATGTCTTATTGCTAATGAAAGTCAATGAGACAGTCCCGGAATATTTTAGAGCATCAAATTCGTCTTTAGGCAACCTGACCTCTGTATCTTTGCAAGCTAATAGGAAAATCAGAGCAACTCTGCTTAGCATTTCCCAACGAGATTCTTAGTTGTCGCATTCAAAACCAGCTCTCGCTAACAACATAAATCAGATTTTCCGTCAAGATGGAGTATGTACCCCTGAACGAGTCCGTAACTCTTATCCTGATGGATATTCCATAGGCGTTTTGCAGACATACGTAATGTTCCTTTGTTCGTGATCCACAAGCCATACACAAGTACCCAAACGCAGCCAAATGTTCGACTGGTAAGATGAATTCAGTTGCATTCTGAGAGAATAGATCGCCGACGCAGATCTAAGTAATCTCTGGAAGCGCGCTCTCTCTGTTTATTAGAAAATAGAATAAATTATCGATCGTACCTTGAAAAAGACGCGTTTTATGGCATGCTGCGATGGGTCGGGTAATCGCACGTAAAAGACCCGGGCAAAACACTGCGCAACTCGAAATCGTGGCGTTCAGGTCGATATATACCATGGAAGGACAAAATAATGGAACTATTCACAAGCACCAAACTCTCAACAGACTGTTACGTATGCAAGGTATGTTTGTCGCGATTTATTTAAAACAGTCGCAGGCAAGTAACAAACTAACCCTTGATGTCTTAACTTATGATTTTCAGAACTACTTCAGGGTCTCGATCTACAAAGCGTTTGTAGCGCAACGACATTCGTAAGCCTATGATAAACTATAGAGTTACGACAAGTCGTAACGTTACGAATGCTTTGTAGATTGGGGCAGAGTATCTTAAAATATTCTCTCAAAATGACCTATTGTTTTCCTTAGCAATCAATCAGCAGTTTCCTTCAACCATTTTCTCCCCTGTATGTAAGAAACGGTTGATTTTTTTCAACCACCACAGTGTTTCACTCAAACCATGAATAATATCAAGTTGCCAACATGAACCTCTTTGTCTTCAGGACACTCCTTCGTTCACACATTCATTTGGGAGCCATTAGCAGTGTTCCCACTCAGTTTCTGCTTTAACCGCTCCTTCATTCCGAATACACTTTAAACCATTTTCGCTTTCACTGTGCTCATGGGACGTATTCAGTTGACGTCCATCTATTCTATTTGTGTGTCCTTTTTTAATTCATGTACACATTCGTTCGGGACCCTCAACCATCTTCTAACACTGTGTCAAACATGTGTATTTAGTTTGTAACTTACCCCAACTTCTTTTTCCTTGCTCTTTTTTCACTTGGTACTTATTCAATTTAAATTTGCAACGTCTTCACTTTCGGTCTTCTCTTTCAACCACGAATTTATACAGTTTGAATTTTACATTGAAGTTTACACCATCTTCTCTTTCGGTTTTCTCTTTCAACCACGACTTTATTCAGTTTGAAGTTTACATTGAATTTTACGCAATCTTCTAATTCCTTTTCTTCTTTCAAACACATATTTATTCAGACTGCACGTTTTACCTTCTCATTCGGCATTGTTTTAATCATTCTGTATTCACTTTCAACCATGTAACCCACTGAGTTTGTGCTTCACACCCTCTTCCTATGTCTCGTTGTTTTGACCCATTCAACAAAGAACTCATTCAGACGGCAACCAAGGCAGTCCAATTTAGTTCACACTTCAGCTCTGTACTCTAAGATGATACATTAAGCCATATGTTCAATGCATTCTCTAGGCACACACTCATTCAGCTGACATCTTTAACCATATACACACAGGATATATTCTCCTTAGGTCTGCCACCCCTGTGTGTTCTTCCGTTCTGCTCATGCCTTCCAATAAATGTCAGACATACTGTAATTGCGTTTTCCAAGCATCAATAATACGTCGATAATAGTATTATTTTCTTCTCTTTAAACACTTAATAATTTTCTTGTCATCATTGTCTCGGTTTGCCCATACCCTGTCCTCAATAACTAAAAGTGCTGACGAAGTATATTTCCGAATCAACTTTACCACACAGCCCATATACCAATCTAACGTTGAATCAGTCCGTGGCTTTCCTACTTCAAGCCCTTCAAGCTTATATTTGATGTTTCTTTGGTTGAATAACGAATACTCCACTGTATAAACAACTGCGTGGTTGGTAGGAATAGATTTATCATCCCGATTGGTAGATATTGTTCAAAGCAATAAAACTGACGTCTTTGAAGAAATGTATTGATTTTTCCAATGAAATCCTGAAAATACTTCTTTGGATGGATGATGGATTGATTGAACAGTGCCGTTAACGCCATTTAAGGAATGTCTTGCTTATTAACGTGTTAGCTTTTAGACGGTATTAACTTCTGTAAATAACATTGGCTTTTTGAGAAATTCAAGTTTATCTGTAAAAAAAAGTATTGAGCTGAAAGAAGTATGAAGTGTAAAAGTTTCAGGTACTTTATCAGAGACGAGTCTCAGGAAGACTGAAATTTTATTGATAATCGTTTCGTTCCCAGAACATTATTCAGAGGATGTCAATGCAGTAACGGATCTCGGTATCGTTCTGGGGAATTCGTACCGGGACATGCGTGGTCGTAACGCGTCGAACAGAATGGGTTCTGTGTGTAGATGCCAGTATGTGTTGTGATTACATTCTCAACAGGTGTCAGGATTAAAAAATCTGAATGATAATGAGTCACGTGAAGGATCCCACCAGTTCCCCATGCTTGTCTAACTGAAGTTGTTCTGTTTAGAACGGGTCACCCAGTACCCCACGCTTGTCTCCCTAAAGTTGTTCCGGTCAGAACAGGTCTCCGGTACCCCGTGCTTGTCTCCCTGTAGGAGTCCGGGTCAGAACAGGCCCCTCATTACCCCACGCTTTTCTCCCTAAAGTTGTTCCGGTTAGGACAGGTCTCCGGTACCCCAGTCTTGTCTCCCTGTAGGAGTCCGAGTCAGAACAGGTCCCCCATTACCCCACGCTTGTCTCCCTGTTGGGATTTGTGTCAGAAGAGGTCTGCATGTATCCCCTGCTTGTGTCCTGTGAGGAGTACGGCCAGGACAGACCCTCAAGTTGTTTTCCTGTCGGTGCTTCAGTAAGAACCGGCCCCAAAAGTAACCCATGATTGTGTCCTGTCTGAATGTCAGTCAGAACTGGTCCCCAAATACCCAAAAATTGTCCCCTATGGTATTCCGGTAAGAACCCCAAAACCTTTTTCGTGGCCGCAAGTCCACACTGTTCGCCAAGACCAATGCTAATGTACGCGTTATCCGTGAGATGCACTATAATCATATTGATGGTCAGTAATCGCCTCTGGATTCATCACTCTTGTTCCTCTCGCACACACTGACATATTCCTGACAACATACCATCTCAATCTCACCCTCTGTATGATAAACACCATTTTGTACAACGCACGTTACATACACATACACCTTAATGAATAATTTCACTGTTACCAGTAACAAAATTATTTACAAAAAGGGAATAAGTCAAAACTGTCCAAGTCGCTTTGGGCTAAAACTCTATGAGCGACAGGCTGGTCGTATTGTCTGTGTTTCTTTATTGATTCAACCAACCGAGCCATTCTGAGTGTGGAATGACATGCCTTTTTACCTGAAACTATGCTTGAGTGTATTTGTACAGAAGATAATAATAGCTAAGTCCGGGACAGATCAAACACAGACACAGATTGTTCGGGCATTCCGAGTAATGAGTGAAAGATTTACTGCCTTTCTGCAGAGAACGGAATCTATTTGAGGGATTACTGCAGAGTATTTGTCTGTCTTGCTCGACTTTCCGTGGAGAGCCAAGTGTGGCCGTTCACTACGTCAGCTGTAATTATGTAAAGGGTGCTTAAGACTTATTACTCTATCTTGCAGGTAGTTATTTTTCTGCCGTCATCAAATTTGTACTTTGACAACAAATATATTTTGAGAGTTCAGAACTCCATTAAACGATATTTCGTTTTCACGCTTAGATAGCTGACACACTATATGTAGGCCATGAGCCAGACAATTTTTCGGTACCACTCCGAGGGACCAAACACTTTTATGGTGTCTACATATAGAAAATGTATGATGGCCATGTCAGTTTGGTAGCTCAAACTCAGAACGAGGCTAAATCCAAGATGGCCGCCAAAAACTCCAAAACGTTCAAAAAATGTCAATTCCAAGCTCTAATCGTGAGTACCTATAAATAAAATTCTTGTCTGTCTGTCTGACTAGCAGCTTTCTCATTCCAGGACCAAACTTGAAGACAGAATACCGTATGTGACATGTGGAAGCAAGTGAATCCATGTCAACTACACAAGAAGAAGCAGACACACTGATGCTGTTGCATGCTAAACATGCATCTTCGGAATCCTCATCAGTTGTCATTTCCTCAGATGACTCAGATGTCTTTGTCTTGTCCTTAGCAAAGAGCAGTGACATTGCAACCAATATTTACATCAAAACTGATGCAAAACAGTGCAAGGATTCATTGATATCAAGAAAGTTGCTGCTGTTCAAAGCATTTGCATGGCCCTTCTTGGACTACACACATACACTGTACGTGATACTGTTGGTACTTTTGGAGGCAGAGGGAAGGTCAATGCATTCAAACTTCTTGTCCACAGCAAAGAATATCAAGAGGCTTTCCAACAACTTGTGAATGAGTGGACTGTGCCATCAGGTTTGATTGACTCACTTCAAGCATTCACATGTATTCGCCTGTCTGCTTCAGGTTGTCAAATAAGGGATGTCCATCAATTGCGCTGGTACCACGTATTTGAAGTGAGAAAATGGGCGATTGAATCATGACAATTGCCACCCTCCTTTGATTGTCTATCCATGCACATCCTGAGAGCAAACTATTAAGCTCCAATATCCCAGATAGCATTCAGTTTTATTATTGCCAACATTGCCAACGTTGGGCCAACGTCCGAATGCTATTTGGGATGGTACAGCTGTCTGGAAGCAGAATATCCAACTCCACGGGCAACAGATGGTCATGGATGGGTGGAAGAAAATGGTCACATAGAGATTTGCTGGATGACGGGACTTCTTGTTCCAGATGCTGTTCTTGAGTTCATTTCTTGCAAGTGCACAACAGTTTGCAAGCTGCCAAGTTGTCAGTGCCTTACCAATGGACTGCAATGCACTGTGACATGTCGGAACCAGACTTGTGACAACATGGTATGCGAGGACCATGACATGCCGAAGAGTGACACTGATGATGCAGCTGATGTTTATGATGCAGAACAGTGACTATCACTAACCACTTTAAGGAACTTGAAGGTGCTCTCACTCTTTGAAATTAAAGAGCTGTCTACAGAATAAATAAAATGATGAGTTTTCGAAAAAGGTCTGTGAATTTACAATTTTGACTCTTACAAAATCCGGAAACGGTATGATTTAAAGATATCAAATAACACAACTTGATATTAATTAAACCATTTTTAATCATGTTAGCACTGTTTTACCTCCTTTTTTTCATTTCAAGCCTAATTGTTGAACATTACTCACGATTAGAGCTTGGAATTGACACTTCTTGAAATTATTTTTTTTGGCGGCCATCTTGGATTTAGCCTCGTTCTGAGTTTGAGCTACCATAACTGGCATGACCATTAGATATATATTTTTGATATGTAGAGACATAAAGGAATAGAAAAAACACTAAAGCTTTTGGTCCTTCTGAGTGGTACCTATATGTCAATTTTCAGCTCCTGGCTCATGGCTTAATGTCTCAGTACATGTCGTGATGTTGCTGGAATATTGCTAAAAGCGGAGTAAAACCAAACTCACTCACGTCGTGTAGTTTTAGGCTATATTGGCAGTCGAAAATCCATTCGTCATGAATGCCTTTGTACGATGCATCTTGTCATAATTCACCAGGTCCAGTCTAAAAAGGGCCTGCCTCAAGGCTAAGTAAACTCATCCTTCTTTAGAGCGTGCCTTTATTCGAACACTGACGATGGAAATGTGACATTTATGAGGATTTTACATTGGGGTGACAACCTGCATTTGCAGGGGTATAAAATCCAACATTCCACCGGTATAGTTCCGAGTGGTTCATGGATATGGTCGATACTGGGCGGAGCTATTTCGAGAATACCTAACGAGGCAGGAGGAATAGAGGATTATGTGAATTAATTTGCCATATGCGGATTATGTGAATCAATTTTCTTAGCCCCGGGACCTGGGAATTATCGTCTAAGAGAATTCTTGCAATACATCATTTGCTTTAATATAAATACCCGTTTTTCGTAGGAATTATTTTTTTTACCTTGAACTGGTACCACATATAGTGTTTTATATACAAGCCTAGAAAATTGCCTAGAACAAAGTCCTGTGGTCACAATTAACCCGTGATTATATGATTTGGATAGGTAATCATTTGGTATTGATTTAGTCCTAAAGCGATTAACATATTTCTACAGAAAATGTCAAGATTGTGAAGCTTCTGAATCATTCAGTGTCATTTTCTGAAGGAATGAAGCATTTAATCAAATGTACCAACCTCTACAACGCCTTTATGTTCATCATGGATAAATAGTTATAATACAGTATGATAATAATCAGTATGATAGGTTCGTCTCAGGTGGAGGCAGTAAACCTTCCGTTATGTTGAACACACTCAGTGGTCTGATCTCCCTGTGTCTGTCTCTTTGCACAAGAATCTGACTGACAAGATTATGGAGAAACATTGCAAATATTCGAAATGTCATGCCTGCATCCCAACTCACTCACTCGCTCACTCACCTCGGACAATTTACTGTTGAAACTGTGTTTCTGTAAGTTTGTCTTGTGTCTTGTGCATACACTCCAGAGTTGCGTTCCTTTAGTGTGTTAGGATCATCTGACGTGGGTTCGAAATTGGTCCTGATTCTGAACTTCTAAATCGGACGTTTCGTTCTGGCAATCGGTGTTTTAATATTCTGTACACTTTGTTGCCAGTAATAATATTTTTGTTTCGATGAACAAAAATCAGATTAAGAACGTGTTTGAGTGACATGCCAACTACACCAACAATGATGTACAATGGAGGGCATATTAGTGTTTTGGATGTCTTTATTTTGCTGAAATCCGAAGATGTGAAGTGGAAGGTTTCAGAAAGTGTGGCTCATGAGGCCTCCTTTATACAGAATGATCAACCTTCAATGGAGATGTCGTCAGTTCTTCACACAGAAAGGGATTGTAGCCTTTTTAAAAACTCTTCAAAAACAATGTCATAATCCTTTGTTTTGCCCTTATCTTAATATCACAAATAGGTACAATTTTTCTTTGCTACAGAAAACATACCTATGCATCGTTTGATGAAAGCTGTATAGGATGAACAAATCAAATACACCACCTACTGTATATAACATGATTTTATTACCTTTCGTGTTCGAAAATATATAGCGTTAAATATAGTATAAGAACGAAAAATATGAATTGTCAGCAGCACACCATACGAGTATAATGCATAATGAATGATCATGTCTGTTCGAAACAGCGAAATCAATGGCCGAACCCCAGATACGAAAAGAAATCCCAGACATCCTCACCGTGCTTCCGTTTGGGCTCAAGGCAAATCTGCAGAGTTGTCGCCCCTTCATCCGGGCATCGATGCCATCACCGAGAGATCTCAACAATCACTCTGTTGTTTTTACGTCCTTCAGAGAATTTCGGCCTGAAATAAAACTTCCAAATTTCGATTTTAGCTCATGCTGTGGAGCAAGAAAGCCTCGGAGGATAAACGTCTGTGATAAAGTTTGACGTCGACATCCGCATCTGTCTCGCATGCCTTTGAGGAAGTAATTCCCTGGCCTGAGACGTCTTTTCACGAATGAAAAGCGGCAGTATCTATCTTCATTAAATGTGAATATTTTATATTTAAACTTCTATGTAAGTCTATTAATATCGTCATATGTATAACCATGGGACGAACGCCGTCCACTGTTAACTTTGGATGACAACTCATGCAAAGTAACTCATCCCTGATACCATACTCTCTATCATTTTATCGCTTTCCACTAATACCCTGTTTGATATTGCCCAGTGACTTTGAAACAGATCCAGACAAATGTACTCAAATGATTGCGAGCCTGCTACAGTGCATTGCACATACGCGCTCTGTAGTTTTAACCTCAGAAGCAGTTACCAAGTATGGAGTGATAACAGAAATAGCCTGAGGTCACCAACTGTATGTCGGCTCTCGCAATATATCCGGATAAAGCGTCTGATCTCATCAGTATATATGCATGACTGGTGGCTGAATAAACACTGGTTTTCATAATGGAATAATGCTTAAGCCATGAATCATATATAGCTCGTCCTAATCGCGAACAACTGCAAACACATGTAAGGAATGTGTAATGTTGATAAGTCGAGCTAAGAAACCGCTGAAATGAAGTTCACGGGGGGGGGATGGGCGAGGGTGTTTTAAGGACCCTTTTGGTATGAGTAAGTTATTATATTAGGAAAACTTTCCGAAATCATTAGGAAAGTTATAGGTTCGGTCCATATGATTGAGAACCATTTGTTCTGTTTTGTTTGTTGATCGCAAACGATGAACTGATTTCCGAAATGTTTTTGGATCATCTGATTGTCTGTGAACAATGAAAATGGAAATGAATAGTATCCTGCAGCTGACAATTATCCCTGAACCCAAGACCTCCCACCCCAACCTCCTCTTCTGCCGATATCGAATGAGGAGCCCATTAAGTAATAAAGCTAAATGAACTAAAATATTACGAGGGTAAATTTACGTTTTGTCATTGGCTTTCTTTGCTGACAAATCGAGGGGCGGTGGGGTAGCCTAGTAGTTAAAGCGTTCGCTCGTCACGCCGAAGACCCAGGTTCGATTCCCCACATGGGTACAATGTGTGAAGCCCATTTCTGGTGTTCCCCTCCGTCATATTGCTGGCATATTGCTAAAAGCGGCGTAAAACTAACCTCAGTCAGTCAGACAAATCGATTTCCAAAAATGTTTTCCAAAATAACCGTTTGGACAGTAACCACTTAGGCAAGCATGTTGAGAAAAGATAAGATTATTCTTTTAGTGGGAAATTTGGTTACATCGCGAATGAACATATAACATAGTACTCACAAATACATAAAGACATGCATGAATAAAGTTAATGATGTAAGGTTTTGTATAGCACTAACAATATGACAGGAATCTGTGTTTGTTAACATCTTTCGCTCGTATAAGCCACAAACAGTATGAAACACAGATTTGCAAGTGATAAATTGGTTTATTATCAGTCTACTGACATATCAATTGATTCAAAAACCCTAACCTTCTACAGACATATATTGATTCGCCATTTCCGTTGTACGCTCGTTATCCTCCTCTCAATTCTGCCTAAATGTTAATGCAGCACATTAACTAGTAAGTGTTTAACTTGAATGACTTAAGTGCAATACCAAAACTAGTACTTACTAATGGAACCCAGCACCTTGACTCTTTCAGACCCATATTTCGGTGCGGATGCTGGCACATTTTATCGTCAATCAGGATAATCTCGTGCCAGTAACACCTACGACAGGATATCCTGTTTGACCTCTACTGAAAGGTCAGCATGTCTCTCGCTATATAACGCCTGTGCATCCTAATTAACCTTGGTCATTCACACTTTACCATTCATTTTCACGTGGACTTGATGCATTTTGATTATCAAGTTCGCACCAGGGAACTTGTAATGATCAATATGCTAAGACAGTGTTTAGGCTCAGTAAACCGTAACAGGACACTGAGACTAACATGCCTGACTTAGTGGTTGGTTGACCGGAAGTCACTGACCTCTCGGTCATTTTGGAAAGAAGCTGATTATTGGAGCTAAACAGACTGTCAAGCATTGCTCTAAGCAATGTTGCAGATAGTATAAGACAGTATAAAACCGCAAAACAAACTTATACTTGGGATAAAACTAACTAAACTGTCTAGGACCAATCTAACTAAAGTGTCGAGGACCAATTTTACATATTACAAGGACAAACTACCAACAATGACGAGGACAGGGTATCACATCTTACAAGGACACAATGACTAGGACCAAGTATCACATCTTACAAGGACACACTATCCACACTGGCTTAGACGGAGAAACTTATCTTACAACTGCAAATTATCTTAATAAATCTAACGTTTCTAACTGACTAGGAGAAGCTATCAACACAGACTAGGACCCAATAACTAAGCTTACCAGGAGAAGCTATCAACAG
Source organism: Haliotis rubra (assembly GCF_003918875.1). Lineage (NCBI taxonomy): Eukaryota > Metazoa > Mollusca > Gastropoda > Lepetellida > Haliotidae > Haliotis > Haliotis rubra. The sequence goes on from NW_025764891.1 coordinate 9,799,347, forward strand.
AGACTAGGACCAGTAACTAAGCTTAGTAGGAGAAGCTTTCAACACAGGCAAGGACAAGTAACTAAGCTTACTAGGAGAAGCTATCAACACAGACTAGGACCAGTAACTAAGCTTACTAGGACCAATAACTAAGAAGCCACCAACACAGACTACTAGGACCAATAACTAAGCTTACTAGGAGAAGCTATCAACACAGACTAGGACCAGAGAAGCTAAGACTTAACTAGGAGAAGCTACCAACACAGACTAGGACCAAGTAACTAAGCTTAACTAAAAGGAGAAGCTACCAACACAGACTAGGACCAATAACTAGGACCAATAACTTACTAGGAGAAGCTACCAACACAGACTAGGACCAATAACTAAGCTTACTAGGAGAAGCTACCAACACAGACTAGGACCAATAACTAAGCTTACTAGGAGAAGCTATCAACACAGACTAGGACCAATAACTAAGCTTACTAGGAGAAGCTACCAACACAGACTAGGACCAATAACTAAGCTTACTAGGAGAAGCTATCAACACAGACAAGGACCAAGTAACTAAGCCTACTAGGAGAAGCTACCAACACAGACTAGGACCAAGTAACTAAGCTTACTAGGAGAAGCTATCAACACAGACTAGGACCAGTAACTAAGCTCTCAAGGACAAATTATTCATATTGACTAGGATCAGATAACTAAACTGAAAAGGACGAACTAGTTGTAAGGTCCTAAGAAGAACAAAGCGAAATTGAAAACATATCAAATAACTAAACATCGACGAACTAGTTGTACCTAGAAGAACCACTGACACCTGACGTGAACCTGAGCAGGATTCTTTATATAATCTAACCCAGTAAGTTTCTTGAACAATTAGTGACTCATACACCATTTAGAACCAAGTCTTACCATGTCATTACAATACACAGAATGGTCGATATGTCACAATATAAAGGGTTCAGTCTGAAAGTGTCTTCCGTTATTGATTCAACAAACAGCCAGGGTCCTTGCCCGTAAACTAACAGGGGCTATCAGAGGTAAGTCTCGCATGGATATTGCAAGTCATAATCAAAGTATTTTCATCCGTATATAAATTGCAATTATATCAAACATATACACATGGTTATATCGACAAAGATATATAAACGTACATTAGGTGGAGTTACATTTTCGCGTGTACATTATTGCTAATGAAAAAAGGACGGTCTTCATTAGTGAGATGTTTTGAACATAGAATAAATTCTAAATGTGTCACACAAAATGACACAGCCCCTGACCCTCTCGCGGAGACCAGTGCTCCTATATATAACGACATCATCGACATACAATGAGTGCTGTACATTTGTGTCAATCACACGTCTCTACGTACGTATGCCCACTAACGAAGCACATAAAGGTTGAGTCAATGTTATCAAATTAGTTAATAGTAACTGACAAACAGCCTCAGGGTGGCTATTTAGATATCCTCTTATCAGCTTCACTGGCTGGAAATCGAAGAGACTGGGCCGAGCTGGACAGGTAGATGCTACTTTGTGACGCGGACTTGTCACGTACTGATGATGTTTGGTCGCTAATACAATCACTGGGAGAGACAGATAGAGAAGTAGTGAGTGAGAAAGAGAGAGAGAGAAATAGAGAGAGAGAGAGAGAGAGAGAGAGAGAGAGAGAGAGTGAGTGAGTGAGAGTGAGAGAAAAGACGAGAGAGTGAGAGATACATACGCAGACACACGCAGACACACACACAAATCCACACTAACGCTTAGTCTTTGAATATATATAATTTTAAAGTAACAAACAAGCCCATTTAAATTCAAAAGGAACCCCAGGGAAACCAGAGATTCAGATTCTGGAGGGGGAGGTGAGAGAGAGAGAGTGAGAGAGTGACATATAGACAAACAGAGAGAGACAAAGAGAGTGAGATAGACAGAGACAGGCAGAGAGAGAGTTGGGAATGGCAGGGAGAGAATAAGAGTAAAACAGAGAGAGACAGAGACAGAGAGAGATAAGGTCAGAGACAGGCAAAGAGAGATGGGGAGAGGCACAGAGAGAAAAAGAGGAAAACAGAGAGAGAGAGCGAGAGAGAGGGTAGACAGAGAGAGTAAAAAAGCGAAAGAAAGAGCCAGCAACACATACTTCCGCAACATAGACATATATACTGAGTCAAACTAAAACTTCACAATCAGCTATTAGATAATATATAAAAGAAAGGACCAAGAATGTGGTAGAGGTTATCATGTATTTGTTAAGGTCGTTAGGATGACCTGAGAATAACCACAATGCCAAAAGTCGGTTCCATGTGGTTACAGCATTTATCTTTAATAGGGGTAAACAAAGTGTCAAGTCACAAGAATTTAATTCTGATGTTCCAAACGTCCAGTAACGTGTATGGCCACACCATGCGTTCACAACTGCTAAGCAACGCCTCCTCATGGACTGCCTGATGCATGTAAACACATTATTGGGGAGTCGGTGCCATTGTTCCTGCAAAGCAGCACCAAGATCCTGCAAATTCTGTGGTTGGTTACTGAGAGTGCACAGACCACTACCAAGAGCATACCAGAGTTGGTTGTATGGGGTCTGCCATTGTCATGTTGAAAGTGCAGACCTAGACCATGTGCTGCCATGAATGGAATAGGTTCCGGGTTAGCACCTGGTCGCGTAAAACTGCAGCATTAAGGTTCCTACGGATAACCAGAAGTCTGGAACGGGCAATCCCACAGAAAGTACCCCAAACCTGATAATTCCGCCCCGAAATCTTTCAACTTTCTGTACACAACACTGAGCATAACGTTCACGGCGTCGCCTCCACACTCTCATCCTACCATCAGCGAATCTGAGGGTAAATCTAGATTCAGCACTGAAGACAACTCGATTCAAGTCTCTCTGAGTCCATCGGAGGTGTCGTCGGGCCCACAGCAAACGCTGACGTCGATGTAATGGCATCAAAATGGTTCCGCGATATGGTCGTCGAACACGAAGGTGAGCAGCTCGCAGCCAGTTTCGGATGGTTTGAGACGACAATCGACCTCTAAACAGCTCATCTCTGGTTCTTGTAGCCGTCAAAAAACGATTACGGAGGTGACGTAAAACAATTTGACGGTTCTCCGCCTGTGACGTCACACGTGGTTGACATGGCCTTGGGCGATCAGCAGTGGTGCCAGTTTGTTGCAGTCGAGTCTGTACATCATAAACAGTCCGACAGCTGCACCCCATTAACCTTGCAACGTCACTTACGTTCACGCTTCCAGCATGCCAACGGCACGTTCGCGCTGAACGTTTGAGAGGCGCGGCATAAGAATTGGCTGTTCTTGTTAGTACTCTAAAGTGTTCTTTCACTTTGTACAGTTGATGGGAACATGTGCGATCGAATGCACGTGCAATGATAAGATCACGTGACCAGTGGCACGTTAATAATACGCTTTAGCACTATTGTGGGGTGCACGATTTTTTGATTAACTTATATGTGCTGTGGTGACTTTTTACTTGAGGCGATATTTTGGAATTAATATTATGATACCCGAAAACTGTCTACTATAACAATTCATATTTTTATTTAAAAATATATATTATGAAGTTTTTATCTTGACTCCGTATAGATGGAAGATGATTTCCTGATCATTACATGATAATTTCCTTAAGAAGCCATGATGATTCCATGATGATATCTTGATGATTCCGTGTTGATATCTTGATGATTCCACGAATAGTGTAATGATTATTTACTGATAATATCAAGATGACTCCACGAATAGTATATAGTTGATGATTTAATGAGAATATCAAGATGATTGATGATTTAATGAGAATATCAAGATGACTCCACGAATAGTGTAGTGATGATTTAATGAGAATATCAAGATGACTCCACGAATAGTGTAGTGATGATTTAATGAGAATATCAAGATGACTCCACGAATAGTGTATTGATGATTTAATGAGAATATCAAGATGACTCCACGAATAGTGTATTGATGATTTAATGAGAATATCAAGATGACTCCACGAATAGTGTAGTGATGATTTAATGAGAATATCAAGATGACTCCACGAATAGTGTAGTGATGATTTAATGAGAATATCAAGATGACTCCACGAATAGTATATTGATGATTTAATGAGAATATCAAGATGACTCCACGAATAGTGTAGTGATGATTTAATGAGAATATCAAGATGACTCCACGAATAGTGTAGTGATGATTTAATGAGAATATCAAGATGACTCCACGAATAGTGTAGTGATGATTTAATGAGAATATCAAGATGACTCCACGAATAGTGTAGTGATGATTTAATGAGAATATCAAGATGACTCCACGAATAGTGTAGTGATGATTTAATGAGAATATCAAGATGACTCCACGAATAGTGTAGTGATGATTTAATGAGAATATCAAGATGACTCCACGAATAGTGTAGTGATGATTTAATGAGAATATCAAGATGACTCCACGAATAGTGTAGTGATGATTTAATGAGAATATCAAGATGACTCCACGAATAGTGTAGCGATGATTTAATGAGAATATCAAGAGGACTCCACGATTTAATAAGACTCAGGTGTCATTTTAATACGTTTTCTGAACACCTGGTATCATCACTACTTCATAGTGATTCATAAAACACATGCTCTGTCATCGTATCGCATGGTGACAATCACTGGATTGCCTGGTCCAGACTCGATTTGTTTACAAACAACACCATACAACTGTACTACAGCTGAAACAAATATATCCTCATGATAATTTCACAATTGTACAATCGACTCTGCTTTTAGCAGAAATTTCCTCTGGACGTGGAAAGGGTTATGTCGCTTCTGAAACAGAAACAGAACAGAAACGTTGGTATCTGATCGCCAAAACGCACTTTACTTCGCGGAAGTATCGTAAGATTAATCGCGCTGTTCCCATACACTGTATGGGTTGAGAGTAGCATGTCTAAGACTCGATTTGTTTACAAACAACATCGTACAGCTGTAGTACTACTGAAACAAATATATACTCATGACATTGTCAAAGATGTATAATCGACTCTGCTTTTAGCAGGGATTTCTTCCAGATGTGGAAAGGGTTTTGTCGCTTCTGTTTGTATAAACTCGGTTTCCTGTTTCACTGAACAATTGCAACCTTGACAAGGGCTGTATTGATGCCAAGATGAATCCATACATCTGTCATCACTGACGCTGTAGTCCAATAGCTTACTGTGAACACAACAGCCGTCTAACCAATTCATCTGTTAAATAACAGTGTTACCATTTCGTAAGAGTTTCAGCACGTTTCTCCGTGTAAAAATGCATGGTTCCACCACGAGGCTAGTCGCAGGCAATATGAGAGTGACGGTGATTGATTAGGTAATAGTGTAGCCTATATTTGGTTGCCCGTAAACAGACATATACTAAATGTCATAAAGTATATAGATGCTTGTTAGTTGGAGTCTTGAAGCAGTTGAGTTGTAGTGAGTACGGTTTTACGCCGCAATATTCCAGCAATATCACGGCGAGGAACACCAGAAATGGGCTTCACAAATTGTGCCCATGTGGGGAATCGAACCCGGGTCTTCGGCGTGACGAGCGGACGCTTAAACCACTAGGCTACCCCACCGTCCCCTAGGTGAGTTGTAACCGCATTAACACCATGATGTACCAGTGTTTGAAAGGTGCTTTTGCCTTTTTACACGTCAAAGTTTAGAAACCATTTTAAATAAATGTCACATCGATAGATGTTTCAGATGAAGCTGGGCCATCAGGATATTATTACCTACAAAACCCCATACACTCAAAATGTGTTTGATTTTCAAAGCGTGACTGCTAAACTTAAAATTCAGTATCTTGTCTAAGTTAAGTGAATGAGTTTAGTTTTACGCCGCTTTTAGCAATATTCCAGCAACATCACGGTGGGGGACATCAGAAATGGCCCATTTTGTCTCCACTACAACATTGTTTAGCAATATTCCAGCCAAGTGGAGAATCGAACCCGGGTCTTCGGCTAGACGAGCGAACGCTTTAACCACTAGGCTACCCCACCGCCCCTGTCCAAGTTAAGGTAAGGTGAAATTGGCAGAAAGGTCGTGTATATTGTATTTCTACAGAAGCGTGCATGCATGTTTGAGTGTCACTGCTGGGCTTTTACCATTAACACCGAGTGTCAGGGTGACAACAACAAGTATCACATTTTAACGTCTTTTGTTGAAGGGGTGGTCGGGTAGCCTAGTGTTAATAACATTGGCTTGTCACGTCGAAGACCCGGGTTCGATTCCCCAGACGGGTACAGACCGCCTCCGTGGTGTAGTGGTTAGAGCGTCCGCCCGGAGAGCGGAAGATCGCGGGTTCGATCCCCGACCGCGGCATACCAAAAGACGTTAAACTTGTTGGTCCCTGCCTGGCGCTCGGCATTAATGGGTACAACAAGGACTGGTTGGCTCGGAGTCAGTAAAATGTGTCTGAGTGGGGTATTCATGCTTCACTGCGGCATGGTATAGCACTATAAAACCAGCTTCAGCCTGGGCTAATACAAGCAGCCGCACATACACACGCATGCACGTCGTCATATGAGCGAAATATTCTCAAGCACAACGTTAAACCCAATTTCACCTCACCTCACCTCACACGGGTACAATGCGTGAAGCTCATTTTGGTGTCCCCCGCCGTGATATTGCAGGAATATTGCTAAAAGCGGAGTAAAACCATACTCACTCACTCACTTTTGGTGTCCTGAAGCTCAGCATCTAACCACCGACCCTCAATTCAATTGACTATAGCTGTTACTCAATTATATATATCATAATAATAATTTATGATTAATCCTCAATATAGAGTTCAAAAAGAACCAAATAACTATGTAGTTTGAGGGTTCAAATGCCAAGAACGGGATAATTGTTGAAGAAAAGTTAAACTTTATTGTGTCTATCAGTAGAAAACTGGCATCATGTGAGCAAGATGTAGTTGGTAATTATCAATATTACAGCAAGACGTTAATCCAAAGGTAAACAGACACACCTCAGGCAGGATGACGTATACATGAAAACATTCTGGATGAGACCCAAGAATCAACTATAAGTGCCTCTGCACATATAAATTGATCATGTTTTTTGCTGGGGTGGGGACGATACTTAATGATGAGTGTGTGAGTGAGTGAGTTGGGTTCGACGCTGCTTTAAACAACGTCGTGACCACTTGTTACATTGCTAACTGTGAAACAGGTCTGAGACGCTTACCCATTGATGAAACCCACGGGGGTCTGGTGCTCACAAACCTTGAAACACAGTCAGGTCTGATCCAGTATTCAAACCGATGATCAGAGGTGTCAAATACATCTTATGGACACACCTGTGACTCGGACCACTGGGACACCCTTCACTCAAGAAGCCAGCAAGGCTTCTTCATAAGTAACTAAAATCAAACCAGTGGTTGACAACACGAGCGATGTCCTATATGTAGATATGTTGCGACCACCCGATCCTGATTGTTGTCTTCTCAAGCCACAATAATGGTTCTTCTGGTTTATTCCAGAATCGAAGATAATCTTGAATCGAATACAGTGTCCGTCACAAACGTAATTTACATTTCTGTGTGTTTACAATGACGAGTGACTTTTTTACTCGTTTGGTGTTCAACGCCGCAATATTCGGCTTCATAATCAGTAAATATTCAAATCCGTACCAGAAAATACAGTGATTTTCACCATAAACATTGATCTCCGCAACTTGGATATGCCCGACCGATTCCATTAGTCGCCAACCATGAGTTGCTGAAGACCAATAATAATATTCTAACCGAGATCTTGAGTGATGTATAAATACACATGTGTTTTGTGGGGATCAATAAATTTCATTCTTACCATCGTCAACATTGTCTCTTGTTTGCTGACAGACCACTTCTGCCAGATAGTTAATTTGAGCAAGACGTGTTGTGTCTGTTATTTTTAAACTGGTATACAATGACGCACTTTCATGCCGGATCAATCTAATCGACTGACGTTCAGTGTTTTCGTTATGTGCGATAAAAACATTATCTATCTCCTTTGCGAAGCTGGGGACAACACAATCAATCATGTGCAGTGTAGGTATTGACTAGACACGTGTGCACTTATTACATGCTACTCTGCAGTTGTTATCCTGAGATTGTGTGTCACAGGGTTGCGTCCCTTTGCGGTGTAAGGATCTGTTGATCATATATTGAACCCCTTGATTAACCTCCACTAACATCCTGGCTTTGTCAAAATAACTTTTCTACCACCTAACACAAAAGTATGAAATGACTTGCACGGTATAATATTTGTGACTTTGACATTATTGCGAGCGTTCATTATTATAATAATACTTATTATTGAGAGTTGATTCACGCCGTCAGGGTACGATGATGCTCAATCCATCATGTCGCCACGTTAGACTATATGTGCATCCACCAGATTAACTAAGCCTTATACCATACGACAAGCATATGTTGTTAGGAACGATTCAAAGTCGAGATCCTTGCTGCCGGAATTCTAGATCAAAGGGCACAAAATGTGTCTGACTGACTGGAGCAAAATGTGTGCTCCTATTCCGGCATCGTTAGATGCTCATGTTATCAACCACCGGTCTACATTGTCCAGGTTTCAGTTATTTAGAGGCAGTCGTGATATAGTGCTAATACCCAATGCTCTGTTGAAAAAAGGGGTGGTGGGGTAGTCTAGTGGTTAAAGCGTTGGCTCGTCACGCCCAAGGCCCGGGTTCGATTCCCCACATGGGTACAATGTGTGATGGCCATTTGTGGTGTTCCCCGCAGTGATATTGCTGCAATATTGCTAAAAGCGGCGTTATACCATACTCACTCACTCTATTGATAAAACGCGTTATAAAAATTATAACGAATTTCTCAATGGTCGCTGTATACCGCGAATCACGCAGAACCTGACATTCGGACATACGCCATGTGGAGACTCTCAGATGAAATTCCCCGCACACGCCAACCAACAAAAGGCGACTGCTCAAAACGCCAACTTTCATTATGCATGTCAACATTTTTTTCATAGTCACCTGTCCAGGCTAGTCGCGTTTACAAAGCCGCCGCCATAAATCGTTATAAATCCTACACAGCCCATGGGTAGTGATTGAACGTGCGCTATACGCCGTATTGGTATTTACGGCGGTATAGCTATTGACTGCTAAATAAATCGCGACATTCGTAGACATCAAATTGGCTGTTTTCGTGATACGAATCAGATCGTCTGTGTTCTCGTGAACTCACGCGAGAAGTGGCTAAGGCCGGAAATGGCGAATGACCACGACAGACTGGGACGCCCCTGCGACCTCTATGTCTCTTGTCAAGGTGATTTATCCGTTTCCAAATGGCGGCGTCTCTTCGGCTTTATTGCCTGACTGGTTGCGGTGGTATGAAGGAAACGAGAGAGGACTTCTGAGGCCGGTGAAGGAAATTGAATGGTTACACATCCACCGTCCACCTGTTGTCGAGATGTTTTAAAGCAGTACGGCATCAGACACCACAACAGGTGATGTTCCTCGTCTGTCTGATGCTGTAGAGGCCCTAATTAGATACAATTCGCGTTCAGGTAATGAGAGGAAGCCATGTCAGGGATTGTTAAACGATTCACGAACATGTTGTACAGGCTTGTTTGTCTGCCACCGGCTGTTGCTTTCTTGTTCATACGTTTCCGTGTTTGTTTAAGGTGAACAACTGACTTGCATTGGTTTTGTGTTTGTGCCATGTGAGTGAGTATCGTTTTACGCCTCTTTTAGCAAATATTCCAGCAATATCATATACCCACAGGGGAATCGAACCCGGGTCTTCGGCGTGACGTTGTAGTAAGTGAGTGAGTTTAGTTTTTCGCCGATCTTGGCAAAATTCCAGCAATTTCACGACGGGGGACACCAGAAGTAGGCTTCAAACATTGTACCCGTTTGGGGAATCGAACCTGGTGCTTTTCCGTTATATTGTGACACCCATGGGGCACGATACGCTCACCTCTCAAGAACACCTGGTGTCATCCCTGTTTGATACTGATTCATGAACACATTTACGATAGGGTCGGAATCGAACAATAAACTTTTAATTTATTAATAAGAAAGGGGATGTTTTCTTGATGTAATATATGTATTAGTTTGGTCAATGTTTGATTGTAAATCTCATGCATTCATTCACGTGCATTGAATGATGCCAGTGGCTGAAAACATGGCTCAGAGACGACAGCATCAGTCCATGCTATTTCTCTTTGTCTCAGGTGGAAAACCATCAACCATTTCGCACTTGGATCTCTTTCTTTGCTACTTATTTACTTCCCATCATCATTGCCGTGCATTCAGGTAGCCACACACCTGGTGCATTCCGCCCACTGCCCAATTTAGAATTTCATCCTTCTTACTGAAAAAAAAGTCCCCGTGTAATCACAGCCACAAAAGGGAACTAACTGATTCTAAATTTAGAGCTCATCTGTTTAATCACTTCAGATGTTCTTAAAGCAGTTGGGCTCCTGACAATAATTTTTGTCTTCTTAGAAAATCCATCTTCTAGTACTGAGAGATTTATTTTTAAATTGGTGGAATCAGTCACTTGAGGACCTTAAATTTCCCACTTCACCTGATCGATACCCCGACATGGAAGCAACGTCAAGTATGTGGGATGAGGAGAAATTAAACTTGTATGGTGGAGAGGCCCGAGTGGTACATTTCATTAGGGTAATTCAATTTACTTGTATCCAGATCAGAACCTTTAGCGGAGAAAGAGGATCTACAGTTCAGAAATAATGCAGGGTGAAACGCTGTTAATCTGCATCATAGACTCAAAGGCAGATGATGCTGATGCATGTTGAGAATCCTAATTCTAGTTCGACTTCAGATGGGGTGATTCGACATTTTCACTTCCTCCACGACGAAATTGTATTCCTTCTCACGTCTGCTTACTTGTTATTGAAGCACATTAAGTAGGGGGAGCACTGTCGTCTGTAACGTCGCAGTGCGGAGTTGTGGCTCTTTGCCGTAGAGGCAGATGATGGTAGTGAGTCCTACTTTCTGAATTTTGATTTCTGTTTGGTCAGCACCTAACCCATGCTCCTTTAGGAATCTGGGTTAGAGAAGGTCTCCGGAAGGTCCTAAATAGGTCGCAATTTATGGTTATGATGTCTGTTATTGTATGTCCTGGGATTGATTAAATAACTGCATCATTGGCGTTAAACCAACGAACGAACGAAACAGCCAACCAACCAATCAACAAAAAGTTACCCACACACATACACATTCTTGTACTTTTCACCAAAATTGGTGAAGGCCTGGGCAGGCCTAACTATGGACCTTTCTTACACGTTGTGCTAGACTCCATGATTCAACTGAAATTGTGTTCAAGGTGGCTTTAGCCCCATCTCTAGATCATGAAATCATTTTGAAGATTTCCCCACCTCTAACTAATATATATACAGATAGACACCGAGAGCGGCTTTGGGGTTGTCTTCTAAAATTGACCTATCCGTGTACGTTAGTGCTTTGTGTTTACTTCTTGTTATAATATCGACTGTCCTCGGATCCAACACAATGGCACAGTATTGAATATCCCTTGACAATGCTGAGGTGATGCGTCTCTGAGGAGCGTGGCTTTTGTAGTTCTTATAAGAATGGTGCTTTTAAATAAAATATGGTTAACGAAACAAGGCTATGTAGATGATCAATACCAAATGGTGGGAAAGTTGGACCTGATGCAAAGTCAGCCAGGGAAGTGATGTCCTAGATTGCAACACACGAACGTTTTACTAGACGCCATCCGGCACGGTTATATATAAAATTATATTCATAAAACATGTTCTGGCTTCGAGAACAAACAAACAAACAAACAAACAAACAAACAAACAAACAAACAAACAAACCGAAAACAAACAAACAAAAGCATTGTACAATCGAAATTTCTTATGAATTTAGAAAGTACTATGTTGCTTTCATTTGTTTTGCAAGAGGCTGGTTTTCTGAAAGAAATTCTACATATGTTTTGATCTACATTTTATCAGCTCCGCTATGAATGTTAAACAGCGTTAGGATTTGTGGTGCTTTCAACAAGAATTAACACTGTTGACCAGTACGGGCAAAACACTTGACTATTTAACTTCACACGGAGGTCCAAACTAAGATTGACAGAATTAACTTTCTTAAATGTTCTTTAGTTATATAAGTCTAAAGGACAGACACTTTTCCAAATGAGTGAGTGAGTTTAGTTTTACGCCGCACTCAGCAATATTCCAGCTATATGGCGGCGCTCTGTAAATAATCGAGTCTGGACCAGACAATCCACTTTTCCAAATACACAATGCCATTTAGAAAGTGATCTAATGTAACATATGGGATTACATTTTTGTCATGTACACCCTTAGGCTTATCCAACCCAACAGGCTCGATCTTCTTCCTTTCTATAACACATTTGATATCAATTATATCATTGAAATGTTCGATTCGCCACATGGGTACAATGTGTGAAGTTCATGTCGTGATATTGCCTTAATATTGCTAAAAGCGGCGTAAAAACATTCTCACTCACTTCATCCGGGACTTGAACCCAAAGTCTCAGAGTCTATCTATCACACTCTCGCTTCTTTGGAGACACCCATTAAACTTTACCACTCGTACGTATGTAGAATCTGTATAGTATTATCCCTTAGAACAAAGATCCCGAGGTTTCTGTAGAGAGTACCCCGCCGTGATATTGCTGGAATATTGCTAAAAACGGCGTAAAACCATACTCAGCCAGCCGGTTGTAGAGAGTAGGAGACAAAATGGGCCCAAGCTTTCCCTATCGTACTGAGAAAGTGTAATCCCCAACATAACATATGTTACTTTTCCTCCTGTTCAGCAGGATATTCTGAAACGTGGTTCGTTTCGTTTAAAAACGAAAAGTTAACGTTACTTGTCAACCTGATATGGGAGGAAAGTCTGGAGTGAACTAGATCTTAGATTTGCCACTTGTGAAATGAAGAAGTTTGGATATGGTGAAGGGAAACCTGGAAACACAGGGTAAAGCAGACATTCGCCGACAGTAGACGTCTAAACAGAGTGAGCGAGTTTAGGTTTACGCCGCTTTTAGCAATATTCCAGCAATATCACAGCAGGAGACACCAGGCGGACACCAGAAATGGGCTTCACACATTGTATCCATGTGGGGAATCGAACTCGGGTCTTTTGCGTGACGAGCGTACGCTTTAACCATTAGGTTACCTCACCGCATCTCTAAACAAAATAACAACACTTTAACAACTTGCAATCCGTCATGCCTTTGTCGAAAGAAAGGGGACGGTGGGGTAGCCTAGTGGTTAAAGCGTTCCGGGTTCGATTCCCCACATGGGTACAATTGATATTGCTGGAATTTTGCTAAAAGCGGCGTAAAGCCACAATTACTCACTCACTCACTGGAAGGAAAGTTCAGTTCATTGATCATCGATCTTAAAACGATCTTTTGGTTTGAAGTCATCTTATTAAAACTGACACTTTGTCAACCAAATCGTAAACTTTCGGCAGATCATAAACATGCTGGTTTTAATTAGGTATAAATTTCTTAGATATGAATCTTTGGAAATTTCGGCCCTCACACAAACACACATTGCAGGCTGTTTACAGTGATTATGCTCTCTCCCTGGCCAGTCCGATCTTGTTATCGACGCTTAACAATGTAATCATGTTCGTAATTTGTCTTCTCTTGCAGAGTTTTCTTTTTAAATCCATCCCACACAATATTCGTATAAACTGACATTATATCTATTTGTCACAGCATATCAGACATTCGCTAATCAGTGTTAATATTGATAATTCCGGCCCTTACGTCACTCGACGCATGATTTATCTAACCTCCGCCTATCCGCCCTACTCTATCAAACGAAACGAGCCGAGGCCGTCAACGCATGTGCACAAAACACGTCTCGCCGCCAAATTAAAAAAGTTTCCTGCAAATTAACCACATTGGATTTTGGCAATAAAATAGTTTTTTGGAGGGCTTCAGAAACTATCGAGTGTTTTTCCTGAAAACGTGGTTGATAATATACATAATATCCTAATCTACGATTTTAAACCCTTGTCTGGTTCTGAGTCTCCCTTACGTCATTGACGAGCATATGTTGGTGGCAGCTGTGTTCCGTTCCTTATTGTCATGGACTTCTTGAAGAAGTAAGGTACTATCTGGAATAGGCCACTGATATGGTACATACCCTGTCGTTAGCAAAATGGTTCTACAACAACAGGTAAAGGAACAGAAAGAACTGGATTTGATCAATCATAATTGGTCCCTCGAGCGCAGACTTTGCAGGCTGTTTTCATATAAAGACAAACTACGAACAGCTGCGCAGCCTAAACTAATTCTTTGATTACCACTGATGTCAATTTACAATGATTGACAAAAAGCAGGTTTTCCAAAGTCATTATAATAGGTCATTAACAGGCAAAAATGTATTCATCTCTGAGAAAGATCTTCTCCTTTGCAGTAGGCATATTATTTCCTGAGGGACTTACATCATTTGGACCATTATTGGTATTATGTGGAGCACTTAGAATGGCACTTATTGCCGATTGTCTTCAAGATGATGTTTTGAGTTTGATTGTTAGTTATTTGCCATGCCTCTTGTCTGTATGAAGATATTAAGATAATTACAAAGATGTATTGTTCTTGATTGTAAGGCCTCATAAATCAACATTCTTGTTTCACATCGCTTTATCGAGTTCCCATTCCAAGCTATTTTGAACGGAATGAAGACCATGATATATGCAGACAAAGAGAAAGTTTCTCGACTCTCGTGAATACGGGTTTCAAGAAATAACTGTAAATGTGTATATGGAAAATGATATAGAATAATTTATGAAATGATTGGGGTCGGTGAGATTTAATGTGTCGGCCGGTGATGACGATATTGTCTAACCATTACTACATCAAAATATCAACCAATTAGCTTACCTGACCAACCGATCCGGTTAGATTACAACCACTTATATGTACGTCATAATGTATGACCATATGGTGACCTGTTCTAGCAGAGTTAGAATTTAAGATTGTAAATATTTTTTTTCACTCATTACTCACGTATTAAATGTGAATATTAGCAGAACATTACTCCAGATTCAAAGACAGGTGAACAGTTAGTATTTTGTCAAGTCAGCATGGGCAGCAATGCAGGCTTCAATACGGCGGGGCATACTACTGATCAAAGAAGTTAGAAAGTCGTGGTCCATGCTGTCCCAATATCGGACCACCTCTTGTTTCATTTCAGCAATATTTGTCAGATTTTTCTTATTGACACTTTCCTTCATAAGTCCCCAAACATTTTCTATTGGATTTAGGTCAGGGCTATAGCTTGGCCAATCTAATAATGTCATATTTTGGGTCCGAAACCAGGCCTGTGAATGCTTTGAACGATGTTTTGAGTCGTTGTCCTGCTGGAAAATCCAAAAATGTCCATAGAACACGTGAGCAGATGGAAGTAAATTTTCCTTTGAGAATATCTGTGTACCGCTCACTGTTCATATTCCCTTCAAATACACAGAGGGGCGTTGCCCCTAACACAGATATGCCACCTCACACGTTAAATTTCGGACTGTATTAGGGCGCTGATACAAAGGTTTATCAGTTTGTTTGGTCCAGAATTTCAGTGTATTAGGAAACAGCCACACAGAAATTTCATCTGAGAAAATCACATTGTCCCAGTTAAACTTTCTATGTTGTAAGCACCAGTTCAACCTTCGCTCCTTTTGTTCAGGTTTCATGATCGGTGATGGAATTCCTCGACTTTCTGCCAACCCATTGCATGCAGCTCAGTTCTAATTGTCTCCTTACAGACAGCCACAGTTCATCTATCAATCATATCCAGCCTTAAGTTTTCTAAACTCCTTCGTTTGTTTTTAGAAACAAGAATACCAAGCCGCCTCCCATCACCGACAGTCAATTTTCTAGGCCTACCTGCGCCTCCCTGGTGCTCAGTGCCATATCCTTTTGCAATATTTTTCAAAACACGATAAACAGTGGACAAAGGGATGCCTGTTCTACTTGAAATCACTTTAGCTGATCTGATGTCCTTGTAATAATACTCTAAAATCAACTTCCTCTTTTCTAACTCATCCATACTGAGGATCACTGAAAATGTCGTCTGCTAGCAAGTAAACAAAGGGGATAACTCTTCACAAACTAATGAAAAAGAATTAACGGAGTTGTCTCTCTTGAATGAACCCAAGCACTTGATAGCGAGTCAAGGTTGTTTATACTAGAAATCCAATTAAACATATTCCTAAAATTCTCAATAATTTCTGGTCATACTATATATCAATTAATCCATTAAAAACAAAAATAACCAACGTTAAACCCCCAATGTACTCCAGACATGGATTATGCTTCCCGACACCGTATCTTTAGCTTTGGCGGTACTCCTCTACTCCCTTGAAATTAGCTCTCCCGGGAAATCCGAAATATACATTTTAGCCTTCCCGGGACATCTGAAAAATACAGTTTAGCCTTCCCGGTACGACACCCTACCAACACCACCACTACCACTACCAACACTACTACTACTACTACTACTACTACTACTACTACTACTACTACCACTACTACCACCACCACCATGCCTGGCACTACTTCTACTAGTACTATTATTACTGATGATGATGATGATGATGATGATGATGATGATGATGATGATGATGATGATGATGATGATGATGTGTCGATCCCAAAAGAGCTCGCTGGTGCATGATTTTGGAAGCACTGCAGATCATTCAGATATTTGTTGCTAGCACATGATGAACCTTGAATATTAGAGTTGGAATCTTGAGCTGCGTGTCAGTGGCAGCCTGAGTTTCCTTGTACTATTTATTGCCTTGGCAGCTGACTACTGGACCTTTTTTGGGTCACATGCTGAGGAAGTCTATTGCAGTAGGCAAGCTGAAATATTGTTTAAATAAGGTTTGTTTAACGGTACTTGAATTATTTTTCAAAGTGTAATTTAGATAACTCATGGATCATAATCAGATCCAATTAAAACAAACGGTGATTTAATCCTTGCACAGGAAAGGGACAGAACTCTACACAACCAACTCCGCACAGCTAATGTCGGCAGCTCAACCTACTTAGCCTAACCATACCCAATTGTTGATAAGCAATAAAGTTATTATATGGCTTCAAAGCAAGCTCACAAGGAAATCTTAAAGTCTAATATATTCTTATGTCTTGGCTTAACACAATTACCCCCAAATCCATAAACAAATCTACTTGGCAGCATGAATCGAATCGTTTCCAATATAGAAGATTCGAATACAAGACAATAATTGTTAAGTGTAAGATTAGATTGAGTTTATTTAATAATACCTAACAGAACACCGTTTCATCTTCTAATACATTGGTCAAATACGATTCCATGATTGATTCTTATTTAATCTACGCCGCCAGACTTTTGTAATTGTACTTAACTGGACTGGTCTGAAAATGATATAAACATTGTCACCACAGACGACTGATAAAAGGATTCGTAGCAACAGACGCCATTATAATCGAAGACCATATTCATCAAGAACCCGTTTTACGTGTGTCACGCAGGGACTTAGATAGACATACATTAACGACTTAACGTACAAAACGACTCGGACGTTGAAGGTTCTTTTCGTTAGGTAAGCACACAGCCAAATGGAACGATAATACCTCTTTGAAACCAATCTAGGTAAATTGAGTCTTTCATCTCAAAGCGAAAACACTCTCCGTGCGTTAGGAAGTGGACCTCGGCTCAATGGTTGAGTCAGTGAAATCCCATAATTGTTAAGAATAGGATTGACGCACATCATTCTATCAATCAAGCCGTGTGGTTCTATGTTTCCAAGGAAATAGCCCGACTTGAACACTCAACCATGACACAGCTAAACCAATTACTCTGATATATAGTGAATGTCCGTTTCGTTGTAGTTGCCAGTTTGCAATTTAGAACATCCTATTTGAAATATTTAAAGAGCGTAAGAGGATATGACGTAGGACTTTTGTTCTATTTAAAGTGTCTTACTGCCCCACAGAAAATATAATTAGCGTTTGATAAACGTCGATGCGTTTAACACCCATTATTGCAATGAGTAGAACAGTCATTTGTGCAACATCTGAGATAGGGTGTTTTTATGGGGAGAAGAAATCGATATACAGGATATCTTCGGTAGGAAGTAGCTCCAGTTCAGACCCGCCATGAGTGTACGATCACGTGAAGAAACAAAGGTAACATATGCAGGTGTTTGGAAGTTAAACACTTTTATCCAAGTCAGAAATAATAGATGTGCCTATTACATGAAAGCAGATGCTCTGCACAGTACAAAGTGAACATATAACATATTCAGCTCATATTTCTTAATGAATGTAAAAGTAAGAGTTCCCCATCCACTGTAGATTAAGTTTTGTGGCAACTACATCATTACTTGGATTACATGGTGTGGTTGGAATCCAGTTGAATTATTTAAATTCTTATTTTTTTGTGATTGTTGGTTTAAAGGACTCTCACAACTGCAAAGGGTTGAATAATGGTTGACTGTTAGTGGAATATGAGCTGAAATATGAAATATATGATGGTACATTTGTAAAATATTGACGTGTATATTGGTGGCGTATAGGTTGTACATCATGGTATATTGGTGGGCTATTTTGGTATACTGTTGGAACATTGGATGTATGTTGGTGGAACAGTGGAGTACTTTGGTACACTGTTGGAACATTAGATGTATATCGGTGGAACAGTGGAGTATTTTGGTATACTGTTGGAACATTAGATGTATGTTGGTGGAACAGTGGAGTATTTTGGTACACTGTTGGAACATTAGATGTATATCGGTGGAACAGTGATGTACGTTGGTATAATGTTTGAATATTAGATGTATATTGGTGGAACAGCGGAGTATTTTGGTATACTGTTGGAACATTAGTTGTTTATTGGTGGAACAGCGGAGTATTTTGGTATACTGTTGGAACATTAGATGTATATTGGTGGAACAGTGGATGAACTTTGGTATACTGTTGGAACATTAGTTTTATATTGGTGGAACAGCGGAGTATTTTGGTATACTGTTGGAACATTAGATGTAAATTGGTGGAACAGTGGTGGATTATTGCTAGTATATAATCGTTATAGTGTTGGAATGTCAGTGATATATTTGTGGAAATATGTCGAAGGTAAATTAGTGGATTTATACATTGATATACTGGTGGAATATTGGTGGAATACTAGTGGATGATTGTGGAATATTAGTGGTATACTGGGGTATATCGGTCGTATACTGGTGGAATGTTAGCTGGTGGAAAACTGGTGCTATACTGGAGGAGTATGAATATTTACATGCAAGCGGCTTACCATCTCACGATGTTCTCAAAAAGCCGAACACACGTCAGTCAGTTTGGTGAATGACGTCAATCCGATGTGATGCGTGTATGTTAGTGGAAAAAACTATGATCGGATCAATGACTAATCGATACCTAGGTGGCAAACATATGTACCATGTCTTAACCAAATGAACATCTAACAGGATGACATTTACCAATTGAACCCATGCTCAACAATGGAATGAAGCAGCCAAATACGTATGTTGTAGATTAGGTTTGGGTATTGCCAAATTTTTTGTATTGCGATATATTGTGATATGTGTTGGCGTATTGCAATATGTATTGCAATATATTGTGATATTTATTTTGAAACAATGCCACTGGCCACTGTCAGGACTCAGATGTGATTGTACAAGAGATAGGTTACAAATGTTTCCAAATTGAAGACTTCGCTCTAAAGTTTGGAACTCGAGAAAAAGCGTCTGCAGCGGCGTCCGCCATTTTGGTCTGTTTATCAATACAACGAGTGCCAGTACCAATCTATTTTTGAATTAATAAGGTTTAAAGTCATGAGTGCAATTATATGACCAATAAACATTCTCAAAACTATTAATGTATAATAATATAGAGGAAATACAAATGTTATTAATATTTTTGACTACATCACGAAAATTACCGATCATGGTTACGGAAATTGCCGATCGTATCGGTTGAACCGGTTTGCGAAACGTGCACCACAATATATCGTATTGTGAAGTTCGAATTGCAATATACCGGTTAACCGGTATTATCGCCCACCCCTATTGCAGGTAGATAAACAATAAATTAAGTAAAATTATGTGCGCGCATTACAGAACAATTAGAAATCCAATGGACATGGACAGTAATTTGTTACAGTTTAAATTTGTTTTGATGAAGAAATTGCACGGAATTAGTTAATGAAATTATATTTCCATAGCAACGAGGCAGTTTTGCAAATTTTGTGGTGGTTATTGCTTTTCCTAATTCTCTCATTTATCCATTGGATATTCCATATTCAAGGTCCGAGAATAATCAATTTCACTCGATGGATGTTCTATCTGGAGGCAATTCATCGTCAGGGAAGAATTGATCTAGAGGCAATATATCACGGATAAACAGACATATTCTTATCATACCCTTCGCGATTATTGTAATTCTTCGTGAAAATTGATATTAATTGCTTCACTTGATGAAAAGGCATATCATGTCTTTCAACCGATGTGCATGTTTCCCAGATTGGAATGATACTGCGATTCCTTCCCAGACAAAGGTCGGATGCGGTTTTACACAGCTGCATAAACGAACAACTTGCTCATCTATAGAACTCCGGCCTGGACAAAGTGGTGTTGGCGTGGGGACTGCGTCCTCAGGTTGCCGCTGACCAGGGGATGGGCCGGATTAAACGATACGCACCTCGGGTCAGGATTTGAACGAGTCTCTAGTTTTACGTTCACGTGACTATTAGCATGTGGTTATGCTGTTCAATTGCTCTTAATCATAAACATCCTTATTCTCGAAATCAGTGTGCGCTTCGGCTGAACATGTTTAGCCTTTTTGCGCAAACCTAGTGTCATCTCTTTAATTAATTCCACCGCTGTTTTGCCGTTTATGCCAATGTAATATATTTTGTTTGATAATTGAGACTGGTTATTTACTGGCATTGATGTAAGATACTACAATCACGCAATACCACTACTCCTTTGCTGCCCAAGGTATTACGAAGGGATGGCAATAAGTGGACGCTATTGAGCACTACGCCTTCAAAGATGAGTGGGACCGCAGAATATGTTGCGGGCAGTGTAACGAGTTATGTCCTCTGATACCCAGGATATTTTCGATTCATTTCGCAATTCCCCAAGCACCAGTCATGCAAGGATTCATTCTGGGACTCACTGATATTAACTTACTTGTCCTTCCGAATCAATACTGACCAAATTATCTCTGTAATCAGTAGAAATATAATACTGGCATGATCAGTATCTTCCCCAGACCAAAACCAAAGGCTGGCGAAACACAGGGATTCAATTGCCCACATAGCTGAAACTGTGACGTCTCTACAAAACAACTGAAATTAGGTTGCGTTTCGACCTCGTGGCTGTCTTGTCTCACCAGTTGTGGGTTCGAACCCAACACTAAGCCTTCTGAAGTTCCGCTGCCCGTCATGGGGTTTATCGAAATGGTACATTTGGGTTACCTTTAGCTCCTTCTAAAGTGGCGCCTCTCCTACTAAGAAACTCCTACCTTTACGACAACTTCTTTCAGATGCATTTAGATGTTGGAGAACTAAGGAAGGATACGATAATATGAACGAACAACTTCTTTATTACAATAGGAGTTACGTTCCGGTGCAGGTTCTAACCATTGTTTGATAACGGTGTCAGATCCTGCCCCGAAACTTCGTTCCTGCCAATGCCAATGCACGGAACTTGTTTAAGTGAGTGAGTTTAGTTTACGCCGCACTCAGCAATATTCCAGCTATATAGCAGCGGTCTGTAAATAATCGAGCCTGGACCAGACAATCCAGTGATCAACAGCATGAGCATCGATCTACGCAGCTGGGATACGATGACATGTGTCAACCAAGTCAGTGAGCCTGGCCACCCTATCCCGTTAGTCGCCTCTTATGACAAGCATGGGTTGGTGAAGATCAATTCTAACCTCTGCTCCTATTGTAATAGCGAAGTTGTTCATCCATTCATACAATACTCTGGGGGTGACATGGAGTTAAGCTATCATTAAACACTAGACAGACAAGTATTGCGTTGTCTGAATTTTGTTTTAGTCCAACGATACTCTAAACGTTATCAGAATTATTGTCATTCTGCAATCTGTATTTTTACTAGAAGATGAGTGAAAGAGTTTGGCTGCTTTTGACAATACCTCATGGCCAGCAATGTCACGGCGGGGGACACCAGGCCTCACACATTCTACCCATGTGGGGAATCGAACCCGGGCCTTCGGCGTGACGAGCGAACGCTTTAATCACTAGGCTACCCCATCGCCCCAGTATAAACTAAGCGAGTTCTTTACATCTAATAGCAAGCGCAATTAGAATCAACATAAAGCTAATCTTTGGCATCATATCCATTTGACTTCCTGAAATACTCTCTGATAATGACCTGATTATATCAGGATTTGGCAGCATTCAAGGACAGACACAGGACACCGACAACTACAACAGACACATTAATAACTTTAGTAATATGTTTCCTAACGTCTAAGCACACACATCCTGCGCTTGGTAATACGATAGAGGGAATTCTGATTTCATACCGATATATTTCATCCGTTCGTGATCAGCGTATTTCAAACGGTTAAGTAGATAATGGGCAGTCTGAATCATCCGATATTTACCACGCTTACCTCCAGCTAAGCACTATAAAGTCAATGATGAGACAATGTATAAGAAAATCCATATACCATAGCTCACAATGGCTTGAAGCTGGGATGGTATAGATCACGGAGATGTTGTTCGATGGAGCTTCTGGTGAATATTGTAATGTGAATATATGTTTTACACGTGGCCCTTGCAATTTACGATAACTACAGATAAATTGAAATTGTGTTTAAATTTAGAGGTGGAAGCTTTTAAGCACGTCATTTACGCCTTTGAAAGATGTATTCGAAAGTGGTCTCAACATTTGTGTATTTAATTCATTCAATTTCCTGTTGTATATTAATAGTGGGACTTACATTTGAGACATGCTTGGTTGTATTTCATTTTTCAGATTCATTTACGAATTAATATAGATATGTGATACTGATCTCTGGGAAATAGCATGCGATTTAGTATGAACTATCATTTATATTTGTTTATTTGTTTGCTTGTTTGTTTGTTTGTTAAACGCCGCACTCAGCAATATTCAAGTTGTATGGCGTTGTTCTGTAAATAACCTAGTCTGGTCATGGGATTACTCTCTGTCTTTTAATGATCAACTTTGGCGTTTTCTTCATTACAGATATTTTAACTGCTGTAGGGTCTGCGGAAAGTAATAAAGACTGTTTGAAAACTAGTGAGTGAGTTTAGTTTAACGCCACACTCAGCAGTATTCCAGCTATATGGCGGCGGTCTGTAAATAATCGAGTCTGGACCAGACAATCCAGTGATCAACATGACCATCGATCTACGCAACTGGTTTACGAAGTCAGCGACATTGACGACCCGATCCCGTTGGTCGCCTTACGACAAGCATCGGTTGCTGAAGACCATTTGTAACCCGGATCTTCACGGGTTTATAGTTTATATAGAGTGCAGTTTGGATTTAGGGATGCACATGAAAACACTTCAAGGAATCATTTCAGGTGTCACGACCGTTATCAGATCTTGTTGAAAAGAATGGTTTACTTATTAATCATTATTGTGTAGCAGTTGCATGACAAGGAGAAGCCGCTTCATAGGGGGTGTGTGTGTGGAGTGTGCATTTTACGTGCATGTTTGCGTGTGCGTATGTGCGCGCGCGCTTGTGTGTAGGAGAGAGGGGGAATGCCATAAGGCCTCTTGTGCTAAAGACAATATTTCACCTGAAATGCTAGATGTCCTGTAACAGAAATATGTTATGATCCGTTCTTTCACGTAAAAGGGTTGTATATCTTGGAGCAGTAACGGCGGGTTCTCTGAAACTGGACAAAGAACGCGGGATCCATTCCTCTATACACAGTCGTCACGCTTTCCAAATTTGTAGGTCTGGAAATTGTTGATCATTCATCCCAGCGGAGTATTATACAAGTGAAGTATGGTTTTATGTCGCTTTTAGCAATATTCCAGCAACATCACGTCGGGGGACACCAGAAATGAGCTTCACACGTTGTACCCATGTGGGGAATCGAACCCGGGTCATCAGCGTAACGAGCGGACGCTTTAACCACTGGGCTACCCCCACCGTCCGTACATCGATAGTGATAATATCGTTTATTTAGCTCGTATCGTTGCCCATGGCCTGCTTCACTTCCCACCACGATGCATCATCTGACCATCGTATCGAACCCATCTTACAATTCAGAATTACAGAATTCCCAAAGGCTTGACCACCGGTCAGCTGGATATAAATGAGTCTAGCAGTGTTGAAGTTAAAGCGGGATCACAGGAGACTAATTGTCCAGTCTCCGTATGTCAACACATCAGGATGTGGTGAGGTGTTGGGCAAATACTCCCGCCTTCTCGCTATTGATAAATCTCGGTGTAGTTCATTCAGTGATGGATTGGTACAACGTTTCTCCAACAATTGACTTGATATCTAGAACAAAGCATCTTAAATGGCAGAAAACAAACGGGAAGTTGCCGACATCGGTCGCGCATAGGAAGGACCTGGCAGTAAATCGAAACAAGAAATCTCATTTGAAAGGATATTGAAAGGAAAAATAATCATTTCGAGAATTCAAATCCAAGATAAGGAAAGATTTTTTTATATTTTTCTGTTAACAAGTACATTCGATTTAGGTTTGGGCTTTTTAGAGTTATTGATTAAAGTTTAAAGAACGTTCCATCTGCTGACATGCACTTGTGGTATAAAGCAATAACTCGATCCAACGTTGCGAACGGTCGAAGCATCGTTGAGCTGAAACGAAGTTAAGGACAATACTTGTACCGTATAACTTCTGCTAGACGTATTGTTTTACACAAACTGCAGCAAACTCTAAATGCTCGCTTGTCACCAAACTGTAAAAAAAAGTGTTCATCTTAAAGTCTTAAAATGCAGGAGACCATGAAATATTGATGTTTTTACCAACTATTGGGGAAAAGATTTTAACGCAAATACATTTTACGTTAGAATGTCAATGTCTGTCAAACTTAACACCAAAACACACACTCCAGTTTGCATGTGCAACACGCCGTAGCGCAACACACGCGCATAGTGTGTGGATCGTTATTTTGACACTTTTAAGGAAGATCGATAAACATCTGTGGACCGTCAGCTCTGTCAGGTCATATTGATTCTGCTTATTATAAAGTTGTGATTTACTTGATTGCATTCTTGTTTTTGTGTATGAACTAGCGATATGAATTCTGCAATGCGTGGAGCGTTTACCGCCCTTGGCAAAGGTCATCGAGGCCAGAATGCCAAAGTGAGTGAGTGAATTTAGTTTTACGCCGACTTTAGCAATATTCGGTAGCTGGGAACCAGACATTCTAACTCGAAATCACCGTTAATTAATATATATTACGTGTAGCCCGCATTAATACATGTGGACGTATGACATGTAAGCATCTATTCTTGTGACGCTCTGCAACTCACATGCGAATTCCTGGGTTTCAGCGTTGGGGGGCCCTGGACGCTGTTTCTACCATACATTGTAGAATGTCACTGGGCCAGATGTACACGGACTATATTGGTACACGGAGATATAGCGTCAAGACTCTACCATACATTGTAGAATGTCACTGGGCCAGATGTACACGGACTATATTGGTACACGGAAATATAGCGTCAAGACTCTACCATACATTGCAGAATGTCACTGGGCCAGATGTACACGGACTATATTGGTACACGGAAATATAGCGTCAAAGTCTATACCATACATTGTAGAATGTCACTGGGCCAGATGTACACGGACTATATTGGTACACGGAAATATAGCGTCAAGACTCTACCATACATTGTAGAATGTCACTGGGCCAGATGTACACGGACTATATTGGTACACGGAAATATAGCGTCAAGTCTATACCATACATTGTAGAATGTCACTGGGCCAGATGTACA
This sequence comes from Haliotis rubra, assembly GCF_003918875.1. Taxonomy (NCBI): domain Eukaryota; kingdom Metazoa; phylum Mollusca; class Gastropoda; order Lepetellida; family Haliotidae; genus Haliotis; species Haliotis rubra. Next base: position 9,825,339 of record NW_025764891.1, read on the forward strand.
CGGACTATATTGGTACACGGAAATATAGCGTCAAGACTCTACCATACATTGTAGAATGTCACTGGGCCAGATGTACACGGACTATATTGGTACACGGAAATATAGCGTCAAGACTCTACCATACATTGTAGAATGTCACTGGGCCAGATGTACACGGACTATATTGGTACACGGAAATATAGCGTCAAGACTCTACCATACATTGCAGAATGTCACTGGGCCAGATGTACACGGACTATATTGGTACACGGAAATATAGCGTCAAGTCTATACCATACATTGTAGAATGTCACTGGGCCAGATGTACACGGACTATATTGGTACACGGGAATATAGCGTCAAGACTCTACCATACATTGTAGAATGTCACTGGGCCAGATGTACACGGACTATATTGGTACACGGGAAATATAGCATCAAGACTCTACCATACATTGCAGAATGTCACTGGGCCAGATGTACACGGACTATATTGGTACACGGAAATATAGCGTCAAGTCTATACCATACATTGTAGAATGTCACTGGGCCAGATGTACACGGACTATATTGGTACACGGGAATATAGCGTCAAGACTCTACCATACATTGTAGAATGTCACTGGGCCAGATGTACACGGACTATATTGGTACACGGAAATATAGCGTCAAGACTCTACCATACATTGTAGAATGTCACTGGGCCAGATGTACACGGACTATATTGGTACACGGAAATATAGCGTCAAGACTCTACCATACATTGCAGAATGTCACTGGGCCAGATGTACACGGACTATATTGGTACACGGAAATATAGCGTCAAGACTCTACCATACATTGCAGAATGTCACTGGGCCAGATGTACACGGACTATATTGGTACACGGAAATATAGCGTCAAGACTCTACCATACATTGCAGAATGTCACTGGGCCAGATGTACACGGACTATATTGGTACACGGAAATATAGCGTCAAGACTCTACCATACATTGTAGAATGTCACTGGGCCAGATGTACACGGACTATATTGGTACACGGAAATATAGCGTCAAGACTCTACCATACATTGTAGAATGTCACTGGGCCAGATGTACACGGACTATATTGGTACACGGAAATATAGCGTCAAGACTCTACCATACATTGTAGAATGTCACTGGGCCAGATGTACACGGACTATATTGGTACACGGAAATGTAGCGTCAATACTCTACCATACATTGTAGAATGTCACTGGGCCAGATGTACACGGACTATATTGGTACACGGAAATATAGCGTCAAGACTCTACCATACATTGTAGAATGTCACTGGGCCAGATGTACACGGACTATATTGGTACACGGAGATATAGCGTCAAGACTCTACCATACATTGTAGAATGTCACTGGGCCAGATGTACACGGACTATATTGGTACACGGAAATATAGCGTCAAGACTCTACCATACATTGTAGAATGTCACTGGGCCAGGTGTATAAAGAGTCGTATTAAATATTGTAGTTCCTCACTAACTACACGAAGTTGCGAAACACGGACTAAACTTGACAACTATTTCGTAGAATTTAGTTCACTTTAATGTCTTTCCTTAAGTCAGTGCCATGAGTGAGTGAGTGAGTGAGTAGGTGGGTTGGTGAGTGAGTGAGTGAGTGGGTGGGTGAGTAGGTGGGTGAGTGAGTGAGTGAGTGAGTGAGTGAGCGAGCGAGTGGGTGGGTGAGTGGGTGGGTGGGTGGGAGAGTGAGTATGGTTGAGTGAGTATGGTTTTACGCCGCTTTTAGCAATATTACGGTGACACCAGAAATTGGCTTCACACGTTGTAGCCATGTGGGGAATCGAACGTGGGTCTTCTGCGGGACGATCGAACGCTTAAACCAGTAGGCTACCCCCCAGCCCCCAGTATATTTAATGTTTCACAGTCGGGAATAAACATCCCTCGTCTTGATAAAGGCATGCTGATAATTTAAACATTTTTAATGCTTCATGTGAATGGTATACATGTACTGATATAACGATCAGGCGTGACACTGTGCGTGGCATAGGTGATACAATTTCAGCAATACTACAGTGTTAGTAAAGACGAATTGCCACTGAGAGACTAGTGTGCTACATGTTCGTCAGTGTGGGATAGAAAGCTTGCAGGGCATGTTACCCACCCAACTGCTCTCCGCCACCAGCGTTGCTTAACAAAACACGGAAATGGGGAGCTGTGTTCTGGTTTCAGCTGAGGTGTTCATACTTTTGAAATATTCCACCTGGTCTGTCTGTCATACGATGTCAACACTGTCAACACTCTCTTTCAGAGTGTCCTTTAATTCAATAGCAGGTCGGTAGGGTGGTTAAAGCGTTCGCTCGTCACGTCAAAGGTCTGGATTTGATTCCCTTTTATGGTGTCCCCACCGTGTTGTGCTGGAATGTGGCTAAAATCTCTAAATGTAGCTAAAAGGGGAATAAATCCATACTCACTCGCATATATGAAATATGATATCATGTTTATGCGATTTTCTTTTAATCCCCCTAAAATATTCAAGCACATATAGCTATCTCATGAACTATACATCAGGCCAACATTACAGGAAGTGGTATCACCGACTTAAATTAATTCTTACAAACGTATTCACCACGTTCGAAACAAAGCAACCACACAGACCTTCCTGTCGCACACGCAGCATCAACGTGTCAAGTCAATATTCAGACCTCAACAGAACACGTCTCCACCCGAAGTCGAAGAAATAAATCTACATATGTCCGACACATATGTTGAACAGCGCTTGCGTCGTTGTCGACAACGTTTCCGCTAATGTCGTAGTATTTGAAGTCGTCTGTGACAACCGATGGCCTCTGATAATAAATATCCATGATTTATTGACCACAAATGGAAACGAAAGGAACGACAAAATCAAGACGATCGGTTCTACACAGGATCTTGCTTCAGTTGGTGGATGTGTCTGGACATAGATTTATGACAAAAGGGATGATTTCAATTTCCCTTCACACCCTTTGCCCCTGCATTTGGTGTCTACGCATCACTGTCGTTGATATAGTCTGTATACTAGTCTGTATGGACTAGTCTGTATGGACTTTAACTAGTCTGTATACTTGTCTGTATGGACTTTAACTAGTCTGTATCGACTTTAACTAACGACCCTGTACTAGTTAGCGAGTCTTTTCGATCAAGGGTTTAGCTAAAGAAAGACATTCAAATGAATTTAAGGCAAACCAATAATCTGCATGTTTGACTCGTTTATGACAATGTTTGACCTACTTCCACTACTGAAATCTGTTTCAGCAGATGATCAAGTCTAGCTGTTGTCTTGCTTTGACGTTTAATATTTATCTGTGTAGAACTCTGGGGCACCATTTAATCTCATGCCTGTCCTATCAACTTGTTTTGTTTGTTTGTTTGTTGGTTGGTTTTACACCGCACTCAGCAATATCCCAGCTATATGGCGGCGGGCTGTAAATAATCGAGTCTGGACCAGACAATCCAGTGATCAACAGCATGAGCATCGATCTATGCAATTGGGATACGGTGACATGTGTCAACCAAGATAGCGAGCCTGACCATCCGATCCCGTTAGTCGCCTCTTACGACAAGCATGTGTTGCTGAAGACAGCTATGAGAGTTCACGAAGTGAGTCTGTTACAGAAAATGTCCAATCAGGTGCTTTACACCGCAGATCAACATTATCTGGTTTCAGTTTCAGAAAGAGAAACATTGATCGGAATATCTGTCAAATGTCACGCTGAAATTAGAGATGAAGAACCGTTGTTTTCCACTCATGCTTTAGCGTTATGCTTCCACTTAATGGCTCCATACCTAAATGTCATGCCCGACTCACAGGTCTCCTTATAATGCAACAATCGGGTCAGCAAACACGAGTATTAACAATGAAATGAATTGAGAGCAATCTGTAATTAAATCCAATAGAATTATACAAATATACATGCACATGCTGCATTGTTTTGAACACTGTTTAACCTTTCAAATAAAATAAAACCTTAACGAAAGGTGTACATTGTACAGCCTTCCCCCGAATCGACATTTTCCTTTCACGGGGTTCTATATCTAGAAAATTGCGAAAACCGCTCTCCACATATAAGTGACTTGAATATGTTTGCATTCAATCATCTTTTCCTAATCCTCTTGTTTGCAAGCGTGTTGTACCATGTTTCCTCGATGGCTGGTAGGTGGCGCAACGCAAACTTTCACTGATACTACATAAAGAGCTAAGGTTTGGACTGCTGGCGAAGGTTGATTTTACCGATTGGTTAGTGATATCGCCTACAGGACGCTGGCTTGTGGTTAGAATGGCGCATCGACTCGACCGCAGTAGCTGGTGTAGGGTATCGAGATTGGGGGAAGGTGATAATGAGGTATTTCAGACATATTGAGTTTTATCGACATGTAGACGGTGAACAGGTGATACAAGGAGGAGGCACAGATACTATGAACCTTTTTCTTTAAGTGGTATTTAGAAGCTGGTATGATGAAGAGGAACAACCTTTATGGATTGACAAGTTCTTTATTACAGTTGATGCGACGGTTGGGTGTTGGTTATTCCTTGCTTGATTGCGGTGTTCGCAACTACACCGAAACATCGCATCTGTTGTAATAAAGAAAGTGTCACTATGAACCTCTCCTTGCGAAACGCTAAATACTCTAAAGTGTCTTGAGACAGGATTTGGACATAGAAATTTAAATGTTCAAAATTGTGTAGAAGCAGAATTTCATTCGAGAAAGTGATCTAATAAACTTTTTGGGATGAAACCTGTTGTGAAGACAGAAACATGTAACGCAATATAACGTATTCAGTTGGATTGCCGTCACGTTGAATACCGTGGAACACCTTTAACCGGTGAGGTGGTGTGGCGTAATGCGGTGCGGTGCGGTGCGGTGCGGTGCGGTGCGGTGCGGTGCGGTGCGGTGCGGTGCGGTGCGGAGGTGGTGAGGTGAGGTGAGGTGAGGTGAGGTGAGGTGAGGTGAGGTGAGGTGAGGTGAGGTGATGTGAGGTGAGGTGAGGTGAGGTGAGGTGAGGTGAGCCTGGATTATATTCGCGTTTTAAGATTTTTGTACAGACCAAGCGACATGCACGAACAACATGTGCGTGGCTGCTTACACTTGTCTGGACTAATGCCTGTTTTACAGTGCTAGTCAACTGAGATGCCAACATGTTTAACATAGACACCGAATTCAGACCCATCAAAGTGAGCCCGTTGATATCCTGAATATCGAGCCCGAGGTTGGGTAATAACGAGCACCATCATTTTACCTCTGTTGGCGGCCTTCAACCTCACCCGACCATTCGCCGTTGGTTGTCGTACTGCTTACATGAATATCACCATCTCGAATACAGATACCTCGAATCATGTTACCACGGTATATGTCCTGATAGAATCCTCCCAGATAAGGGAATGAGCAATCATCATCCATTTCAGTCGTAGTCGTAGCACGATATGGTAGCACGATATGGTAACAATTGTATCGCTCTTTCTAGAAAAGGCACAACTATGCTATCCTTTCATAAACTGCCGGACAAAAGAAAGTACCCACTCGAATATTAGATGTCCGTATAAAACAGATCTCTATAGAATAAAGATGTTTTAGCCAAAATTTAAAATCAGTTTAGTGATACTTTCCTCTGCTCGGCAGTTCATGTTAGAGTGAGTGAGTTTAGTTTTACGACGCTTTTAGCAATATTCCAGCAATATCACGGCGGGGGACTCCAAAAATGGGCTTCACCAATGTTCTTATGTGGGCAACCGAACCCGGACCTTCGGCTAGAGGAGCCAACGCCTTATCCACTAGGCTACCCCACCGCCCCTCGTGTTTAAGAGTGATATGGGCCAGTATTATTGATCATTCCAGTCAACCATGTAAATCTACGTACATTCCAACTACATCTGTCGGTGTTAAGGAAGACGTTATTGAAGAGGTCACTGTTTCAAGGACAGATCCTATTTGTTGAAGACCCGACCGAGACACTTCCACGGTGCTTCTTTAGATTAATGAAATGACAACCTCTAGTGTTTACTTTGACTGGGCCATAGTCTATTTTTCAATCGTTTGTCGGAAGGTTGTCTAGCTCTGAACAGAACGAGAGTGAAGACTCCGGGCAATACAGTTTAAGTTAGATAGGTCTACTGTTCCTCTCAACCCAACCACAGACGTAGCCTATGGCATTGTTTAACTCGAGTGACAATGGGTGAAAGGAACTGTTGATGACTGGTGAAGGTGTTTGACGTCGAGGCAGTGTGCCCTAACAGATCGTTTTAAACTGTTAAGGTCCTACCAGACAGGGAAGGGTAAATACTGATGTTCACCTAATCCAAGAGGCTGTACCATAGCAAATGAAAATGACGACTTATAATATCCTAATTTTGCCTGGGGTGGTGTGCTGAAAGGTCAGTGAGCTCTGGTCTACAAGCATGTTGTACGTTAAGAGAATAATTGAAAGCATTGCGTTTTATGCCGCTGATAAATATCTGAAATATGAGTGAGTGAGCTTAGTTTTACGCCGCACTCAGCAATATTCCAGCTACATGACGGCGATCTGTAAATAATCGAATCTGGACCAGACAAGCCAGTGATCAATATCATAAGCATTGACCTGCGCAATTGGGATACGATGTCATATTGTCAAGCACGTCAGCGAACCTGACCAACCGATCCCGTTGGTCGCCGGGGGTTAATGAAGATCAGTTCTAACCCGGATCTTCACGGGGGAGCTGTAATATCATCGGGGGATCCAAAGATAGCTGTCACCCACTGAAACTCATATATATGATCTTCGGGTGAATGAGTCAGGCAGCAGTCTCACGGTCCAGGACGTGACCAACGAACGCGTTAACCTAAAACAACAGCCATCCTAGGTGCCATGGGCAATTTCTCCTATATCCAAAAGAAGAAGTACGCTTCGCCACACAACAAGTCAGCAGACGAACATACCGTGTATGACTAATTGATCTGAAATGTTGGTGACATTGATCTCGTGTCCAGTTTCAGTCAAGGTCTAGACGTTGTAAATGTGAGAAACTGGTAAATTGTATGCCGTTAGAGACATGGTCAACTGTTAGACAGATGCACATACTCAGTAACTAAGTACAAAAGTAGGTTCTTAGTGCACATAATTTAAATTTGATAGGACTGCTGACAAACTCGATCCCAGTCTCAAGAGATGTTTTTTAGTAAGGATACCCAAGGAGTTTAATAAGCCACTAGGCCCCCCAAACTCCGTGGTACATCCAAAGTTAAGCTTTCAAAATGTTTTGTGGTAGACATGTGGAGGACACTTCTAAATCTGACACAGTGACAACATTATTTTCGATGCAATTCCTTGTTCACATGTCTTTGTTTCAATTGACTTATTGACTTGCCTTTCCGTGTATTCGTAAATGGTGCAACCTGTTGGGTAGGTTATACTCCACTTTTCGGGAACACCTGGTATCATTGTTGATATTGATTAATAGACAATTGCTCAGGATGCAGTGGGGATCGTGCAATAGACGCTGTTCTTGGAAGAGAATACCTTTGAACGCGAAATGGTCTTTGTCGCTTTTATTGAAAGAAGGTATTTGCCACTTTTATTGAAAGAAGGTATTTGCCAATTTTATTGAAAAGAGTTATTTATCACAGCGATTTATTAGGGATATGGGGTGGTGGGGTAGCCTAGTGGTTAAAGCGTTGGCCCGAAGACCCGAGATCGAATCCCCACATGGGTATATGTGTGAAGCCCATTTCTGGTGTTCCCCGCCGTGATGTTGCTTGAATATTGCTAAAAGCGGCGTAAAACCATACTCAGTCAGTCAGTGTTAGGGATATGCTACACACACTGGTGATAGGTAACTTCGTAAAGTCCGAACAGTAAAATCCTTCGTTATCTGTAGTTTGAGTATAAGAAACTGATACTGCTTACTTCATTCAGTGGCATTTAGAAGCTGGTATGATGAAGCTACAGTGACAATATGTATGAATAAACAAATTCTTTATTGCAGTAGATGAGACTCTTCGGTGTAGATGCTAACACCGTTATCAAACACTGACTGACTGAGTTTGGTTTTACGCCGCTTTTAGCAATATTCCAGCAACATCACGGCGGGGGACACCACAAATGGGCTTCACACATTGTGCCCATGTGGGGATTCGAACCCGGGTCTTCGGCGTGACGAGCCAACGCTTTAACCATTAGGCTACCCCACCGCCCCCGTTATCAAACAACTGACACAGGCTACCAAAACAATTGTACGAATATTATTTTTAAAAAATCTCCCCATTGACGATGTATTCTGCATCAACACGGATGACCGCGATTCATTGTTCCATCACAGATATCCCGTTGTTATTAATAATATCATCAAACCTACTTGGTCAGTTTTATTGGTTAAAAATATGAGAATTTGTGAATGGTAATTTAGCTGCCTCAGCATCCGGTAAAAGACAGAACATTCCCTGAAATCGATCCGTGACAGGAAATAAAAGACACGACCATGCCGTTATAGCATGACCTTCGAGAAATGCACCGACATAGCATTAAAGTCCCCATTGTCAACAGCAGTGTAATTGCGACAGCAGTAATTGCGTGCGTTGGTATAAAAATATGACAAGTGCAATTTCAAATATGGATTCAGAAGATTTGAAACCTTTGAAATTTATGGGTAACATAAAATTATTAGGATAAAAAGAGTTCGTTCAGTTCATGACTCGCCTGTTTATGTCACACAACTACGGTACAATTGCTGAAAATATCGATATCAGGGTTGTCGGATGCTCATCAATTTGGTCTCGAAACCCCATGATTCTTAATGGCGTCGTTTGGAAGCCATATTGAATTATAGGTTTTCGCCAATGCATTTTACCAGGTAGTTGTCCGTCGAAAACCTGCTTCCCTCAGACTCTCCATTTATGTAATTTATCACTTCCAAACTTTCTATACTATCAAAGTAAAGTGCAGAACAATTACCAGAAAACATGTAGACTTATGCCGCCATACTGAGTCCTATTTGGTTGTCAAAATACATTTCAAATCAAAACATTGATTACACAACAGTCTCGTTTCCTGCTGACTCGGTTCCGTCCTTTTGCGCACTTTAGTACAATAACCAGACCAGAATTTTTAGACCAATTCATTCAACTGGATACATAAATATTAATCAGTATTATTTGATACATCTAAGCACTTGTATATTGCAACACTACGCTCCTTCTTATCCTTGCATGCTCAATCGTACAGCGTGTCGTACAGCGAAATCTGGAAATCGTGGAAATCTCAAAACGAGGCGCTGCCGCTAGAAAACTTTGGCGGTCTGGTACGCACCTGATATTATATCAATCACATTGTGCGTTACAATACTTCGCTGAATATGCGCAAAAAACACATAACAGGTGTAACCAGTGAGCCAGATGAATTGTGAATCATTTTACGATCTCACCAAACAGGGGCAGTCTGTGACGTTTTAATTAAGGTCATGCTGCTTAAATCTCGCCATAAAATAAAGAACTACGATGTTATTAAAGAATAAAATTAAAATTAGCTTGTAAATACGATTTTCTTATGAAACTAGAAATTGGAATTCAGTGTAACCATAGATGTTTGTGGTGTCTATTTTCACTTTCACACGAGAAAATTCGGATCGACTGAAAAGTAGGTCATTGTCTGAATAGGTTAATGAGACTCATGTTTCGGTTTGAGTATATTACACCTTTATGTTTGATCTTTTTTGCATGAAAACTGTCATGCAAAGGAATTGCAGAAGGACTATTGACCGTGCAGGACTTTGGGGGTTTATGATATGTCAAGGTCACCCGATGAGGTGGTCATATTCGGTTCCGAGGTCATTTGCCGTTTATTGTAGGGTAGACATCATCCGAATCTTGCAGCAGCAGTATTTTCGAATTGTGCAGACATGATCTCCATACCTTCTAGGTCTAAAGTCATTATCTTTATAGATTGCGGCTAGCATTAATTCTATTTCTGATCCTATAGAATTTGCTTTCAAGCTCGTGTCTTCATCGATATTGCAAAGGAAAGATTGGAAGCTGGCATTGTGCAGTAACATCATGCTTGCATATTATATTCTTTTAAATGCATGTGAAATGTGCCGACCAGTTTAGATTCTTCTCGTACACAAAACATTGCAAACCCGCTATCATCATGTTGAACATGTCGTGTCCACGGCTGCGTGTCAAAGGTCGCTTGCATTGGTGTTTTTTTTAGGAATTACTTTACATTAAACGGCATAAAACATAATATACCTCAGAAGGTTCTGTCATTAGATGCTGATGAAATTCGACTGGTAGTGCATCAGTGACGCAGTTTGAAATGAATCTTTTCTAAGACTCCACGCCAGTTCCTTGGCGATGTAAAGGCAGTGGAACTGACGTCAAAGAGAACAACAACATCGGTAGGTAAACAACTCTATTTGTTGGTAAAGAAGGACAATAAAAAAACAACGAGAATTACGGTCAAATTTGTACCTTGGTCATCTGGATTCATAACATGTTTAATCTTGCTGATAGTGAGGAAGGAAAAGAATATATGGATGAACAACTTCTTTATTGCAGTGAGAGCTACATTCTGGTGTAGGTTCTAACACCGTTATCAAGCAAGTGATAGTGGTTGGGGATGTTTTTTTCAAATTGCATGTACGTTTGTTTTCCAAAAAGATCAAGTTCTAAACCCTTTCCCGCATATGTACGCTTTGCTATAGGTTGAGCTACATGTACTGTTACAAGACGTTCATTCTGCGCAGGGTAGCATTTCTTTCGATATCAGAAGTAACATAACCGAAGCTGAAGTACATATAGCTAAGTAATCGATAACCATAATATTATCACTTTGGATTAAGAAACCATGATGTTGTGCAATTCGAACACTAATACCTTTGATGCACAACGAATTGCAGCCATGGGAATTTCTGGTTTACAACAAGAATGTCTTTTCCGAAATCGCAAATGACATAAACCGGGAAATAATGATAATCGTGTTACGAACCAGGTAGAACTACGGTACTCTTTTGGTTTAGGAATCTGATAAAGTATATTTGTTTTGTACAGGAAACAATAGAGAAGATAACAGCCATGGGGTTAACCCAGGCATATTTACACCTTAAGGCTATATGAGGCATATAATGATGAAGATCAACACATCATTGATGTAGTTTGTTATCATCCAAAGGATGACCCTGGGGTGATACCGACTTTGTGAGTGAGCATCTGTGACAGCCATTTGCACCAAGCAAGAGGTTCGTTGGAGCCCGACATCGCTGATATCGTTACTGTTGTTATTTTAATCACAGATTTACAGATTAAATCAAATAAATGCAGCAACCCAGATAGCATTCAGATGTTGGCCCAACGTTGGCAATGGTTTTGCCAACATTGCCAACGTTGGCCCAACGTCCGAATGCTATCTGGGAACGAGGGTTTGGGTCGTCCTGGCACAGTCAGTTCACGTAGGCTCCTCGTCAGTCCTCCAAACGCAGCCCAGACAGCAAATGGGACTTCTCCCACTGGCAGGAAGCGCTGCCCAGTCGAACCCATGATTTTTCGGTGGATGAGAAGACTCCCCACAGCATTCTGCATTGCCCAGAGTCACAAGGCCTGTGTTACTGGCAGAAACTGTCAGCTTACAGAAGGACCAATCATAAGGCACCCAGGACAATAGGGAATCGTACATTTTGGAATGCAAGACTGACATTTCGTAAGCGAGGTCGCATATTTGCAATATGTATCCTTAATGTGGTCGATCACATAAGAGTCTATCTATCTATGTATCTATCTATCCAAAATATGAGAGAGAGAGAGAAAAGAAAAGAGAGAAATAAACACAAAATGATATCCGTATGACCCATCTTTCAGCAGCAGTTTGTCAGGATATGTCATGTTTGTCTCGATAATATATGTCAGGTCTCAGTATCCCTGTGTCAATCAACACCTAGCATTGGATCTGTTTGACACTGACATCTATCGATCTCACATCACGTTTGACATGAATGTACATGGTCTTTAACACCATTAATGCTTGCTAATGTATTGGTGTATGTGTGCAAATACATGCTATTGACACGGACATCGTAAACATAAAGTCAGAATGTCAATAGCGTGTTAACCTACATCACGAATCCTTCATTAGTACTTAAATACTAAAGTATTGACTTGTAAAACCAATACATAAAAAGGAGACGTATACTGCTAAAATGTTACATATACTCAGTATTTAAAATAACAACACAATAAAATGTCCATAACCATAACAAATGCAAACAACAAAACCGTTTCCAAATTCTTAAGAAATCTCTGCTGAAAGGTGTACAATTACGAATAAAACAACATGAACGTGTTTATATATGTCCCCACTATAAGGTCAGCGTATCCTGACCCACCGATGATAAAGACATACAAAGGCAAGTCAATTTGCCAGAACAGAATGGGGAGATGGTTATCATTTACGTTAATAATGCCTCAAATTTGGATATGTCTTCTTTTTTTCAACCTTAAACCTGGCCACCCGTGGAAGCCTTACCTAGGTCGTTAAAGGTAATGCCCGAGTAAACAGGTAAGAGCAAAAGTTCTAAGATGGTGGTAAGCCATTCTCTCCTATTCATTTAACTGTACGATGGAATTTCGCGAACTCAGTTCTATTTCTGACCCGGTTTAGAATTGGTCTTCAACAACCAATGCTTGTCGTAAAAGGCCACTAACGCGTGTCCAGGCTCTCTGACTTGGTTGACACATGTCACCGTATCCCAATTGCGTAGATAGATGCTAATGCTAATGATCAATGAATTGTCTAGTCCAGACCCGGTAATTTAAAGACCACCGTCCTTTAGCCGAAACATTGCTGAGTATGGTGGTTAAACAAACAAGCAAGCAAGCAAGGAAACAAACAAACAAACAAACAAATAAACAAACAAACAGTTCTATTTCTTCGGGATATCATGTACACTGTACAATGTACATTTATGGTCCCGGTAGATCCATTCCGACACAACAGTTTAACGTCGTTACTGCGCTTGTCTCGAAGTGTGTGTAAGTCGATGTTTTCGATAGTCTCCATAACATTAACGATGATTAAATAGACATACTGTAAATTAAAATAATTTAAAAAATGAAGCATGTTAAGACTTAAATAAATGAAGGAAACAGAATTTTTTAATAAATTTATTTCCATGAAACTGAAAGCTGAATTTAACCACATGGTATGGTTTGGCCGTCAGGCTCCGTGGTTAAGTGATGACTCTTCCTCGCTGCTTTATTTGCATATCACTCAACGGACTGTGATGTTATCTTAACAATTACTCTGTCAAAGGATATCACCATACGGCGGAACTCACTATCAATTGATCTCATTGATTATCCTGTCAAGAAACATCAATACACATGGACCATCGTCTATCTTTTATGCATGACTTTTCTTGAGATATATATTTTCATATAAATCGCATTTACCAAGTAAATATTCTGAACTAATAATTACGGATCATGGATATGCTTCAAGATATATTTTGTAGTAAATTAGTTTAGGTTACGCCGCACTCAGAATTATTCCATCTATATGGCGGCGGTCTGTAAATAATCGAGTCTGGACCAGACAATCCAGTGATCAACAGCATGAGCATCGATCTGCGCAATATTGGGAACCGATGACATGTGTCAACCAAGTCAGCGAGCCTGACCACCCGATCCCTTATTTTTTAGTGAATACTAAGCACGCAATTCCATGCACATGCATCCGAAATGCTCCTGTTACCTATGTCTGTTTAGTTATATTTACACAGTAAATGAAATTTATATCAAAACATATAACATCTCTCACGAAAAGACATCTATGAAAGTATTCTAAAAAGGTATGCCCCAAAACTTAATAATACTCAGATGTTTTTGTTTAGATGCCAATTTCTATTCATCGGATTCGGCAGTCAAATATATTATTGAATTTAGTTTTAAAAAAATATCAGCGTTTTCGTTGTATATATGCATCGAACCGTCGGTCGTTATCTTATTCAAAAGTGTCTTGCGTGGTATCACTTGATCTCATGGGGACTTAGTCTACATTTAGTATTTGAACGAACCTACGTCATAAAACACACGATTACGAAAAACTAGTTTGTTGCCCTAACTGTTGCTTAATATTAACATTGGGCACAAGTGCATCGTACAGAGTTACGCCCCTTACCTATTATAATTGTATTAGTTCGTGGAATTGTGGTTGGCCACGACCATGAACCCTATCAGCACTGTACACTTGGTCATAGGCTTCACCAGATTAAAGGTCTGCGACATCCATGGCTTTGGGTTCTCTGGCCACATTGATAATGTTATATTTGAAAGCTTGATTTTTACAATTACCCAATGTTTTCTATGCGAATAATTGCACCCGAACCGATGCTTGTAATAAGCGGCAAAAGAGATCGGGTTGTCAGGCATGCTTACTTGGCTGACACATGCCTCCCAATTGCGTAGATCGATGCTCATGCTGTCGATCACTGGGTTGTCTGCAGTTGGAATATTGCTGAGGTCGGCGTTAAACAAAAAACAAAACAAACCCAAACAAAACAAAAGCAAACAAACCATGCGAATGATTAACTTGATTCGGCGGTTCCACCGGTGGGGCAGGATTTTTACGCGAACGCCTAGTTTCATCACTTTTTGGTTTTCATTCACAAACACTAACAACTTCCTACTTCCATCCCATTCCACCATCAAGCTGTAATTATCATGGCCGAATGTGTTCGCAAGGTACCGTCCTCACACCACGGCCATGGAATCGGTGTAACTAATTTCCTCCAAATGGTAGCTATCTGACGATAATGACAGATGTTTGGGAGCAGATGGCACTGTCTTATCTCTTATCACTCGACCAATTACCATCTGGAATTGGGGATAGATCGAAAAGAGCATGACCGTGACCTCACACCACATCAGAGTTCAGATGGCTGTCTTCAGAAGGATCTCATTGAATAAATAGCCTCAACGTAAGCGGTTATCAACATGTTTATGTGAATGATATATTATTGTAATGCCTTATGGACATTAGTACAATTCCTTTATTATATTATTGGATACAGACTCTGAACATACGCAATTATCAATATCTTATATATATTTTTTTAAACAATAATTCTAAATACATCAAAATGCGTTAAAAATCAAAACAAAATTTATGATAAAATTGGTTCCAGGTTGTTTCAGATATGCATGTTTTAATGGAGGTAAACTACACTGATTTGATAAGTTGGCGATATTTTGATGAATCTCCCACATACTGTAGTTCACCTCAAAGTCCACTGACTTTTTCCGTACACAGTTATAGAGCCGACTATTGATAACTGTGAGGTCATAGACATTAGTTAAAGCTCACGTTATCAACCACTAGCCTCCTTCCTCCATGTTTTGATTGTCTTACAAATGTTGATTACTGTTGTGTGTGACTAAAACCGGCATGCTGTGAACCAGATTTCCTTCCAAAAACGAAACCATACCATTGAATCACTAACAGAATTATTTATTTATGTCACAAACAATCTTAAGTCCAAGTGATGGCATGTCCGCATTCCATTGGGATTACAAGATATCACCATAACAAACAACTCATTCCACCTTTGTCAGCAAGGTCCCTCGTCAAGGGGATAATTATCTTTTGGAACAACATGGCGCCCTGCTGCATACAGTGATCTGTAATTGTTTTATGATGCCCTGTCCAAACAGTGCTAAAGATGAGGGATCAATAGGATGGGTTAAGGTGGGAGGATGTCATTAGCGTCATGCCACCATGACACGCTAGTGATGTGGCTCGCTAGATGCAGTGTGTGACCAAACGCTGAAGAAGGACTGGATGTAGCCCTTCTGATGTGGAACCATTCCAGACGATGTCGTTGTCAGTAGAAGTACTGTGAAGTCGTGAATGAGTGCTGATATTTCTTCTGAGTGACTTTGAACATCCTGGAGAGGCTTCGTAATGGACTTCTTGTGAGACTACTTCACAGGGTAACGAATGTCGTGATGAACTGAAAGCATTTTGAGGCGTTGGGTATTGAAATGAGTTGGAAAATAATGGTTCTAATGGCGAAGTTTGAGAAGAGATGACACAATAACATATTAAAAAACATCATGTTTATTGTGAATTCGTTATTTTAGCCAATATTTATTCCAATATCAAGGCCATTTATTTGATACCATAATATTTATAAAAGACTGTTGTGATACTGATGTTACATGTTTGAAAATGTATGTGCTTCTTATGTTTCATATTGTTTACACAAATAACACATGTTATTCGTCTTCCACAAAAGATAATCCATCTTTAAGTACCATCAAAACAATACCTACACATGACCAGGAACTACAGCTGCCACCCTTCAACAAGATGGAAGTTCTTTGACCTTAGTAAACCTCCACACCAAAACATCGTAAAACACCGATACAGAACACCGAAGGTTCATACACTGATGCATATGCATGTCCCTGATTATACAGACCTTGTAGGCTATATTCAAAGCTCGATTTAAACTTCGTTTAAATGACAAATTTGAATACATATTTGACATACTGTGCTAATCTGATGGACATATGTAAGTTGAAAGCACCCACACTCATTGGTACTATGTAACCACAGGAACGGCTAATGCACTTAAAAGGTCAATGTGTCAATAACAATGTACAATTAGGACCAACACGTACGTGCATATGTTACTTATGCTGTAGGACTTCTACGATGCCGTAGATATCTCTGTTTCAGTCGGCTGACATACGCTGGACTGACGCGTTACTTGAGTATGTACCGGGTTAGAAATGGTCTTCAGCAAACACATGCTTGTCGTAAGAGGATCGGGCGGTCAGGCTAGCTGTCATGGATGACACATGTCATTGTATCCCAATTGTGTAGATCGATGCTCATGATGTTGATTACTGTATTGTCTGGTCAAAACTCGATTATTTACAGACCACCGCTTTATAGCTAGTGTACTACTGACAACAAACAAACAAACAAAGAAACATACATAACTGGAGTATGGTGACCCCTTGACTTTACACGCGCGCACCTCGTTCGGAATGCGGTGGTGATGCGTCCACTGCTGATTTGCTTTTCAGTTGCACTGTAAATAGATATCAATCTGAAAAATACCAAATAACTAACATAAAGAACAATGACATAAATTTCTTTGGCCACAAACCTTCCAAAATTACTCCACTCTCTCGTTATCCTAATAGGATGAGGCTGCAAAACAGCACGCAAGGGAAGGCATGTCATTACCAGTCATTTAACTAAATACAAAGCGTTGTCCATGCATCCGAATCAGGCAACTCTCTGCCCTTTTAGAAAGGGGACTATTTTTCCCAAATAGATCAAAGCAAATATTATAGCTGCATCTTGCTACGTGATGCTTGTGTTTTGGAAGTTCAATAGTTAGACCACGAACAAATTACACGCATAATGATAGCTATATGCTGCGATCAAAGGGTATTACGACATCAGCTAGCAATTACCAAGAAAAACAGGCACACATCTCCTGCGACCGAAGAACCCGATATATTACAGAAAAAAAAAGCAATGTTTCAGCTAAGCTGGATGTTCTAGACAAAAAGGGATTACATTTCAGGTTGTTCTCGCTCCACAGTTTGACATTTTGGTTTTTAGCTCTTCTCGTTGTACATATAAGTTTAGCCTCAAAGCATGACATTTTCTGTGGAACTTTTTTTCACCTGATACTCATTTGTTCATACATATTGAATTCCTCTTGTAAACGACAATGATCCCTTGCAATAACTGTGTCGTAAACAGTATTCCACTTTTACGGTATGTCAGTTCTTGTTTGATGAAGTAAATGTTTATGCTAACATCGAGTGTCAGTTGTCTAGCGTTGTGGGATTAACATATCATGCCATTAAGACCCGTTGTTGCACAGAGCAACCTCTATTTAATCATCATAAAATGTTGCACGTGTATAATACTTAAATTTAGAAGATTGAACACAAAAAGAAAAACATAAATTGTTTTTTTGTTAAACGGTTATTATTTAAAGCAGATATTCTAGTATCCAAATTTATTCCTTTGTGACGGAATATGTCTAGTATATATGTACGATGTAAACGGAACAAGTACCCGTGAAGATCCAGGTTAGAATTAGTCTTCGTAAGAGGCGACTAACCGGATCGGGTGGTCAGGCTCACTAACTTGGTTGAGACATGTCATCGTAACCCAATTGCGCAGATCTATGCTCATGCTGTTGATCACCGGATTGTCTGGTCCAGACTCGATTATATAGCTGGAATATTACTGAGTGCAGCGTAAAACAACAAACCGGTCAAAATTTCTCTACGCTGTTTATGACATCACTACAACTTGACTACTAACGTATGTATACTATTGTATAGTAATTGTACACATGTTGGAACTGACTTAACTGTCCACTTCAATAATTATATTGATTATTCATCACACCGTGTTCACCTCAGCAGCCCGGGCCCATGCTTGTAAGAGGTGACTAACGGCTCGGATGTTCAAGCTGGCTCAGTTGGTTGACACATGTCATCGTATCCAAGATCGATGATCATAATTTTGATTTGATCTTTATTCACCTGGTAATGCTGACTTATGTATTCATTTGATTGCACTGAATGATGTATTCACATAGTTATTATGATAATTGTATTCATTTAGTTGTACTGAGTCATGTATTCACCTGTTCACATTGTGTTATTCGGCCTATTAGAAGCACGGACAGGGAGATAAGCGTTGGCGTGTGCACAGCCACAACGAGTGTGCTGACGTCATTGTTGCCGGTGTTCCTTTACAAAATAAACTTTCAGCTTTATCCGTACAATCACCGCAGATACGTCCCAAAGTGCCAACGTCTAAGGAATGTTTTCACATTCTATCGCCTTTCAAACACTGATTGTATCCACACAAACACTGGCACTGAAAACGTTGATTTCGATACCGTTGGTTCTAGGATACCCTTCCAACGTACATCTGAAACACCGCGTTTATTTGTTCTTTGTTCGTTCTTGTTTAACTCGATGAAATACTATTTACCAGTCACAGAATGTGACCATCCCATCCATTAAGCACCGTTTGCTAGGGACGTATTCTGAGGAATCTCACGGGTTAAAACCATGGACACCACTAAACAGACTCGCTCATACACTCTTAACGCATCCACACCTTGAGGTGCATTAGTTTACTGAAAGGTGTCACGTTAAAAGCAAAACTGAACATTGCTGTTATTCCTGAAAGATATGTGTTTAGCGTTTTGTATCACTCAAGTAGGTTGCCCTGATAAACCTTAAGAAAACAAACTATCACTTTAATGGGTTTCCTTGAGAAAACATTCCACAAAGTCTACATTTGCATACACAACGAAAACAGATAACGTTTTTCAACAGTTCTTGAACGAAGCCATTATAAAACCCCATAACATAAATCAAATCGACATGGAAGATTTCATATGCAAAAGCCGCCGATATACACATTTTATCTTCTAAAATAATACTCTTCACATGATATTTCCAAAACTGTGTTCCACCACATGTGACTGGCTATCATTCTGGTATTGGCAGATACTTTAATTCAGAGCGTCTTCTAGTTCCCACTGAAGTGACCTTAACTTGACTCATCTGACAGAGGATGTCTTTTAAAACCAAGCTCCTACTCACTATTGAGAGACTTATCTCCTTAGTAAAAAAAATGTAAAAAAAGCAACAAAAAACCTGCAAGTTTTCAATTAACTTGGACGGTTTTATCACCTAACGTACGCTATATTCTCAAAATAGATAGAAATCCTCCCATAGGAGCACAGTTACAATCAGACCAGAATGAAATGTCATGACGTCTATCTAACAGGGCTAAAGAAATGCCTGTGGATTTTTTCGACGTCATTGAAAAACCACAGGGATTTATTTCCTCCTGAAAGTGCGTCTGACGTCAGCATCGGCTTCTATGACGTCATGCATCCATCCCCTGTCGCTTCCCTTGCTTGCTTTTCAGTTTGAATTACCAAATCCATACCAACACACAGGGGCAACTTACTGGAGGAAGATGTCAAAGTTTAGCTCGTTGAGTTGCTAATAATACAGAAATGCGCCTCAGAGCAGCGGTGAGGTAACGGTGGACCTGTGCGTTACAATTCTCTACATCTGGAATCTTAGAGAGATGATTGAAGCTACTGCATAAAGCAAATTAGGACAAATCGAATATTTCCGCACTAACCGTAGGCGCTCTTTCACAACTTAATCTGCACCATCCGAATCCAAAAAAACGACGGTTTCCAAACCTACCATTAACGGGGCTTTACTTTATGCCTTCTCCCTCGATGAAACTTGGAGTAAAGTCGGCGAAATTGCTATCGCTCTAACTACTAAATGCAATCATTTCCAGCCTAAAAGTAGAAGTTGTTAAGCTCTTTAGATGTAATCTGCCCAACGTTCCATCGCATTGATTCTTAGAAGCTCAAAGTGCCCGAAACTCGACCTTCCAATCCGGTCTTCCATTTCCCTTTCCAGAAGGTAGCAGATTTCTAGCGACCATGTTTTCTGTAAGGATACCTCGACTTTAACCATGTTGGCCTGTTTGCCAATTTGTGTATCCCCCACAGGCGAAGGACCGCCTTACACGCTCTAGACACGTCTGTGGTAATATTTACCGCCGTCGTGAGACATGCCTTATCAAAAATTTCCTATCAGTCAGTCTGGGGTCTTACTGGAAGAACATAGATAAAGCATTATGGCCACACTTCAGCGTTTCTTCCTCAAATACAAGTCAGAATCATTGAACCAGCTTGCATTTTATGAAGTTCTTAAGGGTTTGTTGAAGGAGGTTAATCTTCTGCAGCTGCTAACTACATGGGCAAAGGTTGTTTATACTCCGGGGCGTGATGATGCAAAATGAGATTTTTTATAACCCGGTCTTACTGGATTAACCCTCATCAATTGAACAAATAAGCAAATCTCGTTAATATTGAACTGTAAGGAATGAAAGGATTATGAATTGAGTATTGTTTTACGCCGTTTTTAGTAATATTCAAGCAATATGACAGGGCACCAGAAATGGGCGGCACACATTGTGGGGAATGGAACCCGGGCCACTTGTACAAAGAACGAACCCTTTAACACCTAGGCCACCCCACCGCACGAATAAAAAATGATGATATGCTTTGGGCTTTCATTAAACATGATTTATGTACCACAAGAATAGACTGCATGGGGTTAGAGCGGATTGGAGTGTACGATGTGGTAAGGCCACAGTCATGAAAGACGTCCCCTTTCGCCATTGAGCCTTGTTCCACTGCGCTTCTACTCTTGGTGACTGAGTGACTGAGTGAGTATGCTTGATCAGCACCACGTTGAATTTTTGTTACCAGAGATAGTCGTCTTAACGTGGAGGCCAGATGTTATGCAGATCTTTGACGATAGTGCTGTGAAACCTAGACCTATTACCAGAGCGAATCTGCGATTTGAACCCACGTTGATTGGTTTCACGTACGCCAAAAGGACGTATTTCGACAGCGAATTGACCGTTTCTTCCCCCAACCAGCCAGACTACTATTCAAAGCACCGTTGAACCCATCTGACACCGGAGTTGATGCAAATATGCACTGTGGGTTTGCATCGGCAAGAATCCAAAAACAGCATCACGACCTTCATGTCAACGATGATAAATCTGTCTTGCTGCAAAACGCAAATTTAAACTCGACTTTGTGCATGAAACCTCCAGCGCCGGCGTCTATTTAGCTAAGCATCGAAGCAAGGCCTTGACATATAGATGTTTTAAGACGCAATTTATTACTTTAGGAGATATCATAAAAGGTGAAATCAAAGCGCCATGTACAAGATTTACAGCTGGCTCTGTGTACGAGTCATTGGCTGTAGCAATGAAACCGACACATCGCCAGCCACCATCAACATTACCTCGTTGGAATCAATATCAGAAAGTATTGGAAACAAAGATGGCTAGTATTACATGGTAGCTAATGATTTCTGCAGCCCTGTTCACACGCAAACGATAATCGGAACACACTTTAAGTCTGTTGTGTGGTATATCAAAGATGATTGTGAAGAATTGTTCACACCTGTGAATAAGTGAGTGAGTGTGTTGTTAGCAATATTCCGGGGGACACGACGAGAAACCCGACCCTTATTTTGTTGTGTCAAGTGCATGATTAAATATATCATTACAAATAAGTATTCGAATGACACACTCTTGCAGTAAATGGCATGTTAGCAAAACAAGGATGTACCCATGTGGGGATTTTTTGACGAGCCAACGCTTTAAAGTACCCCACCGCCCCTCCCAAAATGATAGTGCAATCTTACACAAACTTGCAGTAAATGGCATGTTAGAAATTAAACAAGGATTGGTTTTGTTAAAGTGGATAGTGCAATCTTACACAAACTTAAAAACTGCTCCAAAGAATTAAAATTATTTTCAGTGTTTTCCAGCGGTCTCTCCAGCTTGATTACATTTGGTAGTACACACTTGAATCTGGTCCAGATAAACCAGTGATTGATACGTGCGACGTTCAACGCAGCAACGCAGCATGAACAACGTCACCGTTCCTGATCGAATATCCATGTTATTCGCTTTGGAACATCAACTTTTGGAACTCACAGTACCAGGAAATGCTTGTTTGATTTGCATGTCTGCTTTTTGGCGCTGCTCTCGGCAATATTCCAGCTCTATGACGTCGGTCTGAAAACAAGTCTGAATAATATAATCCTGTGAGTGACAGCATGAGCATGGACCAGCCTGATCCCGTTAGTCGACTCATACGAAACAAACATGGGCTGCTGCAGATCAGTTTACGCCCGGATCTTCATGGGGTGAATGTTTGAAGATGAGGTAGCAGAACAAAAGTTGCATAGTCCGAGAATCAGACTCCTTGTTACTGCAGTGTATGGAATTCGCGGAGGATAAACATTATCATAAGAATATAATATTTGTCTTATAAAACTGAAACGTCGTTAGTTGAAATATTGTATATCGGTATATTTGTGGTATTTGGTCATATTTGTAAAGGTTACTTTTCACAGACAATGTACAACATGTAAAATATACTTTGAAGACATTCATATACTCCCTGGGTGACCAGCATGAACTGAAGTTTCAAACGTTATTGAATATAATAGTCAGTGAGTGAGTGAGTTTGGTTTTACGCCGCTTTTAGCAATATTCCAGCAATATCACGGCGGGGTGACACCAGAAATGGGCTTCACACATGTGGGGAATCGAACCCGGGTCTTTGGCGTGACGAGCGAACGGTTTAACCACTAGGCTACCCCACCGCCCCTTATTAAATAATTAGATTGAACCATAAAGGAGTGAGTGACTGAGTTTAGTTTTACGCCGCAATCAGCAATATCCAAGCGGTATATAATCGAGTCTGGGCCAGATAATCCAGTGATTAACAGCATGCTCATCGATCTACGCAATTGGGATACGATGACATGTGTCAACCAAGTCAGCGAGCCTGACCACCCGATCCCGATAGTAGCCTCTTCCGACAAGCATGGGTTGCTGAAGATAAATACCTAACCCGGATCTTCACGGGCGAACCATAAAGGGCATTAGGTGGATATCCCGTTTACCCGAGGTGATTGTGTGTCAGTGTGTACTCCTAGTGTACGCCTCGTGCTCATGTTATCAACCAATAGTTGATCATGTATAATTACATCTCCAAATCTAGTACGGCGATGGGGTAGCCTAGTGGTTAAAGGGTTCGCTCGTGACGCCTATGACCGGGTTCGATTCTCAACATAGGTAAAATCTTTCAATCCCATTTTTGTCCCAACAGTTGCTGCAGGAATTCGGTTAAAAGCGGCGATAAATTATACTCACTCACTCCAAATTTAGTACAGTAATTATCCTTGCTTCGCTTTGAAGTCGATTTGTACAAAACGTTTCAAATAGCCGTCCAATAAAATTAATCATCTATTTGGTGAAATTACTGAAAAAATGCAATTTGGTTCAAACTCAATTTTAACCAGCCTGCTGAATATTTAGGGTTAAACCACGGTGTAACTCAACGTAAAGTCACTCGCAAAGACGTCTTGGTGCAACGTCCACGACGACGGTATCATTTCCAGATGGTGTTATGCCTAATTTCAAACAGGATCGACCAGATTATGTAAAGGGTGGGCCATCAGTTACCTCATCAGTATCTGCCAAATTGTTCTTTTGTCTTATAACTCAAGCAAACCAAAATCGATAGCTGCTGTCAAAGCGGTTTACCGTATACATGTTTAGGGGTCCTATATTAACATATCGGAATGGCGATGAGCATGAATTAGGCATTTTCTCGAAGCAATCGATTGGTACCCTCCGCTGATGTTTCGCGGGAAAGGGCAGTGGAATCATGGACGGTGAATTACCACTTTCCCCAGTACTTTATGGCAACCCGGGTTTCATGCTCTGCTAACACTGAGACAATAGATCATCGTATGTTTGATTGATGAGTTGCTGCATCGTTTGGAAATAGCTGGTGGTTCCTATCACCTCTGCATATTAAAATCAGACTGGTTCTGGTTCCTGGGGCAACGGTGCCTGCAAGTATCGATGGTATCTATTTTGCTTGATGCGAGGTAACATTAGGACATATCGATGAGCAGCTATCATGACTGTAATAATGGTTATGCTGATTCAGCATTTCTTTTAAATCATCACCAGAGAAGCGTTGCAAATTGAGAAAATACAATATGAGTTCTATTACCGTATGATTCATAATGTAATCGAATTGAATTAATATCTGTGTGCAGTGAAAGGGAAGGATACGTTTATTACAACGTACGTGAGAGATTGTGGGTGTGACAGCAATACTCGAGCAGGTCTACTCTACTACTTGTGAGAACTCCCAGTTGTGAGACTCCCAGTTGTGAGACAGTGGAGTAGGTAATTAGCAAAGAAAACACACCTTACTCACCTATCTGACAGAATGGAGTAACCCCAGCTAATTATGGATTAGCTATTTAACTGAATCTTGTGGAGGTAACTTAATGAAACTCTAAAAGATAAAGTAATTAACCTACTCAGATAAATGACTTTAAAAAAATACACATTTTGTGTAGGTAACTTCGTGATCATTTGAAAGAGAAATTAATTTACCTACTCGGATTTACGTGTTTGAAATATCTAGCAATAACTGTTGTAACTATAATTAATCCAAATGTATTTATTAACCTTTGACTGCCCTTTCCGATCACCATTATGGCAGGCCTTCAACAAGTAGAATATATCACCAGTTCACGATAATCTTTTTCAGTGTTTCAGTATCTATTGAAAACAATAAATGATCTTCAACGAACAATGTCTTCTGTGTTAATTAACTCATTAATGGACTATGCCTCCTGCGGGTACTCTTCAGCAACAGGGCTGTTCCCATTTTCATCGTAGGGATGGGGAAGCACCAGCTGTGTGCACTGAACCATTAATTAATGTGTCTCACAACTGGGAGTTCTCACAAATGGGAGGACACCCTCGAGCAATATCACGGCAGAGGCACCTGAAACGTGCTTCTCCCATTGTATGGGGAAACGAACCCCGGATCCTCGGTGAGACGAGCGAACGCTTTGACGACTTGGCTACCGCCTCGTCCCACGTTAGTTTGTAAGCGCAATGTGGTGTATAATAAATGATTGAATTTCATGCATTAGGAGATCATGGTGGTGCGGTCGCACGGTGTTGAGAATTCATTCTTTGGTTTCATGTAATTGCCCGTGACAGGATCAGCTGTCTGAGGTTATCCAATTATGAACATTGTTTTTTTCACTACAGTGAGCTTGTTCGTTTCTGCAGTCTGATAAACATTTGGCTTTCTTCCAGCATTAATCTGACTTTCTCAGATATGACGAAGAGCAACGTTGAAGCTAACTCATCCGCTCAATGTCGGGGGGAGCAGGGTCGTCATTATAATTAGCACTATTCCTTTTGTAATGGTTTGTTTGTGTGTTTCTTGGCCGCGCTGATCAATATTCCAGCTATATGGCGGCAGTCTATACATAATCGAATCTGGACCAGACAATCCATTGGCTGCATCACGATCATCGATCTACACAATTGGGATACGATGACATGTGTCAACCAAGTCAGCGAGCCTGGCCACCCTTTACGAGAAGCATGGATCTTCACGGATTCAGTGGACATCGTACACATGTACTGAATATATTCCACCACAAAGGCAGTGATGAGTTTTCTTAATACCCCAGGTGTCACTGTGCCAATTCTAGCCTGGATCTTCACGAGTCTTTCGTAGTGGACGTCTTTTGGTGTTTCAAATGTCACGAACAGGTAAGCGTGACATCCTCCGGATTATGGGACAACCACTTTGTATTGTAACGGTGTACGCATGTTATATGTTTAATTCACTTGGGCCTAGATTTTCGGAACGTTCGTAGACCTACGAACTTCTTAAGGCCATTCTTAACACATTGGCTACGATCAAAGAATTCTTAGGGCTACGAACGTTTCGAAAATCTAAGCCTTGTAAAATATGTAAAATATGTTTTAAAAGTGCAAACACTGCACCTTATCATGATAACATTATTTATCATGTTAGTTGAAATTTTAATCGGCAACAACATATAAAGGGTTGTTCGAAACTTAGTTTAATGCGCCTTATGACCGCCATGTGACGAAGACAACAAAACGGGAAGTGGCTTCTTCGACGTCCGCGCTTGACGTGTCTGCCAAGGAAACAACACTAAACGCACAACGCACCTGTTAGTTGTGGTAGCTTTGTGAAAAAAGCGTTGGCTCGACAGATCGAAGAGACCGTTCGATTCTCCACATTACATTACTACGTTATGTCCGAGCAGTGGTAGAACTTCAATTTCAGTCTGAAATATTACTCATTCCTCGCTGTTATCAAATTGATATTGAGGCATATAATGAATTCAATCTGTTTGTAACCCCAGACATACATTTGAATACAGTAAGCTAAGCTCATAACGAACACGCTTATAATAAACTGACAGCCCCCGCGGCGTGTATATGTAAGTCGAAATACGTATAACGAACTACGGTTATAGCGAACTTAAAGTAGTCGCCCCTCGTCATAACCGTAGTTCACCGTACAACACCGTACACCGTTCACCGATAAACAGCCTAAATGAACCAAAAGACATTTGCAATGTATCCAAATTAGTGATAAAGGATTAAAACCACAAAACAAACAAAACCACAAAACGTTTGGCCTCTGGTAATAAATTAGTGTGTTGGCAGTACTCTATGCGTCTTCTGGGGCGGTGGGGTAGCCTAAAGGTTAAAGCGTTGGCTCGTCACGCCGAAGACCCGGGTTCGAATCCCCACATGGGTACAATGTGTGAAGCCCAGTTCTGGTGTCCCCCGCCATGATGTTGCTGGAATATTGCTAAAAGCGGCGCAAAACCAAACTCAGTCAGTCAGTCGGTCAGCTATGCGTCTTCTCAAGTACACATGATCTGAGCTGAAAAAAGGTTTCAGTATGATATGACCACTAGGTCAGTCTTCACCGTATTGATTTCCGTTGCAGTCATGACTTCCGATAGCTGAAAGTGTTACGAGATCAGAGAGTTTTTTTGCGTACCCCCTGCTCCCCATCCCCACCATAGTCTTCGATGCCAGGGGAGAAGCTAATATTTACTTAATTATCTATCTTGAGAGCGTCCTAATTGTAGCCGCATCTTCCCCTCTCCAGCTACTCGAGGAATACGAGGTGTTTGGTTGTTCGATTACAGACCAGATTGAGCTGTTTGTGAGGCTGATGTACAAGTACGTTGGACCTCAGTCATAACATATATTTCATGGGTACTAATGCACGCATGTGATTTTTATAAGAACGCACGTTACCACACAAACCGATGTGTTGCTACATGAATAGGGTGGTGTATTGGCAAATAAATTGTATTGCAAAATAATTGCGATTCATGTACCCGTATTGGGGATATATTGGGTACTTAGGTGTTTGACAGTAAGTTTGACAGTCAATCCTATTTTAATAATAATAATAATAATAATAATGTGTCCATTTATATAGCGCTAAACTCCACACTAGGTATGCTCATAGCGCTAACAATCAAGGCACAGCACATTATTACCCCGGATAACCCAAGCTGCCTGTTAGGCGCTTGACGGTTATAGTCATATGACTTTTTCCACCGGGTACCCATTTTCCTGCTGGGTGAACAGAGACAATTTTGAACAAACTCACTTGCCTAAGGTGAGACCACATGTGTCACATGTGCTTCGTTGTGGGGCAGGACTCAAGTCCTAGAAACTCTCAGGAGTCAAGCTGCCAAACACGGTCACCCATCTTTTAGCATTGCAGTATGATGTTTTGTCATTGAATAACGAAGGTAAACATTTGTTGTGAATAAAAGTCTGTGGAGATTAACCACAAAGATAATCATATATATTCTTTACCAAATACATGTATACCGGTTCTCAGAAAAAATATTGCAATACGTATCGTTTGAAAAGCGTATTGCGATATACCGTTATACCGGTAATACCGTTCAGGGTGCCATTGTACAAAGCGATCTTGGCACTAAGGTGACCGTAGCTCCCATACCTTAACATAGACTTAAGGTAGTCTTAGCACTAAGGTGATCGTAACTCCCATACCTTAACATAGACTTAAGGTAGTCTTAGCGCTAAGGTGACCGTAACTCCCATACCTTAATATAGACTTCAGGTAGTCTTTGCGCTAAGGTGATCGTAACTCCCATACCTTAACATAGACTTAAGGTAGTCTTTGCGCTAAGGTTGTGTTGTACAACAGCACCCAGTCCTACACATGAATAAGGTTAAAGTTGTTTTAACTCCCTGACTCAGAGCTACTATACTTGTTTATACTTAAAACACTGTTTGTTATGTTAGTAACCAGCGTCTGCCAAGCATGGGTAGTGTTGTTGAGAGATGATGTGTTATGATGGTGGTAGATTATGGTGTGAGCACTGCGATGTGTTGCAAGTTTATCATGGCGTGCCTTGAGTTCCACTTTATGTGTTCAGATGAACACTTGCCTTGACTTTGTGAATGGTGGCACAGGTTCCGAAGGATACGATCAGCTTTTCTGAATATCTGGTATTATCACTATCTAATAGTGACTCATACAACATTTATAAAACATCCATACCCAGAAAACAACAAGTCTCGCTGTGAAACATCCATCAGGTGCAAAACTCAACACAGCAGAGGATACCACACAAATGGACTACTGACACCAAACATGAGCAGAAGGTCTTCACTGATGAAAGACATGTAGCATTCAAGAGGGGATGTGTTATGGTGTGTGTGTGTGTGTGTGTGTAGGGGAGGGGGATTTGTAGACAGGAGGGAATATCACTTGGTCATCCTTAACGGAATTTGACAGCTGAGCATTATAGAGACGACAGACTGGAATTCACAGGTTCCTGTCGCGCTTAAGGGACACAACTTCACACAGGGAGCTCATGATAGCCAGTTCTCTGTATGCTGGAACCAAAAAGAAATGAAGATATACTTGTATTTCTGAATAAACGTACGTGATGTTCTCGGTGGCATCGCTGATATGAAGACTTAGAGCGCCAGGGTCGCCTTTTGTGTCCAGCAAAACATCCGAACCAAAACCTGTAATATATGTGAAGACACGATGTCCTGACACGTTGCCTTAGGCCCATCGTCATTCATGTCAGAAGGCAGACATCTTTGTGTGGGATATACTTTCATCAGACGTATATATAGAAAGAGTTCCCCCTTCCAATCATCGAAAGCTGCGGGTACAGAACCGTCACGTCAAGATCAAAGAATGTTTTTCTATCCAGTACTTCAACATGCCCCGCTTTTCACTTCTTTTAGCAATTAGTAGCAAGTGGCCTGCGGCAAGGATCATTCCTCGTGTAACGCAAAGGCCTTGTCATTCATGGGAAGGTGTTGGTATGAATGCAGTCATTGTCGCCGACCACTACCAGGTTTTGTTTTATTGTACTGGAAAACTTCACTCCTTTGATGTTTCTTACATTCTTTGAAAGTTCATCAATATCAAAGAAACAGGCGATTTTCAGAAATATTTGTTATTTTGATAGGTAATATGTCGATTTCAGATATTATCTTATGTACCGTTATGCCGTCCTAATTTTCCTCAGGAAACTTGACTCTAAGTTTATAATCTAGTGTGCTTCTATTGAAGAGATAAAAACGACAAACTCACTTCCATATTCACAAGAACTACAACATTCGCCTGTCGAGCATGATCTTCCTTCTGAGTAGGTAACAATGTCTGGTATCTAAAACATCAAATCACGGACTAATCCAAAGATTCAAACATGGCAAACGTTGGTCGTGTTTTCAAAGTGTGGACTATCCTTAAAGACAAAAGAACCTCCTGTCTTCATTTGTTTACAACGCTCTTTCCAAGTAAAGGCCCTGGGCTTCCAACTGCTGCCCAATTTGTATGATCAAATATTGGGCTTCATAGTCCCCAGTACAAAACTGGTTATCGATGCCATGGTCAGCAGGAAAATGATGCACATAGCTCGTGTCCCCCTAATCGTATTAAGAATCATTCTCATATGATTAATATCTGTCGAAGTTTGCAATAATTCCGGGCTATGGTTGTATTGCTCTTTACGCCTATTCTGCCTTTGGCGCTTTCTTCCATTTCGCGAAAGCCTTGCGTCCTAATGTCGTTGCAATGGGAACTGATGGAATTTGTCGATCCTTTGTTTGCTTGAATGTCCTACATAGGGCAGAGGTTGGGAATCTGTCTGCTGCGGTAACGCCTGCATACTGTATTGGCGGAAATGTTAGGGCAGTGCTCGACCATTAAGCAATGGAAGCCATCACAAGGTATCATTAAGGGAGAGTTGTGTTTTTACCATAAAGCATTTCTGGTTGTTTTAAGTCGGTTTTATTTTCCAGCAATACAACGTGGGGTACCAGAATGTGTCTTGACACCGTGGACGCTTGCAGGTAAATGAACCCGGTCCTTAGATGAGACAAGCGAACACTTTGACCACCGCACTACGCGCCATTCCCAACATCGAGGTGTCGTTAAAATGTGGTAACGCCGGTTTTACGCGACTGTGATTCCTGCAATACTCAATGAGTACCAGAGCTTACTACTCTGTACCCAAGTGGTGGATTCAAACGTGGACCATTGTCGTAATGAGCAAATCCTTTAATTATATCCACTTGACTAACCCACCATCCCGAAACGTATATGGAAAGTGTGATGTGACCAAGGCATACAGAAGTCAACCGCAACATGAATGCCAACACCTTAAAGGTGATTATATTATAATCAGGATGTACAGGTCCACAGTTCAACGACTCACCCGACGTTGATGTATGATGTGTGTGGCTAAACTAAGTGCTCTTATAGATTATATTAACCTACAATCAGCGGGCTTCTAATTCTTCACGGGGTTTATCGAATGTACACATGCCAATAGTCTTGTTATATTTATGTATGGCAATTACAGTGACAGTACTCGACAGCCGTGACCATTACCCAGCCATTGACGTATAACAGTCATAGTCCGCAACCCATTTATGACGTCAGTCAAATGATTAATATATCTTTCAGCGCATCATTTTTCGTGAAAGTAGAAAAACGTGTATATTGCATAACATGAAACCGTTATACGCTGACCAAAATAGCTATATCATGTTCCAAATATGACATTATAGACAGTTTGATTAAAGAGCCTATTCAATCGTTGGAAAGGTGACATTTTGTAAGCATGCATTTCAGTATTCCATTATGTTATTGATCGCAATATCACGTTGCTAATTTCACCGTCAGTGAAATGAACAATGCCATTGTCAATAGAAAGCTTTATATTGTTTCCATTTCTGCAAGAGGGTACCTGTGACGTTTGGAATTGTCAGCTTGTTGCGCACATCACAGCACAAGACGAATCGAGGAAGGGACAGTAATGAATGTGCTATTTGATTAACAAAGATAAAAGTGACATTTCGCCGGTCCTGGCGCGGTATGCAAATAGACAAAGTACACATTACTTCCAGAACAACTGGTACCGGTCTGTCAAATATGTCCCCGCTTCATTTGGTTTTATAACTCTCATGTGGTGCAAAGGTGTTTTCATGGAGTACGTCATACAATCATTGCCTACTCCGTGGAATAAAAGTTGACTTTTAGGGAAGATATATTGCGAGTTAAGACCAATTTCCCTGTCTACCTTCCATATATTTCCCATGTGGACTGTCGCGGACTTCCAGTAGATCTTAGGAACAAAGGAAAATAGAAACCTTATATTCACCTGCTTTTATGTGTATCTATAGAAATAATTGGTCCAATAAATGCCTGTGGTACTATAACACGTCTAGTTTTATGTTGCTTTTAATGTTGCTGGATATCAAATGAATGTTGCAGTTATTATCCATTACTCACGTTTTACGGAATAACAAACACTCTGACTATATTTGATAACTGCATGTAATTGATATAATTTGTTTTACACCCTGATACTTGCGAAGGTGGTTTATGCTGATCAATATTGAAGAACGCTCTTAAAGAAACAGTATACACGCTTCCACTGTTTTTTTCTTATTTCTCCCATTGTTACGGATTGTACTAATTCCGTATGTATCAACTAGGTCCTGTGAACACACAGAAGGTCCTTATTTGGTTGTGTCTCTTTGGTGTGTAGTTTAACGCCGCACTCAGCAATATTCTAACTGGATGTCGGCGGTCTGTAAATAATCGAGTCTGGATCAGACAATCCAGTGATCAACCGCATGTGCATCGATCTAGGTAACTGGGATACGAAGACATGTCAAGTCAGCGAGCCCGACCACCCGATGCCGTTAGTTGCCTCTTACGACAAGCATAGGTTGCTGAAGACGGATTCTTACCCGGGTCACGGGTCAGTTGTATCTCGATACAACTGTGGTCCTTCTTAATACCCAATTCACCTTTGCGATCAACAATCTAACAGAATATGTTATTGAGGCACGTAAGTGTTTTAACAGCCTTGTCATACCATGTACTATTTCTATCCAACATATGATGTTTGTCGGAAAAAAAGTATTTAAATGTAAATGACAGATATTCAAGTCGATGTATAGGATTGATATTATTTCATTTCGCAGTCAGTACTTCTATGTTTGACGTTTGATTGGCAGGGCAGCAATATACAAGGGCTGTGTTTTCCGTTATAATCCAATTTGGCGAATATGTTCCAATATCCCGATGACTGCTTATACAATGACCTTTTGGTTCAGCCCAAACACTATTCCGTGGAAGATATATTGAATTAACACAGCTCCTAATACAATTTAACAAGGGAGTATGACACTTCTCATGTTGGGTGAGGCAGATAATTGAGACATTGTATGTGCCATGACTAGAACTTGCCATTACAAAAGCTGTTACCGAAATACAAAAGTCACTGTTTGCCCAGCTGTGCCATCTTAACAGACGTAGGCGATAATGGACAGACATTTAAAACATGCTCATTAACATACAGCTTTCATGTCTTTAACATGAAGTCATATTTCCCCTCAAACCACATTACATAGCATATCAACTGGAGTGCATAGGGTTCATCCTTCATTTATTCCATTGATACAAAACGAGCTATTTGGCGCATGAAATTTACGCCACACAGATAGGGTACGTAATTATAATGTGTACAGCGTCTTCAAGAATATATTTTGTGTTATGTTAAATTTTAGCGTTTTCCGTTGTTGTTTAATGTCCCTAGCAGCAATATTCCACTTGCAGATATATGACGCGGTCTGTAAATAATGGAGTCTGAACCAGACAATCCAGTGATCAACATCATGAGCATCGATCTACGCAATCGGGATACGATGACATGTGTCAACCCAGTCAGCGAGCCTGACCACTCGATCCCGTTAGTCGCCTCTTACGACAAGCATTGGTTGTTGAAGATCAATTCTAACCCGGATCTTTATTATATTCAGTCTGTTGAATTGAAAAAGAGGATAATGAAAAGGTGGAATACCTTAGCATCGTTACATAAACACGCCTCAAATTCAAAAGTATTTCTACCTGTGACCTGTATCCCAGTTGCGTAGATCGATGCTCATGATGTTGATTACTGGATTGTCTGATTTCAGACTCGATTATTTACAGACCGCCGCAATATTGCTGGAATATTGCTGAGTGCGGCGTTAAAGAACAAACAAACAAACAAACAAACAAACGAACAAACATATAAGCTCAAAATCCAAAACGGAACTTCTACGCTTTTTGTAAGTTTATATGGCTAGGCCTACTTTGGTAATGATTTTGGCTAAAAATGGAACTGGTGTCAAGCGGAATACAATGGAGAAGTGACTGTGACAGAGAGTCGGTCATTCTGATGATCCTGTCCTAGGAGACAGTTAAAGGGCACAGCAACATTGTCGGTTCATTTGTCTGGCCGAAGACAGCGGGTCTCGTGGGTGAGAACGAGATTGTTTTGGGAACCCCTGATCAGAAACCTATAGAATGCCATTTTACATGGCATATTTCGATCAGTTGTCGTTCCCAAACGCTCAAAATTCAGTGTTATAGATTATACGTGACAAATCTCTTTCGATAATCATAACAAATCTTTGCTAAAAGCATTTGTCATATACGTAAATTGCACGTAACATTTGTTGTCTTCAACACAGAGTAATCGAAGTAACAATGACGAATAACACTGTTGGGACTATTCTTGCCATATCATAAACATGAGTGTATGAATCACCATCAAAAGTAATAATACCAGGTGTTCACGAAGTGTGAGTGTGCCCTGCTTTGACAACCATCAAAAACACATGCAGAGGCAAGTCAAGTGTTCGACAGAATACACACCTGTTCACCTCAAATTTTGTCGAGCAGCTTTTGGGCAAGAATCTTATCACGCTCACGGCATGTTAGGCTTGCATCCCATGTACCAAGTTGTTCATCTCATCATTGCTCCAACTGCAAATGGGTTGCGTGTGGAGAGCGCAAGGGCAGTAAACTGATGATGAGCCTATCCATCCTGACTGTACCAGGCTCACCGAACGGTTTGGCTGCAATTTCTCTTTTTATCCTTAAATGGCAAAACTGATGTATGTGTCTTAACCTATTATCAGAAAAGAGTCATGCATTATACTTCGTGTGGTTATTGGTAAGTATACACGCTAGAATTATTTTTTGAGGATGGAATCATGCAAAATAATACATACTCCGTAGTTACTTCTATTAAATTTCAAGTTAACTTTTAATTAGTGAACTAAAGTTTCTATAAAACAACACGATGACTACATAAACGATTTTTCGAATTTCTCTAGGTGTCAATTTAATTAATGGTCATTTACAGGCAACTTCGTGGTGATCTTAACTATAGAGACGTATAATTACATCCAAATACCATTTTATAAAGAAATATTCTCATCTCATCCACACTGGTATTAAAAATATAAATAACCAGCCTGCCCATTGATCCATGAAGATTCAATCGTAGCTCGAGCAATAGCAATTGCATAATCGATGCAAACCATTAAATTGTCCATGCCAATATTTCGTGTGCAAGGCAGTGACTAAACGAGACTAGCAAGTGCTAATATCAGACACACTACATGTTAAAACACAATGGGTTTGTATTTATTATGGGAAATTTCACTTTGATCTTCATGCATTCCGGCTTTAGATGGGAAAAAAGTTCTTAGCACTATGCAGCGGTTGGTAATGACGTCCTACTAAACAGGGACTTGAATCGGATTAATTCCCCTGGTGGCATTTTGTGCAAGCGGTCTAATGCTAATGATGTCGAGTATTTTCAGTAATGTTAAGCCTCACGCATACTCTCTCAGGAACGATTCCGATGCTTGTGATAGGCTCATTAACTCCTTGGCATGAAAAGGTCATTTGAAAGAATCTTGACCTTTTCATAAAGGGATTGATTACAAGTGATTTAACTTTAGCTGATATTTTGTTCAATCTGTTCATTTGCATCACAGACATGTATGAATAGTCACGTTTAGAATTTCTGTCAAATTAGATTGGTTACGTTCCGTTAAACGAATTGTGACACCCAGACATGTGTGTTATGCAAAAATAAGCGAAACTTGAATGGTTTGGTTAATCTGTGTTTTTAATTTAGCCACCGGGGGATACGTTTTTAATCATTTCAGAAATGAACAAAACAGTGGAGAACCTCTGTGAAGTTCAACGTAAAGTGTATTGATTTCATGAAAAAACTCTGAATCAGCTCGATGAAAGGAGAAAGCACCGGTTCCTGGGCAATATCCATGCCTAAATGGCCACATTGATGGTACCAAGCAAAGTGACTTTTGAAAATACCAGGACGATATAGAAAGGGTTGATCGACAACTCAAACTTTTAATAGAGGCATGCGTGTTGCTTTGAAAGAACTTACGACATGGAGCGCTGCCTATTTATCATCCCAAACTAGCTTTCACCGGAGATAATGAGTGAGTGAGTGTGAGTGAGTTTAGTTTTACGCCGCACTCAGCAATATTCCAGCTATATGGCGTCGGTCTGTAAATAATCGAGTCTGGACCACACAATCCAGTGATCAACATCATGAGCATCCGGAGATAATGGTTGGATGGGGATGGAAAGAGGGTCTTCGCCTTCATGAAATTGCTGAACAGACCATTGTGATGTCATCAGGTACCATGACGTCATAAGTAAATGACACTATCATCTCTTACA
Organism: Haliotis rubra; assembly: GCF_003918875.1. NCBI lineage: Eukaryota > Metazoa > Mollusca > Gastropoda > Lepetellida > Haliotidae > Haliotis > Haliotis rubra. Next base: position 9,861,950 of record NW_025764891.1, read on the forward strand.
CTGAACCTGGTTCGTTGTACGCTTAAGTCTCTGTGTATTACTGTGTAAAAATTGAGAAGGTTTGAAGCATGATTTCGGATGATAGATACAATCTCCCAATGAGTCTTTTAATATCAAATATATCAATACCCGTCAACAGAAGTTTAAATCTCGTCAGCAAACCAAGAGTTTCAAACATAACTCGTGTTGACGAGTCACTCGGGTGAGATTCTCCATTTCAACAAGAAAAAAGTAGGCTTTTGACATCTTCAAATTCCTTAAAAAAGAAACTATAGTTTTTTGCACATGAGGTCGCTGTATACGATATGTGGTTGAAACACAATTCGAATAATAGTCAGCAACAATTCGACTTGCTGCTGCTTCAGTTGCTGATATTACTGGTAACAAGAGAGTAGCAACGTCTTAATTACGGCAATAATTCCCCTAACACATCACCTCACGATAACTAGCTGTACTGAAGGTCGGCTACGCTTACATTGGTAGCTCGGCTTCAACATGTTTTGAGTTGCTTGATTAATATGGAAACTACAAAATATATCCTGCATTGCTGCATGAGGTTATGAAAAATTGACTCTGGAAACACAACCTAACCATTTTAGTACTTCAATGTTATGTTTAAAATGTACTTCTCTCTCTTAACATAGGGTTCAGGGATACATGTCAGAGAGACTAATATACTCATGTGGATCAGCAAAACTGTTTTTCATTTTTTCTTTATTTGTCCATGATATATTGAAACTCGAAATAACACGTACTTTACCAAAAAGGATACACATTAGATTCTGTCCTATTCTTAAATCTGTTCATTTGCATATTGCAGGTTTGACGCCCTTATTGTTTAGGATAAAAAGATTGAATGTTTACTTTCAATTCATGATGTCGACATACGTTATTTCTCATGTACTATGTACAGTTTATACATGACTAACAACCAAACTATGTAATCATTATTTGTCTTTGTAAACCCATTTCCAGTGTCCCCCGCCGTGATATTGCTAGAATATTGTAAAGCGGCGTAAAACTAAACTTACTCACTTTGAAAGGGAGAGGAGTTCACATTAGCTTAAATCTTGTTCGCCGATCCCTATTTAATTTTGTTTGAATAAAAATATGTTTAAACCATAAGGGTTCAGGGAATTAGGTAGAACGGCCCCGTCTATTTGGCCTGTTTTAAAGGAGTTTCAATATGCTTCACAGATTAGATTTGAAACTACTAACCAAGACACAAGCATAGTCTTAGAATCAGAAAGTTACAAAAAATATAGATTTGCTTTAACCCCGTATGTAGTGTCATAATCTAGGGTGTGGCCCTAAACGGTTTTAACACCCGGACTTCCATTGGCTTGGACAACTACACGATAAAAGGAGTAACGCTCATGAGCTATGACAACTAGAATTCACGAAAAAGCCGAGATGCTTGTACTCTTTACAACAAAGCTGCACGATGGATAGCACAGAAAAATAGAATAATAAACTGAGAGGCAAATGAAACTTTGTTTTTTATGTAATTGAAACTAGAAAGAAATGTTGCTAACGTCCATCACGCCTATTTAACCATCACTCATTCCTGAAAAAGGTTGAAAAAATAATCTCTGTCTTTTACATTTTGTGTAAAAATAACCTTGTTAAACGAGGACTGGTGTAAGAATACATTTGCTACCATATTACCCCTGTATGTATGTGTGTGTGTGTGTGTGTGTGTGTGTGTGTGTGTATGTATCACGATGCCGTCATTTCGGTACTTATCATCATTTTTTTATGTGAACACACACTATTATATCCAGCAGGAATAGCGAACGAAAACCGACCATGAAATGTCGATATCCTCACTCGTACCTTGAACACATCAAGTTCTGAAGTCCGCGCCTAATTTGCTGTCTCCTAGATGGACTGCTTATTTTGCAACTCAAGAGACCACGAAAATGTCTTCTTGCCATATGGATCAGATAGGGTATATCAAACAGAAGCAATTACACTGTTGTCTTAGCAAGGTGCCATATTTTGCTGCGAAATGTTGTGTCCTTTCGGCGTGTCAGGAACCCATGAGCTTGGTATCGAGTTTCAGTTTGATGTTATGTTTGTCATCCCCGTACCACATTCTAGTGTTTCTCACTAATATGGTATACGATAACTCTTCTCCTACATGAAGTCTACACACGGCGATTTAACTCCATCTCACTCACTCACTCACCCACCCACCCAACCTACTCCCTCCCCTCCCTCCTCCCTCCATCCATCCATCCCTCACTCACTCACCCAACCCAACTCCCCCACTCACTCACTCACTCACATATAAACACTACTCAAAGCTGCGTGAAACCTAACGCACTCAAAGCATTGCAATTCTGGAACTCTTCACTCAATGAAAGGTCTAAAAGGTTCCGAGGAAGCAGTTTCTTTAGGGAAAATAACTTCTGGTAACCTGGCCACAGCAAGTAATAAATGTTCAGATTTAGGAAGTTTCAACATCCTCCTCAGGGAGTCATCTGAGCATTTTAGCTGCGCATGAACCCTAATGTTTGTTTAGTGTATGGGTAGAGGAAGATGGGATACCTGAGACGATAATGGCCCCGTGGGAACTGACTCTACCGGTAGCATCTGAACCTTTGCAGAAGCATCTGTACTTTAAAGCAGTGGTTAGTCAAGAGAGTTGCCAGAATAGCTGGCTTAACATACTGACAAGATTAATGAATATGTAAATAGGAAGTAACCGATCACATAACTGCCTTTTTCATGAAACACATGTACCTAAACCTGACGTTATGTCGTTAGTAGACGGAACTTCGGGGATTAATGGTAATGGTAAGGTCTCTCGCTCGGATGTGGCCTAGATCTTCTGTAATGAGATCCCAAGTTCCTGGCGTTATCCCCAAGCTTTACAACCAGCCATCAGCTCATGTCTCGTTCGATCGACGAAATTCTGCAGAGATTAGCCCAATTAGACTGTTTCTTCTCTGTCAGCAAGTAGCTTTCGAATGTATTTCATGTTTATAGAAACTTAAAATTATTCAGCCCTGTTTATGAAAGGTATAGGAATGACTCATATTAGTTCCACACAAAAAAGTTTATGTTTGAAATCTTTAAGAAACAATGGTGATATCATTATTCAACCCTGTTCATGAAAGGTACAGAAATGACACATAGTGGTTTCACTCAAAAAGGTTGACGTTTCAAATCTTTAAGAAACAATGGTAATGTCATTAATTCAGCCCCGTGTATAAAAGGTACAGAAATTTAACATATTAGTTCTACTCAAGAAGGTTTACTTTTGAAATCTTTAAGAAACAATAATGATATCATCACTGGACGACACAGTGAAGGAAACTTTACCCCCTCAAAGTCTCTACCGTTGCTGGATATGCATTTCTTCAAAACCATACGTTATTAGATTGGAGAAGCAAAAGAAGACAAAGGTCACCATCGGGTATTAATCCAATTTCATAAATAAATAATTCCATATTCAATTTGACTTTTTTATTATTCTCAAACGACCTTTAGGGAATGGAAATTAACATCCTATGAGCATCCGAACCGAATATGAGCATCCATCCGAACGGGAATATCATAATCCCACTGGGGCGAGCGTCTATGACGTCAGAGCATACCTCTGGGGCGCTAAACGGAAGTGTCTTTACTGAGCCTGCGAGTACACTACCCCTTTTATTTCCGGTCCGTTATTGCACGACCAAGAACAGACAAAAGCTGTTTCGTTCAATCATCTCTAATTGAACAGTTTTATCAATTATTCATAAAGTACATAAATCGCAGCTAGGCGTCCATTCTTTACATATATTTAATAATGTCTCTCAAGGGTTTATCTGAGAGACTGGGAATTTTCAAAGCAATTTCCTTTCGCTTCTGTCTATTGAGACTAGGATAGCATAAGGAATTGAATATTTATGTTCTGAGGGCCGTGTCAGTGTGCTTATACTTGTATCAAGGGGTGCTATTGTAAATTTACTTGAAGAGATCTTCGACGTTAGGAAAAATCATTTTGAGCATTCAATTATCACTCCAGCGAACATCAATCAGAAAAGGCGATCTGATTTACTAACTATTCACACAACTGTAGGGGGGACACCCAGCAGTCAATTTTCCCTTTATGTTGAACAACATTCCAACTGCAACAGTCTTAAATTCTGTTTCGCTTTTACATTTCAGAACCATTGAGGTACAGTAGAGCATGGTCTTTCTACGAAGATTTCAAAGAGCGCCATACCAATTATTATCAAGGCTACAACATTCAATGGTAGACAAATTCTGGACATTTCCAAATTTGATGCACCAGTGACCAAAAATGGTGCCATGCACAGTTCCTTATTTTGACCACCAGGATTATCGTGATTCATTAACACATGTTTATAAAATAGATGGAATTGTACAATTGACTCTGCTGAAAGTAGTGATTCCTTATGAATATTAGTTGTATGTTGCTGATTACATTATCATATATATCATCAAACCGTTAGGCATACATATTTAAAGAAAGATCAGTTTGGTAGAACTATCTTACTATAATTTCAGGTGGTATTGATCAAAATAGCATCAATGCCTTATGTAATCATTTCTAAAAGGACACAGTCCAGTGTACATGAAACTGAAAGACTGTTACTGAGCTAAATTCCATATAACTGCATTAAACATGTGTTTGATATGTAGCTTTGTTAGACCTCTTCTAAATTATTTGATGAGGAACGTTAACAATCAAACCTTTTTGTTTCCACAGGGAGACTTCTCTAATGCGGTATGCATTTTCCCCGGTGTCAAACCTTTTTGTTTGAGGTGTTCACAGGGAGACCTCTCTAATGTGGTATACATTTTCCCCAGTGTCAAACCTTTTTGTTTGAGGTGTTCACAGGGAGACTTCTCTAATGCTCTATACAATTTCCCCGGTGTCAAACCTTTTTGTTTGAGGTGTTCACAGGGAGACCTCTCTAATGCGGTATACATTTTCCCCGTGTCAAACCTTTTTGTTTGAGGTGTTCACAGGGAGACCTCTATAATGTGGTATACATTTTCCCCAGTGTCAAACCTTTTTGTTTGAGGTGTTCACAGGGAGACCTCTCTAATGCGGTATACATTTTCCCCGGTGTCAAACCTTTTTGTTTGAGGTGTTCACAGGAGAAATCTCTCTAATGCGGTATACATTTTCCCCGGTGTCAAACCTTTTTGTTTGAAGTGTTCACAGGCAGACCTCTCTAATGCGGTATACATTTTCCCCGGTGTCAAACCTCTTTTTGTTTGAGGTGTTCACAGGGAGACCTCTCTAATGCAGTATACATTTTTCCCGGTGTCAAACCTTTTGGTTTCAGGTGTTCACAGGGAGACCTCTCTAATGCAGTATACATTTTTCCCGGTGTCAAACCTTTTTGTTTGAAGTGTTCACAAGCAGACTTCTCTAATGCAGTGTACTTTTTCCCGGTGTCAGGTTCTCAGGGAGTACTTCTAATGCTATACACTTTGTGCGTTTAACATTTTTAAACTTCAGTTAACGATGCCCCTTATAACCTCTGTACTCCAACAACCTCTCGAAACCGTGTTTATCCGACGAAATGTAAAACGGGTTAAAAGCGTTATTTTTTACTGAGGAAATGGCTTCAATTTGGCAGATTAAACGCAAAGGATCTTTGAAGCCAACTTCGTCCTCGTCAAAACTTTTCCATATGAGTTCTAAAAGTGATAAAGATCAAAGAACGTCTATTGTGAGCTGTAATTTAATATAGAAAATCAGTAGGCATCGATGAACAAGGTTCGACAGGTAGCCATATTTTGGCCTCTGTGCCATCCAAGCAATTACCGTTACTTCTAAGTCGTCACGATATCGATCTCCGCCTCATTTAGCTGACATAGACACCTCAAGTAGAGAGGCTCTTGCATAAAAACTTTTTAGGTATTAATCAAATTAATTCTCGAGATTTAAAGTAAAGCGATTGTCGTGCCTTAACGAGATTGTAAAGAATGATTTCAGCGTCTGGTGACGGACTAGGGATTTCACTGATGTGTACACCCTGTAGAGTCCTGTACATAGACAATCCATTTCATTTACGACACGCACACACCGCTGGCAGAGACTGGGGATGCACGGGGCTAAGTCATCAATGTCTGACACATTGCGGGATATATATCACTTCTTGACATTGGCTGTCTGTTATTGATGATTATTTGGTTGGTCGGTGGGATCTGATCAATTACCGTAGTATTTCCATCTAAGCCCTGTAGTGATAAGGGCGGACTTAATAGAATCTGCAAGGGTAAATCTGTATGAGTTCTGCTTGTCTGAAATGGAATACGGATCAGATATGTCTGTTTGGTTGCAGGAGTTTCAGATGGCGTTGACTGTAAACACGAATGCTGGGAAACAAGAGACAAAGCGTTGGACGTAGGCAAAGGGTCTCTCAATGCATCGCGTTTTAATTAAATTAACATGGCGTTACCTTCAGGCGGAATTCAATAGACACATGCCACAAACACACGACTCACACGTTCTTATAAATCTCTGCCGAACCCAGCAGGTGTTGGAGGAGGTATTGTAAATCAATCATTGGCAAGTGATGACCTATTTCGTACATTTATCAAATGAAAACTTGAGTCTGCGAACATTGGAAACCAGACACTAAAATCAGTTTTAACCTTTCAATGGTGTTTTCTTCAGTTATTATGCAAAATAAATCGGTTCTTCACTACCACGTTGTTACCAATATAATACTCCAGACAGCAGTCTATAACCCTTCATGCAACTAAATATAGCTAAGGTTTTGGCGTGGTTTTCAATAGTGCTTACCAATAATTAGGTATACGTTATGACTCGAAGACAACAAAACAAAGCTGTGGATGAAGTAAAATTATCATAGCAGAGAATCGGTCAGCTAACTTAAGCAATATGCCTTGAGACAGCTCATGACGATTTTGTACATTTGATTTTTGAAAACTTGGTTATTTTCTTAGTGACAGCATAAACACGTGATGCCTTTGAAGCTGATTGTTCTTGAAAGGACCCTGGTAACTCACCTTCTGTCATGTGGTTAAGATTGGTCCTTTATTGCCAGGAATGTGTTGTCCTTGAATCAGATTGATGGAAGCGTGTTGTCAGGCGGGAATTTCCAGGCCTGGCGGCAGATTAATCTCCAACTGTCACATTCGTGTTTTTGTAGCTAGCAGGGGACTGCGGGCTTGCCTGATGGTTATAGCGTCCGCTCGTCAAGCTGAAAATCTGGGTTCGATTCCCCACATCGGTGCAATGTATGTATATGTGTGTGTGTGTGTGTATGTGTGTGTATGTATATATACTCTACCCAAAAAGAAACGCATCATGAAAATAGCAATTTCATGTAGCAATGAATTAAAACGTGATTCATTTTACAAAAGGTTTTGCTCTGTTTATGAGTCCTATGGTGTTTATGTTTTGAAACATCACAACAAAACGCACCATCCGTAAAATACCCGTATTTAACAGCATGATTTTCAATTTCGGCGTGTAGTGTCACAGAATACACAATTCACATGCAATGCACGTGAAAGTTGGGGATCAGATAGTCTCAATGATGGGTATAAAAGGTTGATCGCTGTCTGTCGATTATTCACTGTATTTGGAATATTGTTGACGAACGCAAAATGCCACGTCTAAGTGAAGCCAACCGTCATATCGCCATTGGTTTGCTTGAAGCTGGCCAGTCTCAACGTGCAGTTGCCCGACGCATGAATGTTCACCAAAGCACCATTTCACGGCTCTGGGAGAGATATCGCCGGCAGAATTCGGTAGCAGATGCCCCTCGTAGTGGGCGACCTCGAGCGACCACTGCGGCGCAGGATCGCTACATCCGGGTACATCACCTGCGTCATCGAACAGCTACGGCGACCAGTACCGCTCGACAAATACCCGGATTGAGGAGGCTTTCTGCACAGACCGTCAGGAACAGGTTGAGAGAGGCTGGTTTACGTGCCAGAAGACCTTATTTTGGCCCTGTGCTTCGACAACAACATCGTCGACATCGAGTTCAATGGTGCACCAACGTTCGGGCCTGGAACCTACCGAATTGGCGTAGAATCTGGTTCAGTGATGAATCACGATTTCTATTGGAACGACGCGATGGAAGAATGCGGGTGTACAGACGTCGACGTGAACGTTTCGCCGACGCTTGCGTTCCCAGGTGGACAGATTCGGCCGGGAAAGTGTTATGATGTGGGGAGCGATCACCTGCCGTAGGAGAAGTGATTTGGTGATGATCCAGGGCAACCCTGACAGCTCAACGGTACTGTGACGAAATCCTACGCCCACACCTCCTTCCAATCATTGATCGCCAGAGGAGTTGTTTCAACAGGACAATGCCAGGCCCACACAGCACGTCACACTAGAGACTTCCTCCAGAACCACAACATCAATGTGCTCCCCTGGCCCTCAAGATCACCGGACTTAAACCCGATCGAACATCTGTGGGATGCCCTGGACAGACGGGTGCGACGCCGTAACCCTCAGCCCCAGACACTTCAGCAACTCGCACAGGCACTACAGGCAGAGTGGGCTGCGATTGGGCAACACGAGATTCTGAGACTTATTCGTTCGATGCCGAGGCGATGCCGTGCAGTTCTGGATGCCCACGGTGGTCACACGAGGTATTGACTTCAGCGCCACCACACGTCTCCATGTGACACTCAAACTGACTTTCCTCGAGTTGGTGCCAAAGACGGATAAGTCTGCATTCCCAGTGTGCAATTTCGCTATATTTCATTGACTCATAAAGCCTACAAGATGTTTCAGAATAAACATAAAAATACAGTTGAAATTCCTATATGTGTTTCTTTTTTGGGAGAGTATATATATATATATATATATATATATATATATTATGTATGCGCGTGTGTATGTGTGTTAGTGTGTGCGTGCATGTGCATGGACGCTCGTAAATTATTCTTGACATTCTTGACAATTCTGTGTGAAATTCCGGGTTTTTATCAAGCGAGCAAAATTAAATAAGAGTCCAATGCCTTATAAGCACTAGATGAAATTCCAAAATCATCAATCTATGAAACGTTGGCCGCACAGGGCATTTAATCTTTGTGTGAAACTGGACGTTACTATTTTTGTAGGGTTCAGAAACTGATAAATAAAAGTAACACAAACTTTGCCATACTATTATAATAATATCTGCTGAAACAGAACACACTTTGCGGTTCCAGTTGTATCATGTTCATGTGTTCCTGAATGTAAATAATACTATGTACATATTACGGAGAGGGTGTTCTAAGTTGTATAACTTGTACCCAATCCTTTTCTCATGAATAAAATATACTCAGCAGCAATAAAAACGTCAGTACGAATTCAAAATTAAATAGGCACTGTAATCAAATCATTACAGAAATGGACATAATAAGCGGATCAAAAACATTTTTGTGTACAATATCTTGATTCATCAATGAATAACTCATTTGCACAATTTGCAGTCCATTCAAACTCTTTGACTTCAGTATCTAGTGTGGCCACCATGAGCGGCAATAACTGCAGCACAGCGTCTATGCATGGAGTGCAGCAATCGATTGATGAAGGCCATTGGCACCTTGAACCACACTCTGAGAAAGGCCTGGCGCAATACATCGGCTGTGTTCGGCCTTGGTATGACATTATTCAGTCTCCTCTGAATTTCATCCCAAAGATGTCCAATTGGGATTAAATCAGGACTAAGGGCTGGCCACTGCATAATGTTGACACCGTCTGCTGTAGGAAGTCCCGTGTAGCTCTGGCAGTATGGGCCCGGGCGTTATCATGCTGGAACATGTTTTTCCGGTGACGTGCGAAATGTGGTATGACGTGGGGTCTGAGAGCTTGGTCGATGTAGCGCACCGCTGTGATGCCGTCTCCTCTCCCTGGGCCAAGGTTCTGGAACACCACAGGACCAAGTCTCTGGTTCAGGCCTATTCCACCCCAAACCATGGTGCTTGCACCTCCCCATGAGTCTCTGTCCATAACACATTGGTCTGAGTAACGCTGGCCACGTCGTCGCCATATTCTTGTGTTGTAGGGCAAGCTGTAGACGTTCACGCCGATGACGAAGGGTGAGGATAGGTCCACGGTAAGGTCTACGGCAATGGAGGTTCCCGCTGAAAGACGTCGGCGTACTGTATCAGTACTGATTGGTCTTCCGTGTGTTCCCACTGTCTGGCGTGCTGTTTCGGATGCCTGCGTGAAGGGATTCTGTACATACTGTCGCACAACATGTCGGTCTTGTCGTCTTGTGGTCACCCTTGGTCTGCCAGTACGGGGACGATCATTTGTGGTGTTGATGGCCCTGCTGCAGCCTGTAGATGGTCGGAACGTTGACCTGGAAGTGATTGGCAACGGCTTGTGCAGTGTGGCTAGCTTCAAGTCTTCCTAGCGCCTGGTTCCTCTGAGTTGTCGTGAGACGCGGCATCCTGCTGACGTTGTAATGTGAATGTTTCAACCAGGTTTTGGGGTGCATTTTATAGGGCTGGTCTTTGTGAACAGCACGTGCAGCATGAGTTGCATGAAAAACATGAAGAACACCGTACCATCTCCGAGATCAGGTTGCGTTTTTGAAACAATTTCCTGGGTTCCATTCTAAGTTTGGGAAGGAATGTCTTTGCTCAGATAAAATTGTAGATGTTGTCAACAATATACAATCAAAACATTAAATGAGTTTACAGTTATCCGTTTCTGCGAAGGAAAATTTCAAACTGACGTTTCTTTTGCTGCTTAGTATATGTTTTAAACAAACAATGTGTTCCTGAATCAACATCACATAGTTATGAGACTGAATATTCCTCCAAAAGGTCAGCATAACCTGACCTGGCGGTGGCACCAGCCACAAACTGTTTTGATCCAAAAGTCTATAAAATACTTAAAATCCCGCCCAATATTCTCACGGGCGCTTCTGATTTCGTCAGTTCGATATTGTAATATTATCTTCAATAAAAATATAATTTCAAGACCGATATTTGCTCAGAATTATTATTCTTATTTCCTTTTCCTCTCGCAGCCAGTATAAACGGATGCCACAACATGACTTCTCCTTTGAAACAGCTCACCGGCACTGTGAACCAATTCAAATTAATCAAAACTATATTTGCAACGCTTCGCTATCTTATATCCGGAACACCATGTATTAACACTCTACTCAAATTGCAGATCCATATCCTAGTCACCATCCGCCACGACCTCTGATAAAATATTATGCAGAAAAAATACAACACTAACTGCTTGTTTTGAGGTGCATTTGGCTGATTCCGAATGCCTCAGCCTGGGAGCAAACAAAGAGCTTCTCCACCTCCGTGGCTATTCAAAGCTGCAGTGGTGATAACTGCCATGTTAGACCTTGATCCGTTTCCTATGTTGACATGTGAGAAATTAAAGTATCGAGTACACTGACAAGTATTTGCAGAAAATACTAATTTGCTCCTCCCAAGATGGCCCCGGGCACCTTCCACGAACCATCTTGGGATGCAAATGATGAGCATCGACTGCTCCGGCCTTGCTTACCATATGTGCCGTGCCCTGGTGATGGGGATCGTGTCAAAACAATTATGTTCATTGAAACAATTTTGAAATGAGAAAACTGCCAGCGAAAATATGTTGAACCAGAGGGTTGTGAATCGAGCATTGACAAGACGAAAGGGCTGTCGGACAAGCAGATCGGTTGGCAAATAGCAAGGTACATATATATTGAAGGTGTATATTTAGGATGTAACAAAAGAGTTGATCGATCGAAGGATGGCCATGCATAGAATGAGACAGAGAGCGTACACATATGGTATGGTTTAACCGTGGTTTGATACAAAATGTTTAATCAGCGTCAGGGTTTATGTACAGATTATTTGATAGTCGTGGCTTATTCCTAATAGAAAAAGTATATATACCAGACGTTTTTCTCTGGTTTAATATCTTGGATATTAAACATCGATTTCTGCTGAAACAGTGTATGAGTGTGGTTAAACACCGCTGGGAGCAGTATCCCTGTTATGTGACGGGAAGAGGGATTCTTTAAGAGGGAAATTAAAGGTTTCTCACCTGCATTTAATCCTTTGCGTTACATAATATTATTCAAGTTCCTGGAGCTGAAATAAAACGGCAAAGTGACTAAGATTTTTATGCCTCTTTTCGGAATATCACGACGGGGGCTATCACAAATGGGCTTTTAAACATTGTTCCCCTGTGGGGAATCAAACCAGAGTCTCAGGCGTAACGATTGAACGCTTAACCAGAAGGATACACTATCAATCCCTTATTACCTAAAGCAAACTTGTGGCTTTCCATCACATTGGTACATCCCTTGTGACACTGGACTCCAGCATTGCTGCCAAAATACAAATTGTCTGCGTTCTGTGGACATTCCAGCTCCTTCATCTCTAGAAGAGTCTCCTCTAAGTGCATGCGATCGGTTCCCATTATTACAGCTGCTGTATCATCGTTCAGTGCTTCGATTAATATAGAAGATGTGATAACCGTGGACGAAGTTGGAAGAGAATTTGTGATGTAGCATCAGAGGCAGAACAAGTGGTAGGGCGACTACTACTACTACTACTACTACTACTACTACTACTACTACTACTATTACTACTATTACTACTACTACTTCCGATCGTTTGTTGCTTAATGCACTCAGCAATCTTCCAACTATAGAATTGATGTTCAGTAACCCATGCTTGTCGTAAGAGGCGACTAACGGATCAGGTGGTCAGGCTCGCTGACTTTGTTGACACATGTCATCGTATCCCAATGTGCGTAGATCGATGCTCATGCTGTTGATCACTGGTATGTCCAGACACGATTATGTACAGACACCGCCATATAGCTGGAATATTGCTGATTGCGGTGTTAAACAACAAACAAATCCTTTGAAAGAGGATGCGATATCGCCATGCTTTGAGACTACATTAACGCTGACATTTCCGAAGGCGGTGTATTATTATGTGTATATTTAGTTCTCTACTTCCATGACACCAACAGCAATAAGTCTTTTATATTGCGATATTAAGGTGAAGAATGGGGCGTAATCTTGTTTTTATCCCTTTTTGGCCACCGCCAGCTACAAGTGACCTCTAGTAAACTAGGCTAAAATGATTACCAAGACCATGAATAACAATACCATATGCTGAACGAAGGTAATGTGGCCATTAATCTTATCAAAAATTGAGTAATATAGTCCACGGAGCTGGTAATAATGTTGTCACCTCACAAACGCTCGGACGGTAATTACATTGGGAAGAAATCTTGTCACTCTTAGAAACAGGATTGATGAGAAAGGAGCCATGGGAAAAAGGGATGGTTGCATCGACGGTGACGCAGAAGACGTTACCGTGTCACAGTTGCAGCAAATAATGACAATTTACCTCCTACGTACAGTTAACACGAATCACGTATATTCTATCATTCACATATATTCTATCATTTCAGCAGTACCTCAAGCTAGCGTTACAAACTAAGTAAAAATGTCAATACCAGAGAATAACCACACTCGAGTGTCCTCCAAAGCAAATTGCATCGGGCTTAACAGGCATTTTGAGGTGAACACTATATGAATGACACCTGGTGTTCAGAAAAGGGGAAGCGCTGGGCTACCGGCAGCATCTGTAACACCCAAAACATGCGTAGAAATGTAAATGCTTGAGAGTGAGTGAGTGAATGAGTGAGTTTAGGTTTACGCTCCTTTTAGCAATATTCCAGCAATATCACGGCCGGGACACCAGCAATGGGCATCACAAATTGTACCCATGCGGGGAATCGAACCCGGGTCGTCGGCGTGACGAGCGAACGCTTTAACCACTAGGCTAACCCACCCGTTTGTTAGTGTCTGACATGCTCCAGCTGAACTCCTGCAATACTCCGGCAACTGTACAGTCACGTGAAGGACTAAAACTTCAGTGAACTATAGTGCATATATATACCAGAGCAGCTGTTTTTGTTGAAAACTTTTGAAAAAGGCGTGTTAATTTTTAATTACGTTTGAGAATATGCAGTGATGCTCGAGTGAGTGAGTGACTTTAGTTTTACGCCGCACTCAGAAATATTCAAGCTATATGGCAGCGATCTGTAAATAATCGAATAGGGACTAGACAACCCAGTGATCAACAGCATGACCATCGATCTACGCAATTGCGATACGATGACATGTGTCAACCAAATCAGCGAGCCTGACCTCCCGATCCCGTTATTCGCCTTTTTCGACACGAATGGATTGCTGAAGATCATTTCTAACCCGGATCTTCACGGGTCACGCATGTTCTGAAACTAAATATGATACGTTAATTTTGATTAAAGAATTTTTAGGCCATATTTAAATAACCTTAGTAACCTTTCCCATAAAACAGATGCAAGCCATGTCGTATTTTGTAGTGGAATTCAAGCACTCAATACCAGGCGCGATCGATTCTTTTCATGCTCAAGCCTTGTAATATTTTGGTAAAAGGGAGTGGGCAAAATGGTTCAAACACTTAATCTTTGTTGAGAGCATGAACGTTCTCTGTGTCAATAACAGCTGCATTCAACAACATTGTTCTTCATCCTTGACTTTCCGCGGAATATTGCTTGCGTCTGACGAAGGATCAAATATGCTGGTTAGCCAATGGAGGCTATGTAATAGCACGAAACTTGTTTAAGTGAGTGAGTTTAGTTTACGCCGCACTCAGCAATATTCCAGATATATGGCGGCGGTCTGCACATAATCGAGTGTGGACCAGACAATCCAGTGATCAACAGCATGAGCATCGATCTGCGCAATTGGGAACCGATGACACGTGTGAAACATTCATCAGTTGATGTAAGTAATTCCTCGAATGCCGCCGGTTAGACTTTATAGCTTTGATTACACCAAATTCAAACTATTAGCCGTAAAACATGGATAATGTGAAATAACTTATACTTCGCCATGTTTACTGTTTTGAATTTATTTTTACCATTTTAAAGTATCATGGACATAACTGGCCGAGGAACGACAGAAATAATTGAGAGCGGGCAATAAGGTTGTGGTTTGTATGCAGTGTTCCAGAGATGTAAATGCTTGTATGTTAAAAGGATAGGTCCTTGGAAATTCTGGTACAGGTAGTGTTCAAGTTGTATATACATTAGCCATAGGGCGGTACATGTACCTCTGTGTCAGATAGACATATGGAGGTACCTCTGTTGCTGAGAATAGCCTGAAGGTACCTCTGGCTCTGTGGTAGAAATACATTTTAATGTATATCTGTGGCAGAATCATATTTGAAGCTATCTCTGTGGGAGAGAAATATTTGTAGTTATTTCGGAATTCGAAAACTTTGTAGGTATTTCAGTGGTATGCAAACATTCGAGGGTATTTCTGTTGGAGACGAACATTTGAAGGTGTTTCTGTGGCAGACGAACATTTGAAGGTGTTTCTGTTTCAGACGAACATTTGAAGGCATTTCTCTTGGTAAGGTGTTTCGAAGGTTCATCAGTGGCAGAGAAAAGTTTGAAGGTTCATACGTGACAGAAATTGTGGTATGCAAACATTCGAGGGTATTTCTGTTGGAGACGAACATTTGAAGGTGTTTCTGTGGCAGACGAACATTTGAAGGTGTTTCTGTTTCAGACGAACATTTGAAGGTGTTTCTGTGGCAGACGAACATTTGAAGGTGTTTCTGTTGCAGACGAACGTTTGAAGGTGTTTGTGTGGCAGACGAACATTTGAAGGTGTTTCTGTTGCAGACGAACATTTGAAGGTATTTCTCTGGTAATTTTCGAAGGTTCATCTGTGGCAGAAATAGGTTTGAAGGTTCATCTGTGGCAGAAGATAGGTTTGAAGGTTCATACGTGGCAGAATTCATTTGAAGGTTCATCTGTGGTAGTAATAAGTCTGACGGTTCGTCTGTGGCAGAAATAAGTTTGAAGGTTCATACGTGGCAGAAATACATTTGAAGGTTCATCTGTGGTAGTAATCAGTTTAAAGGTTCATACGTGGCAGAAATTCATATGAAGGTTCATCTGTAACAGAAATTCATTTGAAGGTTCATCTGTGGCCGAAATACATTTGAAGTTTCATATGTGGCAGAAGAAAACGTTTGAAAGTATCTCGGTAGACAACCATTTAAAGGTTCATCTGGCAGAAAGGTACCTATATAGCTCTGCACTGTTATCAAGCCCCAAGTCTTCACCAAAGTTGTGAACAATCTGTACCATTTCAAACTTTCTTCCACAAATATAAACTTGTGATAGCAAATACAAGACTCAAAAGGATGTTTTATATTGGCATGAAACCCCAAGTCCATCATTACAGTTGCATTTACACTATTTTAAGATACCTGTTCATCTGTCATATTCATCAATACCTAACAAATGACAGGCACAGCGTGGTGCAAAGCTATTCCTGGTTCATAGTCCTCACCATCTATCTGTATGTTATTTCATCTTGCCATCTATCAAGAAGATTTTTAACTCTTGACAACGAAATGAACTAACACTTGAAATTACACCGTTACATAAAGTAGTACATGTCATCATATTTCGAAATGTTTATTGATGTCTATTTCATTAAAACCCTGTAGGAAGATCCAGGGTATTAAATGACTTTGCGTTTGATGTCATGTTTTCTTCCGAAACCTCGAAATCATAAATCATTTGCGTGCGAGATATAACGAATCTTGTGACATTTTCTGTTGAGTTGTCTTCAAGTGCAGGAGTAAGTTTACATTTAAAACCCTTTCTACGTCTTAATATGAATCATAAACTTAATATCTGACGATGGTTGTGATTTCAAAAGCAAATCCGAATGAACTTAAGCGGTACATATGAAACCGTTTTCAAAATGAGTATTTCTTAAGATAACTTGCTGACAATGTCATCTTGAATATTTCAAGTCAAAATAGGACAAAACATTTGTTAGTATGACATTTAACATTTGTTACAAAGATCCGTTTTACTTCAGCTAACTCTCAATCTCAAATTACCAGAGTATGATATTAAACTGAAAGTTAACTCTTTTTAGGTCATATATGAAGCATCGGAACAAATACAAAGACTTATCTATTTTGAGATCAGATACCAGATAACCTGAAAGGAAGAACGAACAAAACACATAAATCTTTCGAAATTAATACTTTTCAGAAACATATATAATAACTTCAGGTACAGCTGAAAAACAGCTTCAGAACGGCTCAGACTGGTGTGTCCAGCGAATAGTAAATTTATTAAAGCCTTAGGCAAATATGTTTAACGCAATACTTCAATACAGAACCGTTTACAGAATGAAAAACGAAAGGATAGTAAAAAGAAGGGAATATTTCATTTCGAGGTGATATTAGTTGGGAACCAAAATGTATGACTGTGTATGGATTTAGAACATCATTATTCCATCCACAACATGTTGTGAATTACGACGTGCAAACACGTTAATTTCGTGCGAGCATTTTTCATGCATAATGTGCACGTAAACACGGCTAGGCCAAAATTTACATTAACACATGTCAGTGTGTGTCTACATCTATGATAAAAACCAGTCTGAAAGTTGCTCATATTGTTTTAAACTCAATTAAACATTTTTTTGACATGCTGCGTCTGCAGGAACGGCTACGTGCAGTTGGCATGTTGGAAGGTGGAACAAGAAAGAGCATTTTAGAACGAGCAAAGAATGTTGATGGCACACGCTTATTGGGTCAACCAAGGCAACACAAAACTGTTTCATCAGAATGACTATGTTAAAAACCGTTGTCAAAGTGCCTCTCCATTGGAGATGAGCTCCACAGAGCTACAGGTGTTAGAGTGAGTGAGTACACGATTCGCAATCCGCTACACAGATGGAACCTTGATGCCAGAGGTCGACGCGTTAATCCCATGATTCACGGACCGTTTACGCGCCGACATTGACATCGTTTTGTTTTTCAGGATGACAACTCAGAAGCACACCGGGCTCATATTGTTACTGAGTACCTACAGCAGGAGATCAGACTCGCCTCACTATGGTCAGCATCTGTCACCAATCGAGCTTGTCTCGGATACTTGGACCAACCACCGACTGCTTTCAACGAACTTGGCGCTGCCCTACAGGAAGAATAAAACTGAATGAACGAAGCTGACATTGGACGTTTGATGAGGGTATGCCTCGTTGAATCCGGTATTGTCGTGAGAACAGTGGCAGATTGACGTCATTTTAATGAGTTTGACATTTCATGATGAATGACATGATGGGCGTTTGGCCACTCATCTAACAAAATGTATCAGCATCTGAGGTTCAAAAACTAATAATATTCTCATTAATTAGATGTCCCTGTTACATTGTTAAACTATTTATCTCATTAAAGATGAAAATATCAAGTTATCACACCTTTTGTTTTAAATATCCCTTACTTTTAATAGTATGTGTACCTCGACCAGCATACTCCATCAGAGTCATCTGCAGCCTGAAATAAAAGATTGTGACGTGATTTATTTCATCTTGGTAAAAGGCTCTGGCCTTGTTCCCCAGGGTAGTGTATTAACACAACACATTATTCCCCTCAATCACCGAGGGCAACAAAGAAACCTGAACGGCATTACCTTCCGTACCTGCTTCGTCATTGACCGAAGGTCAGGTTGAACGTCAGGTAGCTAATGCAATTTCATTGGTTGCTTGACTTCAGATCAAAAGTCCCCTGTCATGTGGAAAATTAAAAAAAAGCTTTCGTCATGGATACCATACAACACATTACTTAACGGGTGTTAATTATTCATTATCACCATTGCGTAAAGTACAGGCGGGTTTCAACGTTAATGTCGGTTGCTATTCTCTTGGTTTGCTCGCATACATAACACACTGACATGAACATAGAAAAGTAATTTTGTATGGGAGGGATGTTTCCCATTTAACAAACTACGTGTATATACACTGCATCCTCCTGTTTGTGGCGCTCTCCGAATATTGGGATGAATAATGAATGACGACGCGGTTGTTGACAGCCATCAGCGATCCACGGTTTCGGGCTTAATAGAATTACATCAGTTTTTATCAGATTATGAAATTCTAGTAGTAGGACGTTAATTAAGAATGTAACATGGGACGAGTTGAATCCAGATATGTTACGGGAGTGTTGTGTCTTTACATTATGCATATTATTCATAACACATCGAACAATCAAGTTAACACTTTAGTCCAGCTACAACGAGTCGAACTGGATGCCTGAGCGGTTAATGTTATTAGTTCATGGGAATAGCAAACATATGATGGGAGATTCCGACGCCTGAATAAAAATGGTCATATTGGTTCTGATGGCTTCTGCTGTCATGGAGTGGTTGGACGATAGAGAGGTGGTCAAGCGACACAGAAATCTTGCTTCCAGGACATCTGTGGGCACAGCAGTTGATGACAATCTTTAATGACTCTTCTAACAATAATCTTCCTCCGCAATAAAGGCAACCTGTTTGATAGGGCTACCTTCGACAGAAAGATTTTGGTGGTACAATTCTGATCATGCTTCCTGCACTCTAAAATAGATGCCAGTGGTGTTGCCGGGGTATTGCTATAATCGATGTAACGCTGTACTTACTGACTAATACGGTGCCAGGCCTATAGTAATCGTAGTTTGTCGAACCGGATGGAGCAATATTGCAACAGCTCCAGCCTTTGGTGTTACCATTTTCCACCTTTTGATTTACCATCGAGCGTGCTCTTTTTGTCAGGATTTCAAAGAGCGCCATACCACTCTTAATCAGAAGTTGTTTGATCAAGGTTACAACATTCAAGGCCTCAGTAAAGCTTTTAAAAGTTTTATGGTAGACATGTGGAGGAAATTTCCAAATTTAATGCAACAGACAAAAATGATGTCCGGTGCAATTCCCTATTTTGACTTATACCATACGTTCATGAATTATTTCAGGTGAACAATTGACTAGACTTAGCATATTATGTTTAAGACGGGTGCCGCCGCTGGGGCATGATATCCTCACCTTTTCGGCAACACCTGGTTTCATTTACTGGTGATTCATAAACACATGCTCTGTTATCGTATCGCATGGTTACAATCACTGGATTGTCTGGTTCTCCATTTGTTTACAAACAACACAGTACAGCTGAAATACTGCTGAAACAAAGTTGTACAGTCGACTCTGTTTTAGCAGAGATTTCTGATGGATTTGGAAAGGGTTTTGTCGCTTCTAGTCTATTTCAAAAGAAGGACTGTGTTTATATCCCATTTATCGAGTAGTTTCTGGTTAGAAATACCATTGGTATTTGCATCAAATGTTTACTCATGTATGAAATTTATGAGCGAATTAATTGTACTATTCGTTTGACAATATCAATATTTTCTTTGATGTTGACAATTGCTTGGGTTAAAAAAGTTTCATTTGCAAAAGCTGAACGTGTTTAATAACAGTAAAATAAACAAACGTAAAAGAGATTGCTCCATTGGCGCAAGCAGAAAGGCCTATTAACAGCTGTGTACAAATGCAAACTCGACAGTATATCTTTTAGATCATGTTACAGGGCAGTGGTGAGAGACGAATGGTATGACTGTAATGAGGATATATTAGTTCCCAAATCCTCAGCAAAAACATCAGTTCAAGTGATTTTAACCTGGAGTGTTACCTTACTCAAAGACTATAATTAGTTTATACATTAATTCCCGGCCTGCGTTGACCCCGTGTGTAGAGCCTCAAATAACGAATGATTTGCGGTAAGCAATGGCAGCCCTCAATCAGTAGCCTTCCTTCAACAGGCCATAAACAAGCACTACAACTGATGAGATACCCATCATCGGATGCTAAAGATACCCCTCTCTACTCCTTACAAGTTACAACAATGGTTTGATGCTATTTACGATCTCCCGTTGATTGCTTCAGTTGTCCCATGGGTTTGAATGAAACACAGACGAATCTGAAAAGGGACTTAAGAACAAAGACGTTGTGGATAAGATATGCAAGTTTCACACGGATTCGGGGGCCATCAAGAGCAGAATCAAGTTGAAAGATTAAAACTAGCTTTGAATAAAACCCTGCGCTGGATCTTAGCACTTGGATAAATATCGCCATTTGAGAACATGGCCAGTTAATGCAATTGGTATCGTTTACCGAAAGCGTTTTGAAGACGAACCCCCAAAGACATTTTTTTCGGATTAAGTGATTGCTTCACCAAACACTTGTTTTAAATATTGCCTTTGAACGTCTGTGATTGAAGTTTGTTGAAGTAAAAGCCTGTTTTATATTAATATAGATTATTCCAGAGCAAATTTGTAAATGTAATTTTGAGATGACTTCTTCAACCATGCATGTAGTGGTGCATGTTATCCGAAGCCAGGCAGCCCAGCGTTGCAAAACTGTATCGTGAAGATTCTGGACATGCTTATAGCACACACGCCACATCTTTGGAGCCAAGTAAAGTACATGTATTTAATTAGCCTGAAGTTGTCGCTTCCTGCTTAGCTCTCTGTATTGTTACCATATCAAATGTCGACACATTGTTCAGAAGGGCACACACCACCATCACCATCAGATGCTTTACAGCAGAATAGGGCATGAACTTCTGACAAAACACTCATCAACGACTTGACTGAAAAATGTGCTTCAGACGCTGGTTCTGATGGGTAGTTATACGCTCTTGTCAATATTACCGTTAGCCCTGTACAACCCCAATATGTAAAATAAAAACAATATGTAAAAACTGACGTAATATGTAAAACCTTAACGCAAAACTTAAAAAATAACGCAATATGTAAATGATGTCTTTAACGCAAAAAGTACAACACCTAACGCAAAATGTAAAAACAATTTTTAACTTAATATGTAACAAAATAACGCAAAATGTAAAATCCAGTTTGAATATTGGGTGTGGCAATCGAAATCCATTTTTTTCACAAATTTGGCAAAAACTGACTTTATTGGCAAAAACTAAGACATCACTTTCTGTCTCGCTGTCCCTCTGATCTGGACAACTTTCTCTCTCACTGTCCCTCTGATCTGGACAACTTTCTCTCTCACTGTCCCTCTGCTCTGGACCTCATTCTCTCTCATTGTCCCTCTGCTCTGGACCTCATTCTCACTCACTGTCCCTCTGCTCTGGACCTCATTCTCTCTCACTGTCCCTCTGCTCTGGACCACATTCTCTCTCAATGTCCCATTGTTCGGGACTACTTTCTCTCTCACTGTCCCATTGTTCGGGACTACTTTCTGTCTAACAATCGACCGGAACTGTGCTACCTCTATCTTTGTCCATTCTACCTGTTCTACTCTTAATTTGATCAGGTGGATTTGGACTCATATAGAGTTTCCCTTCATTTTCAGGAAAGTAGCCAAGATGTATCACTGGACTCTGTACGGGTAGAATCTCTTTGGGGAGAACTTGTGTCACTGTTCCGTTTACATCAAAGATTCTGACCTCTATCATAAGATTCTTGATATAACCGCGAGATTCAGGTGATCATCATGTGCCCCGTGAGTGAGTGAGTGAGTGAGCATTTGTCTATCTACCAAGAAAAGTAACTAATAGATCAATTCCATTTAGGAAAATGTTTTGCTATTAATTCACCACTAAATAGGACAAATCTGACAATAAAACTGGTCTCTCAACAAATCAATGAAAAGAAAAAAAATACAACCCCCCAAAATGATGTCTGCAGAATTCCATGTTACCATACCCAATAACATTAAAAATTGATAAACCACTTCTTGAGATATAGTGCAAACCAGTTGTTTAGACGGACAGACTGACGGACGGAGGGTAATTTTATATCCCCATCTTTGCGCTACATGCGCGTTGTGGGATAAAAAAGGCCAAAAGTTAAAACCGCCTTGAATAGGACATAATGAATACATCCCATATGACCATTTATGTAAAAATACTATGAAGAATAAAATGATTTCCTGAATACTGTCAAATATAGATTATGATATCAAGCATCGCTATACATGTATATTACACAATTATCGGCTTTACTTTGATTTTAAATGACCCAAAAGATCAGATATTAATTAAGTTAGAAATGAGGTTAATTTTGACAGAAATATTGCAATAACTTAGTTATTTTGAAAAACAATAAAGTAAAGTTTCGAAAAAAAATGAATTTCAGTCGCCAAGACTTATAAACAACAATAAAACTGCATTTTACAGATTCCTGTAATCCTTTATAAATTGCGTTAAATATTGTTTTTATATTTTGCGTTAGGTGTTTACATATTAAGTTAAAGACTTTTTTTACATTTGGCGTTAATTTTTTACATATTGCGTTAGTTTTTACGTTTTGCGTTAGGGTCTTACATATTGCGTTAGTTTTTTACATATTGTCTTGATTTTACATATTGGGGTTGTACAAGTGTAGCCCCCTGATGTTATAAGCATTCACACATCCGCCGGGGTAATTTTGGTTTGTCGTGTTTGGGGCTCAGTGTTTCTCTTTAACATCTCTTGGACTGAGTAGAATGTTTGTAAAGACAATGTATTCGTTATTTTTGTCAGCTTGGGTTCATTAAGTTTTACATGACCCTGTGTTTCCGACCGGAGCGTGCAAGGTCCCCTTTCCGAAAGTATCCGTTTGTTCGAAAATAACTGTTGGCAAACGAGTTTTTTATAAGACCAAACACATCATCTCATATGCAGGATGAACACAACACTCAAATGATACGGACTGTTGTCCTTGCGGGTATGTAATTTTTATGCCTTTTTTGTCAGTTTGTCTGGCCATTGTATCCAACAACTGTTCAAGTTGTCGAGGTCACGTTGGCTGTCGAAAGCGAAAAATATTTTGTTCGTTTTGTTCACGGTCTAGAATTTCGAAACGATCTTAGTGCTACTGTGTTATCATGAATCTTTCGAAAGGACATCGAACACTGTCGTGGCTAATTCAAGACTATCGTATTCCAGAGTTTGTCCTAAGTGTATAGTTCGTCTTCATCCAAGATGTCGACACGCTTTTGCATAGAATTTGAATAATAGATTTATAGGACAACTATGAATATTCCTGGACAGAACTCACAGAATATGGAGCACTGTTGTACTTTGAAATGCATTGCCAGGCTATATTTCAGTATACTACGCGTAGTATTCCTGTGAGTCAGCAACGCATAGTTTATAGTCCACGTCCCTTCACACCCAAAAATCAAAGTTCTTCTCATACCGGTTTTGGCCAATGCCGTGGTTTCAACCAGCCAGACTGCTATGGTCATTGGTGTGTTCAAAGTTCAAAGTTGGTTCGGATCAGCCAGGTTCATTGCTGTCTCTGATCATTCTCGAGTAAATTACCTGCAATTCAGGACAGTTTGAAATGTTGATGTTTCAGTTTCGTAAATAAACGAAATAAACATTGCGATAAACATTGACCTTTCAAAAACATGAGAACGTATCACAGGTTTCGTATCAGAAATACTGAGACATACGCCTTTGGCTTGAGACTCACGATTTTTCATTGACTTTCATGAGAAGGGAATTTGCAATTATGCGTTGGCTTCAGGGGGCCTTCGCCACACTGAACCCCCTACTACGTTCAACCCTGGACCCGGCTGAAGCCAGTAGTGACCATCTCAAGAATGTCTCTCTTTGGGTTGGAACGGCTGCTGACAGCGATCAGGATAACTATAGAGTCATTCCCCTGAAACATATTTGTATCTATGCTGAATGAAGAATGGAACTACCTACCTTCATTTAAGTCTGGAAAGGATAAGTCATGATAGTATCTGCAACCTGACTGCGACGTAAACGGTTTTTGTTGAGTTGGATGGTTGGGAGTGGTCTCCATTTGTACATAGTTTGGAGTGATCTCCCTTACACAGTCCCTAAAACTAAATAAAGTTCATTTGGTAACTTTGACATTTTAGCAAGAATTGATATCTCTATATGATAACAATAAATGCAGCTAACCTCTTTCCACGCCCATCTCTGCTAAAAGCGAGTCGAGTGTACAATTCTGACGATAGCATCAGCAAAAATATATTTAAAGCCTTTAAATACCAACACAAAGAATATATTTATGAGTCCGTTTATTCTTGAACTAGATTGTATGTATAAATATAGCAATAACATCTAGTTGGCAAATTGGACATGTCAGTTATTGGTGCGCTGTTTGGTTTTGAGTTACAAAGTGTGATGCTGGTGTTTTAACCACGAACTTGAATTTTGACATAAAACGACGTTTTATCAAACCCATCCTGTATACATCAAACGTGACCACGTATTTCAGTGCTGAATGTCTGTAGATCAATCATGGCACCAGAATGCTACAAAAAAGAAGAGAAAAAAGAACCAACAACTGGAATCTATGTGATCTAGTGACACCTAAATTCGTGATACGTCGACTAAATGTGACTGAAGCATGCAAGCCTTCAGACAACTGTAATACATGCAGCTAATATTGATTAGCGTGTGTGTGTTTTACAGTGGATGGACATGATGGAATTCTTTTGTGGCGATGTTGGAGAGTGGGTTAATACAGTAACTATTATCCTGTTTACTAGCAGAAAGATATTATTCATAGACAGCTTCTCATTCATGACACGTTTAAATGCATATAGTTGCTCATGTTTTCACTCGTTTGCGATCTATTGCATAGCCTTGCTTACGCCAGATACTTGCTGTTTTCAAGGTTTACAAAATCTTAAATCTGTCAATGTGGCAAATGATCAATATTGAATGAGATATTTGAAGCCACATGTTAATAGGAAGAATGTGTTTATGGTATAAGGGCGCTTAGTTATGTTTGATAACTGCACTAAAACACCGGAAGTAGAGGCGTCAGTTACCTTGTACAGATGCATAAAACGTAGAGAAGGATCTGTTCTTAAGATACGAGAGAGGTTATTATAATTGTTTGGTCAGTGATATGATACTCCACTTAGTAACCAACAACTTCAACTTCTGTATTGTGTTAAGGTATATAGTCAAGACGTGTTCATAAGAACAACACGTCTACATGTAGGACTTTAGGGGAAATTATCCATATCAATGTGTGTTAAAGAATGCCATCTGAATGACGATTATCATGAAGTGGAGTAAGTTTCTGTGTTTTGGTTGCCTTCGGCTGGGAACAGCACTCGTGAATTCTTTACAAGAGTTACGATAGGTGTTCTAGATATATCTACGATATGCCAAGGATTAAGACATTTTAGAATCTTTAATCTTATCGTAAACATAAGATTATCTTTATCCAAAATGTAAAATCAAGTTCATATCACTCCAAGACGATACGAACGTTTCACTTTTTTATGTTTCTTGTGTGTATATGACAACATAATATGACATGAGATGTAACGGTAATGAAAATGTATCTGATCCTTAGACATGTTTACAGTCGATGGTGAAACATTCAAGGGATGGATGGATAAAGTTTGACACATTTCATCATTTGGTTCAACAGTGAAAATGCAAATGTCAAAGAGACCTCTGACAATTGGCTTCAGAATTTATTTGGAACCTCTTTCAACATTTCAATTTCAAACGGCCAGCATGCCAACACTTCTGAAACGAATTGCAAGGATGTTATGGGATAAATATACCATTGGCAGAATGTGGATTAGAATCAACTGGATGTTGACTGAGATCAACTGAATGTTGACTGGTCAGTTCTGTTTTCGAGTGGCAGACAAAGTAGGGACATCTGTGTCGGTGGTACACGGATTCATCTTGAGGTTCTGATAGCAATAGAACTGCGTTGGTGTTCTGAAGTTGTTACCTTGGGGATGCTTCCAGTAACCAAGTTGTGGCATTTCTAATGGTCCACTCATGAGATAAGCAATAGCTGGAGGGTGGGAATGGACTGTTGAAGATATAAGGGTTTGTCAGCATAATGGGAACTAGTAAGCGAGTATGGATTTACGTCATAACGAGACGTGGGTGTCACACTGGACATTGGGGATTAGGAGAACGCCTTAACAAATAACTCATCTCACGCCCCGATCAACAACCAGGACTAGTCGTCGTAGGATAAGCAGCGGCAGCCGTAGAAGCAGCTGCAGCAGCAACAGCAGCAGTAGAAGTAGCTAAAGGGATCGAGTAGTCTGACTAGTTGATTTGGTTGACACATGACATGGTATCCCCATTGCGTAGCTCCATGCTCGTGCATTTGATCAAAGGACTATCTGGTCCAGACTCGATTATTTACAGACCATGCAGCCGAAATATTGCTGAGTACGGCTTAAACAACAAACAAAAGTAGTAGTAGTAGTAGTAGTAGTAGTAGTAGTAGTAGTATAATATTCATCCATACTTCGTCATTACTTTACCGTGAACTGAGAAACTGCTCTGTGTTGAAAATTATGTGGTTGACATCTAGAAAGACCCTTTATCCATTTTGCCAAAAGCCGTGGCAATATCTGCATACCTGAACTCATACGAAGAGATGTTGCCTAACATTTGGAGTCGTGTATAAATCTGATACACAGCTAACACATGAGTGTTTTTTTTATAAACCCAGCCTTATCTTTACGACAACAACTGTACCCCTTGCTACCAAACCAAGATATATGTGAAGCTGATTAGAACTTGTCATGGCAGAGGTTGTCTGCTGAATGAAGTTGATAACACTGGTTATTCAACCAGTAATCCTAAATGTTATCACGGTACCTGAACTTCGATAATCTGTTCTTTTTATCAAACGGGACGTACATTAGATCCTGGAACACATAATTTGCATAATTTTCCAAAATACACCAAAAAATAGAACAAGGACGAAACAAATGAAAAGCACGTATTCTCTACGCATGTAACATATCTCCTGCAAGACATCCAAAACATTTCTTCAAGTCTTCCATAGAATAAAATTAATGGCAAAATGAATAAAGCGCTTACAGAGAAAATCCGGAGGATCCACCGGACCGCTTTACCACCAAACATCTATGCATCGACTGTCCACCACTGTAGATCTGGTAATATGGTATGGATGAAGAGTGAGAAGACGGCTAACGACCGTGAATAAAAGGATGCTGCCGTCTATCATAATGGCATTTGAAGTGTTAATTTCTTAACCTTAATATGCGCAAGAACTGATGATGAAAATTCACATTCGACATCTTAGCGATATATCATCTGGAAAGTAAAAACAGGTTTACACCACGCTGACCTTTATTTACTTGATGTGCGATCATGTTTGCGTCTGTTTCATCATATTAGACTAACAGTAATGCAACCTTTAATTCAGGGGTTACGTCACTCTTTGATGCCAAAAGCTGTTTATCAAAATCGGAAGTTGAAGAGGTTTTGATAAACTTTTCCACGTTGTAATTAAGATGAATTGACTCGTTTTCTGCCTTAGGGTGTTTTGAAAATTTACACCAAATCGTTACTGAGCCATAAGAGCATCGACAAATGCATGCTGGCACTATGCCGCGTGCGGCGTTTTTTCTGGTTGTACATGTTGTAAAGATCAAACCAAATTAAATGTCTCGCAATCACATGCGCTAAAACTCTGTCAACATAATAGAACTTAATTGGGTCTCAGTGAAAGCTAATGTTCCGTGTAGCATATTGAATGTACAAAGCGGCAGCCGAATGCAAAATTACGACGCCGCAGCTCTTCAAATAACCTTTTCTTTGGTTTCAATAAGGATGAGAAATTTAATTCTAAGGACAAGGAAAAACTCATTCCTTTGGCATTTTTCAATGCATTCTGTTCCTTCATTTCTAAGCTAAAAAATCTAGATTTTCTTACTTTGAAATAACAAGACGGCGTGCGGTAATTTACATGTAATCTCGATCTATCAGCGTTCTGTTTGAAATTGGAACAGGTCTTTGATAGGATGCGCACGCAACCCAGGCTATGTTCTGGTATCGGCGGAACAGCTCTCAGTCTGGTCATGTAAATTGGATAATTCGTGCGACGATTCCAAGTGGAAACTTCAGGCTCCATGTTCGTTTCCACAAAAAGAATTAATGTGAAATCAACAATCCTTTGATGCCGTGAGCCGTATTTAGAACGCGTTGTGTTTGGTTTTCATTGATTTACGTCAAATACCGAAGTTGAAAGATGTATCGTGAAAAAGATGTAGCATACACATTACAGTGCGTATTTTTGTTTGTATATTAAAAATATCGGTTAATTATTTTTCGAAAAACGTCCCATCTCAATGATTTTCACTTACACTCAGATTGTTAAATTACTTATAACTTCGTTAAACTCTGACTCCGCGAGTCGTATGAATGCTTGTCGGATGCAACTTTGCGATCCGACTTTGGACTTCATTCCTCTTATTGCTGTATGACTTAAGTACTGTTTACACCTTTACGTCAGTCTGATCCGACAATATTAATGTCCCCATAATATTTACATTCTGCCTCGACAGTTTGGAATTTGCTATGTAATATTGGTTCCTGTTTGATAATTTGATAATTTTCCATCGTCGTACGACATTATGTAAATTTCTCATGTTCTTTTTCAAGGAATACAATCTTGTTAAGGACCACCCGTGCCTCTCAGTTATTAAACTCATTAAGTTGATCTCTCACAATCGGATGACCCTTTAACCTTTTTTACTTGGTATATTTATGGGAACTCAATTTCTTAATGATATCTGGATGATAAAGACTTCTAGACATATACTCTCCCCAAAAAGAAACGCATATAGGAATTTCAACTGTATTTTTATGTTTATTTTGAAACATCTTGTAGGCTTTATCAATGAAATACATATATAGCGAAATTGCACACTGGGAATGCAAACTTATCCGTCTTTGGCACCAACTCGAGGAAAGTCACATGGAGTGTCACATGGAGACGTGTGGTGGCGCTGAAGTCAATACCGTGTGACCACCGTGGGCATCCAGAACTGCACGGCATCGCCTCGGCATCGAACGAATAAGTCTCAGAATCTCGTGTTGCCCAATCGCAGCCCACTCTGCCTGTAGTGCCTGTGCGAGTTGCTGAAGTGTCTGGGGCTGAGGGTTACGGCGTCGCACCCGTCTGTCCAGGGCATCCCACAGATGTTCGATCGGGTTTAAGTCCGGTGATCTTGAGGGCCAGGGGAGCACATTGATGTTGTGGTTCTGGAGGAAGTTTCTAGTGTGACGTGCTGTGTGGGGCCTGGCATTGTCCTGTTGAAACAACTCCCTCTGGCGATCAATGATTGGAAGGAGGTGTGGGCGTAGGATTTCGTCACAGTACCGCTGAGCTGTCAGGTTGCCCTGGATCATCACCAAATCACTTCTCTTACGGCAGGTGATCGCTCCCCACATCATAACACTGCCCCGGCCGAATCTGTCCACCTGGGGAACGCAAGCGTCGGCGAAACGTTCACGTCGACGTCTGTACACCCGCATTCTTCCATCGCGTCGTTCCGATAGAAATCGTGATTCATCACTGAACCAGATTCTACGCCAATTCGGTAGGTTCCAGGCCTGAACGTTGGTGTACCATTGAACTCGATGTCCACGATGTTGTTGTCGAAGCACAGGGCCAAAATAAGGTCTTCTGGCACGTAAACCAGCCTCTCTCAACCTGTTCCTGACGGTCTGTGCAGAAAGCCTCCTCAATCCGGGTATTTGTCGAGCGGTACTGGTCGCCGTAGCTGTTCGATGACGCAGGTGATGTACCCGGATGTAGCGATCCTGCGCCGCAGTGGTTCCTCGAGGTCGCCCACTACGAGGGGCATCTGCTACCGCATTCTGCCGGCGATATCTCTCTCAGAGCCTTGAAATGGTGCTTTGGTGAACATGCATGCGTCGGGCAACTGCACGTTGAGACTGGCCAGCTTCACGCAAACCAATGGCGATATGACGGTTGGCTTCACTTAGACGTGGCATTTTGCGTTCGTCAACAATATTCCAAATACAGTGAATAATCGACATACAGCGATCAACCTTTTATACCCATCATCTGATCCCCAACTTTCACGTGCATTGCATATGAATTGTGTATTCTGTGACACTACACGCCGAAATTGAAAATCATGCTGTTAAATACGGGTATTTTACGGATGGTGCGTTTTGTTGTGATGCTTCAAAACATAAACACCATAGGACTCATAAACAGAGCAAAACCTTTTATAAAATGAATCACGTTTTAATTCATTGCTACATGAAATTGCTATTTTCATGATGCATTTCTTTTTTGGGAGAGTATATAATAAAATATTTAAAAAAAAAGTTTTAAACTGTCTTTATTACTTTCCGCAGACCCTGCAGCAGTTAAAATATCAGTAATGAAGAAAACACCAAAGTTGATCATTAAAAGACAGAGAGTAATCCCATGACCAGTCTGTGAAAAGAATGTTTTTCCTTTCCTTCATTATTTTGCGATCGATGATTACAGAAACTATTCCCACGCGGTTTCATTAATAGTTCAACCACCGACACTGTTTTGTCAAAAGCGCGCTACGTTTTCATCACATGACGTCAATGTTGGGGCTAGGGGCGAAAAATACTTTTTAAACTTTGCTTTTCAAACTACGTTTCTGTGTTCATATTTCATTCAGCCAAGAGTGAGTGAGTGAGTTTAGTTGTACGCCGCGTTTAGCAATATTAAAGCAATATCGCTGCGGGGGACACCAGAAATGGGCTTCACACGTTGTACTTATGTAGGTAATCGAACCCAGGTCTTCGGCATGACGAGCGAACACTTTAACCACTAGGCTACCCCAACGCCCCAATTCAGCTTTAACCTTTGCTTGACTAAATGTGTGTGAAACAAAGAGCGTGTGACCCCTTGTGTGACGACGTTTGAAGTAAAGAGGGTTTGGTAGGAGCTGTGTGACAACAAACACTAACTGTTTTATGCTGATCTGCATGACAGGCGTGTGGTACAAGAGTGACAGGCGTGTGGTACAAGAGTGACAGGCGTGTGGTACAAGAGTGACAGGCGGATGGTACAAGAGTGACAGGCGGGTGGTACAAGAGTGACAGGCGGGTGGTACAAGAGTGACATGCGGGTGGTACAAGAGTGACAGGCGTGTGGTACAAGAGTAACAGCCTGGTGGTACAAGAGTGACAGGCGGGTGGTACAAGAGTGACAGGCGGGTGGTACAAGAGTGACAGGCGGGTGGCACAAGAGTGACAGGCGTGTGGTACAAGAGTGACAGGAGGGTGGTACAAGAGTGACAGGCGGGTGGTACAAGAGTGACAGCCGGGTGGTACAAGCTTACCCTTATCGCCAATACTAGCTGTCATCACTTTCAGCGGTCCTGTATAATGTTCAGATTTTGTTTCCTATTTACGCTCAATTACAATCTATATGGTTGGATAACTAAACATGTATTTAAGTCCCGGCTGTATAATGTGGGGTATTTGATCTCTGCCACATTTGTGACAACCACAGATCATAATCAGATTTCAAGTTTGATCGTAACCAAAATTTGTTTACTTTTTCAAACAGCAGAGACTTGTACAACATTACCACAAAATGATATAAACGTCACGCCAGTTTCACAATCATGTGCAAGAGAAAGGAAAATAATGAACTTTACGTTGATAAGTATTCTTCCTTGAACTCGAAATATAAATCAAGAATTCCAACTGTGTTGCGCAATATTATCAAGCGCCATGGTCCTTCAGCCAAAAGATATTCCCGTACGACTTGGAGACGTTATTACACAGACGATCAGCGGGATCGTTATCAAGTCGGTTATTCAGGCCTATATGGACACCAGAATACCGTTTAGATGATCTGAACAGACACGGCTGAATGTAAATAGGCCTGATAATCTGTCGTATATCTGGGGTTCTAGCCTCCAGCTTGATGTAACTACCATGCAATCATGGGTTGGCGTGATATGACCAGACAGTATGCGGGACCCCCGACCCTCAACAATCCCACCAAATCTCTCATTTTACCGTGACACTAATCTTCTTACCGCGCGGGTATATCTCATTGACGTCGGCGTGTCTCATTGATCGTATTAACACAATGTCTTGCATGAGGTAACGTATCGGAGACTGCCACGTGGTGTCACGTCATGTAGACACGGTATGTGTCAAAGATGAACGTCTGTCACATAAGCTCCTCGATGCCAGCCATCATGTCATCTTGCTCTGCAGTCATTCGATCCTATTGTTGAACTTTGAAATTATTTCCCACAATTCAATTATGATAACGCTTTCTCTGTGTTATGGTCTTGAAAAAAATCCATATCGTTTGTCTCCGGAGTGTGACCTGATGCCACGTCTTTAGAAACACTTTGACATTTGGAGGTGATGCCTTGGCAACACGTCGACTCGTCAAAGGGTTTGAGCTGAGTTAAAAAAAATACATAAAGCTTACAGTATAATACCCTTGTGGCACAGGCTGTCTTCTGCATAGAGTCTAAATATAAATCTTCTTCGAGCATATCAATATCAGGCAATAAAATCAAACACGATCTGTCTTGTTGCTCAGCGATATACCATTAGGGATTACAGCGGATGGTCATACTTGTGCGAGCATAACGGTCGTTTAAACATGATAAATCTATTTTTCGCTAGAGCAGTTCAGTCCAATATATACCTCCCGGCAACCATAAAATCACATTAATAATAAAATCCATATGCAGCCCATGCAGTATTTAGACTGGACTACACATTGTTTGAAAACACAATGTGAACGTTTGGTTAGCACGAAGCTGAAGTGACCAAAAGGTAACTTTGAACTAAGAACGATAAAGGTCCATTACAATACTTTGTAGTTTCATTCATGGTGTCCCCATGCGGATCATTGGAGCCGACACGGTCCCTTTGTATTTGAAGTCTGGCTGCAATGTGCGTGAAAAGGACGTAAAACGGCCGACAGTCCCTAGTCACACGTGGAAATGTCTATGAAGTAAGTATTGAGAAGACTCGCAGAACATCACATGGATGGATTATGCGTAAACCTTCTCTCGCTGAGGCTAGGAGTCTGTCTCTCTCTGTCTTCCTCGTGTTATCAGTGTCCTGATGCAGTGTGGATATAGCCAGCTTCTGATCGCATTCATATGTCATCCTCGTCACCGTATCGCTGACTGGGTGTTATATTGCTTAATGTATTGCAATACATGACTTCACTCTTGCTCCCTTCATGTGCTGATTTTATATTGCTGTAGTACTAAATTCATTCAATTGTCGTAAACATTCTTGCTCTTGCGGAAGTCTGTCTGTCTGTCTGTCAGGAATTAACATAACGGGTATCAGGGTTTTGAGCCGTCCCAGCCCTAATACACACTGATACTGACAGTGGATGTGAGCATCTGCATCTATACTTTCAAATATCTTTCAACTATCATAATTGCTGTCACTGCAACACGGAGTGAGTGAGTTTAGTTTTACGCCGCACTCAGCAATATTCCAGCTATATGGCGGCGGTTTGTAAATAATCGAGTCTGGACCAGTGATCAATAGCATTAGCATCGATCTGCGCAATTGGGAACCGATGACATGTGTCAACCAAGTCAGCGAGCCTGACCACCCGATCCCGTTAGTCGCATCTTACGACAAGCATGGGTTGCCGAAGATCAATGCTAACCCGGACCTTCACGGGTCCTGCAACCATAAGGATATAGCAACCTCTATATTTATTTCTGTCTAGTATATATAGTTCCCACATATATCAACGTTAATTGTAATTCAAAACCAGAAACAAAACTACATTTGTGCATAAACATATACCCTACATTACTTCTCTTCGAACTTACACTGGACTAGGTGTATCGCTGAACAAACTAGTTCTGTGAATAATCGTAAAACAACGTTAAACGGTGTGTTATCAACATGTATATAGCGTATTTATTTTTCAATATGTTTTCAGAAAAAAGGCGCTTAAAAACAATGTTGCTGAATGAACAACCAGCACATATAGGTTATTTTGTATTTCTGCACAATCTTGGCAGCAAAGGTATTTTTTGTCGCTGAATTGGGCTATGCAAATATATAACGAGGTGTCAATTATATACAATATATAGGGAGATGATTTGGTGCCCACTGAGTAGCGTTCGGAAGTCGGTGGATTCGGATTAACGAGGACCGGATTACCGCGGCCTGACTGTAACTTAATCAATCAACTAACTTCCGCTTTCATTTCAAATCGCATAATATGTGAAAGATTGGTTGGACTCGTTTAAAATCATTCTTTACACCAAACTCTGTCCGTTTAGCATTCATTTGGTTGTAATGACTCAGAAATCTGTTATAAAAATATCTGCGTTCCATTTGTCGATATTCATTACACTTAAAAAAGTGTTTACCTTTCAGTACTTTATTAGTAGGTTTAGTTACATTTTCGTATTCTAACCGTCGAGTTGACAGTTTTCAGACACGCTAAGTTAGTATTCCAATATATCTAATCGTAAAGACAGTTTGCGTGTAATGGCGTCTGTGTGTTGTGTAGAGAGTTGAAATACATCTCATTTGGACGACACAGGCGTTGTTCTATATCCATATGTCACCTCTAAGTCTGTCTTCTAATCTCTCAAAGACAGCATTCAATGTTACCGCAGAGGATACTGCCCGGAAGAAAGGCATTTCACGAATCTGGAGTCTTTGAAGACCTCCATCAGGCTTGTGACACAGTTTGAACCAGCTGTACATCCGTGTTCTGTCTTAATCACTTCATCGACATGACTGCACGGCAAAGTCAAAATGTCCCCTACGGTTTCATGACCATAAGACATTCGTTATCTAAATAAAAAGCCAAAACAAGACGCATTTGCGAAATGCCTACAATCGACATTGCTGTCTCCTGCTCATGAGAATCTTGGGTTTTTTATGAACCATTTAGAGTTCTCTTATAATTTCCGCAGACATGGGCAAGATTGCTGTGCAAAGAATTGTATTTATTTTAAACTTTCGACGACAACACATTCTTTGTTGACGTCATGCATCTTCAGCTACACAAGAGTAAGTATTGACTGATAACACAGAAATAGCTGTCCAAAGACCCATTTGCTGCAGTAAGCCTACAAGAGACATGTCGCCGTTTCATCCGTTTCTGCAAATGCAATATATTACTGTGTAACAAAGTAAAATCTATACAATCAATGCTGTGGCCTGACCTTTGAGGACTGCATACAATAATGATTTCTTTGGTCTATTTTACCCATTTTCCTATCGTACCGGCTTGTCAAAATAATCGAGATCGTCAGCTAATTAAGAGCATCCCCAGAACTTCTACATGTTGACCGGTAATAGAAGAGTATTACAGCGATGACATTCGTGCTATTGTTTAGACAACGAGATTCCACTGGGATTGAATCTAAATTTACCATGCAGCGATGCTCTAGATTGTCACAGGTCAAGGTTAGTTTCGGACTTCAACAACATATTTACATTTTATTCAAACTGTGTCCGTATGTGGGTAGAAAAGGATATGATTGCATTTTTCATTTTGTCATAACTGACTTTCCATTTAATTGCCATCACTACTTAGCCTTTTTCGTCAAATGGAATCTGCTTCGGTAGATGATGCAGACTGGTTATGCTGTAGACGAAATAAAAAACCGGGTTCCAAAGAAAACAAACTGAAAAAGAAAGATACATAATGCATAGAATTCTGCTTGAAATTCCGTTCCTCAGGGCAATAAATGACAAAACGTCAAAAGTCAATGTAGAAAATCCTGACATATACACAAAACATAAAACAACGATAGAGAAAATTCAAAATCCAAGTCTTTATTTCTTGGAGGCAAAGAATTGATTTGGATATAATGGAAAAGAAATTCCGAAAAAAGATTTTTGTGTGTGTGTTTTTAAAAAAAATATATAACATAGAACACAATTTTGAAAACTGATAAAAACGCTTTTACAGATAGCTAAATGCAGCCAATTACTGGCATTGACGAGGAAAGACCAAGCATTCCAGGGATTGGTTTGGGGAACAGCTGTGGCCTACTCCCGGCAACTACAGCCTTGAGAGTCCAGTGACAGACGATTACAATGATAATGTGCATCACAAAATAGGTCTCCATTGTTGTGTTTCAATTATGACACCTGTTTGTGTCGGAAAAAATAAAGCAGTCAAAATCTACTATGGCACCATGGTGTGATAGTATTAGAAACTTTTATTGGAAACTGTTCATCTGTGTCCATACACCATTTACAATGACCCACCTGTTTCAATTCTCCTTTGGATACAGGGGGTGGTCCCAGCAAAGAAAGATGACTTGGCTAATGGTAAGATCATTCGACCAGTATCCTTGTCTGAATACAAAGTACAAAATATGTACAGGGTGTCATTACACGACACTTACAATGATATTATCTATATGGAGAAAGGATTACGGACGGGTTGTAAGTGTTGCCAACATCAATTGTTGGTTGCAAAATGACCCTTGAAGAGACCAAAGGCGTACCACTGTAACCTCTCAATGTATTGGCTACACAACAGAAAAGCTTCTTCAGAAAAGCTCCTGCATCTAACGAGTGAGTTTTGAGGTTACTGATATGTATTCACCTCCCGGAACAATTGCTTCTTTTACTCAAATCCAAGGGATAATCAACACATTTTCAAATTCCAGTTTCTCCATTTTTCATCGCTTTTAAATGACATTCCTTTGGACTTGACAAATGCAACATTCTTCATCTGATAGATTGACGAGGCAGGGTCAGTCAGTTTAATAGGGAGAGGAATTTTGGACCATCTCGTGAAAGGTCATGCCTCCACCTACTTTTGATGCAGGTTAGAGACAAACTCGAAAATGCCCACATGAAGGATAAACCTCAGGCAGAATACAAATGTAAACTTAGAACGTCTGGAGTTCAGAGCTGTATGCTGGCAACAACGCAAAAGCCAACAATCTTATTCTGTAGCCGTCCTTTCTTTCTGTTGGTGACTGGACGAGACTAAGAAATGCAGTGTACTGACACATTCCCGCTCACCCTGGCCGACAATAGACCCCACCACCTTCGCTCTTTCCCCAATCACATACATTTATCAATTACAATGGGGAATGGCGGGCTCGTGGTTTGATTAACGTGGAGGCTCTTCGTGTCAGGTTTTAAAGCAGGTCAAGACTCACGATGAAAACAAGACATTCTGTGGGTTTCTTAAACGGGCCAAGGAAATAGGACATAATCTTAATGTCAGTGTTGATTTTGTTAATGATTCCTTACTGCGAAAGGTACAGAAAACAGGGTGTCGACCAAACAAAGTGCCATATCAAATCAGCACAGACTTCGTTTTTCAAAGGAAGGTTCTCTGAACGACAGTTGCAGTCTGTTGAACATCAACCCTGACTTTGCCCTTCTTGATAAC
This sequence comes from Haliotis rubra, assembly GCF_003918875.1. NCBI lineage: Eukaryota > Metazoa > Mollusca > Gastropoda > Lepetellida > Haliotidae > Haliotis > Haliotis rubra. The sequence continues at coordinate 9,899,984 of NW_025764891.1, forward strand.
TCTAATGATATTGAATCTATCTAATTGAATTCTCTGTCACTTTTGACGGTAATGTGACTGACAAGATTCAGGAAAAACATGACAAATGTGTGAACCTTGCTGACTAACTGTCACACTTACATCCCAAGTATCAAGTTTTCCGATTCCCCAATGTACTCGGTGCCTCAGGTTTGGCACCTCCCAGTGCGTTGACTGATAGAAACACAGTCCTTTTGACACTCTGGGTAATGCAGAAAGCTGAGTTTGGGTCTAGTCTCCGAGACGTTCTTGGTTTGTTCGACGAGGCAGCACTTCCTTGGGGAAATCCCATTCACTGTCCGGCATACATATAAAGGGGGCAAGGTCCATGAGCTGATGATGAGCCAAACCAGCCTGTGCACGGATCACCCCAACCCTCTTTGCTGCTGTCTGTTATTTTAACCAGTAGAATAATGCAAAAAAAATGGCACAGTGACCAGGGTTGCTGCCGGAACAACAGCCCTTCAATGTAGATACTACTACTACTACTACTACTACTATCGTTACGGCTGCTACTTCTACTGCTGCTGCTACTACTGCTACTACCACTACTATTGTTGCGGTTGCTACTACTACAGCTGCTGCTGCTACTTCTACTACTGCTTCTATTACCACTGCTGCTGCTTCTACTGCTACTGCTGCTACTTCTACTACTGCTTCTACTACCACTGCTGTAGCTACTACCACAAGTGTTGCGGCTGCTGCTTCTACTGCTACTACTGCTACAACTACTGCTACTGCTTTTTCTACTGGGGAGAAGTCCCGTTCACTGTCTGAGGAGCGGACAATGGCTGTGAGCTGATAATGAGCCTCTGTGAAAGAATTTAAAACTATTGTAGCAATTCGAGATACTTACGAGTTGAAATCTCAAGAGAAATGACATTGTAATAGCACTAAATGTAGTGTCCTGAAATTTATATTAAGTATCCTGAATGTCAGCATGCCAAAGGAGGACAAAAACATAGCCCTGATGAGATTCCGTATAAATTGCCTCGTAAAATCGTTATTTTTCTGAACATAAATTTTAGTGTATAATTGGCGTCAGTGCTTATTTGGAAGCGACAAGACATCCCATATTAAGCGATTGAGTAAAGCTGATTGCAGACTTAGCCAAGAACGGGTTCTCGTTTGACAAAGCGATCTTAACGCTACGACAATCACATGTCCTATACTTTAACATAGAGTTACGTCAGTAACATATCTTTGCATAATCTGTGTGCAAACAAGTACTACCTCAGTAACATGTTTAAGCAACCACAACATATTTTCCCCTGGTGAAGTCATACAATGATCTCGATTTAGAAATTTCCCCTGTGCATAAGATTCTGATTTGTGTTCTGAGAGGTGTAGCCAAGTGGATACAGCGTTCGCTCGACGCGCCTAACGTTTGAGTTTGATTGTTCACATGGGTGCGATATATGAAACCGATGTCTCCTAGCATCAATTTTGCTGGAGGATTGCTTAACTACTCATTTTTTAGTGGAATGCAATTTAAATTATACAAAGTAAAATATTGTTATTTTGATGTGATAAGTATACCACCCTGAACAATCTCGCCCAAACGCTCCTGCTCGAAACGGACACAAATATGTCCCCCTCGACGTAAATCGATCCCTATCCAGATGCTATCTATTTGGGATTAATGAGATTTGATTATCTTCAGATACGGAGACTTAATCAGCGGTACTCCTCAGGTGGTGTTTTTACTCAGCGCAATAAAAACAGTGCACGTGCACTTAAGCATCAGTTTCATGGCCTGACCGTACCATCAACACATTCTAAGCAAACACGGTTTACCATACCATAACATTCTACTGAGAGCCACGCTATGGCTCTAGGCTGTTTTTTCTATAAACATCCAGACGTCCGTGATAGCCTTGTTGACAGGTATAAAACGTTACAAATCACTTAAATGATGTTTTCTATGATGGACAATAAACAGATCTACTTCTCGGAGCGGTTTTTGCTTCAAGACAGACGTTCCTGTCGTTGCTGCACTGACTTATTACTCGCATTGTATTACCACTTGATCAAAGAGCTTTTGCTGGTAATATCTGCTGGCATTTAATGGTAATATCGGCATGTACATTGTTCTTGCAGTCTCGCGATATTTCGCGTAACGATACATTTAACAAGGAAAGTAGTCTCGTCTGTCTTGAGAGAGAATATTTACTTTCTCTCCGATTAGCGAAAGTATGAAAGTTGTTATCTGTCTGATTGAAGAAGTGTTTGGTGTATGCAGGAGTATGGAGAACGTCATGTTGTATGTCTGCTGAAATGATTTAGGTGTGATGTGAGGTTTCGCTTGCGAGATTAAGGTACTTCTATCACAACGTGTGTGTGCATCTGCGTGTGTGTAAATGTGTTAGTTCGTGTGTGTGTTTGTGTGTGTGTGTGAGTGAAAGTGTATGTGTAGAGACCATATCGGCATATAGTATCTGGTGTGTGTGTGTCAGGATGAGCGTGTTAGTGTGTGCGTGTTAGAGTGTGTGAGTGTTAATGTGTAGTGTGTGTGTGTAAGGGTTAGAGTGAGCGTGTTAGTGTGTGCGTGTTAGGGTGAGCGTGTTAGTGTGTGCGTGTTAGAGTGTGTGAGTGTTAATGTGTAGTGTGTGTGTGTAAGGGTTAGAGTGAGCGTGTTAGTGTGTGCGTGTTAGTGTGTGCGTGTTAGGGTGAGCGTGTTAGGGTGAGCGTGTTAGTGAGTGTGTGCGTGTTAGGGTGAGCGTGTTAGGGTGTGCGTGTTAGGGTGTGTGAGTGTTAATGAGTGTTGTGAGTGAGTGTGTGTAAGGGTGAGCGTGTTAGGGTGTGCGTGTTAGGGTGTGTGAGTGTTAATGTGTAGTGTGTGTAAGGGTGTGCGTGTTAGGGTGTGTGAGTGTTAATGTGTAGTGTGTGTGTGGTTTTATAGCGTAAACTCACTCAGATACCATGCCTCAGTTCAACATGGAAACGCCCATCAGACATAGTAGCCACTGAATTATTCCGTCAAAGCAGAGGTGAAAAGGGAGCCCGAAGTCATCTATTCCAAAGTACACTCTTCCAAGCAGCCTAAAACGGTCATCAACGAATCTTAATCTTTTTTTTAAAACCCCCAATTTAATCAATAATGCTTCTAGCAGATAAGTCTGAGGATTATTAGTTTTGGACTTACGCCCGTCCTTCTTTGACAGTTTGTTTATATTTCGCCATTTACGTCAACAGGATACACAAAAGATAAAATATCGCATAATATATACAAACTCTTATTGATAACAATAGCAAAACCTTAGCAAATTATGTACTGAGTTTAGTTCGCTGGTTCTCTGGACAGGTTGTGTTTCGGTTAAACAACAACATGTTTACCCACAAAGCAACAAGCATGTCCAGGGAGTAACAAACTAAAACGTAGTCCCGCACGTCTAAGGGACGCAACTCTGCGTCATACGTATCCTTGAAAAATGACAACAAATCAAACCATTATATCGACATTTTGTTTACATATTTGTCAAGAGGCTGAACTTAATGCCGCAGACTGTACCGTTAGGTAAATACTCGCATATCACAATTCCGTTTCGAAATAATTTTACATACTCAGGAAAAGAACATCTTAAGATAGTGTACACAACATGACTTATTGAGTAAACATGAAAAAACAATACATTTACCACATCATATGGTAAAAACAAAACTTGACAGATATATATCTTTGGAAGACATTCGTCTAATTTTAGTCCAACCTTACATAAGTGCAAGTTCAAGGGTATAGGGAAATTCTGAATTATAAACTTCCAAATGCACGTTTAATAAATACACATGCAAACAATATCTTTAATAGAGGAATATTAGAATGAGTCCGCAGGTATGGTTTTACTCCAAAATTCCAGCAATATCACAGAAAATTCAAGAAATGGACTTCAAGCACTGTACTTATGTGGGGAATCGAACCGGGGTCTTCATCGGGAGGAGCGAACGCTTTAACCACTAGGCTACCGCACCGCCCCAGATGAATATCCGAAAGCTTTTTTGGATCAATTCTAACCCGAATCTTCACGGGTCTTCAAGTCACGAGATTACATGTGAAGCAGTCAGAATATAATAATTCAACCACATTTCCACAGAACTTCTCCATTCGGTTATTGCCCATACTGCGTTATCATCTCCAAGAGAAGAAAACACGTAAACATGAAGGCCAACATCCGTCTTGAACCCGACAAAGAGAAAACATGCCAATAAAAAACACTAATTAGAACAGCAAGATTGGTCCAAAACTACTACCGCCGTTAAAGCACATTCAAAGACGTCCTTCTTGACAGCGCCAAAACTCCTTACAGCGATAAAACCACGTGAAGGGTTCACGCTCACCCACCAGATGTTGGTAATCGTACTCAATTCAGCGCTCTTCAGCGTCAGCAAAGCAAATGATGACCGATTGGAGAATTCCCTACGGCAACATGTTCAAATTGTAAGACAGCTTGCGTAAAATGTTTTGAAATCTCCGTGATTACACGCCTTCAACGCTATTACGCGATGCCATACCGCTGCTCCGAACATCGCCTTTCTTGGCATAATGGGAAGCATGATTGTCAGAAAAGACCAATGTTCGCTCATCACTGCACGCCTTTCCTACATTGTAACGAACCATTAATCTTTGGAGTCTAATACGCGCTGTTTTGGCTTTGGATCTATTGATGTTACTTTGTCAAATGATTGTCAAAGGGGTGGTTGCATTTGTGAAAGAAAAATGTTTGCCTTCAACATTTATTTGATCAAAATCAATAATGGACGTCGTGATCTCCTTATTGTGTGGGGATTATGACGTCATGGTACCAGTAGATGGCGCATGGAAGGAAAACAACAGCTTTCAGATCACTCTGATGTTTCTCGATGTTGTTTTCATCTCCATCTTGTACAAGAAAACATAGTTTGAGCCCCGAGAAAAATATGTATCAATACGTATACACTACTATGTAATATATGATCTGGGACAAAGGAATAGCCCAGTGGTTAAACATCACGCCTATGGTACTATGGTCACTGTGTATACTATGGTACTACCCTACACTGACACTACGATAGATGGAAATATTAGTGTAGCAGACGCACGTATACCTATGGCGCCAGAGCTTGTTCCACGCTTCCAACACATCTCCATAACGCTTCAAGCACTCAAAACTCTTCTGAAAACATTTCAATTCAAACGAGCACATGACTTTCTCTCTAACTGGACGTTTTAAAATGGCTAACTTTACTGTCGACATAACACTTTTCGAAACCCAGGAGTATGGTTGTACCGCTAAACATGATTGGAACGGGTTTGGAGACAAGGAGACTCTTGATCAGATTAGCATCTTCTTTGAGAGGCATTTAGAAGTTGGCGCAGTAAGGAAGGATAACAATATATGGATGAACAACTTCTGTTTTCATCCTAGCATAAGAAATAGCCATTCTATGGACACTTCTGTTAGTAGTGACAAAAATGTATTGTTAAGTTTAGCAAAGATAAGAAATACTTCAAATTATGATTAGCTTTTCAGCATATGAGCTGAAATATTGTTTGATAAGGTTGTATAATACTCTATTGTAATTTTACAAGAGTCTCTTAGATTTATCATGTGACAACACTAATAAGGTACCTGCAATGTACGACCAGCATCAACACACTTGTTACACATTACTGCAATATGGGCCATGGCCTTGAATACATGAATAAAACTGTCTGTCTGTCGGAACAACTTCATTATTTCTGTGAGAGCTTCCAGATTAGCATCGGGAAACCATTGTGTCATTATTTCTTGTTCTTGCCTACACTTGGAACGTCCAGGACACTTTCCGACACTGCCGGACCCGTGAAGATCCGGGGTAGAATAGGTCTTAAGCAACCCATGCTTGCCACACAAGGCGACTATGCTTGTCGTAAGAGGCGGCTAATGGGATCGGGTGGTCAGGCTCGCTGACTTGGTTGACACATGTCATCGGTTCCCAATTGCGCAGATCGATGCTCATGCTGTTGATCACTGGATTGTCTTGTCCAAACTCGATTAATTACAGACCGCCACCATATAGCTGGAATATTGCTGAGTGCGGCACTAAATTCACTCACTCACTCACGATTCGTCGACAACCTACTGTGGAGACATTTGAGGATATGCCACTTTTAAAGACATCGTCTAACAAAGGCTAACAACGACTCACAAAGGCTAACAATAACCAATAACCGCAATCACGTGTTGGTAAGATCCCTGCCAGAATTACGTCTATATTGCGACAAAAACTCTTTTTCACATATCAAAAAGTCTCAGTGTGTGTCAGTCTAAGATCGACCTCTCCATCAACATCCCAATTTATCCCGAAATAGCTAAACTACACAGTGATTGTTGATTTACAATGTTGCTAACATGTCTGCACAATAAATGCCTGTGATTACGCGACTGGAGGACTGACTCCCCTTGCCTACATCTACAGTCGACAGTGAGTGACGAGGAAATTACCTCGTTCAGTCTTCAGAACACTTCGCACGCAATTTCCCCTATTTTGAAATACATGACATCTATATGCGCGGCCTTTCGTTCGTTATCATGACATTGGCCCTTGGAGAATTAAATGGTCCCAATTTGGCCGCGCCGAGACAAGAGTAGGAGCTACACCCGACTATTAGTCGCAGACTGGACAGAACAGGACATGGCTTGGAACCCACCAGCCACAGATATTGCCCAGGGGTGAGCAAGTAGCTTTAAAAACATCTAATGACACAGTCCGTGTGCATGATAGGTTGGAAATCGTCAGTCTGTAATTACCATATAGATGTCTGCAAAGGGCATAAGGTGCTGGAAGAAATACAGACCAAACATGCCTACAGTCAGAGCTGTGTACAGATGCTTCTCCTTTGCGCCCCGGTTGGAAGGTTGTGCAATGTAGATTAATGGCATTCAAAAGAGGAAAGCGAGATTGATATATACGAGCAATTGCGGGAGACCCTGGATGAATATATGCACTGCAAGATCTGTTGTCATCGTGGAACCTACGATACACTCTAAGAATGGTGAAAACAGATGTAATCACAGTTAATATTTTAATGTTTATCATTATCAAGAATAAAAACTTGATATTGAAATGTCATTTGGATTTTATTCATGGATTGTCTACAGTGCTCAGATGAGGTATTTTGATGTTTTATATACATTATCAATGAAATGATTTTGTCATTTGTTTAACGTACCTTCTGAATTTTAAAGTTTAAGTTCAAGAACTCGATCTTCATTTACTGCAACCAGTAGCCCAGGAATGACACACATTTATCAAAGAGAATATTCAACATCAAACATTTTTGGTGCCATTATATTGAGTGAGTGATATTTTACTTTCGTCCACTCATACATGCAAATTGAAACCCAAACTGTACAATACGTTTCCCTTGCTTATGTTACATTTGCCTATGGTCATCGCCATTATCTAATCACTACGGCCACACGAGACCAATCTAAAGGTCGCCTGACCAAAGGACAGTGGTGCTTGTTATACATCAAATACATATTTCAATCATCCTTTCAACAAATATCAAGCACCAGAACATGATTGAATCTCCGACCTTAACCAAATCATATTTCAAGCTTCGTCCTCGCAGGATCGGTGTCCGTCCTTACGAGTCCTTGATCCAAGGTCGTCTCTTTGAAACTGGGCAAGGTCATGACGACCCTAGGGACAAGCAGCCTCAGAGTGAGACAGACAAGAAGCGCGTAGCAAGCCGTCCGTGGATACTTCAAACCAGCAGACCGAGTAATTTGATTCCAGCATCCTATAGCTCCAATGATGTTGAGTATACGTTATTGAAGCCGAGGCAGGTGATACAACCAACATCAGCATCTGGGAGGATATTGAACGTCAGCGGCAGACTGCATTGTAACACAACCTAAGGCGACACGTATTGATGAAACTCTGCTGGACTCATATAGCTCCGCTCTACACTAACGACTTATAATTACAGTTAGAGCAAGGCATAAAGATAGGGATTCCTCTTCATTAATTCTTCACTGCAAAGGGTAATGGTGTTCCATAATACAATTTTTTCCTTACTCTAAATTTAGATTGAGCTGCCGAAAATTTGCTTTAAATTCAATATTGCTCAGAACGACCACGAAATTATCGATTTCATCTCTGGTTTGTTTGCAACCTGTTTAGTTGTACGTATGTCCTGGCGGATATTTATAGATGTACTGTATTCTTGGAAACTAGTTACATCATTCTTTATTTTCAACAGCACTGTTGCTGAGTTTCCCTTTTTGTGAGTTAACTTTTATTTACTGCCAAGTTTTGTAAAAATGTATTTTTAACTGCACAGTCATCAAACTGATGACTTAAGAACAAAAGACAAGTTATGTTGTGACGTAAATGCACTGTTTAAACGCATTCGTTACAAAGCAATCGTTTTTAGAGCTCCTATAAAAACACTTTGCTTCTGAAGGAAAGAATCGGAACAACACAGGCAATTTATTTTATGGACGTATCCAATTAAATTTAAAGCTCTCAAGTGTATATATATTTTCGGATAAATAATTCATGACGGTTGGTAATTAAGTCATTTATCAATAAATATTCGAGTTGGTCTGTATTGAATATAGTAGCCAATATATTGTAGTCACTCCTTGCCTTAAACCTTTGGCCTCAAAGGCTTCAAAACATTTGAACACATTACATCCCGAGGCTTTCAATTTATTTTTTGGCCCCAGAGGAATATATTAGATTGAAAACAGATTTTATCGACAAGCGGCCATTGTGATTAGAATGCCTAATACCACCTCTTCGGGGTTTTAGTCCGCTAATGGCTTAGAACCGCTCGACGAACAGTGCCATTCACAGCCCGAACTTTGTTAGAGATGGTACAAATGGAATACACGAATCCAAGGATATCGCTAATAGCAAAACGCCAATGCGGAATCAGATAGTTTTTGTTGACATTCAAACTGCATCCTATGTTGAGGATTTGGTGACTGCCAGACAGTAGGGCAACGGAGGGTGTTTGACAATACTCGGGAGTTTTTTTTATCTTGTAATTGAAATCTTTGAAATTCCGCATTTCACGATAAAGGTGTATTAAGGCGGATTATTGAGTTGGAATGGACTTTCTTAGCCGAAAGGTTACGTTAATGTGTATGCATTGTGGTGGTGCAGGTGTGTGGCTTAGGAGGGCTGGTTTGAGAAACGGATTGACTCTGAAAATAGAATGTCGTTTGAGATGCTTGAAAGCAGCAGGTATGTTCAACGTGGGGTGAATGTTTATGTGTAGTGAAATCTCAGTGGAGCTGAATGATATATGCAGTGAGATCTTTAATCATCAAGTGATTCGGAGCCCTAAGTGTTTTTAATGTTTCGTTTCGATGACCGTGGTGTCTGAGAAACAATTCAAAGGTTATGACAACAGATGATGTTCAATATAAATACCATCAGTTATTGTTCTCTATATCTCTGCCATTTGGTAAATGAGAAGACGTTACCGACGTTGGATTTCCGCAAATAAGAGTTTACCGTTTCAATTTCAAAAGAGATTTTTTCAACAGTTACTCCATTTCATTATGAGACCCCTTCCGTATCGCCTTTCCCATCTCAATCAACCGTCAACTGTTTGGCCCTGTTCACTGAAATATTCCTTCAGTTGGTATTTTTTTCATTTAATGGAACAAGCAAATCTAAATCTAAAACATGGTTGAACTATATAGAACAAACTTTATGGATAACAACTTCTTTTTATTCGTGAGTGCGACGTTTCGATACAGATTCTTGTACCGTTGTCATTATGCTTGACAACGGTACAAGAATCTGTATCGAAACGTCGCACTCACGAATAAAAAGAAGTTGTTATCCATAAAGTTTGTTCTATATTGTACTTCCCAACTTCTAAAATGCCACTCAAACAAGTTATGGTTGAACTAACCTTGCTATTTCTTTGTAGAACATCTATGAAGCTCTCTCAAATTGTGATTACTTGTGTATGAACAATTCCCAGTCCGAGCTTGGCACCCGTGAAGATCCAGGTTAGAATGTGTCTTCGGGAACGCATGCTTATCGTAAGAGGCGACTAACGGGATCGGGTGGTCAGGCTCGCTGACTTGGTTGACACATGTAATTGTATCCCAGATGCGTAGATCGATGTTCATGCTGTTGATGACTGGATTGCCTGGTCCAGACTCGATTATTTACAGACCGACGCCGTATAGCTGTAACATTGCTGTGTGTGGCGTAAAACAACGAATAGATCTAGCTTGCAATTGGCAGTTGACGTATCCTCATCCACCCAGGCTCATCCCTTTGGCAGGAGAAAAAACAGAACAATCGAAACATGGCTCGACGAACAGAGCCATAAAAATTCTCCTCGAACCGTGTATCGGTAACTTACTATAAGGTGTCATAGGTGTCCAATGTGTCATACTCTAACGTTATTGTGACACGTTCATCTACTCTCCAGTGGATGACTTTGTTTGAAGCCATTGTATCCTCTCATCGAGCACTGGACACTGAAGTTGCTGTGCTTGAGTGTAGGTCAATTCAGAAGAAAGAAAAAAGGAATAAAGGGTAATCTAATGTCACTTCCATCATTCTTCCGATATAGCGCAAGTGTCTGAAGCGTGTATAACGTATATCGGTTGTCAATCAAGCATGTAAATGAAACACGAAACATATTATGAATGAGCCATTGTATGTAAGCATAACGGCAGGCCTCCAGAAAGGGTTCTGTATACAGGATTGACAGGGGGATCAATACCAACATGAATAGGGGCTGTCGCGAGCGGTAGTCTGTGGTGTGATAGATATGTGAGGTAATTGGAATATGAGCAGTTAGTGAGTTGGGTTCAACGCGGTTTGAACACTATTTCAGTTAAAGCAACCCTGTAAAGATCCGGGTTAGAATTGGTCTTCAGGAACCCATGCTTGTTGTAAGAGGCGACTAACGTGATCGGGTGGTCAGGCTCGCTGACTTGGTTGACACATGTCATCGTATCCCAATTGTGGAGATCGATGCTCATGCTGTTGATCACTGGATTGCCTGGACCAGACTCGATCATTTACAGAGCGCCGCCATATAGCTGGAATACCACTGGATGCGGTGTTAGATAACATACCACCCAGTTCCAGCAAGGAGTGTATGTATGTATGTATGTATGTATGTATGTATGTATGTTTGTATGTATGTATGTATGTATGTATGTATGTATGTATGTATGTATGTATGTATGTATGTATGTATGTATGTATGTATGTATGTATGTATGTATGTATGTATGTATGTACGTACGTACGTACGTGTGTGTTGTATGTATGTACGTGCTTGTGTATTTGTGTGCTTGTGTGTGTTTGTGTTATGTGTATTTGTGTGTGTGTGTCTGCATGTCCAATTCGGACTAATGCTTGTTTCAGAAACCATGTCGTAGTATATCATGAATACCAACTCCGACACAATACACTGAACAAGACACCATGCAGTCAGATGGCTCTGCGCTATTCATGATGATAAATGAATAATTATAACACATACAGCGGAACAAAACAAGTGTCAGATAGTCAAAGAATTATACTTGGAAGCAAAAGAAACTGTACCCAAAATGATTCTATAACATGTTCGATTTTCAACTGAAAATATATCTTACATTTTCTCTTTGAAATATAATTTGATTTACAACTTTTATAATGTAAAAATATACATTTGCATAATACAAACAGGCCGGTATCGTAGACACACTTTATTTGAAAATCAATAAATGCGCATTTATCGGAACAAATTTACATTTAAAACATGGGTCGTGTGATTATGGATTCATTTTTTACCCCTGTCTTTATTGCGCCAATACATTTTTCACAAAAATACTCAGCTATTTGAAGAACCGCTGGAGGCAACAGTGATGGGTAAACAATGAAAATTATATATTATCCAGACAGTCCTTTCAATTTGTAATTTCCCATAAAACAAACCCAGTGTACTGGTTTTGACTGAAACAAAGCAGAACTTACATGATAACCAATTTCATGAAAAAGGAGATTATTGTTACAGATATTTTCATTGAACAATCTGAATCTTGTGATTCCCTCGTCATCTCACTGCTAACATCCAGACTCGACTACTGCAACTCACTCCTAGTGGGCGCCACTAGTGTTCAGCTATCGAAGTTGCAACGAGTGCAAAATGCAGCTGCTAGAATCGTAACCCGGACCAAACCATCTGAACATATCACTCCAGTTCTTAAGCAGATCCACTGGCTACCCATCCAGCACAGAATAATCTTCAAACCTCTCTGCTTTGTTTTCAAGGGTCTAACTGGCCAAGTGCCGCACTACATTACTGAACTGATTCAGCCCTACATCCCCGCGAGAACATCACGATCCAAATCCAAGTCACTGCTCGTGATCCCTCCAGTGAGAACGTCCAGCTACGGGAAAAGAACCTTCAAGTATGCTGCCGCAAAGACATGGAACGAACTGCCTGAATGTTTGAAAAACTGTTCAGATATACATGACTTCAGACAAAGTCTCAAATCTCATCTCTTCAGAATGTCGTATCCAGATGACTAGTTTCATCTCAAGTGACTATGTTTTTAATTCTGTGCGCTTTGAGCATTTAATGTGAATGGAAATAGCTCGGTACAAATGGACTATAATAATAATAATAATAATAATAATAATAATTCCATCCAGATCCTAAAGCTAAATGTTCCCGTCAATTTTCGGGTAGAGCTGGTCTCCAGTAAATCATGCTTACTACAACACAGACAGTATGTCCGGCAACGGTCAAACCTAATTTGGTAAGGTCATCGTAACTGGAATGTGGCTAAGAGTTAAAAGAAACAAGCAAACCAAAAATAATTATACTTGATTGACACATTATAACATAACTTCTTTGAGAGGCATTTAGAAGTTGGAGCAGTAAGGAAGGATAACAATATATGGATGAACAACTTCTTCAACAACATCACTTGCTTGGTAACGGTGTTAGAACCGACATCGAAACGTCACTCTCATTGTTATAAAGAAGTTGTTCATCCATACATTGTTATTCTTTCTTACGTTGTAACACAACTGCAAGTTTACTAATTTCATGAAACTGAGGTACCACCGATATCTCAGAAATACATCTCAGTTATTCACTAATATTTTTTAGTCAGACCGTCAGTTTCAAGACTAAGTGACTGTATAACGTAAGGAAAATAGCATCCTCGACGTTCCATGAATAGGACCTGTAGTGCTACCAAGTACATACAACTTGGTGATATATTGAGCTGAGCTTCTGACATGTTCTTCAAGTCAGGCCGGATACTTAGAGGACGTCTTTCTTAGTCCGACAAGATGGGCGGGAGAAGTGACGTCAAAGAGTCCAAGTATAGCTAAAAAATCCATACATTCTGATCAGTGAGTCATGTCATGCCATTACTTGGATAGAGATCGGTTCTATTAGTGGATCATTCGTTCACGGACTAAATCGACATTATTGTTACATTAAAAAACATCAATGATGTATATGTATTCGTGTCAGTTTCTGTGTGACAAGGCATTAACGTAGGCAAACAAAATGGCAAACACAAATGGCAAAGTGTGGAAGCTTAAGTTGACAAATTCATCTAACGTTGAGTGAGTGAATGAGTATGGTTTTACGCCGTTTTACCAACATTCCAGCAATATCACGACGGGTACTCCAGAAATAGGCTTCACATGTAGTGCCCATGTGGGGGTTGAATCCAGGCCTACTGAGCGAACGAGCCTACGAGCGAACGCTTGGACTACTAGGCTACCCCATCGCCCCTCATATCACTATAGATGTTGGAAGAGGTAAAGTCATTAAATTCTACCGGGTACCCATGTACTGCTGAGGCAGTGATACTGAGTTCTACGGGTGATCGGAAGTGTCAGTCTCTTTATTAGATTAACTAAATTTAGAATTGCACCACGCATATGTACGCTTATCCCGTGGGCAGGATCTCACAGTCATTACCTGAAACATGCATAGACGCACACACACGCTTACGCTCACGCACATTCTTTCGAGCGAAAGCACACACGCTGAGAGACACGCACTGTCACATGTGCACATTCATGAACGTTTGCAGGAACACACATTAACGAAGTGATACATACAAACACGAACATGCACACGCACACGCATTCTTATTGCACACACTGATTGACGCGGGCTCTCACATGCACATAATAAACATCTCACACACGCAATCAACTTCTCTCACACAATCAACCTCACACACACATCATCTGTCACACAGTTCCGCACACACACACTCGGGCACGCATTATTAAACAGGTTCAAACACTCAAGTGCGGAGACCCATGTAACACGTGCACTCACATTCAGGTTCGCACGGACACGTTCAAATGAGTTAGATCCTTCCTGTTATCGTCCTTTGATGTTTGTTTGTTTGGAATGAACAATACACGCCTAATAAAAACGCCGTGTATTCGATTGACGAGGAAGCCGACGAAGCCCTACTGCTGGGTTCAACGGTTCCATGATTGCATCAAAAGATTCAGCGCAAGAAAGCAACAGAACCAATATGAAATTGCTGCATTTAAAAATTCTATTGATTTCATGCCATCTACATCTTTTTCAGCTGACAAGAAATAATTAAATTATTCTTTTTGATCACGCGGCAGTCACTCCAGATTCCATCGAATGATCATGTGTTAGAAACTGATAGCATTCCCACGCCTTTTTAATTACAGAAAGCCAGGAAGGTTTCACAATATGTTTTTCAGATGGCATTTCGCGATAAGAAGGTCAGTTATTAATTATTGGGCTGGTAGTTCACTCATGTTTCCGCGTGTCTCTCCATCCATTGAGTCATTTATTCAAGGACATGTATATTTGACTAGACATCAACCTTTCTTTTAGTAGTTACGTACAGTCGATCATCAGCCCAGTTCGTTAATTATTCATCCATTGTGACAAGGTTCTGACATCAGCTGTCATGTTTCTTGACATCTCCATATGCTGACATTACTACTGCCAACGCTGAATTCCCTTTTTTGACTTAACATTCCATTTAGAATGATGCTTTAGACCGTGATGCTTTCACGTAAATGGTGAAAATGAAACATTGTAAGTTGGAAAGATTAAATGTTGAATATATATTTAATAAAACGATTTTCTTTCCAAAATAATGAAATCCTCCAATTTCATGTTATACACAAGAGGGGCGATGGGGTAGCCTAGAGGTTAAAGCGTTCGCTCGTCCCGCCAAAGACCCGGGTTCAGTTCCCTACATGGGTACAATGTGTGAAGCCCATTTCTTGTGTTTCCCGCCGTGATACTGCCGGAGTATTGTTAAAATTGGTGTAAAACTAAACTCACTCACGTTTATACACATGAAATATATACGAGAGTGCATACTTATAAATGATCACATGTGGTGTCGCAAGTCACAGTGCAGAAAAACGTCCCTTTTGGATGCCAGAATCCTATAACCGTGGCTTCGTGTCACGCTTTTCTTCTGATTAGGATTCTGGGCTTATAAGCACCATATACTTGAGGGATTTACCAAGATGGTAACTTGGCGAAACTGTATAGCTTTGCACTCTAGTTCAGCTAAGAACTTAGCCATGTAATAATATGATGTGCATACTTGCTATACAATATCTGCACCTTGAAGCATGCTGATAGCGCTACGTCACTAGTAATTTTCTGTTAGTATGCACTCGATAGTCATTCTCAGCTCCCTGGGAATTATACAGCCAAAGCTGCCTATGATACACTGGAAGGAGATGCCATCAAATCCTGCATTGTCTTGTTCTTTTTAATCTCTTCTCGATCAAAAATAGTTCATATGTCCTTTACGTGTTTCATACCACTAGATATTGAAAGGGTAACATTCTTTACATTCTACCGGGTACCCATGTACTGCTGAGGCATCTTTCGAAAAAGTTACTTTCTGAGGAGACACCACACGTACCACATATTTCAGCATTGGGCAGGACACAAGAGCTAGAAACGTAGGATTAAGGGCCTATCACCGCTGTGATTCTGTTCACAGCAGCGTAAAATCTCATTGACGTGTTACCTCATTGATACACATATCATGAAGTAGGGGTGGGTATTACAGTGAAGACCGCCTCCGTGGTGTAGTGGTTAGAGCGTCCGCCCGGAGAGCGGAAGGTCGCGGGTTCGATCCCCGACCGCGTCATACCAAAAGACGTTAACATAGTGTACTTGTTGGTCCCTGCCTGGCGCTCGGCATTAATGGGTACAACAAGGACTGGTCGGCTCGGAGTCAGTATAATGTGTCTGAGTGGGGTATTCATGCTTCACTGCGGCATGGTATCTCAGTGGGCTAGCACTATAAAACCAGCTTAAGTTTGGGCTAGTACAAGCAGCCGCACATTCACATACACACGCATGCACGTCGTCATATGAGCGAAATATTCTAAAGCACGACGTTAAACCCAATTTCACCTCACCTCACCTATTGCAGAGAATTTTCATATTGCGAAAGCTTATATTGCGATATGTATTGCAATGTATTGCAAGAAGTTTTTTCAACAAAAAACTACTTATAAGCGAGTTAATGCTTGATTTATAAAGCAAAAACACAAAATGACTATGCTTGATTAAGCTTTAATAAAAACTTTTAATCATGACAAAATAAAAATGTATATAATGTTTGACACAAATTAAACAAAGAAAAGAACAAGTTAACATCAACACAGTGGTTACTAGTTTGAACTAGTTTCTCCTCTCTAAAAACGCCCTGAGATTTTAGACAGCAATTGACCTGGTCAGGACATATCAGAGATCACTGGTCATTAATGAGTAAATATTTAAAACATTCAGATCAAAAACATTGCGAACACTTGAACACAAATTGTGAACACAACTTCAAACCGAATTTAACTTGACTTCCGGTGTGAAAAACGGAAATATCCGAAAATATCCGAATATTTCCGAGTGTCACGAACTTTTCCGAATTCAATGCATTGTCAAAATATCGGTTTTCGATCAGCGTATCGCAATACGTATCGTTTTCATGTATGAACCGGTACATAGCGGCAAACCGGTTATATTGCGCAGCCCTATCATGAATAGATCAATTGTGCATCCTTTCGTGACAACCAATGTCTTTGATTAATGTGGGATTTAAAGTTGCATCACCTCGAGACATTGTTGGCACAAAAGGACGAAACTACCTCTTTCCTGTTCTTTTCAATCTCGTCATGATCACACGTATCTCGAATAACCTTTCCGTTTTTCTTGTCACTAGAGATAGTGGAAATCAATCTTATTTGCATGCTTTAATTAATTAATTATGAGAAAAAAATGATAATATCCTTGCCGTTGCAAGCCCTGCGTTCATGGATACTCACAGAGGGACGTTAGGTTCTCACACATGGTCGATGTCGTGTGAAGCGAGTATATCCCGTTAGGACTTTAAATTTCCGCTCGCAACAGACTGGCTTTAATCACTAGAAGCCGAGTCATACGATATGCTCTAAAGTAACATGTAATCGATGTGCAGGTATAGTTATAGCAATCCGATGGCCGGGTTGAATCACAGTCTCCCTCCGTGTAAGCTAGCTGAAGTAAAAGATGACGGATACTGCTTTTGGCAACAATCCAGCTACATCAACGTACATTTTACAGTAAAATAGCATTGATTTATTTTATCATTTCGGGAATCGAATCCGGGTCTTCGGACAAGAAGGGTGAACGCTTTAACCGCTTGGTTGGCCTGCCATACCAATACAGCTAAATAGCATGAATGAGTGCAGTTTTACCTTACGCCGATTTCAACAATCTTCCAGAACATTCTATAAATGGGCTCAACACATTATGTACATTACATACCCATAGAAACAAATAACGGAATACAGGAAAATTTAAGCGTTCCTTTAATATTTTCCAGTTTTCATCACCAACTTTGAATAGCACTGTGGGAGGAAATCTGAGAATAAATAAAGGAACACTGTCATGAAGTATTATATATTGTATTCACATGGAGATTCGAATCCATGTCCTCGGCGTGACGAGCGAAAGCTTAACACTAGGCCAGTTCTTGCCCACCTAAAATACGGGTCTGTATTTCATGAACTTCTTTATCCATTACCTTAACACGTGTATCACGTGCACCCAGCAATAGTCCAGCTAGATGAAGACTGTCTGGAAATAATCCAAACTGGACCAGACAATCCAGTGATCACCATCATGAGCATCGATCTGCGCAGTTGGGATACCATGACATGAATCAACCAAGTCAGCGAGCCTGACCACCCGATCCCGTTAGTCGCCTCTTACGACAAGCATGGGTTACTAAAGATAAATTCTAACCCGTATCTTCAAGGGCCATCAAGTTTAACTAGGGTTAGGGACTGTGCCAACAGTAAGGACACTTATCCACATACCCGTATATCAACACACTGCATATGAATGCATGTATTAACTTAAAGAAGGATATTAATGATTAAATGCTTTACCGGTAAAGAACGCCGCGATTAAAGGTTAAAGACATAGTCTAAAAAGCGACGCCAACATCTTATCTAAATTTGAATAATCTATATTTGCACAATTATCAAAAAAAGAATCAATGAAATGACATGCTTGAAAAGAACGTGGATACAAATTCGAGATCATCGAACACTTTCGAAGTCATACGAATCATAATGCAGAAAGTACAACAATAATTTTTGAGTGAGTGAGTGAGTGAGTTTGGTTTTACGCAGCTTTTAGCAATATTCCAGCAATATCACGGCGGGGAACACCAGAAATTGGCTTAACACATTGTACCCATGTGGGGAATCGAACCCGGGTCTTCGGCGTGACGAGCGAACGCCTTAACCAATAGGCTACCCCACCGCCCCAATAATTTTTGAGGTGAGACAAGTTTAAATAATCCGCTGCACCTACGTTATGTTTTGTCTGTCTGTTTGTTTGTTTCCAGTTAAACGTCACATCCAACAATATTCCAGCTATTTGGCGGCGGTCTCTAAATAATCGCGTCCCGACCAGACAATCCAGTGATCAACATCATGAGCATCGATCTATACAATTTGGATACGATGACATGCAACCAAGTCAGCGAGCCTGATCACCCGATCCCGTTAGTCTTACGACAAGCATCCTGCATTATTTGTAAGCTGGGGTTATGTCGCATTTAATCCACCTGAAATCAGCAAGGCCTTTGAGCAATAAGAATATTCAACAAACCAATAACATGTTCATCTAAGGTGTTTTTACTGCAAAGGGACATGTGGGTAGCCCAATGGTTAAAGCGTTCGCTCGTCACGCCGAAGACCCGGGTTCGATTCCCCACATGGGTACAATATGTGAACCCGTTTCCTGGTGTCCCCCCAAAATTGCTGGCATATTGCTAAAAGCGGGGTAAAACTCGCTCACTTTTACTTTAACGAGTATATTCAATATACTATATGTAGCCGAGATTATACGTTGCCTCTGTCGTATATACATGACTGTAATAATATCGTAGAAAGAATTATTATAACAACCCCTGTCGCAGTGTTTAACACTATTTAGCGCATGAACTGGTTCCCTACAGAATCCATCACGGTGTTAGATAATGCAATATCGTGTCTATCACTCCCGAAAGCACAATAATTATTTTAGGCGTTCTTTTCATTAACCTCGGAAGTGAACTGAGCTTAAATAAATTCTCACCGGGACGTTGTAAACTTGCAACCGCAACACTCACTGTCGGATATTATTACGCAAGGGGATTTAGCAGTCGTGCCGTGCAAGGTGTTTTCAGTCTGGTTATACACATACCTATTTTAGAATGGCACCTGTCGAATTTCTGTCATACTTAATAAAAATCGTTTTGTTTTCCCAAAATGCGTACCATAACATGCAGATGGGAATGGTTATAGCAGTTGCACTGTTTTTGTAATTAGCCGTAATTGACTGTAATCTCCTATAAATTGTACAGTAACTGTATTTTCTTGTTAATACCTGTAAAGAACATCTGACCATTGTGCAGTCCACTATGATATAACGAGGCGTTACGTACAGTACCTAGCACAGTAGCATTCCACTTTTCTGATCCGTATTCACCAAGACTGTACGCAAACACAAGACCAACAACTGGTACTCAACTCACTATCCTGCTGGCATGTGATTAGCATTACACATATATGGACAGTATTCAATAGCCCTGGGTCCGGATCCACAAAGCGTTCGTAACGTTACGACCTGTCGTAACTCTAGAGTTTACCATAGGCTTACGAATGTCGTAGCGCTCCGAATGCTTTGTGGATCGGGACCTACAACACTGACACCAGACGAAATAGTGCTGTGATCCCCAGCGATCTTTAAGATCAAGTGTCTGTATTCTGACATCTACTTACGACAAACGTAGTACTCCGATCACGTTGGGGAAAGGGCCTCGTACACTCACTTTCCACTAACATGGGTACTGGTCACAGTCCTTTACACCAGCCTAACAGGGACAGTAGTTACCAGATCTGTACACTAATACCAGACTATATGGGGTGTCACTCACACTCCTGTCATTAACACCAGACTAACAGGGACAGTAGTTACCAGATCTGTACACTAATACCAGACTATATGGGGTGTCTCTCACGCTCCTGTCATTAACACCAGACTAACAGGGACAGTAGTTACCAGATCTGTACACTAATACTAGACTATATTGGGTGTCACTCACACCCCTGTCATTGTCACTCAGATCTGTACACTCCTGTCATTAACACCAGACTAACAGGGACAGTAGTTACCTGATCTGTACACTAATACTAGACTATATGGGACGCTAGTAAACAGTCACTGTACCAACACTACACCAACTGAGTCAGTTCTTACCAGGGATGTACAACAGCTGGATCACTGCCACACAAGCACCTGTAGTAACACTACACCAACTGAGTCAGTTCTTACTAGGGATGTACAACAGCTGGATCCCTGCCACACAAGCACCTGTACCAACACTACACCAACTGAGTCAGTTCTTACCAGGGATGTACAACAGCTGGATCCCTGCCACACAAGCACCTGTACCAACACTACACCAACTGAGTCAGTTCTTACTTCGGATGTACAACAATACTGGATCACTGCCACACAAGCACCTGTATTAACACTACACCAATGGAGTCAGTTCTTACCAGATCTGATGTACTAGACATAGCTGGATCGCTACCCCACAAGCACCTGTACCAACACTACCAACACCAATTGAGTCAGTTCTTACTTCGGATGTACAATAGCTGGATCACTGCCCCACAAGCACCTGTACCAACACTACACCAATTGAGTCAGTTCTTACTTCGGATGTACAACAGCTGGATCACTGCCCCACAAGCACCTGTACCAACACTACACCAATTGAGTCAGTTCTTACTTCGGATGTACAACAGCTGGATCACTGCCCCACAAGCACCTGTACCAACACTACACCAATTGAGTCAGTTCTTACTTCGGATGTACAATAGCTGGATCACTGCCCCACAAGCACCTGTACCAACACTACACCAACAGGGAGTCAGTTCTTACTTGGGATGTACAACAGCTGGATCACTGCCCCACAAGCACCTGTACCAACACTACACCAATTGAGTCAGTTCTTACTTCGGACCTGTACAATAGCTGAGTCAGTTCACTGATCACCCCACAAGCACCTGTACCAACACTACATTAACTGAGTCAGTTCTTACTAGGGATGTACAACAGCTGGATCGCTGCCCCACAAGCACCTGTACCAACACTACACCAATTGAGTCAGTTCTTACTTCGGATGTACAATAGCTGGATCGCTGCCCCACAAGCACCTGTACTAACACTACACCAACTGAGTCAGTTCTTACTTCGGATGTACAATAGCTGGATCACTGCCCCACAAGCACCTGTACTAACACTACACCAACTGAGTCAGTTCTTACTTCGGATGTACAATAGCTGGATCGCTGCCCCACAAGCACCTGTACCAACACTACACCAACTGAGTCAGTTCTTACTAGGGATGTACAATAGCTGGATCACTGCCCCACAAGCACCTGTACTAACACTACATTAACTGGACCACTATCCACAAACTTCTATATACTAAACAATTGTCCACGGTTCGGAATTGGTAGTGGACACATATGTTCCAGTCGTCTAAGCCGCAAAATCCGCCCCTATATGTATGCCACTACCATTTGTCGTGTCTTGGAATTCCAGATTCGCCTTAATTAGGATCATTTGTTTTCCCTGATAAACGTATAAGGCCAACATCACATTGAATGTACCCCTCTCATGAAACTTACACGACCTTGTATACTGACATACTGAAACTACATCACTCTTATTCAATGCTAACTAATAATACAAAGAGGCGGTGGGGTAGCCTAGTGGTCAAAGCGTTCGCTCGTCACGCCGAAGCCCCGGGTTCGATTCCCCAAATGGGTACAATGTGTGAAGCCCATTTCTGGTGTCCCCTGTCGTGATAGTACTGGAATATTGCTAAAAGCGATGTAAAACCAAACTGACTCACAATTAATTCAAAACTGCACTCTTCAAACCGACAAAATCCGATTCACCCACAAATCAACTACGGCGGCGTGTAACGCATACGTTAACGGTGCAAAGCGAAATATTGACGTTTAACGCCATAACATTATAACTTCATAACGCCAAGCGTCCAAGTTATCGATCATATGCCCTTATTATAAGATAATTAGTCACGTGACCTTAATAATCACTTTAACAATATGTGGTATCTTCTCTTGACATCAAACATTGACCGTAACGAACTAATGCCCGCTACTTACGTAGATATAAATAACCAATTATGAAGCTTCGTAAGGGGTTGTTGTATAGCCATTGACTGCTTAGGGTGCCTCTATTTTAAGACAAGAACGGCATAATTCTTGTCAGTAATAACAGCGTTAGGCAGGACCCGAGACCAGCCATTGTGAAGTTTATTGAGCACGGAGCCCATGCAACGTATCGATTATCGGCCCTAAAGTGATTACCTTATCGTTGCATAGCCAAAGTTAAAGACAAATTGGATAGGCTAAATAGATCTCGCAAAACATCAAGAAGGCTTGAATATTTTGAAGGAAACATAAAAATGGTTTCGCACAAGTGACATTTCCACACTCAATCAACGTCATACTAGTTCAAACGTATCTGGAAAATTGTAAATTGATACGCGAGAAGCAAAGTAATTATGTAATATGACGGCCATCAATGATGCAATGGACGCATATTAGGAAATGGAGGAGGGTGTGCTTTTACCAGGAATAACTTAAAAGATGTGTTTGTTCTTATTTTCATATCTGTGGATCTAAAGGTTACATCAGTTGCATGTCATGCTCATCAGGAACTGTCATGTAAAATTGGAAAGATTGACCGATGAGCATTTTTTCTGCTGACAGCATCCCTGATTTATCTTTGCATTCGGTAATGGTTTCCTTGGAACAACCTAGCTGGGATGGGGGTAGTCTGTAATGATGCGATGGGGTAGCATGGAGGTGAGTGCGCTGACCCGTCCTGCGTAAGATCTTGGCATCATTCTCTGCACAGATGTAAAGTGTGGAGATCATGTCTTGTGACCTCCGCCGTGATGTTCCGCTGATATTGCTGATATGCGGCTTCAAACGCTTGTCACTCACTCACTAACGTCAACTTCGTTCGTCTTGATTTCAAGGGGCGGTGGGGTACCTATGGTTAAAGCCTCCGCTTGTCTTCGTCAAGACCTGGGTTCTATTCCCCACATGAGTACAATGTGTGAAACCCATTTCTAGTGTCCCTCGCCGTGATATTGTTGGAATATTGCTAAAGCGGCGTAAAACCATACTCACTTACGCTGGTTTTTCAATGGAAATGTGTGTGTGGGTGAGTTAGTGAGTGGGTATCATGAGCACGTGAGTCGGTGAGTGAGTGAGTGAGTGGGCAGGTGGGGTGAGTGAGTGAGTGAGCGTGCACGGTTGTGATCCTCTCAATACAAGAAATCTTAGATTCAAATACAAGACCATAGCTCCCTGCAAATTTTGCTGAAAGCTTGGCGGGTAATTCTCCAATACCTAACCAGTACTCATGATGCAGTTGAAATAAAATTAATGCAGACAGCGGAAACACGGGTTTCAGCACAACAACTGACGGAATATTCTCAATTCAGTTACCGTTGTGTTAGGGTCCAGTTGGAAGAGTCATAAAACAGTCATAAGTAATACAAGCACGCCCCACACTACTACACATACACACACACGCGCGCACGCACGCACACACGCAAACCTTCACATCTCTCTATCAGTATCGTAATCACTAACAACGCGACATTAAATTCCCTTTCACCTCGCTTCACCTTTTCGTACCGATCAAAAGTCCCGCTATTTCATATCAAAGGCTTCCAGAATTTTGATTGTGTATGTTTTCAGTTCTGCTTAAGATAATTTCTCATTTGTCTTTTCTTCCATATGAAGCAACCAGCTGTGTTCAAAGAGTCCGCCGACAGAACATTTATAGAAAACAACTGATTACAAGAAAAACATATCTCATTATACGGACTTGATCAAACGATGAAAAACAAAAGAAGCAAACAATTGTCCCGTAAAACCTGGAACACTGAATGTCGTCGTCTGCTTGTCATTTTTATCGGGGGACCCATAATTTTTTCGCGCTTAAGTAAAATAAATGTGTTATCAATTAATTAGAAAAATTGATTTTCTTCCCAGAATGACAAGCGGTGAATATTTCTGGATCTTACTCGTCCTGCAATAAAATTTGAAATATGCGAACACATTCACAGAGAACATTCAAAGGCAGACTTTGACTGATTGGAATATTTCGGAAAACTAATTTCGTTGGAGTATGACGCAAGGTTTCCATGGATACGCATGTGTTGGGGAAATAAATCTAGAATAACACCTGCAAAAAGCGGTGATACGTGAAAAAGGCACGAAGACAATATTTATCAAAGCGTGCGTTCCGAGATTTAATACCTTCACATGGATTAAAGATTAATTTGAATCAACAAGTCCTGTAGAAATTGTGATTAAATCAGACACTTTCGATTAAAACCTCAATAAAACTTAATGTTGGAATTTACAACATGGCAACGAAGGATGCATTAGATGCTACTACTACGACAGCCAACAACGTCTTATCCCAGTGACTAGTTTCTAGCGACACCGCGCTGGTGCCGACACTTCAGACGTTACGAGTGGTCAGTAATAGTGCTGCTGTTGTCTGATATGTGTTTAGTGTTAGTGCTGGTGTTGTCTGATATGTGTTTAGTGTTAGTGCTGCTGTTGTCTGATATGTGTTTAGTGTTAGTGCTGCTGTTGTCTCATATGTGTTTAGTATTAGTGCTGCTGTTGTCTGATATGTGTTTAGTATTAGTGCTGCTGTTGTCTCATATGTGTTTAGTATTAGTGCTGCTGTTGTCTCATATGTGTTTAGTATTATTGCTGCTGTTGTCTCATATGTGTTTAGTGTTAGTGCTGCTGTTGTCTCATATGTGTTTAGTATTAGCGCTGCTGTTGTCTGATATGTGTTTAGTATTAGTGCTGCTGTTGTCTCATATGTGTTTAGTGTTAGTGCTGCTGTTGTCTCATATGTGTTTAGTGTGCTGTTGTCTGATATGTATGTTGTCTTATGTGTTTAGTATTAGCGCTGCTTTTGTCTGATATGTGTTTAGTATTAGTGCTGCTGTTGTCTCATATGTGTTTAGTGTTAGTGCTGCTTTTGTCTCATATGTGTTTAGTGTTAGTGCTGCTGTTGTCTCATATGTGTTTAGTATTAGTGCTGCTGTTGTCTCATGTGTGTTTAGTAATAGTTCTGCTTTTCTCTCACATGTGTTTAGTATTATTGCTGCTCTTGTCTCATATGTGTTTAGTTTTAGTGCTGCTGTTGTCTCATATCCATGTGTTTAGTATTAGTGCTGCTGTTGTCTGATATGTTTTAGTATTAGTGCTGCTGTTGTCTCATATGTGTTTAGTATTAGTGCTGCTGTTGTCTCATATGTGTTTAGTATTAGTGCTGCTGTTGTCTCATATGTGTTTAGTGTTAGTGCTGCTGTTGTCTCATATGTGTTTAGTGTTAGTGCTGCTGTTGTCTCATGTGTGTTTAGTTAGTGCTGCTGTTGTCTCATATGTGTTTAGTGTTAGTGCTGCTGTTGTCTCATATGTGTTTAGTATTAGTGCTGCTGTTGTCTCATATGTGTTTAGTGTTAGTGCTGCTGTTGTCTCATATCTATGTGTTTAGTGTTAGTGCTGCTGTTGTCTCATATGTGTTTAGTGTTAGTGCTGCTGTTGTCTCATATGTGTTTAGTGTTAGTGCTGCTGTTGTCTCATATGTGTTTAGTGTTAGTGCTGCTGTTGTCTCATATGTGTTTAGTATTAGTGCTGCTGTTGTCTCATATGTGTTTAGTGTTAGTGCTGCTGTTGTCTCATATGTGTTTAGTGTTAGTGCTGCTGTTGTCTCATATATGTGTTTAGTTTAGTGTTAGTGCTGCTGTTGTCTCATATGTGTTTAGTGTTAGTGCTGCTGTTGTCTGTTGTCTCATGTGTTTAGTATTAGTGCTGCTGTTGTCTGATATGTGTTTAGTGTTAGTGCTGCTGTTGTCTCATATGTGTTTAGTATTATTGCTGCTGTTGTCTCATATGTGTTTAGTATAGTGTGTTTAGTATTAGTGCTGCTGATATGTTTAGTATTAGTGCTATGTGTTTAGTATTAGTGCTGCTGTTGTCTCATATGTGTTTAGTGTTAGTGCTGCTGTTGTCTGATATGTGTTTTAGTATTAGTGCTGCTGTTGTCTCATTTATATGTGTTTAGTATTAGTGCTGTGTTGTCTCCATGTTGTCTCATATGTGTTTAGTATTAGTGCTGCTGTTGTCTCATATGTGTTTAGTATGTGCTTTTATATGTGTTGTTAGTATTAGTATTAGTGCTGCTGTTGTCTGATATGTGTTTAGTGTTAGTGCTGCTGTTGTCTCATATGTGTTTAGTGTTAGTGCTGCTGTTGTCTCATATGTGTTTAGTATTAGTGCTGCTGTTGTCTGATATGTGTTTAGTATTAGTGCTGTGCTTTTGTCTCATATGTGTTTAGTGTTAGTGCTGCTGTTGTCTCATATGTGTTTAGTTTAGTGTTATGTGTGTTATGTGTTTAGTGTTTAGTGCTGCTGTTGTCTCATATGTGTTTAGTGTTTAGTAATGTGTTTAGAGTTCTGCTGTTGTCTCATATGTGTTTAGTATTAGTTCTGCTTTTGTCTCATATGTCTTTAGTATTAGTACTGCTGTTGTCTGATATGTGTTTAGTATTAGTGCTGCTGTTGTCTCATATGTGTTTAGTGTTATTGCTGCTGTTGTCTCACATGTGTTTAGTATTAGTGCTGCTGTTGTCTGATATGTCTTTAGTATTAGTGCTGCTGTTGTCTCATATGTGTTTAGTGTTAGTGCTGCTTTTGTCTCATATGTGTTGAGTGTTACTGCTGCTGTTGTCTCATGTGTGTTTAGTGTTAGTGCTGCTTTTGTACCTTTACATTGTGTGCTTAGTATTAGTGCTACTGTTGTCTTATATGTGTTAAGTGTTAGTTGTGCTGATGTGTTTTTAATGTTTTGTGTTTAGTGATAGTGCTGCTGTCATCTCATATGTGCTTAGTGTAAGTTCTGCTGTTGTCTCATTAAATGTTGTATTTAGTGTTAGTGCTTCAGACGACTGTGTAAAAGCGTACACTATCGTACCTCTAACATCGGTTGTTTATCACTTTGCTCTTTGACGTTGCTCAAAGTCATGCACTAAATAGTGTTCTCTCATGGCTATAACGTTATCTATCATTTAAGTTCAGGCTGCCCTGCTTTGCTTTCAAAGTTTGTGTTTCTTGTGATTTTCTGATTAACATGAACAGCTTACCGTGCCAGTCTTTTACTTACCTTACATACATTTAACTATTCTTTATAGAGTCTAATCTAAACTGAGCAAAAAAGGAGAAATAATAACACACATCAATAAAGTTTCATGTGCCTCTGAATACTAACATCTCTGTCCACAGACGAATGTTCTCGCTCAAAAGCCTAAAAATGATATTCCGTAAGCGCACTGTTCGACTTCGGCAAAAAGAAGAAAGTGCAATTTATCTGGCCTGTCTGTATCTTCAGCGTAAACATTTATGTAGCGTATCGTGAGTAGCTGACGTTCTGCGAAACATAGATTTTATGGCTTGTACCAAAGGACTGTCTGCTGTATCTTGGGATAGGATGGGGAATTGGTGTGATGGGGATCCTGCTGGTTATGTCATTCACCGTTTGATCATGGAATGAATGATAGCTGGTTTCAAACTGACAAGTGCAGATCTGAAATAAGTCTTTATTTTAGCTTTTATGACAAGCAACTGCCCACATGAATTATTATTAACTAACATGCCTGTTTGTTAAATTGTTTTGGAGCATTCGGAAACACCATGGTGTCTGTACAGCCGTAGAATCACGGAATCGTCGCATCACGGTGTCATACGAATGACATCACAGCAAGCACAGCGTCGCCTAACGGTCCCCACAACCCCCACAACTGACCAGAGGGCAGCAGAACTGTCCATTAGTTGCTGCAATCTTCCCGACCCACTCGTTCACGAACCCAATTGACATTTCGTTCCTACAAGCCGACTGACCATGTGTCCGTGTATCTGACCATCGGTTCCTACAATCATCCTGGCAATCTGATCCAGTGCCCCCAACCGACCATGTTTCCTACAATCAGTCTGTTCTTATAACCACGCTGATTACTTGTGTCTCAATAACTTCTCTGAGCATCGCTTCCTATAATCCAACAATTCCTGAAGCTAAGTTAACCGTTTTGTCATCTGTGATCTTTTGACCTAAACGTACAATCTAAAAGTCCACATAGTTCTTGCCAGAATAAAGTATCTATTGCGTCCACTAGGGGATTGTAGTATCAGATTTGTATTTCTAAGATGCCCAGCGGTTAGAACAATCGAAAAAAACATACATTATCAGACAATAAAGGTATAGTTTTTTGATGACGTAACAATTGAATGACGTTATCCCGTCACTGCGCCATTCTAGTGTGCCCCCTCGTAATCGAACCATTTTACATTACGTCACAATGTAAGCGACGTCACGATGCATATCAGTTGTCATCGCCTCGTACGGCCTCCTACAGTAAACTACTGCATTGCATCCCGTTTCTTGGTTTGCAGTTGCTTCACTCACCTAACATCACTGGTGGAAACAATACGGTTATGTTTTCTGACGTTTTAAATGTCTCAATTCGACTCACAAGTTTTCAGCGACACGGTAACGTTCGCAATGTTTACATTCCCACAATGCAATCGTGGAATGTCGCTTGACTACTCAGCTTCGTCTGGATGTACTGATCTAAACATACGTTGGTAGTAGAAATGCGACGTTCACATGGTTTACGTTAATCACAGATGTAATTAAAATAATTTAGAGAAGATATTTAATCCGAACGTAAACCGTCATCAAACTGTTTATCATTTGTTTTTCTGGTAACGTTCGTCTTAACGTAGGGGGGCAGGCACATCAATAGAACAGCGCGCCAGTTAGCCCTGTGCGAGGATTCTTAATTTAGGTCACCGACACCGTCGTTTGTTTTCTGCCTTAAATTAATCGTAATTATCCTTAGAAAGTATTAAATTTGGCATCTTAGAAAAGAAATACAGTTCGCTCTACCACCATGTATAGTGTAATAAAACACACTTTCGCCCTGAACTATTATGACGTTAAAGCACTCGGACGCAAGCGTCCTCGTGCTTTAACTATAATAGTTTAGGGCACAAGTGTGTTTTATTACACTATACATGGTGGTAGAGCCAACTGTATTTCTTAAATACATTTGTATATGTAATCTTCGACACACGAGACTCAGTTCGACGACACTGAGAATAGCTGACAGTCCGTTCAAATGTTGGAATTACAGGTTTGTGTTCGTGAACGCAAAATATCACTTGGCATCTGCTGCCAATAATATGGATGAAAATGTGCTCTGTCACAAACGGCTACAATGTTATGGAATGAAAGCTTTTAAGTCTTGTGTTCACGTCCCATCATGGCCACCAAAATCCTCGCAGCCAGCCGTTCCGCAAGGCCGAAATGACCATCCACTCTCTACAGTCGGGTTGATCACAACCAATAAACAGTTGTAATGTCCGCTCCACGATCCCACGGTGGCAATGTGTATCCATCAAACAATGTGACCGCAGCACTGGCCATGTTCTCTCTACCGCTGCAAAGAAACTCCACTACCCACACCCAAAATGGACAACCGGTTCTCACAGCTGCAATGACCTTCAGCTACCCGCAACTGAACTGGACACATCCTACTCACAGTAGTAACGGCAATCAGAACCTCAAACCCCATTCCAGCCGCAAAGCCCCTCCGCTACCTGCAACCGTACTGGACATCCGGGATCTCTCCTCAAATCTGACAATGACCATCTTCCCCCACCACAACAATAAATATGCAGACTCCCTGCGACTGCGATGGCCATTAACTGCTCACAGTAGCACATACCTTCATTTCCCATAGCTACCATGGCAATAAACTCTCGAGAGCCACACATACCATCAAATCACCACGGCCTTAATGTCCATTCCATCTCGTAAGTGACGTTGACCAGATGACCCTGCCATTCCAGTAATGACCACCAACTGTTATCATTGGGGTACTGACCACCAACCATTCTCATTGGAGTACAGACCACCAACTGTTGTCATTGGAGGACTGACCACCAACTGTTGTCACTGGAGGACTGACCACCAACTGTTGTCATTGGAGGACTGACCACCCACTGGTCTCATTGGAGTACTGACCACCAACTGTTGTCATTGGAGTACTGACCACCAACTGTTGTCATTGGAGTACTGACCACCAACTGTTGTCATTGGAGGACTGACCACCAACTGTTGTCATTGGAGTACCGACCACCCACTGGTCTCATTGGAGTACTGACCACCAACTGTTGTCATTGGAGTACTGATCACCAACTGTTGTCATTGGAGTACTGACCACCAACTGTTGTCATTGGAGTACTGACCACCAACTGTTGTCATTGGAATACTGACCACCAACTGTTGCCATTGGAGTACCGACCACCAACTGGTCTCATTGGAGTACTGACCACCAACTGTTGTCATTGGAGTACTGACCACCAACTGTTGTCATTGGAGTACTGACCACCAACTGTTGTCATTGGAGTACTGACCACCAACTGTTGTCATTGGAGGACTGACCACCAACTGTTGTCATTGGAGTACTGACCACCAACTGTTGTCATTGGAGTACTGACCAACCACCAACTGTTGTCATTGGAGTACTGACCACCAACTGTTGCCATTGGAGTACTGACCACCAAGTATTGGAGACTGACCAACTGGTCTCATTGGGAGACCACCAACTGTTGTCATTGGAGTACTGACCACCAACTGTTGTCATTGGAGTAACTGACCACCAACTGTTGTCATTGGAGTACTGACCACCAACTGTTGTCATTGGAGTACCGACCACCAACTGTTGAGTCATTGGAGACCGCCAACTGTTGTCACTGTTCTGACCACCAACTGTTGTCATTGGAGTACTGACCACCAACTGTTGCCATTGGAGTACTGACCACCAACTGTTGTCATTGGAGTACTGACCACCAACTGTTGTCTCATTGAGGACTGACCACCAACTGTTGCTCATTGGAGTACAGACCACCAACTGTTGTCATTGGAGTACTGACCACCAACTGTTGTCATTGAGTACTGGACCACCAACTGTTGCCATTGGAGTCATTGGAGTGCAGACCACCAACTGTTGTCATTGAGTACTGACCACCAACTGTTGCCATTGGAGTACTGGCCTCCAACTGTTGCCATTGGAGAACTGACCACCAACTGTTCTCATTGGAGTACAGACCACCAACTGTTGTCATTGGAGTACTGACCACCAACTGTTGTCATTGGTGTACTGACCACCAACTGGTCTCATTTGCCATTCTCATTGAGTACTGACCACCAACTGTTGGCATTGAGTACGTCTCATTGGAGGACTGACAACCAACCATTCTCATTGATTACAGACCACCAACCATTCTGTCATTGGAGTACAGACCACCAACTGCTGTCATTGAGTACTGACCACCAACTGTTGTCATTGGAGTACTGACCACCAACTGTTGTCATTGGAGTACTGACCACCAACTGTTGCCATTGGAGTACTGACCATCAACTGTTGCCATTGGAGTACAGACCACCAACTGTTGCCATTGGAGTACCGACCACCAACTGGTCTCATTGGAGCACTGATTGGATTCACCAACTGGTCTCATTGGAGCACTGACTACCACATGTTGTCATTGGAGGACTGACAACCAACCATTCTCATTGGAGTACTGACAACCAACAATTCTCATTGGTGTACTGACCGCCAACTGTTGTAGAGCATCCAACGGACATAAAAATACCAGTAACCTTAACTTGAAGTTCATTTATTCATTATTTCTTGTTGATTTCAATAGAAGACACCGTTGGTCCAAGTATTTTACTAACAGCATGAAAATAGTTATGTTCTTTTATGAGCGAACTTATACGGCTATGTAGGAGACAGTTTTGTTAAGTCTCGTTAGAACGTGTTAAATATAGCTCTCCTTTCCCAAGGAAGTTGTACCTATCGAATTTCATTTTGACAAGATTAATCATTCCCTGTTGCTTTGTTATCAAGGACACACAGTAAGCCCCTTTTCATCGCTTAAGCACACTAAAACAACCCTTAGGGCAAGCCAGATCAATATGGATAAATATTGGCTTTTTCGTGGAGAAAACCATTTGTGTGAAATCTAATACTATCTGGTCCAATTTGAACTGATAAGAGGTGTCCATTGGCAAATATTTAGGAACCAGACTCCATTTCAATAACCCTAACTAGATTAACGGGAGCGTCTGATTGCCCGTGTAACAAAACCAGTGTTAGAACAGATTAGGTGAGCTAAATCTCCTGCAACAAAATACACTTACTTTTTCAAATAAGGCGAATTCATGTAACGGCTATTACACAGATTGACATCAGTAATCACCCTAATTAAATTCGTTTATAAAAGTACAGACTGGCCAGTTCATGGCATTAGGTGGCGGTGCGGTAGCCAAGTGGTTAAAGCGTTCGCTTGTCACGTCAAAGACCATGGTTCCATTCTCCACATGGGTACAATGTGTGAGGCTCATTTCTGGTGTCCCCCACCGTGATTCTGCTGGAAAATTGCTAAAAGCGGCATAAAACCATACTCACTCACTGACTGACCCATGCCACTGGCTCAAGGAAAGACGTTTAAGGTCCTGATGAAACTTACGTTTACGAAATAGTTGACAAGTTTAATCCGTATTTCGCAGTTTCATAACGCTGGCCAATCTCTATTAACAGTTTATGAGGAACTTGGAGATTTAATGCGCATCTTTATACATCTGGCCCCGTGACATACTGCAATGTATGGAAGAGTCTCTTCGCTATATTTCCGGTTCCAATGTAGTCGTGGTATTGATTCAGTAAAAGCGTCAAGGGCACCCAATGCAGGAATTCGCTCGTGGGTTGCGGAGCGTCACCAGAAACAGATACATAAACGTAATAAGTCCACATGAGTTAATGCGGTCAACATGCGGGGACATACTAGTGCGTGGATACAATAAATGTCCATTTTTATTTATATTATTATTATTAATATATAGACATATCAGTGGAGATTCCGGGTTAAAATATCTCGTCCTCAGCTACCGATGTCGTAAGAAGTGACTTGACACATGCCATCATATCCCAATTGTGTAGATCGATGCTCATGATGTTGATCACTGGGTTGTCTAGTCCAGACTCGATTATTTAGCTGGAACGGGGTTAAACTAAACTCAGTCAGTGAGCCAGTCATGGGACGGTGGTCAGGTTGGATGACTTAGATGACTGAGTGTCGGCGTATCCCGAGCATGGAATATTTGTTCATGATATTAATCACTGGTTTGTCTGGTCTAGACTGGATCATTTTCATGCTGTAATGTTATTAGGCGTTGCACAACAAATGCAGCGTAACATCCCAAACAGTGAGACAGGGAGCTGGCAGTTTGATTGTGTCATCGGGGCTGTTTACACTGGAGACATTTGAATTATTTAAATTGAATTAATTAAGACATAGTTCAATAATATATTCATCTGTCACAACTACCACTACTTCTTATACTACTATTTATACTACTACTACTACTACTACTACTACTACTACTACTACTACTACTACTGCCACTACCACTGCTACTACCATCACCACAGCAACTACTACTGACACTACTACGATAATGTGAACTACTACTACCACTACTACTACATATCATCATATATTATATAACGATATAACTTTATATATTGATATACGCCTGCAACAACGAATGAACCTACTTGACTGCTTTCAACACTCTTTCCTTCATATCATATGTTTGCAAGCCAGGAAAACAACAGCTTGCGCCGAAAGTAATTAGATTATCAACACAACACTTGAATTAATCTCAAGGTGGTCTGATTCCTTAAAGTGACACATTGCCGTAGGAGAAGGCCATTTCGAATCTAGCAACTGCACATGTATGTTACCGAAGTAGAAGAAGAAAGTCCTTTTTATCAAATGTAAGATTTAGTTCTTGTAGGCCAACGGTACGCTAGCTAGCAAACTCATTATTGCGCCATACAACTTCTTAATGATATCTTGCGTAGCCATTATATAATTGAATGTTATGCTGCGACAGAGTATAAAAAATCGATGCTTTAATGAACATGGATAGCAGTATTTGCAAACCTTGCTCCGTCATGATGAAAAATGCCTTTGGCCTGAACTTCAACTTGAGCAAAAGTGAGTCTCGAAAAATCCTACATGGCTGAAATGTAACGTTTTTGCCCCTGGTTATTAGAGGACCTAGGCTGACGCCAAGTGAGAAGCTGTAATGAACGCGGGGTTCTACAGGATCTGGACTGACGCGGAATGGAAGCTCAGGTCAGGAATGACGTTAACCTTTTTTTAACAAAATGGAAACGCTTTTTAATGATGTAAGGTGGCTGTGTTTGAGAGAACCTAACAAATGACACTGGTTAAATTGACTTAATATCGACAGGGGGTGAAAGGTAGTTGAAATACTGTACGCATTTGTCACCTGAAGACAAAAATAAGATTTTGAAGAAACAAGATGACGATCGAGTTATTGGAGAATGTGAGTTGGGCATGGTGATACATTTAGCTACTTTGCCAAACCATGGCACAGGAGGTACTAATTGGTCTTAACAATATGAGTGAACACGGATGGGCAAGGCCATACACAGAGGCCATCGCTACTTGAGATAGGGAGTTGTTCCAGTTTGTGCAATTTCAGCTGATCCAGGTACATTTAAGCATGTTCTTTCCACGAAGATTGGTAAGAGCGTCATACTACCCAATTCCAAAGTTATAATCATCAGCTTTACAACATCCGAGACTTACTTAAGAGTTCCAAGAAGCTTAGGAGTGAGTGAGTATGGTTTTACGCCGCTTTTAGCAATATTCCAGGAATATCACTGCGGGGGGACACCAGAAATGGGCTTCACACATTGTACCTATGTGGAGAATGGAACCCGGGTCTTCGGCGTGACGGGCGAACGCTTTAACCACTTGGCTACCCCACCGCTGCCCAAGAGGTGTTTTGACACTCCTGTGACAAAGATTATATGACACGCAATTCCATATTTTCGACTTGTACGTTGATTTTCAGGTGAATAGTTGACTTGCATTTGTGTGTTAGTGACGGGTGCCACCGATGGGGCAGGATTGGCTTGCTCTTTCACCAGGTATCATCGCAATTTGACAGGGCAAAACATGCTCGGAATAAAGTCGAAATCACCTATAATGGTTTTGTCGCCTACATTTACTCACCACTTTCATAAATATTCGAATTATAGCGCACAATGGGGAACCAAACCCGGTTGTGACGATCGAATGAACTATCTACTGAGCTACCAGGCTTATTGTTAGTGTTTAACAAATGAACTAATTCCTAGGACATTTTGGTTCATGTATGAATATGCATACACACATATAAGACATAACTTAATGTGATCAAACGAATTACACTCAATACTCGCGATATTTGTGACAAAGATTATGCCCCTTCGTCCGTGTAATTCCATTCATTTATATATGGTTTTGGTACGAACTGGCACGAATTACAACGTTTAATCATGTTGCATTCCCTCTGGGGAAATCAAGAAATCTAAAAAAGACGAATAAACGAATGTGAAGGGTGTGAACCTTCTCTACAGTAGAGCAATTCTTCTTGTCCTAAAACTATAACGAACTTATATACCTCTCAGTACTTCAGTGTAATTCCTTGACTTGGGCGGTAAAGATTTCTATAGATTACGTACGATAATTGGCTAAATGCAGTTAGTTACCATTCAAAGCGATCCACAGTCTATATCTTCGAAATGTAATTACTCTTTTAATTATTTAATAATTACTTTTTTAACCTTTATATAAATATAAATTTTCCCTTACACATCGGCATAGCAACCTTGGATCTGAGATATCTTTAAACCCAAACCGATACTTGGTTGATATATAATAAGGTTAATAATGATCTTTGGGGAATATATAATGATCTTCGGTTTGCACATAATCACAAGGGTAACTCTCGCTCATAGAATAT
This sequence comes from Haliotis rubra, assembly GCF_003918875.1. Classification (NCBI taxonomy): domain Eukaryota; kingdom Metazoa; phylum Mollusca; class Gastropoda; order Lepetellida; family Haliotidae; genus Haliotis; species Haliotis rubra. The sequence goes on from NW_025764891.1 coordinate 9,936,630, forward strand.
TACACCAAAACGTGACGGAAGGCCGCAAAATGGAAATCAATTAGCATATATTCTTACATCGTGTGGTGGCTCATAGTGGTAGCCAGGCGGATGGTCTTGAACGTTTTTGCACATACATCCAAAGGCATGTTCAACTGGGAATAGCAACAATGCTTCTGGGAATTGCTCACACAGACCTTAAATTGGATCCGAGACGACTCATTTCGCTTCCAGATAATTATTTGATAACTACTGCGTTACTAGCGTGGGTATAGGGCCTATGAACTGTGTATGCATATGACAGGTTGGGGAAACCTACCGATCGGCCTATAATAGGCCAAACGGGATATATAGGCCATTCCGCCTATTTTGCTATAGGCCGATTGGCCTTTAATTATGATATTTATCAAATAAATTTAAAGTGGTGAATTTCCGCATGAGGATATTAACATCATTCAAGTTTTGATGTCCTAAGGTTTTCATTCAAACCCTTTTTGAGCATTTTCATCACATAATAAAGGAGTTTGGAAATTGCTAATTAAATATAAGTCTATAATATTTTTGACAATTTTCACTGAAAATTAATGACATAGATATTCAGTTTTAGTTTTCAAAATGAAAATCTGTGCAAAATTGTGTTCCTAAATGAAACATCTTTTCCTGAACATTATATAAGTTTCCATTTTGTCCAAAAACTTTTTTTTCAAGCTGAGGAGGTCCATTAACTATTCATCTCTATGATCATATACAACCATTTCGTGTGGAAATTGATAGTTTGTGAAATAATAATAATAATGGTCAAATATAGCCCGATCGGCCTATAGCAAAATAGGCAGAACGGCCTATAATATCCCGTTCGGCCTTTTATAGGCCGATCGGTAGGTTTCCCCAACCTGTATGATTAGGGATATAGTCACCAGGCAACGAATTAAACAACCTTAATTTCATGATTGCCTAAAATGAAAAGAACGGATGATGGGTGGCGATTTAAATGGTCGGGTTATCAGATGTTTGCATGTTTGCAATGCTATTTATATTATATTTATATAATTATTATATTTTGATAACGTTGGTGAAATTTAAAAAATGAGTTGGTCAAATCCCTTTTTCAAGTGTTAATCTTCTTTAGTCCAGCAGATTGTTCAGAGTATTTTATGTGTCATATGTATTGACACTAGACTCTTGTTATCCAACATTACAAAGGATAGACCGGAGTTTAATTTTACTTGATACAGTTTAACTCAGTTTTGAAGTCTTACAGGGTTAGTGAGTGAGCTGGGTTTTTACGCTGCTTTAAGCAATAATCCAGCAATATCACGGCGGGAGAAAACCACAAATGGGCTTCACAAATTGTACCCATGTTTGGAATCGAACCCGGGTCTTCGGCGTGACGAGCGGACGCTTGTACCACTAGGCTAACCCACCGCCCCCAATAACATTTGTGATGAAGATTTGTGATTACCTTGGTAAGCTCGGGTATGTTAGTTGGTTGGCCCATAGCTGGAATATTGCTGATTGCGGCGTTAAAGAACAACCCAACCAACCAGTTAATTGGGTATTAACTATACGAGCATACTTCACAGAATAATAAGGATTTATCTATGATTAGGAAACAGCCGAGCGAGCTGCACGTTCAGAGGAAACTGGGCCAACAATGCCCACAGGAGACAAAGGAAAGGTTAGTGTTAAATATGCTGAGTATGCAGTATGGAGTGCGACAGAGGTTATTAGCGGATTTTTCACTTTAGGCCCAGACTGACTTGTTAAGTGATGCCTGGTACTTTCAAGGCTGATTTTTGGCCCGGTGGTCTCTTCCCTCCAGTAACCTTCTTGTCAAGTGAGTGAGTATGGTTTTATGCCGCAGGGGAAACACCAGAAATGGGTTTCACACATTGTACCTAAGTGGGGAATCGAACCCGGGTCTTCGGCGTGTCGAGCGAACATTTTAACCACTAGGCTACTCCACTACCCCTTGTTATTAAGAGTGGGATTGGGGTTGGGGATGATTTAGGTTGTCCAAGACGCTAGAAATCGCTGCATTGTGCTCTAGAAACCTATGAACGTGAGTTTGAATACACTATTTATCCAGATTATATGTGTTTTAAGGTTTGTGAGGTCCATGCCATATCCAAACGGCGACACTTTAAAATCATTATCCGGCAGAAATAGACTGAAATACTGATCCAATATGGCTTTGTATTCAACGGATACTCAATCAATGCGTCAGCCTATACCATTGGGAGTGTCTTTCAGAGTACACTGGAATATATATAATAGACGACCTTGACATTACAACTGAAGTATATACAATTTAATGCACAGTTTATTGTCAAATAACAGCTGAATTATAAATTAAGTAAACGTATAGTCAACAACAACTTAGTGTTTCCCTATTTACTATTGACGTGTTTATACAGTGACTGTCAAGTTAAGTATTCCAAAAGTATGCTTTAACTGAGTGATCGGAACCTATGACGCAAACGCTGGAATTCTCCTAATATGGTCGCATAATTTTTGCACGTACAATTCCCATTGTTTGGATGTATAATTCCCCTTATTTAGATGCAAACTTTCCCTTATTTGGTTGTAACATTCCCCTTATTTTGATGCATAATTCTCCTTATTTTGATGCATAATTCTTCTACTATGGATGCACAATTCCCCTTGTTTGGATGTATAATTCCCCTTGTTTGCTTGTATAATTCCCCTTGTTTGGTTGCATAATTCCCCTTATTTGGTTGTATAACTCCCCTTGTTTTGATGAATAATTCTCCTTATTTAATCCTTGTTTGGATGTATAATTCCGCTTGTTTGGTTGTATAATTCCCCTTGTTTGGTTGCATAATTCCCCTTGTTTGGTTGTTTGGTTGTATAATTCCCCTTGTTTGTTTGTATATTTCCCCTTGTTTTGTTGCATAATTCCCCTTATTTGGTTGTAAAATTCCCCTTATTTTGATGCATAATTCTCCTTATTTGATCCTTGTTTGGTTGTATAATTCCGCTTGTTTGGTTGTATAATTCCCCTTGTTTTGATGCATAATTCTCCTTATTTAATCCTTGTTTGATTGTATAATTCCCCTTGTTTGGTTGTATAATTCCCCTTGTTTGGTTGTTTGGCTGTATATTTCCCCCTGATTGGTTGTATAATTCCCCTTCTGTGGGTGTATAGTTCCCCTTTCTATGGATGCATAATTCCCCTTGTTCGGTTGTATAACTCCCTACATTTGGTTGTAGACTTTCCTCATACGGGTTTATACTTATCTTTATATAGATGTATATTTGCCCTTATACGGATGTATTATCCCCAAATGGGTGTATAATTCCCCTTGTTTGGTTGAATGATTCCCCTTTTTTTATGTATAATTCCCCTTGTTTGGTTGTATAACTCGCCACATTTGGTTGTATAATTACCTCATATGGATGTATAATTATCTTCATATGGATGTATATTTCCCCTCTGTGGGAGCATAGTTCCCCTTCTATGGATGCATAATTCGCCTTGTTCGGACGTATAACTCCCCACATTTAGCTGTATAATTACCTCATATAGGTGTATAATTATCTTCATATGGGTGTATATTTACCCTTTTATGTATGTATTATCCCCGGTTATGGATGTACAATTCCCCTTGTTCGGATGTATAACTCCCCACATTTGGTTGCATAATTACCTGATATGGGTGTAAAATTATCTTCATATGGATGTATATTTACCCTTTTATGGATGTATTATCCCCATATGGATGTACAATTCCCCTCATATGAATGTTTAATTCCCTTTCTCTGGATGTACAGACTCTATAATTCCCCTTAAAATGGATGGATAATTACGTTAACACGAGCATGCTAAATTGGTTACTTTTTGACTATTGGTCACAAGAGATTTAGTCTCCTGAATTGCAGTTGATTTGTGAGTGACATCTTAACGATGGTGCAGTTAACAGTGCAACTTGAGAACGGGACTTCTGGCCCAAGAGGGGATCACAACGTTTCCACAATGCGTCGAGGCACTGTTGGTAATTAATATTGCCATGAGTGATCGCAGTTGGTGGCATAGAACGTAAAAATGTGGAAAGTATCAGAGGGGATATTTGTGATTTATACACCCAAGTTGGCATCAATTCCCCGGGGGCACTTCACTGTAATAAATGCCAGCATAAATGGCTATGATGGTTGAAGTGAATGTGGTGGGGTTTTATGCCACTTGGAACTATTAGTCGGTGACGTAATGCCGTGGTACACTGATGCGAAGAAATATCGATGAATGCTGGGGCGATGGGGTAGCCCAGTGGTTAAAGCGTTCGTTCGTCACGCCAAAGACCCGGGTTCGATTCCCCGCATGGGTACAATGTGTGAAGCCCATCCCTGGTGTCCTCCGCAGTGATATTGCTGGAATATTGCTAAAGAGGAGTAAAACTAAACTCACTCACTCAATTATTTTGCTGACAGGTGTAGTCGGGTAGGTCAGTGGTTAAAGCGTTCGCTGGTCACATCGAAAGGACGGGTTCCATGTATAACAAACAGCGGTACAATCTACGAAGTCCGCATCTGGTGTCCCTCAACCTGACATATCTAGGATATATTCACAGCATTTTCCCTCACTTTTTATTGACAGCTAGGGGTACGGGTTTGGGTGTAACCAGTGGATCCCTGTATTGCAGAGGTGGTACGACCAAACGACGCATTCCAATCAGCATATCTAATTTATGTGTCTAAATACGGACGTAATCGAGCAGTTCCGAAGGATAATAATATTGCTGGAATTGTGGATATTGCTCCTCCAACAGTTACAGTCGCGTCCACTTCTGAACAAATCTTTTCAGCAGATGTTTTCCCCATGTCACACCAAACCTTAGTAAATATGCATGATACGCAGCTCTGTCGGAAGTCACATCGTTAAAGACCCACGCATTTTCCATTTTGAGTTGGTGGTTACCTTTCACCTTTCCTCACATGGAAGCTTTGTTAGATCGTGGTAAACTATCTGATTTTAATTAGGCTGGTGTTAAAGATTAACAACCATATATTATACAAATATATTGAAACTGCAATAATATTGTATCCAAAAAGCTGAAATTGTTCTTGGTTAATATCATTAGTTTGATCTAGGAATTTTTACTGGAAAAGACTCTTGATTATCGGCTGAAAGAGGTTCCATTAAAAGGCAAACTATCGGTGACAATTATGTATCAGATAATAATAACACTGAAAATATATATAGCGCTAGACCCAACCACTAAGTGGGTGCTCAAAGCGCTACAAATGCTGTTGAATGTTTAATGTACCGTTATATACGTCATTGAAAGTACGGTAACAAAATATCCTGTCGAACACTTAAAGAAGGAAATATAATTACTGTCATTATCAGTTAAACCTCTTCATTGACATATGTGAAACAGGGAAAATTCAGTCGCGAGGGCTGCATATGTTTACCTACGCACAGTGTTTATCGCAAAACCACCTTGTATTAGCTAAAGGAGCTATTGTTTGATCTACATGAACTATTGAGATGCTTGTGCCATGAAATGCCGAAGCTATTATAAATCTTTCCTCAATTAGAATATTGCTTCAATGCCGGTTCTAACGCATGATTAACTTTGCTCCAATCTTTCAAAATACCGCTGGAGTCTCATTCAATCCGGAAATTAAAGCGATCGGTGTAGAACGTAGAGGAAAATTAACTCTCATAATTTCATAAAATATTCAATATAGCTGAGTGATACTTCCTTCGCATTTGAGACATGATGAATATCGACCTTAAAGCGATTCTATAGAAATATGAATTTTTGATAATAGCAAAGGTAAAAGATGACATCCTTGTCGCGGTACTGACATCAGTCCCGCCGTCGATGAATGTGAATCATTAATTGCCAGTGGAAAGGGCTGATTTGTTATTTGGGTCAGCTGGTGTAGATAAATCAAGATCGATCCTGGTGCTATTATACCCGCTGAAGCACCTTTAATTCATTCTTTGTCGACATTGCAAACCACCAGTGCGTTACAACATTGCGTGTTTAAAAGTATCATTAATGTAAGGGAAATTAACCTAATTTTAAGTTGCAAAGTATACTCTTTTCCCAGTAGACGTTTCTTTGTTTGAAGCACAATTTGCCTTTACGACTGTAATCGATAAGATATTATATTTCTGTACTGGATAATCAATTTCAGATTGATCATTAATGATTTATCCGAAAATGATTATACATGTATTTTCTTTTGTTCGATCAATTCCAGTGGGCTCTGTGGTTTAACTGCAGAGCTTTTGATCATTATCGTGCATGGTTTAAATATATCAATCCCTTCATGACTATATTATAATAAGAATTGGTTGAAAATTTAAAAACCAATCAATACGTTGGAATGGTGACCGTATCATTTATCAGAGACGTACTCTTTTTTCAAATAGAGTATTAAAAAAGGATTCATTATTGATTGTCAGATCAGATTTGTCGGGAAATATTTGTTTGTTGCTTAACGCCACCTACAGCAATATTCCAACTGTTGACAGCGGTCTGTAAATAATCAAGTCTGAACCAAACAATCCGGTCATTGATATCATGAACATTGATCGAACAACTATAACCTGTTCTCGGGATATAGGAACCTAGGAACCCTAAGGACCTATGATGGCCATAAGTGACGATTTAATGGATTAGGTGGTCGTAATATCGATCACTGGATTTTCTATTCCAGACTCCAGGCACGGCGTCATAAAACTGTAATGTGCGTCCTGAGACAACAAATACCTGAAATTGTGTCTGTGTCTACACACGAATTCAACTTTGCTCTGTGAATTCCTATCGTCAGTATGGTCGTTCTATAGAAACCATGAGATAACACAATAATATATATTTAACAATTGGTAAAATGATTCACCTCTGTTCAATCATCACGTCTTAAATAATCATGATTACAACGTCTTGAGCTTAACAGTGGAAGATCTGACCTAAAGATATTAAAATGATTTAATGTCCAACATAAACCCCTCCATAGATTAACATCTAGCCTCTGAAAGAACACATTTGAAAGAAGAAACAGTTCCTAAATTATGATCATAAAATATAATGAAAAGGAGACAAGGGATCTAGATCGACTTGCCACATATTCTAGACTTGCATGGGCTTTCTTGTATATATTTGTTGCAGGGTCTGTATGACAGACTACCACCTCTACAGCGGTACACTTTTGCCAACGATGTTTGAGGGATTTTATCTCAGTTTCGTAGGAGTCCTTCTCTAAATTGTCCAAACACATTCTCCACAGTTGGTACCATGAAATCGTTAGAGTCCAGATGGGTTCAGGCGGGAACTTTCGTTGTGCTTTGGAACAGCTGGAAGTCAGACGAAGGCAGATCAGACTAAGGAGATGGTATGGAGAACAAAGCCACACTCCTAGATTGTAACCATGGCAAACTAATTTTGTGCACTGGCGCAAATACCGATCAAGAATATAACAATATTCTGCATAGAAACAGACCCATTTTGCAATAAAACTATCAGTTATAACTCCAGTCGATTAACTATCATCTGTAATTATTTGTTTCACTACTCAATATATATCTGTAATGATTAGCGTTCACCTTTCAGAGCAGAATCAATTAATCAAATGTTTCAACCGATGTCCCCGTTCTAATTAGTTCCATTTACCTGCCCGTATGCCAATCATTTCAAGGCACTGGCATCTATAGGATTCATGTGTTGAGATATTACAGTATGTTTCTTAATTGGTGCTGTTTGGCATATATGTCATCGTTCTCTGCTTTACAAAGTTGTTACCTTAATAAACAGTTCACAGGAGATTGTTTCAGCGTAGGAATGATACTAAATGTCACGAACGTTAACGAAGTCATTTATAACCGGACTGTGTGTGGCAGCCATAAGTAAATAATAGAACAATATGGGCAATGTGAAGGGAACGCTAGGAAATATGTGTATTTTTACATTGGCAGGCTAATTTCTCAGAGTGATTTATTAGAGCACTGGCATTGTGAGTTATTGAAATGGTGTCATTAGAGCATTGGAATTGTGAGTTATTGAAATGGTATCATTAGAGTATTGGAATTGTGAGTTAATGAAAAGGTACCACACAGGTATTCCGCTTTGCAGTGTTGATATCATTAGCTGGCAGTCGACGTGACCGTTTATTGACACAGTGGTTCCATAACTCCTGTGATACAGCATTTATTGCAACATTCATTGGTAAACTGCGTCTTGTGAGCGGGAAGCATTCCATGGAACCCGACAGTGTTTTCATCCCTCGAGCCCAGTGACAGAAATGGCACTAACTAAATTGTTTTCTGAAGGTACTAAAGGTATGGGCTGTTATAGGTCTCCAGGATATCGTAAGACCTTTGTGTCCAGCCATCCACATCTCAAACATCCCAAGGTATGATTCCGAGAAACGACACATTTGGGAACACAATATGGCAAATGCCCATGGCAGGAAATGCTTTATACTATAGTGTCCTTAGAAATGAAAGCAATTCGCTAATGACAAAGCACTCATGTTCGGTTGAGTGCACTGGAGTGTAAAGTTACAGAGGGAACCAAAATAGATGTTCCTGTGTGTATGTTCCTTTTTCGTGTTTACATGTAGTTTATAAAACATCAGTCATCATCTTCTCAGTCGTGAAGACCCGGGTTAGAGTAATGGTCTTCAGTCCATGCTTATGGTTGAAAGCGACCTAGACATCGGGGGACAGTGTCGCTGATGCATGTGGTATTGCAGTTGCTTGGATCGATGCTCATGATTTTCGTTACTGGATTTTCTGGTCCAGACATGATTATTTACATACAGCCGTTATATATTGAATATTGCCGAGTTAAAAAACAAACAACCAAACATTATCTTCCCATAAGGCACGAGATGTAGGTTTTACAAATTGTACCTGAGGAGAATGACAAGCAAATGCTGAAACCACGAGACTTATAGACCCCTTCTTGAAACTCTTAATACTTGAAACTACCAAAGTTAAAGATACAAAATGTATCACCCAAATAGCCTACTTCAATCTATTACATAAAATAATAAAACGACGAGAAGCAGAAGTGCCCTACAAGAGTTTCCCTCGCAGCTGTAAGTCTTCGTTCAGGATGCCTAGCGTGTCACACTGCATTAACTCACCAACAGAAGCATTGCAATGACAGTGGGGTTGGTTGGTTTTACTATATCATACCGTAATTGACCAGGTTCTCAGATTCCTTTGGGACCGTTAGGGTCTAGATACTGGGAGCACAACGTTCAATATATGGGCAATATCGGGAACTATTGACTTCGCTAGGATCGGTTAGAACACTGTACCGACCACCCATCTGGACAAATTGACTGATGTCCACAATGATTATTCGTCATCCATGGCTGGATACTAGAATGGAAGGTCTTGGTGCAATGTCAGTGGAGCACATACGCATTCATCTTAGAGTGAGAGCGTTTGCTCCACTTTCAACAACAGTACAGTGATGTACAGCAGGGAACATCAGAAATATAAACCCCATGCCCTTCATTTTAGAGTGGGTGATTGGTGTTTGCGAATTTTCCAGTATTAACACGATCGGGGACACCGGACAAGCTACGTTTATTGTACCTATGGAAACTATAGGACATGGGGATATTCAGGATCAAGAGTGGACGCTGCAACAGCTAGTCTACCTCATAACTAAGGATTGTGATGTACTGGCTCTGAAACTGATAGGCGTGGCTATTAAAAATACATTGGCGCCAGTAAGATCAACGTAATAAATAAATATAACGCACAGTGCAAGTTTCCTGAACTATCCGTTTAATTTTTATATTCACCATCAAAGCGGGATATGCATTTTGCAGCAAAAAATCTGGACAAGCATCTACATTGATTTCTAATTTTCGTGATCATGGGTCCATTTCGTCACACGCCCTCCAGAATCACCGGGATCCACTCAAAATCTCAAGCATCATCAAACCAGACATCCAAACACTACAACGTCCTCTGGGGAAAATATTGCACCATGAATAGTGACTTTATTGCTACTGGTGCTCAGAATAAGTGCTATAATTATTCTTTAATGGAGAGGAAAATAATCAAGCTTGGCTATGGCAACGCCACCAGAGAGAGAGCCAGTAATCGTGGATATATATCACACTTAGAAGCATGGCGTAAACGTTGGCTGCATGTGATAACACTTGGGCAATTTCTCAGTACATCTGGGCAAAAACACCCAACTCTGCCTAACGTATTTAAGCTGAATAAATGACACGCATTTCTCAGCCTCGACACGACAGCAGCCTCCACTTTTATGGAACTGCGTAGCTAGGACGTATATTGCTAGATACACTAAAGATGTCATTATCGGAATTGGCTTTCTCAAATCAAATATTTTTCTGCAAAAAAGGAGATTGATTTTCAGAAAGTAGAGTCCTTTGAAGACGTAACGGTTTCTTTTCATCGAGATTGAAACAAGCAATAGGTATGAAGGGTATTGATTTAGTGTATGCTTGCACAAATAGCTCTTAGTCAGAAGCCTTCCAGGGATCATGGTGATTTTTCATGAATGAAGTTCGCAATTGGTCTGAAGACGATATGGATTCCCAATGCTATTTCATAAATGAAGTTGGCAATTATAGTTATGAAGTTTCTCACGTTGTTGTTTCTTGACTCAGGTTCGCAATAGTTAGCAAGTCTATATGGAACAACAATGGTGTTTTATTTCGAAATGAAGTTGGCGATATGTTCTGAAGTCCATATGGAGTCACCGTGTCGTTTCTTGAATGAAGTTGGCAATAGTTCTGAACGACTCTCGAAAATAGTTCAAGGTATGATCTATATAGATCCTTTAAGAGCATTATCCAACCAGAAATATATTTATCTGTATTGACATCAAGAAATATCAGACGCACATTTGTTCAGCTCCGACTAGGTTTATTAGATTTAAGTATTAATAAAGGTAGAAGATTGTCTATAGAAAGAAATATGAGAATTTGTCCATTATGCACTTCATCTATTGAAGATGAAATTCATTTTATATTTGTATGTCCATATTATGATGATCTTAGAAGAAAATATATTTCAAGAAATTATCTGTCAAAATATCCAACGATAGCCTTTGTCTCGATTCTCACTTCCAGAAATGAAACTGTTATCCGTAACCTTTCTCTATTTGTAAAACATGCTGTTGTCTTGAGAAATGATAGGTTATCTAAGCAATAGCCATTATAATTGCCATTGTATTATGTACTGTAGTTATGTATATGTATGTAACTCTTTGTATATGGGCCGGAGGCCTTGAATACAATAAACTTGACTTGACTTGAGTGAGTTTGTGCGTGAATATGCTTTAACGCCGCTTTTAGCAATACCCCAGCAATATCACGACAGAAATGAACTTCAAACATGGGGAATCGAACACGGGTCTTAAGCGTGACGGACGGGCGCTTTAACCATTAAGCTAAACGACCGCCCCAAACAGTTCTCAAGTCTATATGGAATCACAAAGGTCTTTTGTTTCCTAATTGAAGTTCGCAGTATGTTCTGTATGGACAATCTTTCACGTAGCAAGTCGTTCATGCCAAGGCCCGATAACAATGGGATCGAACTCCAAGTTCATTATGTTAACACTGTACCGGATTGTGTTGGATTACCCGATATGGTGCATGTCCACTATAAAATTCCCACTTACACTGACGCGCTGACATCAAATCATATAGCATTTTGAAAGCGACGTCAGCAAGGTCATCGGAAAACTCAAAGACACTTTTTCTTGATCCTACAACACGAGTAGCAAGAGTTACCTCCTGATTAAAGCATAATGTTTCATGTTGCAAGATCTAACAATTTGAGCATCACTTGGATAGGTCGTAATATGTTCAATAGATTCATTAAATTCATATGCATGTACAAGAGTACCTCTGAAAAATAGTTTTTATTCATTTGTGTACCATTTTGTCAAAATTCAAACATTCGCCTAAAATTCCCTGTGTTTTTATAGCGTATAGATTGGGCTTGATTTGGGCAAGAAAGTACTCTGGTTATTGGACATTACTGAAGCTTTCTGACTTCGTCATCAACGTGTTGGCAGTTATATTACGGGTTGAAACTTATAGGCCAATTATGTCTATATGTAAATTCAAAAGGTCAACAGCAGATTTCCTTGAGCGCAAAAGGCAGTAGAGTAATGCAAATTCTGTTAATGCATGACTGAAGACCAGTGATAACACCAGGGGTTCGCGAAAAGTGTATGTCCGGCTCCATTTGTAGCTGCTGCTGCCATTCTAACCATTTACATAAAACAATAAGTGTTTGTTTGTTTCCTATTAAATAATGGAAGATCAAACTATGTTGTTGTTACTTAACAGACACCATGCCCTATCTTACTCAACCTACCCGTGAACATCCTTCTGAGTACTGGTTTTCAGCAAAATATCCTTGTAAGATGCGAATAAAAGGTCATCGTGTCCATATTGCGTAGATCGATGCTCATGATGTCAATCACTGGATAAATTGGCTCAAGCTCTACAATTTACAGATATATAGCTGGAATATTGCTGAGAGCGGCGTCATACAAGCAAAACTAACTGAAACGAACGTTAACACCTGATGCCAAAAGCAATTATAACTATTGTGCATGATTTTTTTAGATTTTTTCTTTGTACTCTTCACTGATGATATTTATACGAAGAAAAATACACCTTATCAATAACGACAGATCGGAATCGAGCGTGTTATTTCATGCTTGTTTTGAAATAAATAATAAAGGAAATCGGGTGGATACAATGTATAACACGTATGACATGATCGTTCTTCATTGACACCTCTTGCCGCACCACGACCATCAACAGCGCGCCATGATAATTATATATGCAGCCGGAACTGCGGCGTAAAACATCACCCACCTATTCCCTATTGTAGTAGGATTTAAATAACTCAAGTACCATAGCAACACAATGTGAGCTACACATAAATTGTGACGAAACGTTGAATTATTGACAACCCGTTTATTCTTATTCCGCCAAATCCCATAAGAACGGCGACACCATCATGGCGCTCTTAAACAAGAATGATTGAAAAAGTAGCATTGTTGGAGACGTGTAACGCATATTTATCTCATTTTGGTACCCACTTGCATTAATCCTCACAACACAACAGACCTTAACTAGGTTTATTCACTTACAGATTACACATGTATACATCGTGTAATATTATTGATCTGTTTTCGACAGTACGCTGCAACGTACATGGCCAATAGATTGTGTTTGCCCACGTACTACAGATCATATCACCTGGATGCTAGTGGTGATAGACTGGCTTACGTTGGGTTCTTGAGCTAGATTTAATAATAGCACACATCCAAGGCCGATGGTCTTGATATTTGGTAAGTATGGTACTCTGAACAGCAATGCATCTTATCAATATGTTGGTTTTGGGAAGAGAATGAGGCTGCTTGGCACTAGTTCTGAAATAAGAACTAGTTTCTGCAAATATATACGCACGTAAATGTAGATGTGATAGTCTTCTACAGCACATGCTGGTAAAGATGTTATTGATTTTCCGCTGGAATTAAAAAAGAATAATATATTTGGACATCATGTTAGAGCTGAGAGTGTGTGTGTCATCTTGGCACTGTGTTGTATGGTACTGACTATTGGTTTATCTGGTCAGTATGCGATGATGTATAGGTGTTGATTACAACGATGCCGCTGCTGCTGCTGCTGATAATGATGATAAATGATTTTTCAAAAGGATGATGAAAATACCGTGATGATAAGCTGATCATAATAAATTTGATGAAAATGACGATGATAATGACAAAATGAATGATGGTGATGGCGATGCTGGCTTAAAGGATGATTATATTATAATGCTGCTGCTAATGATGATGATGATGATGATGATGATAAAGATGATAAAGATGATGCGATGAGGCTGAATAAGGTGTAAAACCATAATTAATCACATACCTGAGTGGAGAGTCGAACTCGGGACTTGGGCATGGTTGATGTTCAAACCACTATGGTCCAGCTATGAGCTCTGACCTACATAAATGTTATGTCTATAAATGGCTTTTAATAATCTGAAGTAATACATTGTTGCTTCATGGATGACAACTTCGTCATTCTTTCAAAGCGATACGCATATACAGGTCTACCGTAATCGAGCGTACCGTTATAGCGCCGGCTTTCTTAGTGAAGGTTTCTAGCATCTGTAGCAAGACATTGCATTAGAAGTTGAAGATACCATACATTCATGTTTATGTGTATTCCAATGCGGAAGCAGATCACAACATTTGCAATGATAGCACCAGTTCCTTCATGATCAAAGGTCGATAATACATGCACTACTTTCGTCGTTCGGTCAACGAGTGATTGGATTTTCTTAGTTACATATTAGCACGATAGTGAACGTATGCAATGAGACTGGAATAACCATTGTGTGATGTACGTCAATGTCACTAGTCAAGGCAATGTGTTATATAATAGGCACTAAATTATCTCACAACACATTCGGGGTGATGCCTCTCTCTCTGAACTTTCCAATATCAGTCTCAATTTCTTTTCGATCAGATGAACAAAGAATTAAATTTTATAGTTTCAATTTATATTGTGAAAAGATTATTGATGTTTTTGTTTTTTTATACTTCATGCAATAAAGCTGGGATCGATATTCATTGAGCCCCGAATGTTATGGTACAATCCACCTCAAGCCTCAAACTCGACCAATGTTGCTTCATTCCGTGTTGCAATATCCCGTTTATATTGTTATTTGAATGGAGATTAACGATTCAAGGATGTTCTAACTGCATTTAAAATCCGTACAGTAAAATTTGCTGTTTGCAAATATTGTTAAAAGTTGTTGGTAAACTGAATAACAATATCTGTAACACTTGTTAATAGCTGAAAGTGATTTAGGTCGTGGACGGTTGTCACTTTAGTCATACCCAAAGATACGGATATATGGTGTTGACAGACCAAGTTTCATAAACGGGAGGGGCGGTGGGGTAGCCTAATGGTCAAAGCGTTGGCTCGTCACGCCGAAGACCCGGGTTCGAATCCCCACATGGGTACAATGTGTGAAGCCCATTTCTGGTGTCCCCCGCCGTGATATTGCTGGAATATTGCTAAAAGCGGCGTAAAACCAAACTCAGTCAGTCAGTCAGTCATAAACGGGAAGATCCAGGGATTAGAACAGAGGGCAATCGGATCCTGACACGATTACGAATGTCCCCACCTTAAAACTATGTGGTCGCCAAAGGTCAGACGTGTCCAAGAAGCAATTATGATCTGTTAATGTTGCTAAAAGCGCATTCTCCCTTACTGAAACAGCTGTACTGGAAAACGTAACATTTGTTACAAGACAGCATCTGAATATATTGAAACAATTTAATCCAATATCCTATGTCTCCAGTCATTGTTTGGTCAATATGTATGCAATAAGTATAGATTCACACACTCTTAGTGTTCTTAACGCTTGGAATTATATGAACCGTGTTTTGTCGACTTGACAGTTTATTGGGTAGCCTGTTGCTATAGAGTTCTTTCTTAAAGAAAAGATAATACTATATGGATGAACTTACTTATTACAGTGAGTTTCTTGAGTGGCATTTTAGAAGTTGGGAAGTACAATATAGAACAAACTTTATGGATAACAACTTCTTTTTATTCGTGAGTGCGACGTTTCGATACATTATGCTTGACAACGGTACAAGAATCTGTATCGAAACGTCGCACTCACGAATAAAAAGAAGTTGTTATCCATAAAGTTTGTTCTATATTGTATTACAGTGAGGTTTCGGTGTAGGTTCTAACATCACTTGCTTGATAATGGTACCAGAACCTACATCGAAACGTCGCTCTCACTGAAATACATAAAGAAGTTGTCCATCCGTATATTGTTTTCCTTCTTGACTGCTCCAACTTCGAGAAGACCCCTCAAAGACGTTATTCTTCCTTTGGGAAGGGAATCGGAGGCGTTGGCTCCCCACGACGTAGACATCGGTTCCTGTCTTCATCAACAAGCAGTCAAACAAACGCACCGTTAAACCTCAATCATTTGATCATCTGATACAATCCCCTATGGACCAATCAAGGGTATAAAGGTGTACGTATATCTTATACACAGGTGTATCCTGACAAGGTTGTTCAGGACCTGTAACTGTTATATGAAGCCGTGTGGTGAAGGAATCCTCGACTCTTTGACTGACAGCAAACTTCTTTATGTTCCTTCCGCTGAAGTTCTGGTTGTAATGATCTGCGACCTACATGTCATTATTACTGACGTCAGGACTGTAAGCTAATACCCTTTGTCGCTTCGCCAGCAGATATAACGATAAGTGAATATCTGAAGCGGTTCGATGAATATCAATGGAATAATATCTTTCCTTTGAATGTTCAAGAGATGTCTGTGTAGATTTTTCTATCGTTTTTATGGCCGCGCAAAGTCTGAGGTACTGGGTATTAACATATCAACTTCAAATTTCTCCCCTAATGGCCATAACTCCCTTTTATGACAAATGGACGGAAGCTAATTTCCGAGAACAGTCAATGTCACATCCAATAATAATAATGTCTGGACTTGATTTTATTTCGAGGTGTGAATATAAATATACAGATAGGGTGATTTATATTCATCCTATTTAACTCACATGTGTAAGACTTTGTCGTCGTTGATTTCATTTCCTTCAGCAGGAAGAGATAAAAAAACCGATATTACTCATTCAGGTTTGATTATTCGTTACTATTCATTAATTATACAAGGCGGTTTTTTTTGTACACTGTGACCATTAATCTCAAGAATCCCAATCGGATTCGTGATGCGAAAGCTCTGCTGCGAAATGAGATTTAATCCGGGATGACAAAACTAACATGTCACAAGTAATTTTTCAGATTTTGTAAAAAAGGTCATAATCTTCCAAGTTTTTTCATATGCCGCCGGTTTTCATCGACCAAGTTATAATTTCGTATGCACCCACCACGTAAAACATCAGACTGAGCAGTGAGAGATGGCGTTCTCATCACTCATTCTCCTTTATTCCTCAACCACTGTAATCTCGATTGCACGTCGGGCCAGAAGAATCAATGTTAAAGCGGGGCGCATTGTATCTGCTTGTAACCAGGGATAATACCCAATGTTAAACACTTGTTCAAGGAAGACACTGGGGTAATACCCCAACACAGGATGGGATTAAACGAAAAGAAGGCATTTCACAAACACGGAATACAAACCGGGCTTTAATATAAGCGGCACATTATCTGTCAAATGATGATCCGCCATGACGCCATTCCAGGAATATTTTACGACATAGGTCTGAAATTCGTGTGCAAGTTCAATGAATAGTACTGCTTCCCCTTAAGAAGCGTTGGTTTATTGAACGACATCATGGAAGTCTCTAACAACATCGAATGCGCTCCATCGACCGGTTACTTCAATCAAGTCGGCCATGTTAGGCGCGCCAATGGGTAGGATGCAGTACATACGAAGGACCATGCTGAGAAAGAAGCAACAATTATTTGCTGTCAGCACTGGCCGCTGTTATTCATATGTGGTAAAATGCTGGCTCATATCACTTTCCCGAACTATTTCCGTCCCAAAGTACTATTTTTAGACAGGATAGAATCAAATTAAGATTCGGCCTGCGAAGATGGACGTAAGGCCCAAAGCACCTTCAGATGCAATTTCTATGCTTCTTTGACATGTGTGTTATTGCTTCTATTGCCCTCAATTTCTACGTCACCAGATTTATCGACTTCTACCGAGATCTTAAAAATTTAACAGCAAAAGTTCACCCGAAATTCTTTCAAAGTTCTTCAGTCGGAAAATGTTGGTGATCATGCAAAACCCACCATAATGAGAAACCTCAATGTCGATGTGTGGGTTAACAGTCATGCGTGTAAATTAGTTCGCCTGGATGCACCTTTACTATGTTGTCTACTGGCGATAGAATTTTGAATGATAATATGCCCTTGAAATGATTAGTCAAACGAACATCAATTTGCTCCCATCGTAATATTCCATAGACTCGCGAATGAACATTGGTAACCTTATATTCTCATCTTTTGATGATAAGAAGGACCTGTTTCACTGGCTTTGAAGCATGGGTAGCAATTTTGATATGTTATGCCTGGGCAGAGGATATTTCTGAACATGACTTAACGCAGTTTAGCTCATCTATTCCATCAGCTAGGCGTCTTAAAGGTCACATTCTTCTCAATGTAATTTTTATTGAAACCTGTAGTAGACATGTACAATCAACAAACAGGCATGTACATGAAATACCGGGAATAAGAAACTTATCACCGACTTCGTTTGACCAAAACACAGAAACAAAGACGTATGTGATATTTATGATAATTATTTTAATAACAGAAATACTTTCCAATAATTTGACTGAAAATTCATTGCAATGCTGGTCTTGCATTTGCCGCAATTCATTAAGAAAGAGTAAAGGGGTCACAATTAAATATTACACAAATCAGAGTTTATTCAAAGTGCATAAACAGTCACTTCATGAGACAGAGGTCAGGGGACACGACATCAATAGCGAGTGTGACCACCCTGGGTAGCCATACACGCCAATACACGTCTCCTCATTGACGTCGTCAGTCGGCGGATGACATACACAGGGAACATGTTCTATAAGTCAAAGAGAGTCTGTTCAAGTTCCTGTCGGTTTGCTAGAGGTAGCACATGCTATCTCAGCTGGCGACCAAGATGATCCCAGAGATTTTCAATGGGGTTAATGTTTGGAGGACGCTCTGGCAAAGGCAATACGTTGACGTTATAGTTGCGCAGGTATTCACGAACAATTCTTGCGTTGTTGTGCGACAAAATGACTCCTCTTTGCTGTTGTCTAATAAGGGCGCCACAAAAGGTCTCAACGCTTTATCCCTGTATCGCAGGGCATTCAGATTCCCCGAATGATAACCAGTCTTGTTGTTCTCTTGTTGGGCACGAATGCCGCCCCATACCATGACACTTCCTTCTTTGAATGGATGAACTTCTTGAACGCTTTTTGGCGTCAATCGCTCTTTTCTATGTTCAAAACATCAAACTCTGCCATCGTTTCTAAACAGACTGAACCGACTTTCAGGTGTAAAGAGCACTCTCTCCCAGCTACCACCGACGTACAGTTCGTGGCCATTGCAGTCTGCGTTGACGATGTAGACGGTTCGAGGCCAATCCGTGGAAGGAGCGATGGGCTCGTATACCAGCCATACTAAGTGGTCGAAGGTTCGTCTGCTGATGGCGAGTAGTATACACAATGTGGCTACGGGACCAGGTAGCCATTCCAGGTCTCGACCCAAGTACAGACGTGAGCCTCAACCGTATTGTCTAGAATTGTTGGACTGTTCGACTGCATGGCAGAAGACAAGTCTTCTTGCTCTCGGAAACCATGTTTCTTCCAAAGGTATTCCACCAGTCGCTTGCAGTCCAGCACACCAGAGAAATCTCTTGTATAGTCGATAGAATACAGCCCATAGCCGTGTGCTAGTAGTTGGCGTTCTAGTTTTGGAATCGACGTTTGTAGCTCGCCGATGGGTATTTCAGAAACGTCTATCTTGCTACGAATAGTACGTATGCCTTATCTTCCGGATATAGTTCTTGCCACTTGTCTTTTTCTTTCTTTCCGGTCGCTCTCTCTATTCTAGCGATGGTGCTCTGTATTGCTCCACAGTTGTCTTCTCGTATTCCTATCGTGTGTAGGATATTTGTTTGCACATGTTTGGAGTTCGTGCATCTTGTACTGCGATGGACCTTCTGCGGAACCTTCCCTTCCAGTCGTACAGGATACTTTGGCGTTCTTGCAAACGCAGTCTTTGCGTTAGAGGTAGCCAAACACGTATATATCGTCTACGAATGTAGGCAGACCTTCCAAAGGTTGTAGATTTGTTCTACCAAGATGGCCAGCAAGATAGTCGACGCCGGCGATATTCGACACAAGATTGCTGTCTACCATATTTTCTAGGAGTAGATGTGCTCCTACAGAATTTTCGACCCGCAGGCCCATTTGTTGGAAAGTCGTTTCGGTTGCCATCTTCTGCTATATGTAGTGCTATAATAATACATTGGAACTAGCAAATCTCTAATTGGACATTTTCGACTACTGTTGCGGGGGAAAAAAATGCAAAAAGGTAGTACCAATCCTAGTAGTCCTGATCATTTTTGTGCTCTCGTAAAACTATTTAACCGATTTCCGTGAAATTTTGCATGCATCTCGGCAGATGGTGACGTTATAGGAAAACGGCATTAGGAACACCCTCGATGACTTCATTAGATTAATTAAGACTTAATTACGACAAAAAGTTAGACATTTTGCCTTTTCCCCGACCGACCCCATGCTCACTTAAAAGTCAATATTTCAGAAACTATTCGACCGATCTTCGTCAAATTTTGCATGGACCTCAGTAGTAGTATACACAATGGGCCTACGGGAATAGGGACTTCCCAAGGACTCAATTTAAAAATTGAGTCCTTGGGGGGACCTGGTCCCGTAGCCCCATTGTGTATACTACTTGACGTGTTTCCTTGTGATGTGGGCGCCGTTGACGTCGCCGTCACGAATCTGTTCCGCATGTGAACCTGCCGGATGTAGTGGTCTCCGGCCAGTGTCGTGACTCTTGGTCTTCCCAATCTTGCTTTTGGGTCTGGCCCCTTTCCCGGAATCGGTTTATCAATTTGCTGATGGTGGTCTGGCTGCAGTTGAAGGTTCTTGCAACCTGACATTGTAAAGCCCACATGTTGGCCATACCGATCGCACTGTCTCGTTGTGCTTGCGTACGTCTGAGCATGTTCGTGGTAGTTTGGGGGTTAATGCATATTGCTCAGTCCTACATCGGTATTTATACCACAGTCATTCTCGCGCATTTGGACCAACGTCCCACAATTGCGTTTGTCAAGTGTTGAGAAATGCACGATTCGTACGAATTTTTGGGACAGCTGCGTAGTTATCGGGACCATGTTTTGGTGAATGTTTTCTGCGCGGGTTCAAACATGTACCAACGTGTCTATTTTTTATACAATTATTTTAAAAGTGATAACTTTCTTTTGCCCGGTAGTTAAGATATGGCTTAGAAGATACGTGAGGCTAAATGCTTAATACAATGGGTGTACGCATTTATAGATGTAATGGGTACGTAGCTGGACAGGCTGGAGCGAGGATAATACCTTTTATACTCTCTCTCTCTACCAGCGCATTATTTCTCTCTCTCTCTCTCTCTCTCTCTCGAGCGTAGTATTCTATCTCTCTGTCTACCAGCGCATTTTTCACTCTCTCTCTCGAGCGCATTATTCTCTTTCTCTCTCTCTCTCTCGAGCGCATTATTCTCTCTCTCTCTCGAGCGTAGTATTCTCTCTCTCTACCAGCGCATTATTCTCTCTCTCTCTCGAGCGCATTATTCTCTTTCCCTCTCTCTCGAGCGCATTATTCTCTCTCTCTCTCTCTCTCTCTCTCTCTCTCTCATCTCTCTCTCTCTCTCTCTCGCGCAGCGTTCTCTCTCTCTCTCTCGAGCGCGTATTCTCTCTCTACCAGCGCATTATTCTCTCTCTCTCTCGAGCACATTATTCTCTTTCTCTCTCTCTCTCGAGCGCATTATTCTCTCTCTCTCTCGAGCGTAGTATTCTCTCTCTCTCTCTCTACCAGCGCATTATTCTCTCTCTCTCTCTCTCGAGCGCATTATTCTCTTTCTCTCTCTCTCGAGCGCATTGTTCTCTTTCTCTCTCTCGAGCGCATTATTCTCTCTCTCTCTCTCTCTCGAGCGCATTGTTCTCTTTCTCTCTCTCTCGAGGCGCATTATTCTCTTTCTCTCTCTCGAGGCGCATTATTCTCTCTCTCTAGAGAGAGAGAGAGAGAGAGAGAGAGAGAGAATGCGCCGAGAGAGAGAGAGAGAATAATGCGCGAGAGAGAGAGAGAGAATAATGCGCTCTGAGAGAGAGAGAGAGAGAGAAGAAATGCGCGCGAGCGAAGAGAGAGGAAATAGAGAATGCGCTCGAAGAGAGAAGAGAGAATGCGCTCGAGAAGAAGATGGAGAATAATGCGCGAGAGAGAGAGAATAAGAAGAAGCGCTTGAAGAGAGAGATGCGCTGAGAGAGAGGAAAGAATAATGCGCTCGAAGAGAGAGAGAGAGAGAGAGAAGAGATGCGCTGCGAGAGAGAGAGATAATGCGAGAAGAGAGAGAGAGAGAGAGAGAATAATGCGCTCGAGAGAGAATAATGCGCTCGAGAGAGAGAGAGAGAGATGCGCTCGAGAGAGAGAGAATAGACAGCGAGAGAGAGAGAGAGAGAGCTCGAGAGAGAGAGATAATGCGAGAGAGAGAAGAGAGAGAGAGAGAGAGAGAGAGAGAGAGAGAGAGAGAGAGAGAGAGAGAGAGAGAGTATGGCGCTGGTACTGTGCATGACCAAGGATTATAATCACACAGTAACACATTTTCACCACGAGCCCATCCTGGCACCGCAAAGCGAGTGAACACCCCCCAGATAATGTGAACACTGTACATTCAATGGGGAGTCTCGTCTTCGATCCACTTGCAGCTACCGCCTTTAATTGGGTCAACTCAGAAATCTGCAGTCCGAACAAATTTGATTAAAGTACTTGAAATTGAAATACTTTACCAAAGCTATATCCTTTCAGAGCTCAATGCTGTACCAACTATCATAAGAAAAGAGCATTTAGAAAAGGAACTAGGGAAAGGTTAAAGTGTTGTTTGAAGAAACCTAATTCCCTAAAAACAGGATCTCCTTAATTTCGACTTTATATCAATCCTTCAATTACTGACCAGTGATAAAGCATGATGAATTGCCGCAACAGACAAAATATCGGTATTAAATTTTCAACCTCATAATCATTATAGCCCAGCTGTTGTGCCATACTTCTTCATCAACGTCACGATCAGCTGGATCTAAGACCTGAGATGAATGTTTAACGCAACAGGTGAGAACGACCTCGCGGCACTGGCAGAGCCAATGACACCAACATCAACTATGATAGATGGGGGTACCATGTTAAAAAGGAACTGGGGGTGATCATGAGGCCAGCAGACCGGTTTCATCAGACGGTGATTGCAGCCTGTGCGAGTTGCCCCCAACACAAACACAGTGTGTTGACGGGCTGGTACTAAACACACACGTAACTGTTAATTCATTGAGTTTCACCGCTGATGTGTGATTGTTAGGTATAGGAGCTTGGGGCGTGCATTATTGAACATCAATATTATTTCCATGGCCTTGAATTGGAACAGGCGATATTAGAGGGCAATATTAGCCCGTATGTCAACAGAGGTGCATTAGATAACAAGCCGAAGTGTAAACAGATTGAACTCTGCTATTGTACTGGAGTGATATGGAAAGGTAGTCGTTTATTTTCCTTTGGTTCCGAAATTAAATAACCCATTAATATAATGTTTTTGAGAATATGTGTTCAGAATCAGTTTTTATTACATAGAGGGCTTTTGTATTCAATATCATGTTTTTGACAATATGTGTTCTAAATCAGTTGTTATTACATAGTGTGCTTTTGTATTCAATATAATGCTTTTGACAATATGTGTTCTCAATCAGTTGTTATTACATAGAGGGCTTTTGTATTCAATATAATGTTTTTGACAATATGTGTTCTCTATCAGTTTTTATTAAATAGAGGACCTTTTTCATAAATGTGTGACTTTTTTGTGGTGAAAAAAGATGTGTATTAAATTGCTGTTTTTTCAGAGGTTCCGCACGAGCCGTTCTGCAAAGGGGCGTTTTTGGTTCGAATCTCAAGGGATTAATCTTTTTCTGCTTCCACCATTGACTTTGATACGTCCAATCTGTTGAATGCACCACCAGAAGCCATTATTACAGGTTAGCGTTTATTGCAGGACATTAGATGGGTGTGTAATGATACAATCAAGGGTTTAGAAATAACTGTTTGTTGAAAAAACATTCCCCGAGCGAGTCCCAATGATAGCAAGAGTCGAGGTTAGTCTTTCCTGTCCAGATAAATTGGTTTGCTGTAGAATCCTCCATATGTTCCTTTGGCAGCAAAAGGCTATGAAATATACTGATCTATGAGAATGTGGTTTTGCTAATTATAGTGTCACATTGGTTGATGTTTGGTTGTTGTGGGTCACAAGGGTTTAGGGCGCTGAATGTGGATTTGAACTCGCATCTTGAACTTGGTCTGTGTAATTTTACCTGTTAAGAGTAAGTTAGAGTTACCTCTCCTTTGTTTCCGGTGTTTTCGGTTTGATGCTGTAAGCTATGAGGGGATTTCTAAATGATAGTGGTCTGGTGTGGCTTTTGCTAGAATGCTCTGGAACTGCATAATAGGTATATAAGGGATAGTTCCTGAGATGTACGGGACTACTTTGGATTTACGCTCATCTGTCTGCTAAACATGGACGTTTCAAGATGCCTCATCTACATTGAACTTTCAACAGCTGTCAACAACCTTCAATCAGTAGATCTGTTTTTACTGGGAATATCAATACTTTGGTGAGTTAATATTTTAAGATTTGTGACCCAATATTTTAGATTTGTGATCCAATAGTATTGTATTAGAAAGCTGTACTGTCAACACCTATCAGAGGGGTACACAAAGTCTGCAGTCTAGACTTCCATTTTTGTGGCTGAGCGGTCTAGGCGTGTGACTTTGTGTGCCTGCGATTAGGTGGCTGACTCTGAGGGTGTGGGTTCGAAACCCGGATGGGACTCCAAAAGTACTAGAATCTGTACTTTACTGGGAAAGTGTAATCCCAAATATAACATATGTTACGTTTGACCACTTTCTAAAATGGCATTGTGTATTTCATGTACTGTCATTCTTTGTAACCTTGTTTATTCAATTTACAATTGAATATTATAGACTTGCTTGTGTTATATTTTGCTGGTTTCAAGGGAACTCACAAGCCTTTTATCTCAGTAATTTCATAGGCCGTAATATGATATACTGCTTGATATGGATATGATGAATATGAATACACTAAGAGGGGTAACACAAAGTCAGTTGTCTAGACTACCAGTTGTCCGACCTCCATTCCGACACAACTACGTATGCATCAAATAAGCACAAAAAATATACAGCTACGTATGACACAGCTACGCATGTAAATGCAAATATCATACAGATACGTATGCATTATGTGAATACAATATACATGGTACGACGTATGCATCATGTAAATACAACATACAGCTACGTATGCATCATGTACGTACAATAGACGTAAAGCCACGTATGCATCATGAAAAAAGTGACATACAGCTACGTATGCATCATGTGAATATAATATACATGGTACGACGTATGTATCATGTAAATACAACATACAGCTACGTATGCATCATGTACGTACAATATACATTACAGCTACGTATGCATCAAGTAAGTTCAATAGACTTAAGGCCACGTATGCAAAAAAGTGACATACAGCTACGTATGCATCATGTGAATACAATATACATGCAGCTATGTAAGCAAGCCAGTAATGTAAATACTAATTACGTACAGGTGTGTATGCAGCATGTCAACGCAAATGAACTAAGCTGTCTGCTCATGATTAAACAAATAAAATATACCAAATGTAGATCATGTTAATGTGAGAAAAATATCGCTTGCAAATTGTACTTCAGGGATATTTGGTTGAACATTGTGTTATGCACCAGTTGCAGTCATTTTTTCACAACTATTGATTGTGATAGACTACAGGCTGTTGTTCCAATCGACGTGATGTACTTTTTTGCAATGTTGTGCAAACTGTATTTCCACATACACGGAATGTAACTTCGGTACATTTATCTCCTTTTATTATTTCACAGCTCTCCATTGAAATATTTTGATCGTGCATATCGATTACATTATATGCACAATAATATACATGTATATGCATGTGTAGTGTAACACAAAACAATATCATATTGTTATGCTGCGAATGTTGATCTGCTACAATAATTGTGACGTTTCTAAAAAAATGAGCTATTGAATGTGAAAATCGGCATCGTAAAATACTCTAAAATGCAATTAATCACGGTATTGATTTACAACTAGACGTGTACAGCGCGGCTGGGTTTGAATCTAACATTCTTAATAAATATACTGAGGGAAACAAATAAGGGAACACCACTTCATGGCAGTGGTCCTTTGTTTATTCTCAGATTTCTTCCTACAGTGCTATTAAAAGCTGGTGATGAAAACTGGAAACTTTTGAAGGAATGCTTGAATTTTCTTGTGTTCCTTTATTTGTTTCTCTCGGTATATTTTAAGCATCGGATGCCAGCTAAAAATCATAGTTCCCAACACAGAGTTACATCCACTGGCAATCGATGAGATGTCCAGCGTTGATGGGGTGAGTAAGTGATTGCTGGACATATCCGACTTTGATGAAACGAACTGATGCTGGCGTACCAGGATCATGCTTTGGACGAACCTAGAACTTGAACCAATGACAGAGGATCCTGAGAGAGGACAACATTTAGTGAGTGGGTGAGTTTTATTTACGCTATAAACAATAGTTTAGCTATATTACGGAGTGTGAGCTTGACGTGGAGGAAAGCCCATAGTAATACATGTATTAGACGTTTATATTACTTTGATGAAACCCACGAACAGAGCTGACAAACATAGAAACACAATCACGGCGAATCTGCGACTCGAAATCAAGATCATAGGTTTCTCGCAGACAAACAGGACCACGCATAGCGAACCGTGGCGCCTTAGGCGACTCGGCCATCTGTTCAAAGTGTGTTGTAACTGCATAAATATGTCAGAACATCACAGCACAAGAACATTAGCAAAGGTGGTTATCTATGCACAAGTAGCCATGTTTGAGATAAAAAACCGAAAGGATTTAACCGATGGCAAACGTTTCTTCTTGCACTTCAGAAAGTCCTTCTTGCGGACCGATCGATCAGGACTCTTGTTCCCAGGATTGATGAGTTAATGAGAGCAATTGAGTCTGACAGCGAACTACAGAAACAAACCAGAATAGCTTTCGATTTCGAGAAACACCGATGAGTAGGTGTATCCGTTTAACACGTGACGTATGCAACGATGAAATACAAGGGTGTATCGGAAAATTGAAAATCTTTGACGTCGCAGATAACTGGAACTTTCAACTATGATCATTACCTCGCTGCAACTGATTACAGTTCTTGAGACGGTTGGCGGAAGGTTGGACATTTTTCGGAAACAAGTGAAGAGGAAAATAAATGTAAAATGTCACATCATAGTATAGGAATACGGATGGCGTCTCCTTTTGAACATTTCAACACAAGCTAAATCAAGAGAATGGCGGGAGGTAATACATAATACCCACAGCTTTTCTAGAATAGTGTCTCAACGAGTATTCCAATTTTAAATTTTAATCAAGACATCATTCACATAACATTTGTTTTTCAACAACACTTAGACAATGAGAAATGTGACCCGTGAAGAACCCGCGTAAAATTGGTCTTCAGCAATCCATACTTTACCGTACTAACGGGATCGCGTGAGCATGCTAACTAAATCATTGAATCATGGTATTGTATTCAAACTGCGTCGATCGGTGGTGATGATATCAGTCGCTGATCACTGGGTTTTCTGGTCGAGACAGGAATATTTACAGACAGTGAGTGAGGAAGTATGGTTTTTCGCCGCTTTTAGCAATATTCAAGTAATACCACGGCGGGGGATGCCAGAAATTGGCTTCCCACATTGTACACATGTGGTTAATCGAACCCAGATCTTCGGCGTGACAAGAGAACACTTTAACCACTTGGCTACCCCACCTCCCCAGTTACAGGCAGACCTCATACAGCTGGAATATTGCTGACTGCAAAAATCAACAACAACATAAACCACAGCCAACAACAAGAATAGCAAAAAACAATTAGAACAATCAAAATGAGAAATTTCAAGTGAACAATGTTTAAATCGAAAAACAAATGGAACCAAATTTCTGAATCAGCTGTAGGAAATTAAACTACCAGATTCAGCTGCCCGTAATTTAATATTAAGCAGTATCTGATCCAATATGGTTCAGTGCTTATCAATAATATAAACATTGGTATTACGTAGTGAGTAACATGGCTTATAGTCATCAGCAGTCCTCGCTTGCGTGCAGAGACAGACTAAATTACAGCGGTACATACGTTCCAGAAGTCTCTATTATGGCGAGTATTAATACATTCATCTCACGCCCATTTTCAGCCACGCTCTGGGACACACGTGGCGCCATTCAGATGCAATTATAGCCGAGAGTTACTTTTGTAGAGATTACTTGATTGAAACAGCTGACCTAAATAACGGTTAGAGTCCTCTTAAAACTCCACACATACTGACATTCGCTGTTGAAATGATTCTCAAAATGGTATACAATGGCAACTATGGCTCTAAACAATGACACAGATAAGCAGAGTGTTTGATGTTGTGTTTAATGTTCTCATACATGTACAAGTGTGAGGCTGTGGTGAATTACCAACCGTATGGAAAAAGGTAGTCCGGCACGCAAGGCTATGTGAGCATGTGTTTTCAAAATCGTGATGATATCCGTATCACATTGTGGAAATGTATTGGACAGATATGACATCGTGTTAATGAAAGGATAACCGGAATTTGCTTCTGAGGAAAGTCAAGACTGGGTATTCTTTGCTCTGACGTTCTATATCCTGACGCTGAAACTCGGCATTTTATGCTTGCTGTCTTGTAATCAGCACATCAAATGAAACCTGTTAGTACCGACCGTGTTAATTCAGACCTCCCGTTTTCCAAACGATTACCCTTGAGAACACTGTATTTACGAAGACAATATGTGTTATATCTGATTTGTTATATCTGGACAATTTCATACGAAATGGTACCGTCCGGGTTAGCAGTATTTTCAAATTGCCAAAAGCGTACAATGGATTCTGCTTTTAGTGGATGATTAAATAAATCTGTTTTTGTCGCTCTTTGTCCAAACCGGACAAAACTGTCGGCCCACACAGTTCCGAAGATCTCATCATATGACATTTGAGTCCCCTCATGGAATAGTAGGTATCGATCTGTGATATATTCATTATCGACGGTGGGTATCGATTCGTGATCTCAGTGT
This sequence comes from Haliotis rubra, assembly GCF_003918875.1. NCBI lineage: Eukaryota > Metazoa > Mollusca > Gastropoda > Lepetellida > Haliotidae > Haliotis > Haliotis rubra. Next base: position 9,965,619 of record NW_025764891.1, read on the forward strand.
ACTCGTGAACTAAATCATTAATTGATAAAGCTTGTTAAATTGCGGTAACAAGCTAACTGTCTCGGCTATTGAGGTCAGTCTTGCGGGTTGTGGTCTGGTGACCAACATACACTGTCATGGATGTTGAATGTCCAGGAGACACAGTCAAGGGAAGTCACTCTTCATTTTATCACAACTGATCATTCTTAAATATTGTGGAGTGACACGCTGACATTAGTCAACGTGGCATTTTTGTTGTAATAAATATGCAGGATTAAGATCGAAATGACTGGCATTTGGTGGAATTAGTGCACCATTATATGCTCTAACAACGATCTGATACATGGAGATTTGGATCCCGATCCACGTTACGATCTATCGTAACACTTTACTTTATCATAGGCTTACGGGGGCGGTGGGGTAGCCTAGCGGTTAAAGCGTTGGCTCGTCACACCGAAGACCCGGGTTCGAATCCCTTACATGGGTACAATGTGTGAAGCCCATTTCTGGTGTCCCCCGCCGTGATGTTGCTGGAATATTGCTAAAAGCGGCGTAAAACCAAAACTCAGTCAGTCATAGGCTTACGAATGGCATAGTGCTACGAACGTTTTGTGGATCAGGCCCCTGGGTTAGAATTGGTCATTATTAATCCATGCTTGTCGTAAGAGGCGACAAACGAGATCGGGTGGTCAGGCTCGCTGACTTGGTTGACACATGTCATCGTACTCCAGTTGCGTAGATCGATGCTCATGATGTCAATCATTGGATTGTCTGTTCCAGACTCAATTATGTACATGCCGTTGTCATGCAGCTTGAAACTTGTTCAGAGTGGCGTTCAACAACACACAAACGAAAGAAATCTTGGCATCGCCACACAATTATCTTGACATGATCATCAGACGTTTATGAAAGTCCTCGACTGTAGCGCGAATCACACAGTGACCCCCCACTCCCCTACGTTCTGGGTTAGTAGGGACATCTAGGTGGATCAGTATTGCAGACATCATTTGTCAATAGCCAGTGTCATTGGGTTTATCTGCAAAGGGATGTTGTATCAGTAAAACCAATTTCGCTATATCACGTTAACGGAAACGATATTAGAATATGTCAGTACAGTTAATATTTCGTCGATGAAACAAGAATGTGAAATGATGAAAGCAAATAAACAATCTGTCAGCACTATAGCGCAGCGCACATGACAATTATCACCCAGTTGTACAATAGGAGTGTGAGCTGTAATCAGTTGGGTTGGAAAAAGCGCGAAATGGAATTGGACTCCAGAAGCTCTTCGGACATTTCAATGGAGATGAATACTTTTCTTGATACTTAACTAAAAGCATCTTATTTATTTCTCAGTGCGAAATTAATTCGACCACGGAAATGGGTAGCATATTCATTAAATATCTGTCTTGATCACGTTTTAATCAGAACATCTGTTCAATGTTCAGGAAGCTAATGACGTCATCTTATATACCCTGGATAACACCCTGAGTTCATAAGAGAATTTCAGGTAATCGAGAACTAAATAAGACACCCTAATTTGAAATCATAGAAACGTTTTTCTCCTGATTTGACATGTCTTGTAGGGCTGCGCAATATAACCGGTTTACCGGTATTTACCGGTTCAGACATGAAAACGATACGTATTGCGATACGACGATCGAAAACCGGTATTTTGACATGCATTCGGAAAGCATCGTAACACTCGGAAATCTTCGGATATTTCCTTGTTTCATTTATGCCAAATATTATTCACATTTTTATTTTATCATGATTAAAATTTGTTATTTAAGCTTAATCAAGCATAGTGATTTTGTTGTGTTTTTGCTCTATAAATCAAGCAGTAGCTCGATTATAAGTAGTTTTTTGTTTAAAAATACTTCATGCAATATATTGCAATGCATGTCGCAATACATGCTTTCGCATCGCAATATATCGCAATATGAATATTCTCTGCAATACCCACCCCTAATGTCTTGTATAAGTGTAAGGCCAAAGTTACTGTTTCTGTAAATTCCTATCAGAGACATGTAGAATCCGCCCGGAAGTCTACTCCAGTCTTCAGAAAACTACATGTAATTTACTTAGGTTTTTGTGTTTGCTTAACAAGGTAATATTGAAGCTATATAAAAACAGCTTGACAATACACAGTGGAAATTGCGTGTAACGTAGCGTCAAAGATTACTGGCTTGCAATTATAGAGACACGTGTGCCCGCGCTTGTGCACGTGTGAGTGTGTGTACCCGTGGTGTGTGTGCCTGTAGTGTGTATGTGTATGTGCACGTGCCTGTGTGTATGTGCTTGTGCATGCGTGTTTGTGTGCGTGCGCGCGTGTGTATGTGTGCCTGGTTAGATTATTTCGGAGTGATGCCGCTTTTGCAGAGCTAACCCACTGTCGCAGTTTCAAATGCATACCTCGCTGATTCCGAACAGACGAGTCCGCTTTGCATTCCCCAATTCAGAGTACTATCTTTGCACGTCTTTTGACCCACTGCCCATTATACCGTTGTAAAAACAGATGAGCCAATAATTGTCTCGACCAACCTTTATCCACTAAACCTAGAAACATAGTCAACCGGGATTCGAAACACTCTTAGGTATTTGCCTATTTAGCATACCCAAGGGAGGCAACTCTGCAAGTTGATTGCGGCGCCTTAAACGACTGGGCAATCCATATCCATTACTGTTTAACGTTGAACCTACTCACTCGATGATCATCAATCAGTACTGTGACAGGCTGGTTTACAGAATATTGTTTCGGTAAATTCTCAGTGCAATAAATCTGACAGCACAGCCAACCATGGATCAAATCAGAACACCAAGATACGTCATTTGAACAACACCAGCCATGTATTCAAAGACATCTACTATAATTGCATTTCTCGTGCCCCGTGTTTCCACAACAGCGCACGACTCATTGCTGGCGTCGCAGATCGTCCTTGGATATAATTCAGCATATCCTTGGTATATATTCCACTCTCACTACCTGACAAGTAGCCACAGCCTGCTCAAGCTAAGCTAGGATCTTGCTTGTCTGCGATCTGCTTTGTTCCAGAGAGGCACTCCATATCAAATTCCAGCAAATGCCCTGACAGGTTTATACTCAACTTCAAAAGGTGCTTGCCTTCGATAGGGACCAAACAGTGAGATTGGCTATAAAGTGCATAATTACTGTCATGTTGGCGGGCCGCTTTGTGGAAAATCTATAACGATTCCTTTCCTCTTGCTGTTATTACTCAGCCCGTTTTGACATGGTATCGCGTAGATTGGCGGGCTATTGATGCATTCTGGCACGGCTTCTGATAATTGATATTCGAATTAAAGTATTTTCGAAGGAATATTAAATACTTTCCTGTAATGACAATACATGCTTTAGAAGACCAGCGAGTTGGATTAGTTCGGGTTACACGGAATCTCTCATTCCGGCGCTAGAGATGCGGTAATAAGACATTTAATGCTTCAAGCATTGCTGTATCGGTCTGATGACTTTGGGCATAAACACTCATGACCATTAGGACATCTAGACTTGCCTAAGAGTGCATCCTAACACTATAAATTCCGATGTCTTAAGGATTGTTTTTCTAAGGCGATGAAGCAAGCGATCGACTTGCAATAGGCGCATTCATTTCCACTGTGGTGAAAATATATGTAATGGTTGCTAAGAAACAATGTCATAAAATTGGTCTTAAAAAATCGTGAAAACTCAATGATCAATGATTTTCCAGATACCAACTGTTCAAAATGTACATTTAGGCAAGTCCAGATAATAACTACAATTTCGATTTTCTTCTTGATCCATTCTGGGTGGATTAAACATATAACTCCAAATTATAGTTAATACACCCACATGATGAAAGGAGCCTGAACCTTTGAACAGTTATTGTAACCGTTTCTTATTGTTAATAAGTCGTGGACCGATATGTCTGTGAATGAAGCATTGTTCTTGCAATGACCTTCTAATATGGTACTGCTGGAACCCCCCATCTAGTTCCACATCCTTTCCAGTTTAGTAATTGCAGCACAGTTGGCAGCAAGGCAATTGTTGATGAAGATGGTGGGTGCATGTGAATACCATCAGTCATTCGGGGTCCTGTCAGCAAGTGTATCTAACCGAGTCCTGAGGCATTGATCTCTGCACATATTGCCAGTCCCTGAGCATGATTAGTAGGGTTGCAAATGCGTATCTGAATATCGTGATTGTGGGATCTAAGTCAACAATACCGGCAATAAACTAACCTGTCCGCAACTTTATCGCAACGTCCTGACAGCCAAGGATTCGATCCATAATGATACTACAAATCACTTCTCAAATGGAGTGCAAGTGCTATGAAATGTTGATGGCGTGCAAGTGTGCTCATCTTAGTCAGTGGTAGGGTGTATCCGGTGTGTATTACCCAACGTTGATGGCGTGAAAGTGTGCTCATCATCTTAGTCAGTGGTGGGGTGTATCCGGTTTGTATCACCCAACGTTGATGGCGTGCAAGTGTGCTCATCTTAGTCAGTGGTGGGTGTATCCGGTGTGTATTACCCAACGTTGATGGCGTACAAGTGTGCTCATCTTAGTCAGTGGTGGGGTGTATCTGGTGTGTATTACCCAACGTTGATGGCGTACAAGTGTGCTCATCTTAGTCAGTGGTGGGGTGTATCCGGTGTGTATTACCCAACGTTGATGGCATGCAAGTGTGCTCATCTTAGTGAGTGGTGGGGTGTATCCGGTGTGTATTACCCAACGTTGATGGCATGCAAGTGTGCTCATCTTAGTCAGTGGTGGGTGTATCCGGTGTGTATCATCCAACGTTGATGGCGTGCAAGTGTGCTCATCTTAGTCAGTGGTGGGGTGTATCCGGTGTGTATCACCCAACGTTGATGGCGTGCAAGTGTGCTCATCTTAGTCAGTGGTGGGTGTATCCGGTGTGTATCACCTAACGTTGATGGCGTGCAAGTGTGCTCATCTTAGTCAGTGGTGGGGCGTATCCGGTGTGTATCACCCAACGTTGATGGCATGCAAGTGTGCTCATCTTAGTCAGTGGTGGGGTGTATCCGGTGTGTATTACCCAACGTTGATGGCATGCAAGTGTGCTCATCTTAGTCAATGGTGGGGCGTATCCGGTGTGTATCACCCAACGTTGATGGCATGCAAGTGTGCTCATCTTAGTCAGTGGTGGGGTGTATCCGGTGTGTATCGTCTTCATCACTTCAACCTGTTAACATGGCAAAGATCGACATTGCGCTAACAACACATCAACCTATTGACATCCGTGAAGATCCGGGTTAGAATGAACCTTCAGTAACCCATGCTTGTCGTAACGGCATTACGCTAACAGCACATGAACTTGTTAACATGACACAGATCAACATTGCGCTAACAGCACATGAACTTGTTAACATGACACAGATCGACACTGCGCTAACAACACAACTTCCACACCACACGGCTGCGAGAGGCTGAAATTGAATGAGTTGACTTCACGCAGACAGTTCCACTACCTGATTACCCGTTCTACACGAGTAGAAGCACTATTTCCACGGTCTGTACTTATAATACCAATCACTGATTACCATGTCCTCAAATGTGTTCTCAGTACACTTATAGTCGATGCATGATAACACTAGCAGCCACTGATTCCTGATATCTGCATGAGTTAATCAAGTCTTAATGGTATGGCTCTAGACCCAGTGATAAAAATAGTTCCTTAGCCTAGGCCCAAGGTTAAACACATTCCCCCGGAATGCACAAGCGTTAAGTAGTCTTCTGTATATCGGTTCCTGTATTCATATTCTATCTATCTTTATATGCATCTATACATACTCTAAACAGTAGGGGAATTTCATTTATTATTTACGAATGAAAGAAGTGGGCGATATATCGGAGTCAGTCAATGCTGATAGAATAATAATGAATGTTTTGAGAGTGCAAGGCCACTTGCACTTCCTTATGACCATAATTGTTAATTGTACAGTAATCGTTTTTGAAAGATGATTGGTGTATGACAGAAATTTGCATGAGTACGATTTTCAAATTACAAAACAAAAAAATGATAAAAACAATCATTAACAACTGTGTGACGAAAGATGATTGTCAAAATTAATGGTTTAACAGTGATTTATCAAACCTAAACTGATTTGCATCCCATTTCCGGCAAACACATATTTAGATAGATAGACAGACAGACAGACAGACAGACAGACAGACAGACAGATCCAGACAGACAGACAGACAGACGGATGGATGGATGGTTAGATGATGAAGATGGATGGATGGATGGGAGATGGATGGATGGATGGATGGATGGATGGATGGATGGATGGATAGATAGATAGATAGATAGATAGATAGATAGATAGATAGATTAATATTAATTTGAAAGTATATTATAATAGAAGTCTGTCATCTTTAACACACCCGCCGCTATTCATGGGGCACATATGATTCCTTACGAATAAAAACATGCTCATCATAACAGCGAAGGTAAATATCAATACAGAAATGATATTACATTAATATAAAATAAGTGCCATCACTGATTCAGATACTGCTGAATATGCAGGTTCAATCCCGGGACACTACGCACGGGAATCTATGCTCGTCCCTTCTGAAAGACCACAGACTTTGGAACGTTCAGCTATAAAATGAGCCGAACATATCATGCTGATACATATGTTCAACCCAGCTCATGGACAAACATTCCACTACGTATACATGGAATTAGTTATTGCCATCTTTATGAACGAGATCGAGAACTTTCATTACGCAATTCACAGGTCCACGTTGCCATATTGGCAATCCGTCAGCTAAAATGTCCATGGCGTCAATGTCGAGTTGCAGCCCACGTCAATCTGGATTTCACTTTTGATATTTATGAGTATGGGCTTCCCCATATAGATTTGATTGCTTTAATTGATTGATTAACCGTTCGGGAAGCCTGATAGTCATCACTACGCCTGCGCTAGGCGATAGAAGTGTGTATTCCACGCCGTCAGAAGGCCAAAGGTTATAATTGTCATGAACGAGTATGGGATCCTATATGCATGTTATATGCCTTTGTATGCATGAATAAATCATCCTCTTGGTCTCTGTAGAGAAGAGACGTCAATTATAAACATGCACTAGTGTAAGATTCTAAAATGCATCAATTGCTATTTAAGTTCCTCTTTGACTTTATCATATTTTATACAATACACAAGAAATATGTGAGACTGTCTTTCCATCTTGTCTCTTTACACATGACAATAACACATATACACTGTTTCTTTGTCATTCTGGCTCTCTGGTAGATCTTTTAAGATTGCTTTGTTGTGTTATCTTTGATCTCTGGGTGAATTCTGATCATTTAGTTATAGCTGATTTATCATTTTTGGTTATCATAAGTTGTGCTTGAGTTATATTTCGCTGTTTATGCTATGTCGGTGTTGTCTGTGTTGTTCCTGTGCTGTCACAGGGTTATCGTAGAGTTATCCGTGTGTTGTCCTCGGGTGATCCTTGAGCTGTCTCTGAGCTATCCACTTTCTGGTTAATCTCATTTCTCTGTTTCTATTTACCTCCGATTTATCTTCGGGGTATGTCTGTGACACCTTTGCCTTATTTGTGTTGTTTTCTTGTTATCTTAGTTTTCCTTAGAGTTATTTCTGGTTCTCTCTGAATTCTCTCAGTTTTCACTCCTTGGTGTTTCTAGGTTTTGTCTGCGGTATCAAAGTAATTTAAGGAAGGGTCTATTCAGATTATCTCTGAGTTATCTCAAACATATCTCCAGTTATATTTGTATAATCTGTGCCAGTTATTAATTGTCTTTGAGTTGTCTCTACATGTAGTTATGACCGAGTTATCTCAAACCTATCTCCAGGTATATTTGTGTATCATCTGTGTTAGTTATAACTTGTTTCTAAGTTGTCTCTACATGTAGTTATACCCGAGTTATCTCTAACCGATCTCCAGTTATATTTGTGTAATCTCTGTGTTAGTTATAACTTGTTTCTAAGTTGTCTATACATGTAGTTATACCCGAGTTATCTCAAACCGATCTCCAGTTATATCTGTGTACTATCGGTGTTAGTTATAACTTGTCTCTGAGATGTCTATACGTGTAGTTATACCCGAGTTATCTCAAACCGATCTCCAGTTATATCTGTGTACTATCGGTGTTAGTTATAACTTGTCTCTGAGATGTCTATACATGTAGTTATACCCGAGTTATCTCAAACCGATCTCCAGTTATATCTGTGTACTATCGGTGTTAGTTATAACTTGTCTCTGAGATGTCTATACATGTAGTTATACCCGAGTTATCTCAAACCGATCTCCAGTTATATTTGTGTATATCTGTGTTAGTTATAACTTGTCTCTGAGATGTCTATACATGTAGTTATACCCGAGTTATCTCAAACCGATCTCCAGTTATATCTGTGTACTATCTGTGTTAGTTATAACTCTGAGATGTCTCTCTGTAGATGTTATATCTGTGTTATCTCCAGTTATATCTGTGTACAATCTGTGTTAGTTATAACTTGTCACTGAGATGTCTATACATGTAGTTATACCCGAGTTATTGCAAACCGATCCCGGATCATATCTATGTAACATCTGTGTTAGGTGTGCTGTTATCCGAGTTATCTATGCATTATTGTAGAGTTGTCTATTTACATGTGTTTGTAATCACGTGACCAGTCACGTGACATCTAGCGACAGGTGTCGCTAGTGTGCCAGTCATGCTCAGTACATTAGTAAGATAGTTTACAATGCTATTCTGTATATATCCATCAAGTATATACGATGATATCGTGAGAATGTTGCAGTGATGTGACTGTGGCAATATGTTTAACAAATTTCACGTTTAAAATTTTGTGAATAAATTCACCATTTAACTTTAGGTTGTTTGTAATGACTCGTCATAGTGATGTAAGTTTACCTAAAATGCTAGAGATATGTCTCTGATCTGGAATCACAGCTCTATCTCAGTTATGTAACTGGGTTATATCTGAGTTATAGCTGAATTATATATTAATATCTCTCCAATATTGGTGTTATCATAGTGTTCCCTATTATCCTCTGAGATAACTAGACTATCATTACGTTATGTCATTTCAATATGTGTTGCTGCCGTAAAATATAATCATAGATTTGCTCTGCTCAAGAGAACAGTTAACGCTTAACGTGTCCAAGCAAGAGGCTACTGGCTCAAATGAGGGAAGTGGTAAGTATAACAAAAATCCTTTGAATTTGAAAAATGCTGATATTATAGCTCTATCCTCAACGGATATTAAGATTGGTGTAGCGCCTGGGAGTGACGGCGATGTTAAAGCATTTGCCACCACTAATTAGTCTTCAGTCGGACAGTTTTAGATTCATTGAAAAGTTAGGAACAAGGAATTTTGATTTTATAAAATTGTAGCTATTTAAAGCATGTGTGTTTTTCATAATTTTGTTTTCAGAGTTTTAAAAGGCTTGGGGTCAATGGTCGAAATGGAACTGACAATATTTTAACATAAAATTATGCAAATGAAGTATTCAAAGTTTATCGGTCTACGGGATATGAGCAATTATTTGAAAGAAAAACAAGTTACATGCAGCTTCCGCTTACAATGGATTATATATTGATTTATGTTAATAACTGACAGTTAGTTCATAGACTTCAAGTAAGGAAAAAACAGCATCATGTTTCATTTACAAAATGTTCCATCGGCGGATCAAACTAATTACAAGACCGCCCAATTAGGACGATAATGTGAAGAATATTGATAATGCAACAATATGCCTGGCCGTTTCTTCGGACTTAAAACAATACGCTGACATCATATTGAGAGCGTTCGAAAGGTCAGACAGCTTTGGGACATATACTATCTACCAATCATCTGGATTACCCTTTGGACAGTGTCTCAGATCATGGCTGTTGCACTTAAGGAAAGCAATAATGTAGGCGAGTTCAAATTCGAATTTCTAATTTAGGTAGAAAGAGAAGGGTGCTTGGCGTTTCCTCTAATCAACGGCAAGGCCAGCGCACATTTATCAAGCTGTTCAAAAATCCCATCCCTCGGCACAGTTGGGAACGAGTTGGACCGGCAAAATAATTACGCCAGCGGGATTTTGGAACGTCAGTACCATTGACCCATCTATCACATGGCTCATTTTCTTCTCCGCTAACCCGACCTCCCAGCAATTATCAAAGAGAAACTGCCCACTAGAAACAACGCACAAGCCTACATCCAGACGTTTTGTGAGTCTCGATTGGAGGCATGGACGTTGTGGTGTAGGGAGAGCAGGCCTTGACCATTGACTGGCAGTGACGGGATGTGTGTGTGTGTATGTGTGCGAGCGAACGTGCGTGCGTGCGTGAGTATGCGTGTTTGGGTGTACGTGCGTGCATTCATGCATGCGTGTACACACACACACATAGATAGATAGATTGATAGATAAGCTAGATAAATAGATACTTAGATAGATAGATAGATAGATAGATAGATAAGCTAGCTTGATAGATATACACCACCGTGAACACAAATGGTCTTCAGTAACCCATGCTTGTCGTAAAAGGCGACTAACAGGATCGGGTGGTCAGGTTCGCTGACTTGGTTGACACATGTCATCGTATCCCAATTGCGTAGATCGATGCAGATGATGTTGATCACTGGATTGTCTGTTTCAGACTCGATTACTTACATGTTGTGGGAACATTGCTCGGTGCGGCGCTAAACAACAAACAAACACACAAAACACATACAAACATATTGATATATACTTAGTCTATATGTTTATACACACACATATAATCCGCAAACTCCGCAAGATGGTATCACTAAACATTGACCCTCAAATGGCATATTGATCTCACCTCGCCATTGTCCAACTTCAGGGCAAGGAAAGGACAGTCTATGAATGGTAGACGCTAATACAGATGCTGTTATGAACGTGGTTACCGTTCAGTCGAAGAAATGCGTTTCAAAAGTTAGACAGGGCCATTGTATACAGCACTCAATTACAGCTGCTGCACAGCTGCGTGGACATAATCAGTAGCATAAATAACAGGAAATGGCATTGCTGGCAGTCATACACATATACATTTCACGTTGGCATGTTTTGTGTTTGTTAGACATGAAGAGTGTCATGTTTTTTATGAGACATGACATGACCAACCAATAGAAAACAGTTCAAGGTAGTGCAACACGTCAACACAGGTCTGCAGTTAGACTTGCACAAGACTCTAAGGTAAAAATTAATAGTTTAAATGATAATTTCTAAAACATCATAAATAACAGACTGAAGTCCTTATCCAGACTTGCCTCTAGAATTATGGATAGAATTGTGATACATCCATGGGCTCAGCATTCAGTACAGCCTTGAAGCAAGGCTAGCCTCCAGTCATAAATACAACTTACAACTTAAGTACACAAAATACGAAACTGGCTGATCTAAGTATAAGTTCCTTTAGGAATATCGCTTATGCAGTGATAAAAGTGAAATTTTGCCAAATCTGGTGAAATACTTTGATTTGTTAATCACTTAACATTTCTGGAAAGATTTTTTTAAAGATTGTCACATCTTGGTGTCTTGTTATCGTGTATTAACTGGGTAGTATTTCAAGACCGAATTCATATTGCATGTCTATAAAGGCCAAATCATACTTTTACTAAGTCTTGTTGATTCAAAATTTGATTAAGTGCACGCATCCCTTTTCAGAGACATTAAAGTGTACATCGATATATTTTCTGATATACAATCAACCTTGTCAAAACCGTTGACATTTCCAACAATGATGATCATTTTTTGAGTGACTGAGTGAGTGAGTGAGTATGCACATACCAGTGAGTTTAGTTTTAAGCCGCTTTTAGCAATATTCCAGTAATATCACGCACAGTGACACAAGCATCAGGGACTCCAGAAATGACTCCACATATTGTACCCATGTGGGGAATCGAACCCGGGTCTTCAGCGTGATGAGCGAACGCTTTAACCATTAGGCTACCCCACCGCCCCTTCTGTCTTAGCCAGGAGACAATGTGGTTATACACACTGATAAAGCTGTCAGTGAACTTCGTCTGTGTTCTCTTTAGCTGTGCTAATCACCATACGTCTTCTCATATAATGTGACACATACAACACATGGTTATCTCGAATTCTTTTAACTCGATGTATTATTAAGGTGGTGTCCCATGTGGTCCCTGATGCTTTTTTACCGATTCTACTAATACAATATTATAACTATGCCTGTCTCGAACTATGAGTGCATAAAACATTTATTGTTCAGGTCCCAAGAGTTTCGAGATTACAAGGACTGACTGCAGATCGAATACAGTGAAGCATTTCAACAAGGCATGTAAATTGAACAGTGCAATTGCGTGACGTGAGAAACGACTTGTCATTGAGAAGGAGCTGAATTGCTACAACAATGCTGTATTCTTGCCAGTGTTCTCCATCCTTGGCCATTGTTAATTTATTTTCATGGATACAGTGACAAAAGTTACGCCTGTCGCCCCTGTGATGCCACGCCACTGGAACCTTCACCGCTTCGTCGTTGACACCAGTGTTTACGTTTTATCGGCTTTCTAAAATATGCATGGTTTATTGATCGGCTTATTGTTAAAACATGTGTGTTTACTTTGTCTGCAAGACGATCCTTGTTGACACAATGAAAAACAATGGTGGTATCATTTCCATGGATGCTCCATGCCGCGCCGTTACTGTGTGGCTTCTACGCTTAACCTGGAACAGCAACCAGTCGAGCATATTTACATATCGACGTTTATAAAACGTCATCGTGTTTAACGGTTTTAGCTGATGCTAATGGAACTACATTGTGTTTCCTCTTGCTATTTTTAGTGTAGTTGAGTGGCATTTAAAAAGTTAAATTGATACACAGTACATACATTTGTAGCGTTCAAAACAAAAGAGTTAATAATATTAAACTCTATACACGGTCCAGGTCTATGAATTGTTAATGTACCTTCACAGCAACAATGATGCTTTGGTCCTAAACCTTGTTCACGGGAATGTTATTATAGACATATTGTTGGCACAAGACGTCAACGTTGGCCATTAATGACGTAATGTTCGTGTACTTAGCTTTTTAACATACCTTTTTATGCAAAGTGAGTGAGTGAATTGTTGAGTGAATGGTTGAGTGAGTTGGGCTTTACGCCGCTTTTAGCTATTCCAGCAATATCACGGCGGGGGACACCAGAAATGTGTTTCACACATTGTACCCATGTGGGGAATCGAACCCCGGCCTTCGGCGTGACGGGCAAACGCTTTAACGACTAGGCTACCCCATCGCCCCGAGTGAATGGTTGGGGGAATAGTTAAGTATATGTTTGAATGAATCATTGAACTAATGGTTGAGTGAGCGAGTGAGTTAGTGAGTGCGTGAATAAGTCTGTGTGAGAGTCACAATCGACTTAGAAGTGTATACATGCAGAATAAAACCAAGCTCTAAAGCCTCCCGAGAGAACAATTCAACCAGTAGCCTTACCAACCCCAGAATACTGTTGAACGACAAGAAACATCGACATAAACATGTTCAGCTACACGTACGTAAATGTCACATCCACATAAATGAGGAGTGTGCGATCATCCATTTTCAGAGAAATGCGAGGATGCGGACGGCACCAGACAAGTGACCTGTTCAGATCTAAAACTGGCACAAAATCACTTACTGAGTCCACCTATTCCCCGTTGTGAAACACGAACGCACGCTTTCCTAGCTGCACGACACAACACAACGCCATTGAGGCCAATCAACCTTATAAAACACATCTCCAGGAGATATTCAACACGTGGTTATCAAAGCTGCCGAGAGCAGCGAAGAAGGATGAAGTTGATGAACGAGCTTCATACAGATTGTTTCCAGCACACTGAGATAAAACCGAATCTGTATGTATGTTCGACTGTACCAGGTCTGTACAAAGAATCTGTTTGTGGTGCCATCATCTCTGATTGCGAAACGTTGTTGAAATGGTTTGTCGATCAGCAACACCAAGCAACGTTTCATGTGAAACGCGTTTCTGATTTATGGCCACAGTTGATGAATGATCGTTGCCACTTCGACTGCCATGGTAACGCTTCTGTCCAATTTGTTACACGAACTTTTCTTACAGACACGTTTACCCTTGATAATACCTGTAGCTATATACTATTTCATTGTTACTATTGTATAGTGATTGTCAAACACTGAATGAGTGATTGAGTTTAGTTTTACGCTGCACTCAGCAATATGTCAGCTATATGGAGGCGGTTTGTAAATAATCGAGACAATCCAGTGATCAACAGCATGACCATCGATCTGCGCAATTGGGACCCGTGACATGTGTCAACCAAGTCAGCGAGCCTGACCACCCGATGCTGTAGTCGCCTCTTACGACAAGCATGGGTTACTGAAGGTCAATATTCTAACACGGACCTTCACGGGTTCAGACACTGAAAGAGTAGTAACTTTTGCTCATTCTGTAGCAATTGCAGTGCAGGTTCACGATTTACTGTCTTCGAATTTCTATGGTGACATGAATACATGCCTGTAATGTTATCCCAATTGCGTAGATCGATGCTCATGCTCTTAATCACTTGAATGTCTGGTTCAGACTCAAATATCTAGAGACTGCCGCCATGTAGCTGGACTATTTCTGGCTGTTAAACACCAAACAAGCAAACAAACAAAACAAACAAGCCTGTAATGTAATAAATCGTTATTTCAAATTGTTGTTCATTTGAAAATTGATTTAGAGGGCCCAGTTGATAATCGGATGCCACCGGTATACGGTGTAGGGTAGTCCAGCGGTTAAAGTGCTGGCGCATCATGTCATAGATCCTTGTTCGCTTCCCTAGATAGGCTCATTGATTTTGTTTTGTCTTTGAATAATATGTTGCAGAAAATATTGAAAAAATGCCGTCGGTTGGATGTGCCAAATCATCTGGCATCTCCTGAAGAGAAAGAAATATATGTCTTCACGCAGTGACTGAACTTTATTCTACCCCTCAGCACACATCCAACTCCTGGAATATTTAACAGTGAGTCCCTTGGAATGTTCTAATGAATGTCAGCCCTTGCCAATGAAAAATCAAAGGCATGCGTTGCTAGGAGTAAGACCTCAATGTGTATTCAAATGAGAAACCGTTTATTGGGATAAAAGATAATCATTTCGCGATCAATAATGCATAATCTTATTGAGATTCATAAGTTTGGGAGTAGCAATGTGTTTTGGTGCAACCAGCCAGGTCTTTATTCCAAGGGTTAGTTTCTGTGACGAAGTGTTCAGAATTGTTTTGGGTTCAGCTGTTTGGGGGTTTGTTTCAGTTTGGTACAAAATACTACATCCCTCTACTATGTTTCGCGGGATTTGGGGAGATGGAGTGGTTAGAGCCCTAGGCGGCAAACCGAATTCCTCGATTTGATGATTGTTCGGATGAGTCCAATATGACGTTACTCACTCACCCTACACCATCCTCGATCTTCCAGGGATTATAATTCCTTTCTATTGTGATTAATACCCTGGAGTCCTTGCTACACTAACGTCGTTTCAAATGTTATTCGAACGACATAATGGGAGACGGAACATCACTTCCAAAGCTAATCTGAAATAGCGAATGTGTCCAAGTTATTTATCATGATAAAATGGAAAAATATTACACTGTGTTGCTGAAGATGCCGAAACGTTTTGGAGCAAATCTGAACTTCTTCGATACCTTCGGTAAATAAACGTATAAAATCCTGCCGAATTTCTTCCGTCAGTTTCCATTCTTCAATACGTGAAATCTCGTTATCTCGAACTCTGCTTACCCAGAAAGCCGTTCTGATACGACTGAGTTTCTACAAAGAATGATTATAGATAGCGTCGATGGACATCGGGTAAACGATTTTACTTGTGATACATGAAGTCTGTTTCATATTTTGTGTATGTTTTTAATAATTCTTTTTTAAATTCAAAATTAGATTAGACGTTTAACTGAACGTGTCATATTGAAATCATCGGGTTTAATTTGTAAACAGGTTCTATAGAAATGGTAAAAAATTATTTCAAACGAAATCGACTTTAAGATGGGTTTCCATGTCAAGAATTGTGTTGCATCAGACAAGGTTGTCTTGACTCGCAGCAAATGTCCCTGATGTATCTTGAATTATTTAAATCTCCTCAGATGGTTATTTTAAGTGTCTAATGGTCGTATCTCACATTTAATTAAGTAGATGTGGGATTCAGTGTGTGTTCTTCTGCGGAAGAAGGATACTGTTGTCTGTCAATGTGCCAGTAACATAGGTTGCTATGGCTACCTTTCTCTCTCATCAATACAATTATATCGGTTAACGTTCTTTATTTGGAAATCGTTTCTGAGAACGAATCAACAGATTTCGTGTTGATCACAACTTTATTTCTCCTTGTTGGTGTTGATGGTAGTGGATATATACAAGGGATTGGCGTATTTGTTATACATTGTACTTCCATTCATACTTTCATGACTTGTCCGTGGCGGTACACCATAACGTAACAATCAAATGGCATTGCAATCATGGAAACAAGTGACAGGACTGGCATTATTAATGGGTTAAACGTTGTATAATTATGATTAATTCGCACGAGGTTATTGCTATAAGTGACACCCATTAGGAATGCATACATATTGTACATTACAAGATCATTAATCCTAAGGGCTCATTAAAAAAAAACGGTAAATGTCGGGATCAAACATTTACGAACATGGCGTTGAAATACAAATAGTTGACATTATGTGGAGATATTCTTAAGATAAAGGTTATTTTTATGGCACTCGCATGAACCAGTTCTTGATGAGTTGAAGCCAAACGAGAACCGTTGTGAGATTTGATATGTATTAACTATGCATATACCAGCTGTGCTAACTTAAGCTCTAAACTATGCATATACAGCGCCGTTAACGCTGCGAGTCTATCATGATTATGCTATTTTAACCTTTCCAAGGCGTTGGCAAGTTATACAGCATATTTGCAAGACGAACCTCGCGTATACAGTATTATATATGTGCATAAAACAAAATCATATGTATCCTGTACCATGTACCGTATGTCATGAACCATGATCTACCTTGTATCATGTACCACTTGCCATGCAGGTTTTAACATGTACCGATAGTATGTGGAATGCAGTATGCTTTATGTACCATGTACCATGTACCTCGTATCATGTACCGTTCACCATACAATTCGCATTCTCATCCAGAAGTCGAAACCACACTCTCAGGCACCTAATCGCCTGCACACAAAATCAGCCATCTAACCCACTCAGCCACAAAAATGGCTTCCACAAAATTGGACAATTGGTAGCCAGGACCACAGACCTTGTGTTCCCCTCTGATAAGTGTAAACTGGCACGGCTCCCACGGCCGAAAGCTATGAATACACAATGTCATATATATTATTTTCAAATGTAACACGGATTCTAGAACCTTTTTTGTTTGTGTATTCATATTCGAAACATAAAAAAGCATAAAAATCAAAACATCAATAGATCAATGACAGTCAATGATGACAGCAGGTGTTCGCAAAAAAAGTTAAATGTGTCCTCAAATGAATGATTAATGACTGCGATTCCGCATTACGTTCATATAACCCTGGCCGATATGTTTATATAGCCCTTGTGATGCTAAACTGGCCTTTGCGCCATCACCTAAGGCCTCTAGTAACACAAAGGACCCGTGAATCACTCAACACACATTAATCCGAGGAGGTCGTAACTATATATCCACCTATCGGCAATTGCTGGTGTGAACCACATTCATTCCACAAACAATATGTCACAATTAATAGCTCCAATCTTCCTTGTTCAAACATAACATGTTATTTCGGAACACATAGCGGTGTGTTAAATCCACACGGATGAAAAATTGCAATGGATTCTTGTACCATGGAATCAGCCAGAGGTTTCAACTGATATGCTCGCTGTGTACAGCAACCTTGCTGGAATGGAATACTAACGCTCTGCTTTGCAAATAGTGATATGAAAGCGAACCGAGTACCGCAAACCTTGAATAAGAATTGCAATATTTTAACAGGATCAGCGGTGCTACAAATTTTCGAATTAAAAACGAAATCGGCGATATTTGCTCAGTTAACCAAATACAGATATTGAACGACTTGTCTGGAGTGCTGCAGTCGAGGATTCCGTGACATTAAAGTCATTATTTGTTCCAAAAATCAAAGAACCCAGGACAGCTGTATGGAAACGTGTGATTTATGACTATTATTATTCATATCAGGGGAATAATATAATCCCGATGATAAGTTTCTTATGTGTACAGCTTGTCATGCACATGAACAATTATACAAGTTTAAATATGTTATGTTATATATTTCCCCACGATGGTACATTATATGCCATAATAAAGCATTTATGAATATACTATCCACATTGTATGTAATATTAAACATGCTTTTGTTACATGTTTGTATATTCATTCTAAACATCGATGCAGAATTCTATGTATGCGTTCAAGTATAAAACAATTTGATTTTATCAAATAACTATGATGTGCAATGTTTGTGTATATCACGTATAGATATTTGTTATGCTATACTGACTCAGAATAATAATTAAAGTGTACAGTTTTTACAGGGAGACAGCTGTGAAGGTACTAGCTATATGAATCTCATCACTCAGTTGTCAATCTATCTATTTTCAGGAGCTATATAATTCATTGTGAAGGTGTGTGTGAGTATAGAGTCACTGTTAGGGCATCTCATTAATTTTGGCCATAATCTTCCGGTCGATGCACAGCCAATAAGAGCTGACGCTGTTTCCTTACTTGTCGAAACAGATAGTATTGATTGTAAAAGGCAAATTGATTTTAAAGATTGCATGAAAATTAAATTATATATTAAATTTACCAATTACCACATAGAAGTATGATTGGATTTAACGTCATATTCATTGTGTAGGCGTGTATGAATATTGAGTGCAGTGAGCGTGGTCCTGTATACCAATGAATTAATCATGACAGCACGTGGGATGCGTTTCTTAATCACAGACTGTCTACACTGTTGATGGACCCTTGTTTGTGTCATCCCCTCAGTTTCATTACTTAGTCCTATAACACGCTCTCGGCTAAACAATAAAACCAACGCATCGTCCTATCCGAGTAGTAATGGGTAGTTTTATTACCTCCCTTGTGTAACGATCGTTGTCGAATTTTACAATGATGGAGTCGACTGCTGTAGCATGCCAATGTAGGTCAGCGCAAGAGCTGACTTAAATCAATTGATCCTCGTTAATTAAATACCCTCTGTTGGTCAAGGCGATCCGCAACACTGTCGCCTCCACGGCGACTCTACATCATCATCAAGGTAGCCTTTTGCTAGGCGTGTCCTCCCATACAGACACTCCCTGAGGGTATGTATTTATAGACTGTGACTTGAGGTTTAGCAGTGCTACCTAATCATCCACAAAGCTTTAAACCCCGTGTCCAAGGCATTTGGGGATATTGGAAAGACCTGGCTTCCATAATTCTTATGGAAGCTCTCAGGGCTGGTTCTCGGTGGCCATGGGTGCCAAAATGGCCTTATATCGTGATGAATCTATATATTCTGGTCGGTAATCTTATACAGACTCCTCCACGATACAAGGAGGACACAGTAATGTAAGCTGGACGTAGAGAAAGGAAAGAGGAATTCATTAACGCTCTTGCAAAAATACTCCGAGTTGTGTTGTAGCTAGCGTTATGCATTGCGTCCAGTTTGTGCATGAACTGCAACTGGTTTGATATTATTACATTCTCAAACAGAAAAACAAATACCTGACTGATTGAACCGGAACACAATAGGAATAGCGGAAATTGTCACGCTGTGTTCCAAATCAATACATTAATGAATGGATCATAAAGTGTGTCCTGAATGTACTCACCAATGGCATCACAACATGTGCAATGGGCGTTTTCAGCAGCGATGGTGCATTAAATGCATGTAGCTGCAACATATTTCAGATCAGATGTTGAAACTTCATTTCATGTCATTGTTCATTGTGTACCCTTATAGAGCATGTTTACTAAACGGACACAAAGTTCTTCATCACAGATTACGTATTGGCATCTTGGGCCTTCCTGTGCTCCGATCTTAATAGGCTGGAGCGAGCCGCAATGACCTAGCACCGTATCGAATTGTAGCTTGCTCTGGAGATTACACAAACCTTGGCAAAGACTACTTTATCCTGCTCATTAGCCAAGAAAGGGTAACGTTTAACTGAATTCATTAAGTATCATACCGAGAGCCGAGTTAGGGCAATGCTTTTTCTGGTATACGGCCCTGATCGAGAAACACGTTTCAATTAGGTTCGTGCTTCCAACTTAAAAAACCTATTGTATTGAACAGCAATGAATATTTTACTGGCATACAATATGAGAATCGCGTTTTATTCTGATCCCAAAGCATTCTCCCTTACGTCGCATCAGGTAGCGCGTGATGCAAGCAGTGAAGCGTTTCTTCATGGAAGAAGGCTAGCTGTTAGGAAACAGTGACCTTGCTCAATGGTTAGCTATATATCCATGACTAGCTGTATGACTAGCTCCATGACTAGTTTTATGATTAACTGCAAGTCTAGCTGCACGACTACCTATATGTGTGACTGTATAAATTTGTGCGACTAGCTGTTTGAATCTAGCTAGTTATCTAGCTGTATGTTTAGCTCCACGGCAGTATGATCAACTGAGAGTCTAGCCCCACGGCTAGTTGTATAATCAACTGTAAGTCTAGTCCCACGGCTAGTTGTAAGATCAGCTGTAAAACCAGCCCCACGTCTAGTTGCATGATCAACTTAAAGTCTAGCTCCACGTCTAGTTGTATGATCAACTGAGAGTCTAGCCCCACGGTTAGTTGCATGATCAACTGAGAGTCTAACCCCTACGTCTAGTTGTATGATCAACTGAAAGTCTAGCCCCACGTCTAGTTGTATGATCAACTGTAAGTGTAGTCCCACGTCTAGTTGTATGATCAGCTGTAAAACCAGCCCCACGTCTAGTTGCATGATCAGCTGAGAGTCTAACCCCTACGTCTAGTTGTATGATCAGCTGTAAAACCAGCCCCACGTCTAGTTGTTTGAGCAACTAAACATCTAGCCCCACGTCTAGTTGTATGATCAACTGAAAGTCTAGCCCCACGTCTAGTTGTATGAGCAACTAAACATCTAGCCCCACGTCTAGTTGTATGATCAACTGAAAGTCTAGCCCCACGTCTAGTTGTATGAGCAACTAAACATCTAGCCCCAAGTCTAGTTGTATGATCAACTGTAAAACGATCCCCACGGCTAGTTGTTATGATCAACTGTAAGTCTAGCCCCACGTCTAGTGGTTTGATCAACTGAAAATTTAGTTCCACGGCTAGTTGTATGATCAAAAGTAAGACTAACTGCATGACTACCTATATGTATGACTGCATCTAGCTGTGTAGTCGACTCCATGGCTAGTTATATGTCCACAGCTTAATAACCAGAAACATGGCTATCTAAAAGTGAGATCGTTTGATTAGATGTACATGTATAAGCAACATGTTCAGCTGACTGTCTAGCTGTCTGGGTGTCTAGCTAGTTTACTAGCTGTATTCACGCGTGACTACTCAGTTAGCCACATCTCTGGCTGACTGGCTAATTGATTGTTTTTGTCTAACGTCTAGCAATACTCCAGTAAAATGGCAAAAATCAGCTGAGTCTGAACCAGGTGTATACCAGCCGTATACACAGTTTTATGTATGTCAACGTGACTTGTTGCTTGTCTAACTATATGACTAGATGGTGACTAGATATATTGATACCTGCATGGCTAAGTATACATGTGCCTGTAAGTCACATCGCTAGGTGTGTGACCAGTTGCATTGACATCTTTGCTCCTAGCTGAATTGTTAGCTAGTATGTCTCTGTGTGACTAGTTATGTGACCAGCAAACAAAATGACTATATGTGTGACCAGTTGCATAAATAGCTACACTAGATCTACGTACATATATACAACAAAGGTGACAAACAGATGGTTGCGTGTGAAACTATGGGCTATATCTAGAACAGGTTGCCACACTACTGGGGAGTATATATATATTTTTCTGTTATCGATTCCGTAGATGTGAACCGTGAATATGTTTGAGTGTTATTTGTTATAATGTGTATTACATTTAGTGTGTTTCAGATAGAAATCTCAAGTGACACAATTATTGAATAGAGGTCTCGCTCCAGTTGCCTTTGTTCGAATTTAAATATTATAGGTTATGTAAATTTCCTTTTAAAAATATAAGTTTTGTCACAGGTCAATAACTTCAATATACTACACTAAGTCAATAAAATGTGTCAGATAACACATGCCTCATAAAATATTGATATGTTTGTATAGATAGGATACTTTGATGCGGGTTTACAGTTCATGTGTGTTGACAAGAATACAATTGATGTATGCCACAATTAATACAATTCATATGGTGAGAAAATGTTCGGATGTGAACATGCATGTGTGGATATGGACGTGAATGGCAAAGAAAGCCAATCAGTGGGTGGGTGAGTGAGTTTAGTTTTACGCCGCACTCAGCAATATTCCAGCTATATGGCGGCGGTCTGTAAATAATCGAGTCTGGACCAGACAATCCAGTGATCAACAGCAGGAGCATCGATCGGCGCAATTAGGAACCGATGACAAAAAGCCAATGAGTCTATCAAAGCTGCTGCATTCTTGTCAGGAGCTCAAAACAAAAATTAAAACCTCTTAAATTGTTCCAGCTATAATTTATCCAAATTTACCACGTTTACCATTCCAATTCGGGTTACCAACCATATGTGTCGTGCAAGTCTCTTAGAAAGAGATCATTTGAATGCAGTTTCTGAGATAGTTACATCATGAATCTGTTATTACGGACGACACTTACAGTATATGCTATATGTCTTTTCGCATCCTGCATCAGTGTGTACATCCTTATTGATTGTACAACAGTTTGTCAATATCTTGCATCCGTTTACAAGAACTACGTCCCTGTTGACTCATGACGTTGTGGCGATGACGTTACAAAAACGTCATTTGAATACCTCAGCGTTAAAATAACGCCACCGGACCGTCACGTGCCAACAGGTCTTTCTCGATTAATGTCAGAACATCATATAGACATCGACACCCATGTACTGTTACATACATTTTATACAAACTACATACTGCACAAATGCCACCGTTTGAAGATGTTGTGTGTTTTGCCACAAGCTTGAAATAACTCCAAAACTGATCGATTCTAAACTTCTTTATTCTTTAAAATTTCTTATGTGACGACTTTTACAAAATAGTATTGTTCTGCAGCGCAAACCTACGACAACACGAGTGTATATGGTCATGCCTCATAAACATACCTCCAGAGAAAATTCCAAGTATATGGCTAATTTCAATAGATATATCTATATTGCTGCAGAGATCAGATCAATTGACTTCTGTGATGCCAATATACATAACAACTGAAAAAATCTACTCTGAAAAAAGATGCATAATATGATAGATGAGTGTCGCGTAACGACAAGCATTAGTGGACATTACGAAATTCGTGCATTCGAATATAATGAATCTGTACCGTGTTTCACAAGCAAACATTACCCTCATTGGTGAGCTCTGCTGGTCAGTTCTCCAACGGTCGGTCACCAACGTTTGGCGACACTGACGTAAGCAGTCACAGTTCACATGATCACACACAAACCAGCAATCAGCACATATGCCGCGACGGCGGCCTCCTTGCTGGAATGTAGGTATATGAATTCATCAGGTTTTCACTGATAATCTCGGCATTATGGTCCTTCAGAATGATCGAATCCGGGTGAGATGGCAACGCAGGCCAGTTCGGAGATGGTCAACATAACGTGCAGTGATTGAAACCAAAATAATTCAGTTAGGCTCAGCGTCTTTCAAAGATATATTCGTTGTAATGTTGCCACTTTGCTTCCTCCGTGTCCATGCCTGCTTTCAGCTCGCCAGCACTGTTGGTTCCGGTACCAACCCCACCCGCCATGAAGAACCCTTCTTCCTGAAGCATGTCAAAGGCCTGCTCCAAGAATGTATGCTTCAGGAAATACCTCCCTGTGTATCTATCCATGCCGCCCCGATCTGGGTCTCTGCTTTCGTTCAGGGTTTCTTTGAATACCTCTCGACACAAGGAAATTCTACCACACACGATGATTCTACTCAACTTTCGGAACTTAACGTCGGCAAGCCCGTCTCTTCCAAAAGCAAAGGTTCCCCTGTATCCCACTGTTATGTATCCTGGTTGCTTGCCGGTAACGCTAGGCAAGGGTTTAAGTATAGACCCGGATAGGGCGGAACCGGTAATTCCAGGAGGGGTGGACGTGCTTGACAGAGGGGTTAAATGTGCCGGTTTTGGTGACAGAGCGCTTAAACTGTTCACTAAATCCTCCAGTTCAAAAAAATCAGCTTCTTGTCGGAGTCGTTCACGTTCGTGGAAATTCTCTGGTAGAATAAGCTTGAGGTTCCGGAGATAGTCCAATATGTATCGGAACAAAACACCGTCTCTATCAATAAAATATTTGCCTTTAGCGTCCCGCACAAAAATTGCCGAGGAGTCATCGCCAAACATCTTGCCGAGTCGACATTCAGGTATCTTCTTTAAGGTGGCAAGTGTTGTTGTATAAAACACGCCGCCAACATTCAACTCAACAATCTCTGAACTCTCAATCGAATTGGTCTTGTCAGACATTTTTGGTAATTTCCTTTAATATCCCCTAGTTCAGGTTCCAAGTCAAATCCCTTGTATTTTAATAGCCACTTAAATCATTTCTAATTACTGCTCCTTTTGAGGCACACGTCTTCTCGTTTCTACACACAACACACCAAGAATGAACCGCTCTGGCTTGAGGCAGACTGGTTGATTTCACTCTTTTCAAGAATACCAGCTGAGCGCTAATTCCCTGGCTACTGTGGTGAATAGTGTAGGTGAACTCACTTGATTCTATCGCTGTGGCTGGGGCGCGTAGATGGCAGTGCTATCGACCGGGCCTAGTTTATGGCATTCTAAATGTACGCACAAACACAAAGACTCTCTTCTAATTCCTTATTGATTGCCAATGTAGTCGCGATCCATTCTTCTCTGTTCTCCACTCAAACGAAAGAAGAGCATCGGAGTACGTTTTCAAATTCCCTAGCTCGCTGGAATATACTAGCCCCAATAGTCCTCGCGCCGCCTGTCTGAATGCGCTCGCCTCCCTGTTCTCTGCCACACTGATCGAGAGTTTGGTCTGCCAGGGTTAAAAGCGCTGCAATAACTAACGAAACATATTCACCGACTGTGCAGAAATGCCCGTCCCTCGTCTGTGATTGGCTGCTTGGTCTTGGCTCGTCAATTGGCGTTCGACGTCGCCATGGCAACTAGAAGACGGTGAACCGTTGCACACGCATGCGTTTTTTTATTTGGTAAGGTCCAACTGCACTGGCTCGCTATCGACACGGGCACAAGAGCTGAAATGGAGACACATTAATAGCATTACCCTTCTGAGTAAATTAAATCTACCTGGTCACTCTCTAAGTTTGTTAGCCGGTGGCAGTTTGCTGTAATTTGCCTGTATAAATAGATACCATTGCGCTTTTCTCTCAGCGGTTCAATCAAATCAAATTCTATTAAAATGCTTGATGCGACTGTCTGAATGTGGGGCGATGATGGTGTTCAACTGGCTTTCAGTATCAAATATCTGTCTGTTTACATTAGTCTAGGAAAATAGTACCACTTTGCTCTGTTGTTCACATGACAGCGATGCGTTGCCATCAACATGCTGCCACCTATCTCTTAATTCATACAAAGTTGCAAATATTAAATCGGCATAGAAATTTATAGCATTTGGAGAACGGGATCTATAGTACTTGTATGCATCATCTGATGAAGGAGCGGGCATACGCTCCAAAACGTCGTGTTATTCACAACAAAGAAGTTGAGATCCTTACATCTTGCTTTTCTGATAGAATCTTAATTATTTAGTTATTAATAAGCATCATATAGAAACTAAAGGAATAACATTAGCAGGGCCTGAGTGAGTGTGAGAGTGAGTGAGTGTCCCAATAACAAGAAGCATTCAATAGATAGTAGACAAACTATATCAATAGTGAACTGAGTGAGTTAATGTCCTGAATGAATAACAAGAAGCATTGCATAGATAGTAAACGATCCACATTATCAGTGTGTGGATGAGTGAGTGATCCAATGTGTGTCAAAAATCAAGCTTGCTTATATCATTTGCTTATATAGATAGTAAACGAACCACATTAACAGTGATTGAGCGAGTACTGAAGAGTGAGTGAGTGAGTTTAGTTTTACGCTGCACTCAGCAATATTCCAGGCATATGGCGGAAGTCTGTAAATAATCTGGACCAGACAATTCAGGGATCAACAGCGTAAGCATCGATCTACGCACCTGGGATACGATGACGTGTGTCTTCCAAGTCAGCGAGCCTGACCACCCGATCCCGTTAGTCGCCTCTTACGACAAGCCTGGGTTACTGAAGAACCGGATCTTCATGGGTTGATCACGTTAAGAGCGCTAAGTGAAACGTAACGTACATGTGTGCACTTAGATGTCTATTCTAACATATTGGCACAATGAAGAACAATTTTTGTATTTCCTTCAACCCCGATATATTGCAATCTTTTCTAAACAAGTGTATTGAATTTTGTTGCTTTTGAACATGGTAACAAACACGTTTATCATATCATAATGTTAATCGCCCCTACATTAAATATGGAGGAGGTGGATTGTGTGGTGGTGATGATGGTGGCGATGATGATGATGGTGATACTTTGCTACTACTACTACTATGCTCTAAGCGCTTCATTATGATGATGCTGAAGGGGAGGACCAAGACGGTGTGGTGGTGATGATGATGATGATGATGATGATGATGATGATGATGATTTTGATGAATTTTACTACTACTACTATCTCAAAGCTCTTGAACGATGATGTGAACGATGATAATGATGATGAGGAAGAGGGAGGGAGGACTAGGAGGACGGGGTGATGATGATGATGATAATGATGGTGATCATGATAGTGATAATGATGAAGATGATGATGGTGGTGATGATGATGAATGATGGGGAGGAGCAGATGACGATGGTGATGGGGAGCAGGACAGTGTGGTGGTGATGATGATGATGATGATGATGATGATGATGATGATGATATTGATAAATTTTACTACTACTACTATGCAAAGCTCTTGAACGATGATACGAACGATGATGGTGATGAGGAGGAGGAGGGAAGGAGGACTAGGGGGACTGGGTGATGATGATGATGATGATGATGATGATGATGATGTGATCATGATAGTGAAGATGATGATGGTGATGATGGTGTGGCGATGGTGGTGATGGTGATGGTGATGATAAAATGCAACTACTACTACTACTACCATGCTCTAAGCTCTTCAAAATAGATATTATGCATGCGTTTCAACAACAACAAACTGTCATAAAAATGAACACATTATTCATGTACATGTACAAATAACATTGCGTACATTGTTTCATCGTTAAAACCACTGGATTCTACATTCTGGTGACAGGTGTTTTACTGTACAATATGTATGTGTGAAACATTATCGGTAATGTATTGGGTGTGCATGAGTAATCGATACGCAAATTAAACAAAGTGTCAGTCGTGCGTTCGTGGTTGCAAACTGCAGCCAACGACGTCGATAAGTCGACAACCAGCCATATGTGCTACACTGACTGAATGGTCAGTGGTCAATAATTCAATCCCACGGGTGGGGCTCACCTGTGCCGTACATATAATCATATGCGTTGGTGTGTTTAGAAAGCCGTATGGCTCAACTGAATTGATATTTACTTACCAACTAAGCTTGTGATCGGATTTGTTGCACATTAACGTTCGTGTGTATATATGTGCGTGCGTGCGTGCGAGCGTGCTTGAGTGAGTGAGTGTGTCTGTGTTTATACGCGTGTCTGTCCGTGTGTGCGTTTGCTTGTATGTACGTGCATGCGTGCCTGTGTGTGTACTTCGGTGGTAACGACGTTGTTAAAAGTAGAAAACGAGCTATAATTGAGTGAGTGGTTGAGGGGTTGAGTAAGCTGGCCGAGTCGTTGAGTGAGTGGTTGAATTGTTGAATGAGTGGTTGAGTTGTTGATTGAGTGATTGTGTCTTTGAGTGAGTAGTTCCGTTGTTGATGGAGTGGTTAAGTGGACGGGTGAGTGAGTGGCTAAATGGTTAAACGGTTTGAACACTCGTTGTTAAAGTATTTAAAGAGTTCGGGATATCGAGATTTGTCACAGACGTGTACGTTTGTACAAAGTGTCTTATTCGAGAACAGCATAATTATTGCAATCATTTTAGTATATTTTAATTTGTTGATATCGAACTTTTACCTTCAGAGAGATAGCGGAAGGTCAGTGTTTCTATGCCCTGTCTATCCAGATGACGTGACATGAGTGAGTGAGTGAGTGAGTGAGTGAGTGAGTGGTTGGTTGGTTGGTTGAGTGAGTGAGTGAGTGAGTGAGTGAGTGAGTGAGTGAGTGAGTGAGTGAGTGAGTGAGTGAGTGAGTGAGTGAGTGAGTGAGTGAGTGAGTGAGTGAGTGAGTGAGTGAGTGAGTGAGTGAGTGAGTGAGTTGGGTTTTACGCCGTGTTTAGCAATATTCCAGCAATATCATGGCAGGGGACACCAGAATGGGCTTCACATGTGTCCATGTGGGGAATCAAACCCGGGTCTTCGGCGTGACAAGCGAACGCCTTAACCACTAGGTTAATAGTGTTTACTAGGTTAATATAGTGTCTGAACGGGGTATAAGTGTACACAATATGGCAGTGTAGCCGCGGGCAACCACTACTAAACTCGGCTTCATACCAACCAAAACACACACATGTGAATAAGGCTCCCATGTCATCCCACCGGGCCACTTCACCTAAAAAGACTTTACAAGTAGCAATATTTTTCCTCCATAAATGTAAATTATGCTCCATAGGCAATGCCATAAATGGATATTATAATGAATAATTATACATAAACGTTTTCAGAACCTGACGGTGTGTCAGATTTATATTAGAGCTTTGGTTGGTTGGTTGTTTAACGCCGCACTCAGCAATATTTCAGCTATATGGCGGCGGTCGGTAAACAATCGAGTCTGGACCAGACAATCCAGTGATCAACATCATGAGCATCGAATCGACGTAATTGGGATACGATGACATGTGTCAACCAAGTCAGCGAGCCTGACCACCCGATCAGATTAGTCGCCTCTTATGACAAGCATGGGTTACTGAAGATCAATTCTAACCCGGATCTTCACGGGTCCTTAGAGCTATGGCTAAAGGATTCAATGCTGTTACAGTTACACAGGCCTATGACAGTTGCGGTGCTAGAATTTCTTTGTGAAACAGGGCCTAGATTTTCGAAGCTCCCTTAGCCCTAAGATAGTCGTAAGTGCCATACATTAACATTGACTTACCACTATCTTAGCGCTAAGAGAGCTTCGAAAATCTAGGCCCAGGTCCAGATCACTTGCACCATAGATACTTCAAGCATTGTGGGGATTCCGGGTTTGAAAATGGCCCCAGTAATCTATGCTGGGCGTAAGAACCGACAATATTGATCTCGTGGTAGGCTCGGAGTCCTGGTTGGGTAGCGGGTTATTTCACCCCAAACACGTTCACCCCAGCACAGTTTCACCCAAGACTGTTTCACCCGGGTTGTTTCACCCCATACAGTTTCACCCCGTTTAGAGGTCGTTTCACCACATACAGTTTCACCCCGTTTAGAGTTTGTTTCACCGCAGCAAATAATTATCATCATTATCAACTATAAAATTGTTTCAATATATATTCTATGTATAGTGTCGAAATACCATAATCAGATTGTTTGAATAATTGTATCAGTTCAAATTGGCTGTGTTGGATCGGGTGAAGTCCTTCATTGACGATAGCAAGTAGCTGCCTTTGACAGGAATGAACTTGTGGACAGTTCCTTTTCTATGTACTGTTTCCAGAGGTGAAGAAGCTTCTCGAGGATCTTCTTGAATTTCTGCCTATTGTCTCCTGATAGAAGACCATTCTGATCCAGGCGCACTTGGGTTTTCACTTGGTCAGCCTCACTTCTCAAGAGTGGCACAAGTACATAAAATTTCAATCCAGTACCACCACACTCTTGTGCAGCACATACCTGATTGTTGAAAAAACATTGATTAATTAGGATTTACAGATTTAAGCATTAATACCATTCTCCATGTTTACTCAATTAGTTGGGTGAAACAACGATTTTATTAGGGATGAAACAACCCTTAATATGGAATGAATTGACCTAGCTTGGAATTGGGATGAAACACCCCGGGCGAAACGACCATTGCCAGGTGAAACGACCCGGAACCCTTGGTTCAATGCATGCCATTGTACCCTGACTATTATTGCTCATAATATCAATCACTGTTTGTCTGGTCCAGACTTGATTATGTAGAGGCAGCCCTAATAATACCTGGCTGTTGCAAAGTCAAACAAACAAATAACACCACCACGTGCACCAACAAACAAACAAATAACACCACCACGTGCACCAACAAACAAACAAATAACACCACCACGTGCACCAACAAACAAACAAATAACACCACCACGTGCACCAACAAACAAACAAATAACACCACCACGTGCACCAACAAACAAATAAATAACACCACCACGTGCACCAACAAACAAACAAATAACACCACCACGTGCACCAACAAACAAATAACACCACCACGTGCACCAACAAACAAACAAATAACACCACCACGTGCACCAATAAACAAACAAATAACACCACCATGTGCACCAACAAACAAATAACACCACCACGTGCACCAACAAACAAACAAGAGAGATCAGACACTGATCATGGAGACACGTACTAAACTCCCACGTAGCCACATAAGCATTCTCACCAAACTATGCAAACAGACGCAAGCAGATGAAATCGTGAAGATTTTGCCGTTTCATAAATCATTAACATTAACATTTCATATTGCCCCCACAGAAATCTGGTGGTGTCATCTTATTGTTCTGTCGTATATATATATATCCCAGTACGGTGAAACTGAACACTCGGTCACGCCTTCCAGTGATAGACGTTTCCACCAGGTTCAAGGTAGAGGCTGCATGTGCAGTCGCATGCACCGCTGCACAGTGTCGTTGGTTCTATGTGCATGTGAATGTATTCTTTTAAATAAGCTGAGCACACTCGTACATTTTTAAAACGAACATCGACTTATTTGTTCCTTTTTATTTCTTAGAGCCAGTGAAGCAGTACCATTTTAGAAAAAACCCAGTACTGTTTAAATAGTTGTAAAAATCAAGTTCATAGAATTAAGTTTCGATTATCAGTGGAAACAGCTTCCATATATACGTACACACAGATTAAATATCGGTGAACATTAAACGAATGGATTACTCGGAAACAAATAACACCAGGTTCACGTAATCACAACCGTTTGTTGTATACGTGGAGTTGTACAGCATTCCGTTGTATTAAACGCGCTGTCAAATGTTGAAGAAGCCATGAAACCATGAAGCCACAGCACAATATCTTTTGACAACAACAACCAGCGCCTAAGACATAACATTCGCCTTCAGACTGTAAGTGTTTACATGTAACGTATGAGAGTAACATGACAGCAAACAGTCATTTCACCACGAAGACAAATCACAATATCTTTTGACAACAACCAGCGCCAAAGACAATGTTCGTCTTAAGACTATACGTGTTTACATGAAACGTATTAGTGCAACATGGCAGCAAACGGTCATTTGTCTTCCGTGTCCTTTCCGTTGACAGCGATGACATGACCTTTCAGTACCGCGCAATCAAATATTAGCAGTAACGAAGTACAGAGCGAGAGAACCTGGTTTCAATGCGAAACACACTCCCTGGGGTCACTTGACGCATAATGTCAAGTAATTTTGTTGTGTATGACCCCGTTGTCCGCTGCTGTATGAGACTGCTCAGAATCTGAAGGAGTCCGGGATTGTATTCGGTGTAAAGACATGATGGCTTAGCATTTCACGAGATAATCTGCAGAGGAAGAATTTCACAAAAATATTCTGTACTTACAAATCTTCAAACATAATTGGCCGAACCGAAATTCAAACCCACGATCTTATGCTTTTCGCGCGCTTAAAGATGTGGGGCAGTGGATTAGCCTAGTGGACAAAGCGTTCGCTCGTCACACCGGAGACCCGGGTTCGATTCCCCACATGGGTGCAATGTGTGAAGCCTACATCTGGTGTCCCCTGCCATTATATTACTGGAATATTATAAAACTAACCTCACTCATCTAAGGGATGCAACATCAACAGCCAATCTCAACGACTCAAACAATGTCCTTGCTTACAAATGGATACAACAGACAATTCAGTGACGAGCCGTTGTATTTCTGTAATAATAATTCAAGAGGAAAGGTGAATAGATGCAGAGATCGAAAACATGAACGCCAAAGTATGTCGGCCGCGGATTCAAAGCCCAGCATCAAGCCGACTGTCATACCTAGAGATCACCTTAATATGTACGACTAATGTCTCTGAAGAACCAACTGAAGGGCTAAGCCTTAGGCTACCGAGCGACTCCAACAAACACAGTTAAGATACAGTGTACAAATTCGTTCTTTAGCCTTGAATAACATGTGTTGGAGGTTCTGTGCATCCTTTCAGCCCTTGACAGTTTCACCATTATGCTTGATCAGCATCCCTTTCATCTCAGATTTATTTTAAGCGTAACTTTTGCATAATCCTTAACATAGCAAATTAACATTCCTATAATATGAAGCCCTGGGGTGATAGAGCATATATCACCCCGGCAGTAAAACCCTCCTGATCGGTGAATCTGATAATGTCTAAAACAGAAACGTGACGAGATATCTAAAATCGATAAAGGAAGAAATCGCAACATTCTGGTGCTATTTATAGCATCAGTAATATGTGACAAGGATACCAGGCCGGCGGCTTCCATTTGACGACCTTCCCCAGCGACGGGGCTTTATTCTGTCCCACTGGCGATATTTTTCATATGTTAGACTGTGTTCCTAAACCTAATCCACAAACAATTGCCTCAGCAGGTCTATTTTCCAAAAGACAAAAATAATTTGTATCCAACGTCTTTGCGAACGCTGGTTCTGTTGTTGGTAGACTCCCACCGGAAAGGGACTACGCGTGTCTGTTCCTACCGGAAATGAGTCTCTCGCGTGTAATTTGCCTCTTTATGAAAAGTATAGCACCGCGAACAGGTTGCGGGATGAAGATTGATGCAGTTTGTGCACGGGGTGATGGAATGTTAAAGTTGTATTTTCCCCCACGTTACCTTACTCCCAGAAATCCCTATTGGATTTAAGTAAACCGACTGCGATATTCTAAGGACATTACGCATAATGGCGGAGCCAAGACCATCCCTGAAGTGTTTTCCAACTATGGTAATATCCGAATGTTGTTTATCTATCGTGTTTGCTTTGACCACATTTTCTGCCAAACATGCTGTCGGGGGAAGAAAGACAATGACTTCTGAGAACAGGGTCTTCAAAAACTGTGTTTGTGGATTGGCGAGATGGTTTTTGTGGGCCTGAATTGGATGGGGATGTTTACACGATCCATCTTAAGTCAAGTTTCGGAAGTCAGAGAAAGCAATTATAGGCACGTTTTCTTTGAATAATCTGCCGCCATAACACACCCACCGGTATATCTAATCTACAATTCCGACTGCGTCTCGTGGATTCTGTTCTATAGATAAACATAGGTATAACCTGAATGAATGTCGGCAATTCTTTTTCAGAGAGACATTTTGAACAGTGGCTATCTCTGATGTTAAAGCGATCTCTCGTTACCTGTTTGAATTTCAACAGTGACACAGAGTGTGAATGAAACGAGAGTGATACAAAATTCCATAATGATAAGACTGACTGACTGACTGAGTTTGGTTTTACGCCGCTTTTAGCAATATTCCAGCAATATCACGGCGGGGGACACCAGAAATGTACCCATGTGGGGATTCGAACCCGGGTCTTCGGCGTGACGAGCCAACGCTTTAACCACTAGGCTACCCCACCGCCCAATTATAATAAGAAACCTCTACTATATAAATACTGTGTTACTTTTCCGGCTATATTATGAACATGTATTTATAAATCACTATCTAATAGTGATAATTATTGTGCTAACATTTGTATAGCGCCGATATCCAGGCGCTTTGTTTTTCCCTAGATCACTGGATGTCAAACTCAAACGGCACATCTATTATCAATCTCAACTCCCTGGGGACCATACAACTCTTGCAGCCACTAGGCGCACCGATTAAGTGTGACTTTCTCATCGTTACGAGGTACCCATTCACAGCTGGATGGACTGGGACACATAGTCACAGTACTTTGTCTAAGTTTACTGTACGTTGCTGTACCCACAACTAGGTGTTTGCATGTATTCATGTGGCGACCATCTGGTCATTTACCAACGGATTCGTGGGGTTCTTTTAAGTGCACAGGGTTGTGTACTGTACCCTAGAGGTTGTGACAACACTGAAAGAGTCTGCACACAAAGCTGACTCCAAGGTTTTTTACACCCGGTCATAGGTGGGCTCGATCCTGGCACCTCAAGCTCGCTGGATCACTAGCCTGGCGCCTAAGACAGCTCGCTCACCAAGCCCCCAGGTGATAATACCAGGTGTTCGCGAAAAGGTGAGCAAATTCGTCATATTGTACAGTGTCGACTGCACCAAGCGCCTATGTTTATGATTCACTATAAAATACTTAAAAATAGTAACTAGAATAGTCTGTCTTACAGTCCTCAACCGCATTATATTCCCTTCTGCATAGCCATTTCTGCAATGCTAAAGACCTAAATGAAACAAGTTAGATTTCCTCGGGTCCTGAATATCCCATCTTACTTGGGTCCCTTTTCAATTTAAAAGAAATTGTTTGTTACTATCACAATCATACATATTCAGAGACTAGCGTCAGTCTATAACGAGAACTTCCTGATTTGTGTCCTCCGTCATGTTTCTGCTTAAATGTTAAATGAGTGAGTGAGTTTAGTTTTACGCCGCACAGCGATATTCCAGCTATATGGCAGCGGTCTGTAAATAATCGAGTCTGGACCATGCAATCCGGTGATCAACACCATGAACATCGATCTGCGCAAATGGGATACGATGACATGTGTCAACCAAATTAGAGAGCCTGACCACCCGATCCCGTTAGTCGACAAGCATGGGTTATTCAAGATCAATTCTAACCCGGATCTCCACGGGTCTTTGAATGTCAAGACGGCGTAAATTCTTTCTCGATTACAGAGGAGAAAAACAGATTCTGGCTTTCGCGTACAAAACAGTCGTTATTGTTAGAAAACCTATCTAACTTTGCGATTTTTCAGATGTAATTTGCGCTACCATCAAGTACAATTGGGAATTCCATTTATTTGGATTACTGTCATGGTTGGGTTAGAGTTAATGTAAGGGGAAGTGATATCGGTTGCTAACAACAACGTACGACAACTGCACAGGCGCCACTCGAACCAGATTAATTTCATCATTCATTTGAAATACACTTATCTAACTGTTGCAATCTGGGACTCTGTGGACTCGAATCACCTCGGTATCATGGTAACCGAATCATAAATGTCACAATATGTCAAATTCATGAGAGTATCGAGATAACGATACTGTAAGGTACAGTTTAAAAGGGTAGATAAACCACTTAAGCCCGAACTGGTCTGCATAAATCTTTTAAGCAGGGTCATTAATGTTTGACTGGTTTTCGCTTCAATAAACGACAGGGTTGGTGTACGTAGGGTTGCAGTGAAATCGTGTATACATACCTGACCTGATTTGTTTATTATGGAAAACTAGGTGGAACAAAATTGAAACAAAAATAAACTGACGTAAAAAAGAAAGTACACACCCGGTGCGTTTGGATTACTTTCCATTAAGCTACGTAAATGTTTTGAAAAGAGTTTTTACAGTGATAAATAAGTCACAGACTTTCCGAATATGTTGCCAAAAATTGCGAAGTTGCCAGTCAAAATCAGAACACTTTTCAAATAATCCCAAAACACCAGGTGAGTACTTTCTTTTATACCTCAGTTTATCTTTAAAGGTTAGTTTTAAAATGTAATATTATTTTCGTAGTCTCTTGAGAGTCAA
Source organism: Haliotis rubra (assembly GCF_003918875.1). Taxonomy (NCBI): domain Eukaryota; kingdom Metazoa; phylum Mollusca; class Gastropoda; order Lepetellida; family Haliotidae; genus Haliotis; species Haliotis rubra. The sequence continues at coordinate 10,001,709 of NW_025764891.1, forward strand.
ATTAGATGTTAATCATGTCTTACTTTGGTAGAGCTTGCATGTACATATATTTCGGAATACGATTTAACTTTGATATTTATTTGATTTTATATTATTTTGTCTCCCATCGTGTTAGGGTGTTTGGTCATTGCTCCTCACACAGGATTCGAATTCCCACACGGATAAAAATTTTCACCTTTATCCTGCTGAAAGTGGTGTATTACACCTCCAAGACGAGGTGCGGTGATACACTTGACTGACTGACTGACTGAGTTTGGTTTTACGCCGCTTTTAGCAATATTCCAGCAACATCACGGCGGGGGACACCAGAAATGGGCTTCACACATTGTACCCATGTGGGGATTCGAACCCGGGTCTTCGCCGTGACGAGCGAACGCCTTACCCACGAGGCTACCCCACTGCCCTTTTAGGGGAAGACTTACGTTTCCAGTGTGGTAATGTTGTAATAACGTTTCCAATATATTATTCAAGTATATTATTTCCTTTGTCCTGCAGCATATTTTATTCCTTTAACAAATACCCAATGGACTCTGCAGGGCTATTCTCAGTTGCTTCCCTTTGATACACCAGGATGTGAATGTCGTGTGTACCAACTGAATTCCTTTTCCACTAATCGTGGATTTCAAGAAACTGTTTAAGGGTGGTGGGGTAGCCTTGTTGTTAAAGCATTCGCTCGTCACACCGAAGACATGGGTTCGATTCACAAATTGGTACATGTACAGTGGTAAAGACTTACGCTGTAGACCCGGGTTCAATTCCCCTCATGGGTACAATGTGTGAAGCCCATTTATGGTATCCCCCGCCGTGATATTGCTGTTATATTGCTAAAAGCGGCGTAAAACTAAACTCACTCACTCACTCTAGCGAACGCCGATATAATCCTGAATCTCAGAATGACGTTCTTCTCTGTTTCTGTTGTATCAGTTTACTTTCCACCCACTCCAAAATCAACGCCATGTAAATAATACATACGACCATTAAGGTATTAAGAGACCGTCTAGATATATATGAATAATCAAGGAACGTAATATATGAATTATTTACACTCTTCATGGGGTTCCAGTTCTTGCCTTGCGTGTAGTGACAACAACATTTTGAATGTCATACCGTATATAAATAATTATTCATTTATGCACGTGTGCGAAAGTCTAACACGTGCAGCCAAAACTTGGATTGAAGCACTAAACTAGCTAATGAAGGCTCGGAGTATTTGTACTCTCCAGTCGGACCATTTCCAGACACATGATAATATGTGCTTGTGCGCATGGCTTCCAATTTAATACGCTGATCACTGGATTGTCTGGTCCAGACTCGATTATTTACAGAGCGCAGCCATATTGCTGGAATATTGCTCAGTGCGGCGTAAAACTAAACTCACTCACTCCAATCTAATACCACTTGGGGACATATTTTGCAATTGGGATGCTCACCTGTACTGCAGGCTTTATACCTTTAATCGTCTCCGGGGCGGTGGGGTAGCCTAGTGGTTAAAGCGTTCGCTCGTCACGCCGAATGCCCGGGTTCGATTCCCCACATGGGTACAAGTTGTGAAGCCCATTTCTGTCTGGTGTCCCCTGCCATAATATTGCTTGAATATAGCTAAAAGCGGAGTAAAACCAAACTCACTCACACACTTTAATCATCTCCGTACGGTGGATTTATTAATCATTTGTGTCTGTGTAAATATGGCAGCTAGGCCTTTTGGCTTCTTTACGCATACGAACACCCTCGTTCCCATCCCATGGGCTTCACACATCGTACCCATGTGGGGAATCAAACCCGGGTCTTCGGCGTGACGAGCAAACGTTTTAACCACTAGGCTACCCCACCGCCCCTGACGTGGTATCAGGACCGTGATACCGATATATGCCGTGTAACACATGCCGTGTACTACATTATATATATCGTAAATGTGTCCCCATCGACATATACTGCATCATCGATTGATTCAGTAGCACATTAATGTGTGATGCATATGTGTATTACATGCTCGACAACGACGCATTGCTTGAAGTACAGTGATGGGTGGTCAACGGGTGGTCATAGGTGATTTGTCATCGGTCAATATAGAGGCGTGTTAGAGTTTCTCAATTAGACTGACTGAGTATGGTTTTCGCCGTTTTATCAATATTCCAGCAATATCATGGCGGGGGACATCCGAAATTGGCTTCACAAATTGTACCCATGTGGGGAATCGAACCCGGGTCTTCGGCTTGAGGGGGGGAAGGCTTTACCCACTAGGCTATCCCACCGCCCTTCTCTATTAGAACGTCATGTGCAGCTACATATACAGCCAAACACAGTCGGGTCGAATTTCCTTATGAACCGGTTGTCTCGAAGTAAAAACTTGGCCTTGTGCATTTGGGCGAGTGGGCGAGCTGTCTAAGGCGCCAGGCTAGTGATCCAGCGAGCCTGAGGTGCCGGGATCGAACCCACCTGTGACCGGGTGTAAAAACCTTGGAGTCAACGTCGTGTGCAGACTCTTTCAGCGTTGTCACAACCCCTAGTGTACAGAACACAACCCTGTGCGCTTACAAAACCCCACGAATCTGTTGGTAAATGACCAGATGGCGGCCACATGAATACGTGCAAACATGTAGTTGCGGGTACAGCAACGTGCACTAAACCTGGACAAAGTAATGTGACAATGTGTCCCAGTCCACCCAGCTGTGAATGGGCACCTCGTAAGGATAATGTTGCAACATTGCCTAAGGTAGCACAAGAGCATATTCACTCATACATACTCATTATTGTATAATAACTGCTTGTTTTGTGAAACAATAGGCATAGCTTTCGGAGACATAGATTCAGGAAAGTGAACTTAAGGGTCTCTCTTGTTCCTAAACAAACACTAAAATTTAATACTTCCGATTACATATTGTTGTGCCCAATTTCCTCTCATACGTTGAACACTATACAGATGTCGAAACAACAACACCATATTTTGTAATCAATGATATTTACATATAATTATATCTAATTATCATTATTTCAATAATCCGTTGGGGTTCCGGGTTACAATAGGTCCCCGGCAACAGAAGCTGGTCGAAGGAATTCACCAAACAGATTTGGGGATATGGCTTGCTGGATTGTCTGATCTACAATGAATTATTTAGAAACCACTGTCATACTGATGGAATATTGCTGAGTGTGGCGTTTAACAGACAAATCCAAATGTGTAAAATAATGATTAAGAAGGAAACGATGTTCCCTGAACGTGTTGGTGAGGACAACAGTATGAGAGTGTTATCGTAACCATTCAAACTTACCACCTACCTCAATTTGTTTCATGGTGGAATTATTATTAGACTTTAATATACATATCTGAGATCTTGTTTATCAATTGCATCCCTTTATCAAACGGATTTCCTCCTTGGATCTATAATTCACGTATGTGATAACTTTATGATATTCTATAATAATGCTTTAAGTATTCTATAGGCCTCCGTGGCGGTATTACGGTATTAACAATTTGAAAAGGGCATACTTTTATGGATGAAAAGCAAACTCTAGACCAATTTATAAACATAAGACCACTTCAGCAACCAGACGTGTCTAGAATTAAACGTTAAACTGACGCCATTATGAGTGTGGACTAGTATATTACGATGACAGCCACTGCGGTACTAATACTGATAACCTTATTTGGAGGCATTACATAAAACACTTAAATCTAAAGGTGAAAGTTTAAATGGCCAGCCGACGGTCCCTTCCTTTCCTAATTGTATTGGTGTTCATTAACAAGGCACTTGCCCTTCTGAACGCTCAAACTGGTCTTGTACCATGGACGCGGAACGAAGCGGGAATCAATGGCGGTCGTTTGATATCGAACGGGACGTTGATCGATTCTTCAATTATGCTCACCTGAGACGCTAAGGGTAGTAAACAATTTATGTCCAAGTGGACTGCTTGATGTAACTACCACTCCAGAACCACCGACTGTTGTTAAGTGGGCCTCTTGAGTCTCGCAATCATAATTTCATTACGTAATTTCTAGTAAATCATGACGCCATTGATATTTGACAATAGATTTGGCTAGAAGATATCGCGTGACGGTCTCGTTATCGAGAACTCTATAAAACCAGCATTAAACAACATTAAAATGTTGTGTGTCGAAGTCTATAAATGTTGACTTGTACTCCTGTTATTTGCAGAAACTGCATGTTTTAGGAGTTAATGAGAGACTGTTGCAATAAACCTGGACGTATTGTCAAAACGGAAGTGAAGCAGCATGATGTATGCTGGGAAAAGATCGTCATTGGCGTTATTGGCGGATGAAGCCGTGTTATCGCTGGTACTGTATCATGTATCGGTCTGTGCCTCGCGCATTCACACTCTAGCCTTCCGCTGAATCTCTATCTTTCATCTTCCAATTTTCATCAGATTTCACCTTTCGGCGTTGTTTTCCAGCACTTTGTATCGACCGGCTTCTTTTCATTTCTTTGTAAAGCCCCTTTGGACTGAGCAGCACTCTTCCCCACCGCTGTCTAACACCATCATCTGTCTAGGGGGCATGCGTGGGTCAGTAAACTGGTCAGGCACTGGAATTCGCTGTATTGAGTTATGGTCATTGGGCGTGCTAAAATCATATGACAGTGGGTTCGAATCCCATATTATCTTGTTTTCTTAGCACATCACACGAACTGTTGGGATGTCATGATTGCTGTCTCTTTAAATGTAGTCTAGTCATGGTCACCCAAAATTCGATGTACCCCGCGATTTGGCCTGTAGAGTTACGTCCCTTGCCATGCCAGGAACCCTTTGAGTGAAGACTGTTAGCCACAAGCCTGTGCCCATTGGTTTCACAATTTAGCAAATATCGACGTATGACAACGTGTTCCTTTAACATTAAGGTGTACAATTCCAGTTTAATAGTGAAATACTGTTCATAACAACGTTAAGGCCCATCTCATTCAAACATTCGTCATCTTGCCAAGTCCACTCTTTAACTTTGCAACTGCAATTTTCTGTGTCGTTTTCCTTAATGGACTGTACACATCTTCTCCTTATATTCCTTATCAGTGCCCAACTGTGGATGGTTCGATCATGATCCTTAATCTGCACAGCGCCCATACTGGTATGTTTCAAGTTGTAAAGGCCTCTTGTCATTGTATTTCCACGCTAAGCTTACATGTCATTGTACAAGTGGAATATTATTCAAAACATGCATCAACCCAACTCAGTCACCTTTGTTCTGGGTTGTTAAGGGCGGTGGTGCAACCTAGTGGTTAGAGCGTTCGCTACAAGGGTAGGGTTCAACATATGGATGCAAGGTGTCTCTTGCCGTGAAGTTGCTGGAATATTGCCGAAAGCGGACAAAACCCATCTCACTCGTTTACTCTGTGTTTGTTTCTCTTTCTGTCCACTATTTCTCCTCCACCCCAACCTGCTTGTTGTGTCTTCCAGTCCGATATTATCACCTTCTTCTATTTGCCTTCTCTTAAACACAAACCACTCACTTCTCTTTTCCCTATTCTCCTGTGTTCTATTCCTGTCCCCTCTTCTATAAATTCCAACCATTCAATCTCCCCTCGCTCCGCCAAACCAAACCTTTCACCCCTCCTTAAGCTCTATCACACCAACAGCATGCCTCATTCACATGTTTTAACCACACACCTTAATCAGGTAAACTCTGAATTATTCATGTAACCATTCTTATTATTACAACAATGATTCTAACGACAGACCTATTATTTCCAAAGATAACACCAAACTTTAAAAATTAATTTGATGAGTTTCCTCTGCTATGAATACTCGAAAACCAACACCACCAACGTCGATTTCATCAGAAAGACGTTCCATGATTAAGACACACACGCCCCAATGCGAATGTCTCTCATCCACGTGCAATCGTTGAGTAGGCTCCGCAGCAAGATGCTGGACAACATTGGGGATTCAGCATCACGCTGAGCGACAAACAATCAGCAACGTGGCAATTATTTTCAGTTCTCATGAATAACTCAACAAAGCCTTCCGTAGCGCTTATCGCCACTTCCCAACCACTTCTTACGCTTCACCAGGTCCTAGTCACCGCAACCTTTCACTGGGAATTAGCCATTTAAGTAATTTGGCCCGAAGTTTTCATCCCAGTACATATACCACCTATGTCCGTGTGTTTCTGATAGCAAATCAATTGCAATTAATCATTGTCCAGCACTGCTGAAATGAACAACAAAGACAGGTGGACAGAAGGTCACGTGACTTGCAATTTACGTATGTGCTGGTCTGCTGGTCCACTCCTCCAGAGTGGGAAAGCAAGTCATTTCCATCAACGACAAGAGATATAAATTACAAGAAATCTTTCCCCTAGGAAATCCATGTTAAGAATGTTTCTATGAATTCGTTCACCTAAACTTACTTTGCTCATATATATTTCACGCTATCTTTGTTCTTGCTGCTTTGGGGACTCGTTCTGGCTGAAATAGAGCTTTATAGCCATTTCTTTCTGAAATCAATCAATAAGCAGTCATCGATATTATGAATTTGTTTCTAAGATTTGTTCAAGATAATCACAGCGGGTAGGGACACGGAATTGACTTAAACACGGACATTTACATAAACGGATTATTATTATAAGTACCTCGGTCCCGATCCACAAAGCGTTCGTAGTGCTACGACATTCGTAAGCCTATGGAAAATTGTAGAGATACGACATGTCGTAACGTTACGAATGTTTTGTTGATGGGGACCCAGATATATAGCCAATGATGTATCAATATAATATTTGACATAACGAGGTTAACGGGCGCTCTTATTCGTTAATGGATCGCCCCTATTAACTATAGTATTGCTGGCGCAGCGTAAAGCAGTATTATTTCATTCGTTAGATCGAAAGTGCTTCACCTTAAATAAATGGCAATGACATCATCAAATGAATCGCTATGGTTAACCAAATGGTTAAACTCATGTCTAACATGGCCGACATGTCAGCCATATTGGAAATGAAAAATGTAGACACTGAAAACGACGACGCTCAGTGATGGTAACACAGACATGATGCCATTGACGCGAGTACGTTATTGGTTTATCTTTACGTCAGTGACGATTCTGAAGAAACGCAATCAAGATATTTAATCAACACAGGTGTAGAGACCATAAATTTCGCATTACACTTGGTTTCGTTTGGGTTTTGATGAGTCACGTATCCGGAAGTCACAAAAATATACATAAGCCATAAACGTATACATGATTTGACGAGCACCCAGGCATTTATGTATTTCATACATGTTCGGACATAACTGTGGTCGTTATTCAGACGCACCTGAAAGTAATTAAAACATACAGTCGAGCACCGTTGTGTCGAACTCTTATAACTCAATATCTCGGTTGTCTCGATATAACATCTCGGTCCCGACAAAATCCTTCATAAGTTATCATTATTCAAGCTCTTTTAACTCGATACGATGTTTTTTGAAGTTTGGATAACTCTATCTTTTTTCTTGGTCCAATGAATATCGAGACAACGGTGCTCGACTGTATATTTTTTGCGTATAAACATGCAGACAGCCTGTACATATTTGTCTGCCAACCTCATTGCAAGGGTGACCGAATATCCGAGATGACACTGCAATTTCAGAAGGACGTCTATTGTCATTGCGGACGTTAAATTGTCATTAATATTTAATTATCAGTCATTATTGATGAGGCGAGACAGTATGAAGACAATCACAGTGCTGGGATATTGTTGGAATAATGACACTCAAGATTAAATTATGCAGCATAACATCAGCGCTACAGTCAGCGTCCCACACCCAGTGTTGAGAATCAGCAAACAATGACGGGCGCAACTAAAAGAGTTATAGAGATTTCTGTCAATAAAATCATCATTAATGAACAGACAGAGTTGGCTTAAAAGCCTAGCGCAAGTTGGAAACCGAGCCAAAGTTTATTTGGTTTCAAGCAATCAGGAAATTACTGGACAACAAGTGTCCGCCTGGCGCAGAACGTAACCCGTCTGACCTTTCCGATAATCCATCGAGAAGACTGACCACCGCGTGAGACGAGACTTGATCGTGGACACCTTTGCGTTTGTACAGACCACAGAGAGTACGCCCTGTGTGAGACTCCGCCAGAGCCCCCTATATTACCCGTCTTTATTGTCGAAGAACGTCATTTGTGCTCTGGACTTAATACGCTACCTTCTCTTTGGAGAAACAACTTTGGAAAACGAGATTACTTCCAACACCGAACTAGACATTAATACAACAAATTGCATTGTACTCTTGTTAGCCAACTTTGAATTACGACCAGTGTTTGAGGGGCTATTCATTCCTTGATGGGCTTAACAACGATGTCGCGAATATGAGCGTTAAAAGTAACTGCAATGTTCCTGATGACGCCTCATGCCCCTGAGAACCACGGCCTTATAGCACCTCATTTCTTTCAAACCAAAGAGTCTCGAAGGCTTGCGAAGGGAACAGATCGGAAAATACCACATGACAACCTTTCTGCTTTGATCGTTGGACTTTGTCGAGGGGTTCAAAGAGAGAAGACGTAGGAAGAATTTTAGAGCTTGGGTAAGGGGATGTGAATAGTCTCTCTTGGAGAATTCGTTCGACAAAAAAGTTTTGGTCACTTTTTACGAACTATATATTACTCCCAGGTGGGTGGTTTTGGTTCAGTCTCGCTTTGACCAGTACTCCAGTTGGACTACAGCGTGTTAGCTTGATGATACCCGTGAAGATTCGGGTTAGAATGTGCCTTCAGTAACCCATGCTTGTCGTAAGAGGCGACTAACGGGATTGGGTGGTCGGGCTCGCTGACTTGGTTGACCCGTCATCGTATCCCAATTGCGCAGATCGATGCTCATGATGTTGATCACTGGATAGTGTGGTCCAGACACGATTGTTTACAGACCGCCACCATATAGCTGGAATATTGCTAAACTAAACTCACTCACTGTTAGCTTGATGTTGGGTGAGGTAAAATTGGATTTAACGTCGTGCTTGAGAATATTTTCGCTCATATGACGACGTGCATGCGTGTGTATGTGTATGTGCGGCTGCTTGTACTAGCCCAGACTTACGCTGGTTTTATAGTGCTAGCCCACTGAGATACCATGCCGCAGTGAAGCATGAATACCCCACTCAGACACATTATACTGCCTCCGAGCCGACCAGTCCTTGTTGTACCCATTAATGCCGAGCGGCAGGCAGGGACCAACAAGTACCATATTTTAACGTCTTTTGGTATGACGCGGTCTGGGATCGAACCCGCGACCTTCCGCTCTCCGGGCGGACGCTCTAACCACTACACCACGGAGGCGGTCGCTTGATGTTGGAGGAAAACCCGAAGTAATACAGGTACTTGGTGCTGCAAAGCCAGAAACATTATTAGGCAAATCTGTTAGTGGAACCCTCCAAGGTGTTTACCTGGCACGCAAAAAGGATGCAAATCCGTGATTAAATTAACTAACTTCTACCTCGCTGCAGTTTATCCTGGATACCCCGCTGGGTCACACTATGTCGAATCTGAGCCGACCAGCCGTTTTTGTCGCCTTGACGGCAGGCTTGGTAACTACAAGTACCATCCTTCACATTCCTTTAATATGGCTTTGAACCACCGCACTTTTAACTTCCACTCCCAAGGCAAACGTTGCACTAGGGTGCTGGCTCTGAGTGGGCTAGAGGCGATGGGGTAGTTTAGTGCTTAAAGCGTTCACTCGTCACGCCGGAAACCCGGGTTCGAGTCCCCACATGGGTACAATGTGTGAAGCCCATTTCTGGTGTCCTCCGCCTTGATGTTGCTGGAATATTGCTAACAGTTGGAAAACTCACTAACTGAATGGAGTATCATTGTTAGACTACGGAATGGTATCCGAGACGGCTGTTAAACATGTATATCTTTAATGTACGAATAACAGTATATACACATTTCGAAACAATCCAGCCTTTTAATCTGTACCAGACGTGGACGAAAAGTTTCAAGTTTCACCCATTCGTACTTAACTGTCAAGTAAACCAAGTGATTTGCACCAAGCATCTCAAAAAACAATCAACCATAGAATCTTAATGTTTACATGAATTAGCTGAAGATTTATTCTTTCTATAATTTTTCTACATGTTTCGTGGGTTTCAAAAGCGATCCCTTTTCTTCAAATTGACAACAACAAAAAATCACAAAGCGTTTCTCGATATTGGTATCTGCATGTATGATCACACGAGATGAACTTTCTTTGGTGTCAAATCACGCAGTTAAGAGGAGAATGATAGTTCAGCTAACGTTCAGAAACATTTCCTTTTTATAAAATGTATTAAATTATTTTTTGCAGCTTCTGATCTGAGAAGTCGGTGTTTTTAAACAAAAGATTGATCTCTTATCTAACAAACTTAATCGATTTAATGCCTTTGCTCCAATCTAATACCACACTTCATGAAAGAACCAAACACTTTCATGTGATTCTCGGTTGTGATCGGGAAACAATAACAAAAGATGACATGACCAGCCAGGCAACAAACACTCATATTTTAATGAAAATTGAGTGAGTGACGGGTGTACCGTTAGATCTGGACATGTTTATTCTCGAAAACTTCATGTGTTATCACAGTAACAAGATAATGCCCGATATACAAATGTATATATGTTCCATAACTTTTGAATGATCAAAACTGCTATATTGTGACGTATAAACTGATACAGCACCGTATACAGTAGAAGAGAGAGAGAGAGAGAGAGAGAGAGAGAGAGAGAGAGAGAGAGAGAGAGAGAGAGAGAGAGAGAGAGAAAGAGAGAACGAGAGAGAGAGAGAGAGAGAGAGAAAGAGAGAGAGAGAGAAGAGAGAGAAAGAGAGAGAGAGAGAAAGAGAGAGAGCGAAAGAGAGAGAGAGAGAGAGAGAGAGAAAGAGAGAGAGCGAAAGAGAGAGAGAGAGAGAGAGAGAGAGAGAGAGAGAGAGAGAGAGAGAGAGAGAGAGAGAGAGAGAGAGAGAGAGAGAGAGAGAAATAGTCATAGTGAAACTGAAACCATAGCCTATGTTTGCAAAGATTTCTTCAACTTCTGTATTTACCTGGGTTAGCCAAGCCGTTTATGCATTCGTTCGAACGCTCATGATTGGTACAATATGTGTAGCCTTTTGGGAAGCTTAGCTTGGCTATTACTGTGTTATTGCTGAAAGCCGTGTATAATCCAACTTAATCCCGCACTGAAGTAATAAAGCTTGAAGACGTTACAGGGCGGATAATTATTAGAATGTTTTGACTTTTTAACAAAATAACACACTAAACGTCCTGCATAACAATAAATCATCCTCTGCAGGTATAGATTTGACCTCACAGTTGATCACATAGATTACTGGTCTAACACCGTCAGAATTACACTGTCCACTTTATCACTGAAAATTAAGTAAGTTAAATCTGATATTTGAAGCTTTGACCTTAACGACCATCTAAGGGACGCACCTCTGCATAACTAATTGCGTCGCCTTCGAAGAACTGACACCCATCCACAAACTGAAACAGACGTAGGACCAGGGCTGTATTCACAGTTGGAAGGGGAGTTAGGGTTGCCTAGTGGTTGGCCTCTCACACAGAACGCCGGGTTCGATTCTCCACATCGTTACGCTGCATGAAGCCCATCTTTTGTGTGCCTGTGGTGATGTTGCTTGAATATTGCTGAAAGCGGCGTAAAACCACATTCAACAACCAGACATGTTTCACAACTACTTCTGGAATGTATGATATACAGCTTATAGAAATATATATTGTTTACAAGTACAATCTTTGTTGAACTGTCGCAGGTCTTCCGGCTCTGACCCGACTGCCTTGGTCCTAGGCGAGGTCGGGGCGGTGGGATAGCCTAGTGGTAAAGCGTTCGCTCGTCACGCCGAAGACCCGGGTTCGATTCCCTACATGGATACAATGTGTGCAACCCATTTCTGGTGTCCTTCGCCGTGATATTGCTTGAGTATTTCTAAAAACGTCGTAAAACCAAACTCACTCACTCACCTAAGGCTAGGTCAAACCTGCCTTCTTGGTCATCAAAACTACAGACGTAGGAAGCGGAGTCGATGCAAGTGTAGCGTTAAGACCAGGCCTACTCCCCGTGGATATATATAGGAAATGACCATTTTACGAGGAAACCCATCTAGCCTTATGTTGGCGAAAACAATACCATCGGCTGATGCATGGCATATCCGCTTCTCCAGAGCCCTCTGTAATCTAAGTTTCTTTTTATAGTTCTTTGTAGAGAGAGCGGGGATTATGTGCAAATCCACTGGTTTCTGTAGGGGAAAGTTCTTCAGTGGTTTAAGTAAATCGAACGTTGTGGTGTAATGTGATATGGCACACAGGCAACGAAGTAAGCCCTTTAATGGACGTGATTATTATTTTAAGAGTATGGCTGAAAAGAGACAGGTAAAGCTCTATTATACGGATATGAAGAAAGAGCAGTGTTGATTTCTTCCTAAAGTACTTTTTGTTGCAATAGTTTCAGCCTAATTGTCTACTGTTTCAGACAATGTCATACATTTGCTTACATTCAGAGTCACAGAATGTTTTAACTGGGACTGGGTGAGTTTTGGTGGTTCAAGGGTTCGGTCATTATGAATACGGGCGAGTTTGATTCCCTTAATGGGTACATCAGTGATATTGTTGGAGCATTACTGAAACCACACCCAATCTGGAGGCAAATCCTTTTAGTCGAAATGCGTAAAGCCAACTATGGTTATAACGAATACCCTTGTAACCAACTGACGGATGTAACGAACTGTTTCTGGTACTTTTCTGCTGTACATTTTAGTCGAAATTGCGTATAGCCAACTATGGTTATAACGTTCACGAATACCCTTATAACGAACTGACGGATGTAACGAACTGTTTCTGGTACTTTTATGCTGTACATTGTAGTCGAAATTACGTATATCCAACTACGGTTGTAACGAACTATAAATTCCCTTGGAGTTCGTTACAACCGTAGTGTACTGTATCACAGTAGACTGCTTATCAACCTTCCTACGTTGCTAATACTCTGTCGCGTTCATCGTGTCGTTATAAGCCTCGTACATACTTTCCCTATATTAAGACAATTTTTACGACATTGATGGTGCTGAAGGAACAGGTTGTTCAACGAAATCCTCAGGGTCTACTATGACAGTTAATATACTTTGCTAGGATAAAGAATAAATTACACACTGTAAATAGCTCTGCCCGGCGGGTAGTAACGCGAGGTCAGTGGATCTTTGTGAGATACTGTAGAATACCTAACATCGTATATGTCGTTATCGATGATACTATCATCCCGTTCCAACTTCCGTCTGAATCGTTATAGAACAAAACGTCATCAGACACGTCCGCGCATATAACGCTCACAATAGCATTGTCTTCGTAAGTCTGAGTTAGAAATAATGGCCGGCCATCATAATTAAGTCCAGAGCCCTACGTCTGCCGTTGTCCAATTATTCTATAATCTAATCTTTGTATAATAAAACCATTCCTGGAAGTCGTTTAAGCGTTATTAGTGTCTATGCCATTGATACATGGTAATTTGCTTCCCTCGTGGCTTACAAGATGTCCCACAGGACGGCCAAAGATAACTGCCAACTATTACGCTTCTGGAAAATGACGCTTCGTGTGCTCACTGCATAGGAATGGCGTGCGTCCGTTATTGACAAGCCATATAGATTGGATCTGCTCCATGTATCAAAGCGAGGACATACTTATGAGGCATCTGCCCGATATTGACATCTTGTCGCGGGGTTTGGCGTAAGCCGATAGATAACAGGACCACGGGCCAAGTGAAATATGAGTTGGATAACTCCATGGATCTACATTTCACGCTTGTAAGGGTTTACGGATGTCGTTCAATACAGCCTGTGGAGTCTTTAAAGGAAAATATTGCCAGTTACCTGGAACTGCAGCTACGCCACCTTAGAAGAGAGTGATGGAGAAAAAATCAGGTGGCAAGCTGTTGGGTTAAGGTTGGGGTGGGTGGGGTCGTGGTGTAACTGAGTTATCAGTGGGATATATGTCAACAGTTCGTTTGTTGGTTTGCGTTTCTTTGATATAGGATGAATACAATTGATATTCTGATGAATAATGTTGGTATCCGTGATGAAATTTAGGATAGGATGTAAAGGACATATATATATGATATTCGTTGTAACATTTAGGGTAGAATGTGTGTCGAAATGGAGGGACATATAAAGTTTGTATTTGTGGTAAATGTTAGGGTAGAATATTGTCGAGATACAGGTTCTTATAATGTTAGTAGCCGTGGTGAAATGCGGAATCACGTGTGTGTCGAGATACAGGGACCTATAGTGTTGGTATTCCCTATAGTGTTGGTATTCGTGGTGTTGGTGTATAGTGTTCTATAATAGGGATGGAGTGTATGTCAAGATACAGGGACCTATAGTGTTGGTATTCGTGGTGTTGATGTATAGTGCTTTATATGTGGGATGGAGTGTATGTCGAGATACAGGGACCTATAGTGCTGGTGTTGATGGATAGTGTTCTATATGTGGGATGGAGCGTATGTCGAGAAACAGGGACCTATAGTGTTGGTATTCGTGGTGTTGATGTATAGTGCTTTATATGTGGGATGGAGTGCATGTCGAGATACAGGGACCTATAGTGCTGGTGTTGATGTTGAGTGTTCTATATGTGAGATAGAGTGTATGTCGAGATACAGGGACCTATAGTGCTGGTGTTGATGTTTAGTGTTCTATATGTGAGATAGAGCGTATGTCGAGATACAGGGCCTATAGTGTAGGTATTCGCGGTGTTGATGTACAGTGTTCTATATGTGGAATAGAGCGTATGTCGAGATACAGGGTCTATAGTATAGGTATTCGTGGTGTTGATGTTGAGTGTTCTATATGTGAGATAGAGTGTATGTCGAGATACAGGGACCTATAGTGCTGGTGTTGATGTTTAGTGTTCTATATGTGAGATAGAGCGTATGTCGAGATACAGGGCCTATAGTGTAGGTATTCGCGGTGTTGATGTACAGTGTTCTATATGTGGGATAGAGCGTATGTCGAGATACAGGGCCTATAGTGTAGGTATTCGTGGTGTTAATGTATAGTGTTCTATATGTGGGATAGAGTGTATGTCGAGATACAGGGCCTATAGTGCTGGTGTTTATGTATAGTGTTCTATATGTGAGATAGAGTGTATGTCGAGATACAGGGCCTATAGTGTAGGTATTCGTGGTGTTTATGTTTAGTGTTCTATATGTGAGATAGAGTGTATGTCGAGATACAGGGCCTATAGTGTAGGTATTCGTGGTGTTGATGTTTAGTGTTCTATATGTGGGATGGAGTGTATGTCGAGATACAGGGCCTATAGTGCTGGTGTTGATGTATAGTGTTCTATATGTGAGATAGAGTGTATGTCGAGATACAGGGCCTATAGTGCTGGTGTTGATGTATAGTGTTCTATATGTGAGATAGAGTGTTTGTCGAGATACAGGGCCTATAGTGTAGGTATTCATGGTGTTGATGTTTAGTGTTCTATATGTGGGATAGAGGGTATGTCGAGATACAGGGCCTATAGTGTAGGTATTCGTGGTGTTGATGTTTAGTGTTCTATATGTGGGATAGAGTGTATGTCGAGATACAGGTGCCTATAGTGTAGGTATTCGTGGTGTTGATGTTGAGTGTTCTATATGTGGGATAGAGCGTATGTCGAGATACGGGGCCTATAGTGCTGGTGTTGATGTATAGTGTTCTATATGTTGGATAGAGTGTATGTCGAGATACAGGTACCTATAGTGCTGGTGTTTATGTATAGTGTTCTGTATGTGAGATAGAGTGTATGTCGAGATACAGGGCCTATAGTGCTGGTGTTGATGTACAGTGTTCTATATGTGAGATAGAATGTATGTCGAGATACAGGGCGTATAGTGCTGGTGTTGATGTATAGTATTCTATATGTGAGATAGAGTGTATGTCGAGATACAGGGCCTATAGTGCTGGTGTTGATGTTTAGTGTTCTATATGTGAGATAGAGTGTATGTCGAGATACAGGGCCTATAGTGTAGGTATTCGTGGTGTTGATGTTTAGTGTTCTATATGTGGGATAGCATGTGTGAGGAGATACAGGGTCAATATGAGGCGATGAAGTGTATGTCGTGATAAGGGAAATAGATGTTATTGTTGGTATTCGTGGTGAACTGCACCAAAACAAGTGTGTCGAGAAAATATATTATCATTATTATGATTGTTCAGAAATACACAGACCTAAATGCCAAAACTAGTGTCTTTCGTAAACTACCTGGAGCATCAGGATAGAATAACCCCAGTGTGGTTTGTCAATATTGATATAACACTGCCAGAAGAGAAAGCACAAATAAACGTCACGTTCTGTCCTACGGGATTCAAACCCGGACGAAGAAAAAACACTTCAACCGCTGTGCTTCTTGATCATCTCTACACGCGAGGCTTGTTTATTATATTTCGTTTTACATCTAGATCAGTTTCCATGGTGGTAATGAATGTATCGTAAACATGTACTGCAGATGTATAAAGAAATGCATGTAGTTTTTATTAACTCTACAAGCAGCCTTACGTTCTGTTCTGACTCCCGTAACAAATTGCACAACAACTTTCAGGGAATATATACTGTGGGTCCTGTTCATGAGCATTTCATTATATTTTTATCAGCTGAAACTGCACGGTTAACTACATGTCTTAACTTGATTGATAAGCCTCCGCTACATTTGCAAATATATATTCTAGAACAGTTTGACCTGAACTTCTCATGAATGTTATCGTCTCCACACCGGCATTACCACAGTTCAGACACGTATAGCGTTGAAGGTTCTTGGTTCCTGATAAGCAATAAAATATTGGCTCAGTGTAGCTAAACGAGGAGATAAACATTTTTTTATTACGAAAATAAGGTTTATGACGCTATCTATGACGGTAATGAGCTTAATGTGGAAAATATACATAGCAGCTATGCCATAAAAGCTTTGGAAGTTGTATCGACTGACGTAAGTATCCAAAGTTGTAACGTAAATTTAAGACGGTTTCCCCCTTGTGGTTCAATAGATTGAGTCTTGTGACAAATGCGGGTTAGATAAGCATGATCTCTAGTTTCTACTCCTTGAGGATCATACGTGGGGGCTATTTTTATTTAAGTAAGTATCTTCGTTGGTGATTAGCATTTCGTGCGGCATCAAAGGTTGGCCTTCTTCTTCATCCTCTTGGAATCTTGGATCATCATCATTATTGTAACTACTTCATCATTCTTTCAATCGTTAAAAGACGGCTTTGGTCTATAGGTATATCGATTTTAGTCGTAATTGCTGTTTGAAAGGCTGTTCTGTTTGTAGCAGTATTTCGCCGTTGAAGCAATAGTTGTAGGTATAGTGACTAAAAGGTTAGATCGTGTACGTCGTTGGTGGTATTGACATATTATTATTGGTAGTGCTGGGAACGGCACTGGTAGGACAAGAATTTGTAGTAGCAGTGGTCGAGGTAGTAGTAGGTGTAGTGGTGGTACGGATGGTAGTTCTAATTATAGATTAATATTTTTTTTATTCTTACTCATAATTTTAGAAGTTATGGGTAGTAGTAGTAGTAGTAGTAGTAGTAGTAGTAGTAGTAGTGGCAGTGGTTGTAGCAATAGTAGTGACCGTGGTTGTAGTAATAGTAGTAGTAGTAGTAGATGTAGCTATAGTAGTGGTGGAGCTAGTAGAAGTAGAACTTGTAGTAGTAGTAGTAATAGAAGTAGAACTATTAGTAGTAGTGTTAGTAGTTGTAGTAATAGTAGTAATAGTAGTAGTAGATGTAGCTATAGTAGTGGTGGAGCTAGTAGAAGTAGAACATGTAGTAGTAGTAGTAATAGAAGAAGAACTATTAGCAGTAGTGTTAGTAGTTGTAGTGGTAGTAGTAGTAGTAGTTGTAGTAGTAGTAGTTGTAGTAGTAGTAGTAGTAGTAGTAGTAGTTGTAGTAGTAGTAGTAGTAGTTGTAGTAGTAGTAGTGGTAGTAGTAGTAGTAGTAGTAGTAGTAGTAGTAGTAGTAGTAGTAGTAGTAGTAGTAGTAGTAGTAGTAGTAGTAGTAGTAGTAGTAGTTGTAGTCGTAGTGAGGACCGTGGTAGCTTGTAAATAAACATCTTATTATTATTCTTATGGTAGCTTGTAAATAAACATGATATTATTCTTATGGTAGCTTGTAAATAAACATATTATTATTCTTATGGTAGCTTGTAAATAAACATCTTATTATTATTCTTATGGTAGCTTGTAAATAAACATCTTATTATTATTCTTATTTTCCTTATTATTATCTATTGCTATAGCATTACCAGTGATAGCAGTAGTGGTTGGTATTGTTAAGTAGTGGTGTATAGCACCGTAGTACTTGATGAAGACGTGGAGGCTTAAGCACAAGTTGGTGCAACGCAACCGGCGTTGGTTGACGTAGTCGTCTCAACAGTAGTAGACAGTAGTAGTAGACAGTACTAGGAGTAGTAGTAGTAGTAGTAGTAGTAGTAGTAGTAGTAGTAGTAGTAGTAGTAGTAGTAGTAGTAGTAATAGTTGTAGTCGTAGTGAGGACGGTGGTAGCTTGTAAATAAACATCTTATTATTATTATTATTTTCTTATTATTATCTATTGCTATAGCATAACCAGTGATAGCAGTAGTGGTTGGTATTGTTAAGTAGTGGTGTATAGCACCGTAGTACTTGATGAAGACGTGGAGGCTTAAGTACAAGTTGGTGCAACGCAACCGGCATTGGTTGTCGTAGTCGTCTCAACAGTAGTAGACAGTAGTAGTAGACAGTACTACTACTAGTAGTAGTAGTAGTAGTAGTTGCACGGATACTGCATGGACGATCTAGTTGTTTGACTAGCGATTGCAAAAGTACACCGGTAGTTGTTGCAGTAGTAGTACCCGCAGTAGTAGTAGGAGTAGCAGTAGTAGTAGTCGTCGTTGGTGTTCTTGTAGTAGCGATTAATAAGCAATTGTGGTTATTGCTGTATGGAACAGTTACACTAAAGCAGATATTTACGGTGTAGTAATAGGCCGTTCATGTGGTACCGGTGAGTGCATGCTATGCTTGTTGTTGCAGGAAACGGTGAACACTTGTAAGCCATTTCATCGAAAGTATTACACAGTATAACTAACAGTATCACAGCAGTATTATAACGTCACAGGCGGTATTCATACACCAAAACAGAAGCACCGTTCACTTTCCAGCATTGAGGGCGTGTTTCTAAATACTGTACGTTAAATGTACCGGCAACAGATGTAGCACAGCTAGCGTACCATGTCGCCACTTTAGTGTGAATCACTTTTCTAAATGTTCTCTTGAAATGTTTACTTAGCAATAATTGACTCTTCTCTACGTTTTGAGTAGAACAACACTAGTTAGATAAGCGCTCATTTAACGTGTGTAATTTGTCTAATATCTGGAAGATATTATCATAATAGACCAGTCTGCACTGCATCCCACCTTGGCTTCAAGTCGTAAGGTTCGTTAAAGCACAAATACACCAAACATTATGAACTCAGCTTGCCCGAGGAAACCCTGGCCGGTTTTGACTTATCTTACCCCGATTATTGTTACTGGAGACGCAAGTCCAAATTGTCTGGCTTGATCATGTTAAAACCCAATCTACAGTAAAGGCTGTTAATTGCTTAAGCTTGGCGGATGTTGGTAAGATCTGCATGAGTTCTTTCCTACAAGCTTTGTTGCACTTTGAGGAGGTCGACTTGTTACAAGAGTGATTTTATCTACTTTGTCATCAGATTCCACGCCTCTGATAAAATTACGGAATGTGTCACAGTTAATTAGAGAAAACGATTCACTATTAATACCACTTCCCTTGAGTAATTATGTACCTAATGCAACTCAGAATTAGCTGCGTGTGTGGCATGGGTTTGTGGGTTAATGTTTGAAGTCGCCACTTGGAAACGCTTCATATCACACGGCGATGTCGTTATTTCTCACTGACCAGCATCCCGGATATCAAACTTAATACACTAATTGCCCATAAAGTGTATTTTCGTGTTTTACGAGCTTTATATGAACGGGTCAATACCTAACCGAGACAGCTGGATAGCTGGGTAGTTCAAGCGCTCGCTCCTTTAGCAGAAGTCTCTGTTCGATTCTCCAGTCGAGGGACGATTTTCAGTAAAAACGACGAAACCATTTCCACATCCGTATAGACTTCTCTACGTGCGGTCCTGTGCATAGAGCTCAGGTCACAATCAGATGAAGTTAAGCAACGTTGGGCGCGGAGAGGCCTTGGATGGGTGGCCGTGTTTGACAGCTTGACTCCTGAGAGTTTCTAGTACTTCTGTCTTGCTCCACAGCGAAGCACATCTGATACATGTGGTCTCACCGTAGGCAAGTGAGTTTGTTCAAAATTGCCTGTGTTCACTCAGCAGAAAATGGGTACCCGGTGGGATAAGTCGTGAGATTATTAACCTTCAAGCGCCTAACAGACAGCTTGGGATATCCGGGGTAATACTGATCAGATTTTGCGCTTTGAGCAGGATATCTAGCCTGGGGCGCGTTATAAATCTTCTCATTGTCATTATTAAAAGGCGCGTTATAAATCTTCTCATTGTCATTATTAAAGGTCGCGTCCATTGTACAATTCCGACTATATCATGAGTATGTGTTTGCTTGAAGCCGCATTCAGCAGCTGTACGACGCAGTCTGTGAACAGTCGAATCTGGACCAGACAATCCAGTGATTGATGAGATACAGAGCATGTGTTTATGAATCACTATGGAAATTTGATGATATCCGGTGTTCAAGCCCTTACTGAAGATGTCATGATACATCTGAGCCGTTATCCCTTGCGTTCATTCCTTCTCCTCAAGGAACATACAGTTGCAATACTTACATCGATGGGGATTGACAATGGTTTACACTTTCTACCTGGTACCCATTTACACCCAGTTACATTTACATCAAGGTTAACTGTACTCAGTAACCATATGATTAGGAAACTGTTGTTCAAAGGGAATCGGGTTGACAATATTTCAGAGCTTGGTCTGATTTTATTTGTCTGAACCCAAAACATTACTGAAATACTACGAAATGCCAATACTGAAAAAAACCGGTTTTAAACATAAATCCGCTGTGAAAAGTTTATGAGGGATAACAGAATCCGGATCCGCTGATAGTTACAACCAACATGATAACAATCCTACAAGTGCATCCTGCAACCTATGTCACTTGGCATCACTTTCGCTCGTTATTGTAACACGCCGTAATAAGACCTAAACACTGGAGTCAAAAGCAACACTTCACAAACGCGCACAGAAACAAGTAAAACTCGACATAAAATAACAAGGCCAACAGAGGATACAGTTGTTTCTATGCCAGAACAGTATCCATAAATGCCCTCTACCTGTCTATTACCTCTAAGCTACTGTTACCTCAAAGGTCACAATACACACACACACACATCCCCTGAAACAACTGCAGTCGATCGTACACGTGGATCCTACCACAATAACCAACACCTTAGGCAGGAATACTCCAATAACCTCGCACTATTGTGCCCCAGGAATCGACATCAGCGATAATATGCAACGCCATGCTGTAGTAACCCACCAATGTCACCAAGCCCTTGACGTGGCTGATCCAAATACCATTGGATGACAACTTCATCTTCTTTATGAAAGCATAAAGCTTATTTCATTGTTATCCCGGCACGTGCCAGTAATCGGTGTTTGGCTGTGCATTATGTCGGTAATCAGCTTAATGTTTCATTCCCTATCGATCTAATGTGTTGGGGTAGTCAGTATTTTATCGGACTCCTACAAAAGACATGCAAGAAATATTCAAGCTTTCCTTGTCATCTGAGATGTCGACAGCGCCTGTCATGACGTCGAGCCACCCCCTTGAATTCGTAAGCCAGATTGCTGACGTCAATTCACCAATCTAAAGAACATAAAAGTACCACACAACATTAGTGGGCGCCACTCCATGCCTCTTAGTATTATGTCTAGTCGGTGTTCAGAGACATTTGAGCGTAGAAGCAAAAGTTGATATTACCCTCATCACATTTTGATACAGTTATTAAAGCTTAATTGCTACTATAACAAAACAATGGTTTACTGAATGATAGTCTAATTCTATACAAATAGAAACACAATCTGAAATAGCAATGTTTGTTTTCCGATACGATTGTTTTTCGTTATGTTACACGAACTGGACTAATGTAAATATATCCATTTAGAGTAATTCAATGTTCCTTTGAAATGATTTCATCATGTAGAAACTCCATTGAATTAAGGTGATATTACAGTTTTGAAAGCATCCATACATGCATTTGATGTTGTTTTCATATAATGACTTCATCAGGTGGACTTCCGCTACGAGTTGACCTTCTGTTACCATTGGCAGTAAACAACATTCATTTCATAGATTAAGTGTATCAAACATTCATCACGGCGTGACTAAGGTTTATAATTCATATGTTTTGGTGGTTTGCATGTGGATTTATGACCGTGAATTCAGGCGTTCATCTCCCAAAGGGGATGTCTGTGGTATAGTGTGTACATGCCTCTCTGCCCCTGTTGTAGATTTATCAACAGACATGAGAGAATAACATTGTCAAGTCAGCTGTAAAGCCTCTCTGGAGTGCTTTTTGTACATCTCATGTGGATACGTGGTATTACTATAGTTATGGATCGATCAAGCTCTTCTGGTTAAACAATTTTCCGTTTGAGGTCAAACACATTGATGGAGGCTCGGCTTCGGTTGCGTGTGGCGACGCTACATACCAACCTTTAACAATGAAAGCTATTTTCTATTGTAACGCTGTCATAAGAACATGGGGGTGTACAAGTCAACGTGGA
Organism: Haliotis rubra; assembly: GCF_003918875.1. NCBI lineage: Eukaryota > Metazoa > Mollusca > Gastropoda > Lepetellida > Haliotidae > Haliotis > Haliotis rubra. The sequence continues at coordinate 10,024,472 of NW_025764891.1, forward strand.
AAGCTCTCGCGAATGTTTCTTTTGCACCAGATGCGGATTCTTGTATGTCTGGCGACGGCTGTGGATCGATTCTGCTTCTCTGGTTACAATTGCCCGTTGAATGTCAAAAACGATGATGGAAGAATTCAATCTTGACTGGGTATAACAGTGTTTCTTCCAGAATTGGAAGTGCTGTCTAAATCAGTTCATCGGTAATACCTGTAGGTTAATAAATATGCTAGCCTTTATGATGGAAACGGACGAAACAGTTATTTTAAGTATAAAGCGTCGCCAATGTTCTTTGAGTCAGGTGTTCAAATTGCGTCACCTTTAGCCTTTAGTTGTGTTGGAGGCTATATTCGAATCGATTATAACAGTATTTCACGTTTGAGTCAGATTGTATAATCATTAACGCCCAGTTTTTAACAGTGCTGGAAGCTGTGTTTGAGTCAAATTATAAAATCATTTCTCTCCAAGCCTTTAACAGTGTTGGAAGGTATGTTGGTGTAGGCATGTTGGTATAACAAAGCGTCTTGTTTGGCATACGTGTCAGCGTGAAATGGTTCAGCAATCATGTTTGTCACGGACCATTAAAGAATTGGATTTGCAGTGACAAGTGAAGCTTACAAGGTGATCCGAAATGCAGATGCTTTAAGCCGCTTTTAGCAATAATCCAGCAATATCACGGCGGTGAACACCAGACAAGGGCTTTACACATTGTACCCATGTGGGGAATCGAACCCGGGTCTTCGGCGCTTAACCACCAGGCTACCCCACCGCCCACAGAACTAACTTGTGAAATCGGGAAATGACAATGCAAGATCGATTTCTATGATTTATTTTTTATCAAAAACACTCTTATGTTTAAGATAAAAAAAAGGGATACAATAGGTGAGCACTACGTAAAACGTACTCACGAATGTCCAAATTATTTCAGTGTCAAAATTCTTGAATCCAGACAACTGTTTAAAGCTGGCATATGTCCTTGGAAAGTGGAAAAAGAGACAAGCGAGGCCATAAAAGATCTCGAATTTCCCTCTTACAGCACATATGTGGGTACAGCCAGCTATGGACACTGTCCCGTCACCATTGACCTTCTTGAACGGTAATTGAAGTTGTGTTTGGGGATGTGATTACATTTTGACTACAGTGTTGGGAGTATTTTTCTCAACTCATAACCTGCATGTTTTCCTTCATATTGCTGGAGTAGCGTCAGGACAATATTTCATAAGAACCTGTATGTTTGCCATGCAGTGTTGGAGTAGGGGTCAGGAACTCCAGTGTTTCAGATGCACCTTTTCGTTTGGAGAGGGAGTATGTACACACCAACGTTATGCTAATACCGGTATGATTTACTATCCGGGAAGGTCCGGTTAAGAAGTCTTCTTCAGAATCTCATGTTTGTCGTAAATGACAACTAGCGGGATGGGCTGGTCAATCTTGCTGACTTGGTTGTCATCTCAACGGCGTAGATAGATACCCAGCATGCCTATGACCGGCTTGTCTGGTCCAGACTGGATCATTTACAGACCGCTGTAAAATCTGCAATATTGCTGAATGTGGCGTTAAACAACAAACTGTATGTTTACTTGTTGGGGTGGTGTACAGTCAGTATACAACAATGTTCATATACAACAAGTACCTTTCAGTTTTAGATGAAGATTGAGTAACAGACACACCAGTGTATCACAAGCACCAATCTCGAAGTGTTTGAGAGGGGTTTAAGACACTCACCCACTCTCTCTCTCACACACACACACACATCTTCAGGGGGATTTGTCAAAAATGAAAAATCTCATATCAAGTTCAATGAGAACACTATGCATGAAATGTTGCACTTTTTCATTGATAACATGTATGTGAAACGTAGAAAACTGGTCCCATCTGTTTCAAATCGAGATGTAAGCATAAAGATTCCAATTGACTAAAATTGACAGGACTGTGTGTCAAGAGTGATTACTTCAACTGTCCAAAAGTTAATTCCCTATATGTCGAGCAATGGTTACAATATTTGAAGGTTTCTATGTTTAAATTCTGATGCAATGTCCAGTTTTGACGGCTACCATATTGGTATTGGTGGTGAAAAATTGACTTTCCTTTGCCCGTTTTTTTAGACGGGTACCACACGTGCAGCAGGATGCGCTAAACCTTTGGCCAGCACCTGGTACCATAAATGTTTGGCAGCCACAAGCTATTGGTATACTCGTAGAATCACATATATGATTATGAAAATTATTTTGTCCTCTTTACATACCAATCACTCATTTAATCCGGACATGATTATCTACAGCCAAATAGCCAGAATATGGATAAGCACAGTATCAATATAGCACTCACTCACTCACAGATACTATCAATTTATCATTGCGATTCATATTTTTAATAATGACATTTATTCAGTTGCAAAATGATTGCATTCACCGTAACCAGCCAGAGTTGTATGTCCTAACACAATATTCCATGACTCGATTATGTGCAGGCGTGATATCGCTGCAATATGGCTGACTTTCACGTTAACACTATGCAGTCATTCATTCTCATGTTAGTCAATATATATCGATTACATTCCCTTCAGTTTTCCTCGAAGACAAGTCTTGACAGTGAAAGCTGAATGTGTATATGAGCACGATAACGTCAGCGACACCATTGGAGGCTTAGACGTTGTAGTGGATGGAATCTCACCTTTAATGATTTGTGAAGGCATATCTCTCCTTAGATGAAACATGCATCAATGTCATATACTTCTCTTTGTGCTAACAGCTACTTTCACGGTGAGAGATCGTCATTCATCTGTGAGTTGTGCAATCGTATATATCTTGATTTATACCACAGAATTGTGCAGTGTTTCAAGCGGCACACATTTGCAACACTTCACTTAAAGTAGAACGCTCCTGATGGCGCATTTTCGGGCCATTCCATCGATTTTTCTCCAAAAGCAAATTACGAGAAACAAAAAAGTTGTTCAGCCTTAATTGTTATTCCATGCTTTGCGGACAAGGCACCGGTATCGGGTCATTGTAATCATGTCGTGAATCATGTTTTACACAACGGAGCTGAAGGATGCCGTTGAATGTCAGAAACGTTTCGTGATCTTGGACATGTGCCTTGGTTCTTCAGCCAATAAATAACATACTTGTCACTTGAAGTTTCATCGTTTTTACTGTGAGAAATAGAGGATTTGGTAAATCACTTTTTGATTCTCCTTTCATGCTGTCACCTCAGATTTTGTATCGGAATTACTTCAAGTGGATAATGTTATGATAATGGTGGATGATCTACGCGTTTGAACGACAGCAATAGCATGCATACCCATTAACCATGACAAAACAAAGGACAATTTTCATAATCATGAGCCATTTTTGTGTTTGAATCATTGCTGAACCTCTCTGACGTAACAAAATCGATATTGTAACGGTTTGTGTATTATTTCGGGGCTTCAGCAGTCTCATAGACTTCAGCATTGACAATAATATCTTTATGATCATCATAACATAGGTTGACCTTGACGCAAAGGGAAGATGACTTGCCGCAGACATACTATAAAAGCTCTACCTGCCTTACTCCCTATTTCGTAACTGTGTATTTTGTGCCTATTTTTCAAGGTAATCTTTTTCTTATATGTCATCATTCTAGGTTGACAGCCACGTGACTTATGTTCACACATTAGTGTCTTTACATTGCATTCCCCATTGCCTTGTCTTAGTATTGTATAAGCTTCACTTTGATGTCAAAATATCTGTCTCCTCATGTTAGAATACTGTTCGGTTTTTAAGTTTCAATCATTTACAATTATTACATGCAGATATCAAAACCGGGTTGTATAATTCAAATCGCTTACATAGTATAAGTAATACATACCTTAAGATAAAATCAGTACTTTCCAAAGCCATTGCATTTTGTATCAACCATTAGACCAACATCAGTGAAGGAGGATGTGTAAAATTTGGCTTTTAAATAAACGCGACCAAACCGTTTCCATATTCATTAGAAAGCTGCCAAAAGCATGGTCGATTGTACATTTCGGACGTTATCATGAGCATGCATTGAGTCTTTGTTTGCCTTCATGCCCATACCAGCGTCAGCCTATTCACATGAGTCTCGTTATTTTCTCAAGTGATATCTTCTCATCTTAAATGAACATGAATCGTCATAAATTCGTTATGAATGCAAACTAATCAAAGAGTTTATGCCAATGAGAACATATTCCACGCACTTACCGTGCCCTCCGCTGACTTCCCCCTAAAATCTCGGTCCACGTTGGAATGAACCGAGCGTGACCCCATCTTGTCCATCAATCTTGATAGAGAACGCTCTCAATGTCATGACATGCATAAAGAGATCAATGTGTCTATTTGAAGTTGACGTGTATCAATATCACGAAGGCAGATACAAACACAACCGACTTAAATCCATCAAGTTATATGAGAGAGATTTGTACTTGCATGATTCGGAGATTTGTACTTGTGTGATTAGATTATCAATAACAAACTTGAGGTAATGAATTAATTGTATTGGGTTTATAGGACATGATTTATATGGATTACTTCCAAAGTATGACTGTCAGAAACGGGTTGAGTTCTTATTTTTGTCGAAATCAAAGACTGTGAATACACAAATTGGTCAAATGTAACACATGTTATATTTTGGATTACACTTGTTCAGTAAAGTACAGATTCCAGTATGTTTGTTGGGTTGAGTCCCATCCGGGATTCGAACCCACACCCTCAGAGTCAGGCAACACACAAAGTCAGCCGCCTAACCCACTCAGCCACGGCTTCTGTGGAAAAAAGTACTAGAATCTGTACTTTACTGAAAAAGTGTTATCCCAAATGTAAAATGTAAGACTGTTTTGGTCTTTCATTCATCACGGGGGGCGGTGGGGTAGCCTAATGGTTAAAGCGTTGGCTCGTCACTCCGAAGACACAATGTGTGAAGCCCATTTCTGGTGTCCCCCGCCGTGATGTTGCTGGAATATTGCTAAAAGCGGCGTAAAACCAAACTCAATCAGTCAGTCATTCTTCACATCACGGCATACATTGTCACAATGTCCAAATGACCTCACTTTCTAAGTTACTTCCGATACAGAAAACAGAAACTACGGAAGGTAACGATAACACTCCATGGCTTCTTAATATCCATTCATGCATATCTCGTTGTAACAAGGTCCACAGTTCTATTGCATGTCGGAAATTCGACTCGTATATGGCTTGTGCCTTGTGGATCATAACATCAACCACTGTTTCCAAGTATACTCCGTTATTTAAAGCATCTGTGATTAAGATGACATATTGCGTCGTTATGCATCATCCACTCGCTCGCTCTCTCACTCACCATTATGCACAAGGCATAAACATCTAAGTACCATAGTGATCTCGTCATGAACCTTTTCCACAAATTTACACAAACAGACTTGGAACGGGTGCAACATTTTGTTAATTCTAACGACTTTTTCCTCTTATCCTGTCTCCTGCCTCCTGCCACGAGCACAGAAACTGCGTAACTTCGCTTTGTCACAATCTGTTGGGATTGGTCCAAATCCCTGATCTGTTTTGCGTGAGACGCTTAAAGCAAAACGCTCGTGAATTTCAATGAGAAACTATTACTTGAGTCAAGTTCGGGGTTCCTCACACACATTTATCGACATATCAACACATCTGCATCAGATGAAAATGCAAGACTTTGTATTAACACCTTAATTAAAATCGGATCAACGAGTCATATCAACAACGATTTACATGTTTTTATAATGTGTGCATGCACGAATGATGTCCTTGATAAAACCAAAATGTCTGTTCATTGTTGGATGGGTATAATTTGTGCTACACATAAAATAAACCATAACGTTCCATCAAATCATTGCCCACATAACGCATGAAGTCATACAAGGTCAAAACTGATTTTGCACAAGAAAGACCGACTCTGGACCTTTTCTAAAGTTTTCAGTCCTTAATTATAACTTCCTGTGAGTACCAGGGGTCGCAGAAAAGAGGAGGTTTATTTGATAAAATCCTCTTGTGACAATTTCTGTTCAAGTTTCTTATAAAATCCACCTTCCATTTCTCAAACCTTTCGGATGAATCCTATTTGAGAAAATCCACTTGTGAACAATTTCTATTCGAGCTTCTGAGATTCACCTACCATTTCTCAAACCTTTCGGACGTATTTGCAATCAACAGACGTGGGTCTTTGTGAGCTAGATAATGCGTTTACAAGGTTACACGAATGTGCACCAAATTTTCCACGACTTGTACCAAACACAATAAGAGTCAATCAGACTTGTGCACATATTAGCAGTAGAGTTACATCAGCAACCCTAACAGGCATCTTTATTACATTTAGGCTCTGACATTTGTATGCCTCGGTCTCCTGCTTAAGCCGTACCCTCGGAGTGCCAACAACTCAAGACAGGGGGAAATTCCAATCGAACGGAATCACTTGATCACATCTAATTCATCAAAATCAAAAGATCGCAAAGTAGCTGGCTAGCACGGGCAAGTTCCAGGCTTCCGCGATGGTGTTTTCAATTCAGGATACTTCCCAACTCAGACTGGAATGAAACCTGATTTCAGCGACTGTCTGCCTTTTAAATCCAAGCAAACTAATGCGTCTGTACCTGCCGGTTGACGTGATAGCGGTTGGCTGGAACAGGGCTGATTAAGTTATGGCAAATCTTGCGTAAAATGACTTCTTATCAGTAGAAATTGGCCGCGTGATACTCGCTTGGGCAGTATACGACCTCAGACGACGAGTGATAGAAGTTCAAGGTGAATTAGGTATCATGTCTTGGTTTAACCATTAGATACGATCTGGAAAGGCCAAGGGTTTTATGCTACTTTTGGGTGATGGATGGGAACTCGCAGATTAGATGTTTTGCCGTATCAAAGAGATCTATAATTACAGTAGGTTACATGATGAAACCCCGGTCTAAGCCTTTGTAACGTCAAATAAGCGTTACAGAACGTCAATGATCTTGATGTTACAGTAGTCAAAATTCTATTCAAAGTATTGGATCTTTACTTAAGTTCTAATTTGGGGAGTCCCGCGCGGATATCTGGTTATTTATAAGCCATGATAAAAACGCCAACTCAAAGAAAATGTCCTGGTTCCTGTTTAAATTGTACGTTTATTGTTTGTACATGCAACCTAGCCGAATAAATGGTGTGGGCTGCATGCGAAGACTCTCCAAGTCGGCCGCCCTCTGCATGCCAACCCGTGAAGATCCGGGTTAGAATTGGTCTTAAGCAACCATGCTTGCCGTAAGAGGCGACTAACGGGATCGGGTGGTCAGGCTCGCTGACTTGGTTGACACGTTCCATCGTATCCCAATTGCGTAGATCGATGCTCATGCTGTTTATCACTGGGTTGTCAGGAATATTGCTGAGTCCGGCGTTAAACAACACCCACCTCCCCACCCCCACACTAATCTGCATTACCAAGTGTGTCAGAAGGGCTGAGTTCCTGTCAGAAGCCCGGGTACTACCTAAGCTTCAGTCAAGAGATTTGGAGGTACCGAACGTCAGGCAGCTAGAACAATGGGGAGTCTGGCAACTTCCAATTGCTACTAGCGTGACATTTCGTAAGCGTAAGAAAATTCAATCATATACATAATTTCATTGATGTTTATCAGAAACGGAAAAGTCAGGTTTCTTATTCGAGACAGAACACGGGCCTACTCCAAAGAATTCTATAATTACTGTTATTTTCATGTCCTGGGTCGTACCACGGATGGGCCTCTCACTTAAAAAACGCAATCATGGCAAAGACGATAATAAAAGGAACGAGCCACCCATGTGTTTGTGCAAACCCTGACGCTCACTGACAAGGTGTCATAATTTACCTCTCTTAATTACATTTTGAATCAAAACCGCCCAATGAGGGGAAAGTGAATGATCCCGAACATCAAACAGAAACCTGTTTTTTAGGCCAGCCGACTTCATCTAAGAGAAGGACTCTGTTGGATTGTTCGTCTTCTCAACAAACTGCAACGCGGTGCAGTGGTTGTTCAGAAGACAGCCTTCCCTTGAAGAACTAAGCCTGTGATATGGCGCTTTGAATTGTTGACACTCATTTCTGTACCGCCAGTACCGTACAAGTAAATTGATCGTCCTGCTTCAACCATGCCACGTTTCTGATGAAGAAAAAAGAAAACAAAGTTGCATTTGTCGAGCCCAAAGGACAATGGAATATCATTTGGAAATCGAAATGGCAAGGAGATTCTGTATTTATGCCTGCTTTCTCCCTTGGCAAGAAGGTCAATGTCGCCCTTGAAAGGGAGGTTTTGTTTGTTGTCTAATTAACGGTGCACTCAGCAATAGTCCGGTTGTATATGCTGGTGTAAAGGAGGTGAGTCAGAGGTATTGCCGATCTGTGTAGGTTGTTCAGCAAAATGCTTAATGGATTTAGTGACAAACAGAGAGCAAGGGACTAAAGGAATGAAACATCCATTTTCTAACGGAAAAGGGTTCCCAAGCCAACCTGTATCTTCGAAAATATCCGACGTTGTCCTAGATACAGTAAAGACTTCAGTAACACAAGTACTTGCTCACGGAGGTCGATATATTACAGTTACCTAAAACACCATTCGTAAGACAGAGATTGAGTGACGTTTCTGTAGTCTGTCCAACACGTTGTAAACTTATAGGGTTGGCCTCTCGTTGTAATGTGGACATTTTGGTTTTTTTCAAGTGAACATGTTAGCCCAGCAACATACGGGTAACTTCAAGAAGCCCAGCAACATACGGGTGACTTCAAGAAGTCCAACAACATACCGGTGACTTCAAGAAGTCCAGCAACATACGGGTGACTTCCAGAGGCCAAGCAACATACGGGTGACTTCAAGAAGGAAAGGATGCGTGCCTTTGAACCAGTTACAGAACATAACTGTTTCTAACATATCAGACGCCCATGCAAAATATTAGATGTAAGGCCCTTAACTGATTCACTGTTTTCAAGAACACATGGTACGATGTTATTAAAACCTTGATAGCCGAAACGAGATATTACAGTTGTGACATTTTCAAAATTATTTCATTCCAATTTATTATCTAAAGTTAGGCAAGAGAACTCCTTTGAAACGATGCACAAATTTCTGGATAGACTTGAACCCAACTACATTGTTTGCCGGCGACAACAATGGATCGGGCAGTAGAAATCAATTATTGTGTGTGGGCATGGATAGCCGTTCATAATAACAACCACTGACAATGGTTTGTCTGGTCCAGGGTCGCAGGAAATTCCACCAATCACGGTAGCTGCGGCGATAAATTATATGCAATCTCTGGAAAGTAAGCAGAATAACATCTCAATCGTTGGATGTTGCAAGCAGAATTTTTCCAGGATTGCTGTAAGAGCAGACTGAGTGGATAAGGTGAATATACTCGGGGACTTTATGCCACCGTTCCCCGGCGCCGATCAGTTTCTTAATATATATCATTTTGAAATAAAACAAACAGAATCAGAACCTGAACCTGAGGAAATCTAGACTGCTTCTGCTTTAGCATTGCAGAAAGAGTTAGGCAGAATGGAAAATTATGTGGTTCAGGGGGCTGTGAGACAGACTCGTTTGTTTGAGACTCCGGTATTTACAGAATTTATGATATAGCTGGAATATTGCTAACGTTAGCGTTCACCTTCACGACCCAGATCTGATTATGGCATGACTGAGCTCACAAACAGCTGATGCACACACAGCAACCACGGTTATAACAAACTCAGAGGGACTACTAATTTTATCTGTAGTTCGTTATATGCGTTTTGAGTAATATAAATAACAGCAATTCGTTATATCGTCTATTCGTTACAAGCGTGTACGTCATAAACGTAGTCTGCTTGTTTCAGGAAGTTATCGTTATATAGACCCGAATTCTCTTTACAAACAAGTCGCCTCCTCCTTCAAGGATGCATCAAATGCATCATCAATGAATGTCCTTTCCACCTGGAGTGAGTGAGTGAGTACGTATGGTTTTACGCCGCTTTTAGCAATATTCCCGCCATATCACGGCGAGGGACACCAGAAATGGGCTTTACACATTGTGGGATTCGAACCCGGGTCTTCGGCGTGACGAGCGAACGCTTTAACCACCAGGCTAACCTCTTCTCTCCCCCCCCTCCTCCCTTTCCACCTTGAAGTATTGGTTCTCGTTCCAATGGTGTCTTCTACTGCAATTATTTCACATCCCCGATTCGGAAATATTGGTGAAAAACCTACCGCTGCGCTTGTAAAATACGGTAACACATTTATCGAATTTACCACACATCTAAAGATTTTTTAGTCCTCCTTATGATCTTCTTGACCTCAGCGAATCTCGTAATAAAATGCGAAATTTGGATATTTTCCACACATGTTTCACATTATCATCCATCTTGCCGAATGCCAAAGAGTACAGATGTATAAAAAAAAGTCAATATTTTTAACAAGCGCACGTGGGTCTACTCATTACGCTCTGTCAATCATTGTATGAACCACCAAATAAAACGATTTGCGTGGAATGTTTTCAGCCTTGATTATCATCTAACAACTGAGGAAAATAGATGCACTGTTTCGAGTAATTATCTTTTACAAGTGCTTTTCCGGTTCACTAGGTTTATGCCTGTGTCATGCATGCTCTGGTCCTGTAACGCTCCACTGGGGGTCAAATCGTTCTGAGTTATCAGGAATATTAAGAATTGAATCATCAATCTAGATATTTCAAACATGCATTCATGCATGCAAACATGCAAGGAGGAAAACAGCAGGTCTAAGCAAAAAACATTCAAGTTTGTCAATATTATGAGATATTTGAAGAGCCACACGTGCATGGATGTTAAAAGCGAAGACTGTAATTAATTGCTTTTTATATAGATATTCAAAGTGGAAGACTGACTACCGTTACATGATAAAAATTTGATGATTGTATTTTGACATGGCTATTTCGAAAGAGTACATCTTCATATTGTTTTTATTTGTTCGTCCGTCAAGTTTTTTTTAAATCGGGGCGCTAATTACAACGGATTCATTAGCGCACAACCATTTGTGAGTTCATTGTGTTTACATAGAGGTTCGCACTGCGATATTTCATTCCATAATGGTTACAGCTCTTCATTTACATCGTGTTACACTCACATGCCGGAGGCCCAGTGACATCCTAATTAATGTTGCTGTTTCAACTCGTGTTTCAAGACTGCTATTAATCAGTTATATTTACACACCATATACATATTTACTTAGCACAGTTTATCTGAATAGTATTCATTTGGATAGTTTCCACAGGTCATCGTACGTAATAATTGTTCTTGTTTGCCATAGCCAGAGATCTTGAAAGTATTAGAAAAGTCTGGAAGCGAAGGTATATATTCGTAATTATATATTCCTTCAATACAGGACTTTCACCAACTGATCAGTATTTAATTTTGATAAACGTGGATCTTTTTCACGATATTATGTTCTTCCAAACTGTAGACGTATGCACCAAGAACCATGCGTCCGTCTATTGCAAAGTATATCTTGACACTTTAAGCTTAGAATTTAATTATCGTTTGAATACGAAATCTGAACCCAATCCTGCGTGCATCAGTAGACCCTGCAGATAGCAATGACTGCTTATAAATCGGGCCTTGTTTGTAGTCCAGTGGATGAAGCGTCATCTACACATTCTGGCTGGAAACAGTGTTGTCTTGGTGTTCCACGTCGTGTCGTGCTGTGCGTGTATCTAAAGCGGCTTGCAACCTTTGCGCAAACATCTATAACCCTATGTTGCCCCCGATAAGATAAACGGGTTTATGAAGAAAAGCAATAAAACATCCATAATCGCAAAAAGTATCCTAATAGTACGATCCTGATTACGTCAGGAGATTGTCTTTATGAATTACTATCAAACTGTGACGATACCAGGAGTTTGCAAAAGGTGATCGTATCACCATTGGTGGTATATGTCGCAAATACACGCAAAGGCATGCCAATTGTTTACCCGAGAGAAGAACTGAAACATACGTTACATGTTCACCTTTTACCAGTAAAAGCTTCATTATATATCGCAGACACTAAGAATAATCAGTGACAGTGATCTTGTTAAAGTGCATACAGTAAGATCATACTTCAACGTCATGTTATCGATACAGGTATGATGCACATATCCAACCCCTGTTTATCAAGACGGATTAACTGAACAGTTTTAAACCTTGATCAACGGAGATATTCAGAATTCAATTTTGCTATGTCTGACTGACTGACTCACTGAGTTTTGGTTTTACGCCGCTTTTAGCAATATGCCAGCAACATCCCGGCGGGGGACACCAGAAATGGGCTTCACACATTGTACCCATGTGGGGATTCGAACCCGGGTATTCGGCGTGACGAGCCAACGCTTTAACCACTAGGCTACCCCACCGCCCCATTTTTTTTTGTTTTGTTATGACATAATGGAGCTGTATGTTCGCTTTGAGGATTTTCGGGTAGGAATGGTACCATGTGATTTTGGCCTTTCCTCCTTTGATTTATGGCAATAATGTTACTTTACCAACTGACGCCCCTTGTTCTAAAATTGGGGCGGCGGGGTAGCCTGGTGTTGAAAGCGTTCGCTCGTCACGCTGAAGACCCGGGTTCGATTCCCCACTTGGGTACAATGCGTGAAGCCCATTTCTGGTGTGCCCCGCCGTGATACTGCTGGAATATTGCTTAACGCAGCGGAAAACCATACTCACTCATTGTTCTAAAATTGACTAGATTCACAAATCAATACAAATCTGTACACAGTTATCACTGTGGCAGCATACTATTGTGTCAGTACACATTCAGAGGTATTATTTGCAAGATCAGGGATTGTAGCAGTAAAAACAATGATGGTAATAACCACCTCTCAGCAACAATAATCCTTCTTTCAATCAGGCCTAGGCAGGGTATGATAATCACACACAGTGCTGGTCTTTGTGACTTGTGATGTAATGTGGGATGCGAGCCAGTAGTAAGCTGACAAGGAAAAAGATGCTAGAATATTCTACGGTAAGGCAGATCTTTCTACAATATTCTGTATACTGCACGGTGGAAGCCTCTAGAACTGTCCAACTATAGCGTCAATCTAAATATAGCATACCACTACCCTTTTTGAATACAGGTGCAATATGACTAACTGACTGACTGACTGAGTTTGGTTTTACGCCGCTTTTAGCAATATTCCAGCAATATCACGGCGGGGGACACCAGAATGGGCTTCACCCATTGTGCCCATGTGGGGAATCAAACCCTGGTCTTCGGCGAGACGAGCGGACGATTTAACCACTAGGCTATTCCATCGCCCCCTTTTAACGCTATGAAGTTGTGTTAGTGCAGCTGGATGCAGACCAGAATCCCCTTTCACAAAGCACTAAGGTAATCGTAAGTCACTAAGGTAACCTTAGTGCAGTGTTAAAGAATGGGAGTTAAGGTTAACCTTAGTAAAGGTTGCTTTGTGAAAGGAGCCCCTGAGCACTAGTTAGGTGATTCGGTGAAGATCGAACAGGATCTAGTACACTCATGGAAGTTCGCAAATCAGTCTTGCCACGAGTTTACATTTGTATAAAGGCTGAGCTTTTTCTCACGAATGACTGAAATAATATTAATATAAGGTGTGTGTGAGAGTGTGTCATTTTATACAATATAACATTGATTTTGGGTTTTCTGGTTTTAAGAGAGAGACAGGATGACTTTAGAAGATTGTAATAGAATTCTTTTTGAATATATAATACTCTGGGTCAGTATGATATTAATGAGCAGCTTTCTCTCCATGTGGTTGTACAGAGAGACAGCCAATGTGGTCAGATTGCTAGTGCACATGATCAGTCTATCGCATGTAGAAATTTGTTCCTGGTATAACATTATGTACATTTACAACGCATATTTACAACGCGTATTTACAACGAATCCTACGGGGCTGCAGTGGCTAGAACTCCTCTCTAGGAACGTATGCAGGTCGTAAGAGGCGACTTAATGGATCGATCGATCAAGCTCGGTACCTTAGTTCATAGACAGTTCAAACTATTTCGACCGAGTCGTTGTTTTGCTTTAAAAATAATCCCAAATCACCAGGTATGTCGTAGTCGTGCTTTGGACCTTACGTTCGAAGCGTTTCGGAGAAATTTATCGGGCAACGCAGGTTAATCAACATTTTGTCATCATGGTACCCGGTGTCATGCATGTATGGCCCAAATTAATCAGACACAAGAGATATTGGTTTACAAGCCCGAAATGAATCAAAAAGACATTTCTCATTACACCTTCAATGGTATTTCATCAGTGCCCTTCCTGAAGTTCCGAGTAAGAACTGATCTTCAGCAGCCTATGCTTGTCGTAAGAGGCAACTAAAGGAATTAGATGCTCAGGCTCGCTGACTTGCGCACATGTCATCGTATCACATTTGCGTAGATCTGAGATGTTAATCACTGGATTGTCTGGTATAGACTTGATTATTTACTGACCGCCGTCATATAGCGGGAACACTGCTCATTGCGGCGAAAATTCATGTACATTAACTTAGACTTGTACATGAAGTTACACTTCGCCAAGGGAATAGCTCACTGCTAATGTGGTTTAACAACATGCGATCTACTCTACAAACATGCTGTTCATATCATGGCAATAAATGCACCATACGATGAACAGACGAGGTTGTTGTGCGTGCAGCTCAGCAACATAAACGTTACTTGAGTACATCATGACCCAGATGAACATGTATATTTTCTAATCGTTCAGTTAAGTAGCTAATATGTTCCTTACTTACCACTACATGTGTTCTTAATCAAATGTATTTTCTGCAGACGTCAATCGTTAGCGGTAATAATTTGAATGGCCACAACTTTACAAAGAAATTTGTTTCCTCTGGGTTGGTCCTAACGAACCATGCCTCCAGAGTACAAATGCTTACAAGGAACAAAGTAAAATGAGCTCGCTTCCACTGGGATTTCCTCGCAGGTTTTTGGTAGCTTTTGCTAGTAAAAAAAAACATAATGCAAACATGATCCTGGGGTAGTTCCTTCTGTAAGTGAGGGGGTGAGAGTGATTTTACGCCGCATTATATCGATAAACCAGCAATATCACGGCGGGGGACACAATAAAAGGGCTTCCCACATTGTGCCCATATTTTGGAAACGAACCCGGGACTTCGACTTGACGGCGTGCGCTCTAACCACTGGGCTACCTCACCTCCCGGTTAGGTTTTTTACTCTGTACTGACTGGACTCAATGGTTTTAAATTACAAAACGCAGACATATAGCTGGAATATATGCTAACTTTGACGGAAAACATATTACTGACACAAAATAACTTCCGGTTGAAACCTATCCTTGCGGCAATTCATTATGTTCATCAGCCAATCAGTATTTTAATCTTCTTAAAGACGAACATATGTGTACATATATGCATTTGATCTGCTGGAAGAAGCAACTAATGCTGGGGTCGTACGTTGCCAAACCAAAATCCTCTCCATAATCCATTTCGACTTTATCATGAGCATATGGATCTTGATTTCGGGGACAGGTGGTTACCATAGTAACAATTTGCAAATGTCTGAATTCCTAGGAAGTCACATGTTTACAGCGACACGTTTACAGGGACGTTTAATGTCAACCCAGATGTTTGTTCTGTTGCTCATATCGTTTTAGGAAGGAATTTGACTGGCATCACTTACGATCAGTATGTTGTAAGGGGATGGTTATGTCAACCTTCCTGAAACGTTCCATGACATTTGTTTCAACTCTTTGATTCTTATTGCATTGATAAATTTATTGATGAATAAAGTTGATACGGTAAAACGGTAACACTATAGTAAACTGTGCACAGTTTTATCAGAATAGACATTAATATATATACAACAGACCCATAACATGAATCATTTTATACTATACGGTGCATATGGTCGCATAATAATCAAGATTACGTCCTCTGCAATGGTGCCAGCGATCCTAAAACATGTAAATCACGCCACGTTGATTACACAAATAATGGTTACCCAGGAGAAGAAATGAAGGTGAACTATATTTCCAGGAGATATATGGTTTAATCAAAGACTGTCTGTTCTTGTTGTCAGATATCACAAGACACAAATCATATCTATAACCATCAAAACACAATAAACAGAACCATTCTTGCCTTTCGTTTTCATAATCATCCTGGAATAGATTGATGGCGCCTTACCAAGTCTGGTCACCAACAGTCAATATTACACATATCTGCCATGACAAGATAATTCAGTCAAATGATGTATCATCCGACATATTTGATTTCAAAGACAGGCAATAAAAATGATTGGATCCACAATTGTGGACAGCATAGTCATAGATGGGCGCCGGGAGAATATCATCCATGTAAATAACATGCCCAGCCTGGGGAGTTTGCAATCAAGGTTTGTTTGATGTTTCACGCCGCGCTCAGCAATGGTCCAGCTACATGGCGCGGTCTGTAAATAATCGAGTTTAGACCAGACAATCCAGTGATCGCAGTTGGGATGCAATGACATGTGTCCACCATGTCAACGAGCCTGACCATTCGATCCCGTAAGTCATCACTTACGATAAGCATGGGTTGTTGAAGAACAATTCTAAACCGGATCTTCACGGGTTTTCAATTAAAGAAAATATATATGAACTTTCACATATTTTTCAAATGACACTACTCAAGGTCAGTTCTTCAAGGAATCCAAAGTAGATCGATTCAGCACTGATCAATTAGCTACCAAAATGGCATTGGTTGTCTCCAGAACATTCTAGCTGGCAGCCAAAAAACGATTTCGAATGCGAAAGAACACTGGAAAATATGATTTGTTATTTCAATGAATGAACGCACATCATACAATCTTAAGACATCGTGTCTAATGCTATATCGTACCTAAAAATGGAAACAGACAAACTCAGGTTTTATTCAGCACCCAAAACACTCTTTAACACAAACGCCATCTGTAATCAGTACTCCTAAGATGACATTGGTTTTGTGACATTTGCAAATATTTTTGTATTTTCCGTGTAGTAAAGTATCTCATTTCTGACAACGTACTGACAATGTGTACTTTAGAGATAGGGCATCTTTAAACATCCTTTCTCCTTACTATGGAACTAAGTGCATCTTGCTATGAGCAAGTAGACAGGAAGAGGCATGGTTGTACACACGTTAACTGATTGCTGCACGCAAAATGGCTGGAGTTCCTAGCCATTATTACCAAAGGTCACTGATACTACGGTCATGTTCATTTTAATCATCATGTGATGTTCTTTTTCAGAATGAGTAACCATAAAAGTCCTTTCGGTTTTCTTTGAA
Source organism: Haliotis rubra (assembly GCF_003918875.1). NCBI lineage: Eukaryota > Metazoa > Mollusca > Gastropoda > Lepetellida > Haliotidae > Haliotis > Haliotis rubra. The sequence continues at coordinate 10,041,709 of NW_025764891.1, forward strand.
GGTCTAACGTGACATGCTGTATATCTATTTAGCAACATATTTCAAAATGTTTAAAAACCTTAACAGTTTCATGCTCAGATTATGTTTAGCTAAACATTAATATTTAATATATAGACGTGTAATAATTAAAAATGTTTTCAATAATATAAATACATAAATATGATCACAGTTCCTTCAAATATATGGATCAGCGTTCCCTTAAATCTACGTGTTTGTACAGACTGCTACAGCTTCACACACGTTCGATGTCAATGTTGTTCAAAATTCACAATTGTTTCCGAAAAGCGTAAATACATTGATATGTGTTGTCGTTGTCAACCACTGAAGCTACCTCTGATTATCTGAAAGACCTCACCTTAAAATCACCAATGCTTACTGCAGGCATATACCTTTGTTGTGACGAGCAATTGTGGTAAACTATATAGTCTTTCAATGCGTATCTACTGTCGAAATATGTACGTTATATTCCATGTTAATTATGAAACTGACAGATTGCCCGTGTGTACAAACGGAGAAAAAATATTTACTCTAAGATTTTATATTCCTGACAAGAAATGGAGTCACCAAACAAGCACGGGTGATTTAAAGGTCGAACAGAATTTGCTAGAAATGCCATTTCCATCGAGCTTAAGTTGTATTTGAATATAAGGTGCCCCCTCGTCACTTTAATTAAGAAATGGGGTCTGAAAACGCGCCAACGAGGCCCCATGATGGTTCTAACTCAGTACAAATGTCACAGATGGTTCTTGCATCACGTAGCACAATCTATACCCATGGATGTCCCTGCCTTTGATGACTGGTGACATTTAGACATGTTCAATATCAACCAAGGTGTTTTAATGTCAAGTTTATTCAGTCGCTCATGTAGGTTAGGAAAGGATTTCCTCGGGTGTTACCTAAGGTTAGCTGTTGCAATGAGAGAATTATGCAACCAACCCCAAACCACCACCACCCCCACCCCAATCTTTCTATTACATCCTTGGCTGTTGTGCTGACGTTCCTAAAGCTGATGTATAGATCGACACACGATGATCAACATAAACGAGACAGAACAATTGATAAAACATGATGGGCAGATTTGTAAGAATGTAACTACACAAAAAGACCCATCACAGTGAATCATGTTCTAATATAGGGTGTGTATGATTGCAGTATTCAGGATTAAATCCTCTGCAATAGGTACTTGCAATCCAATAACATAGAAATCACACAGACCTGATTAAACAAATAATGGTAACCCAGGAGAAGGTACGACAGTGGACTGTGTTCCAGGAGATGTGTGTTCTAATCAAAGACGTTCTATTCCTGGTGTGACTTCACAAGACACAAATCATATCTGTAGCCATCAAAACACAATAAAGGCAACCATTCTTGTCTTTTGTTCTCATAATTATCATGGAATAAATAGATTGTTCTGTCCAAACTACGTATGGTCATCAATGGACATAATTAAACATTCCTGTCATCACAAGATAATTGAATCTCATGATTTATTATCCGACAACTTCAATTTCAAACAAACATAATGAGGCTGATTGTCTCTGCAACAATGGCTATGAACACTGTGTTGAAGATGGGAGAGTGGCCATCAGGAATCCAGTCAATCAATGGATATGTCAGGAATACATGAAATATTTTACGAAACAACAACATTCCTTGGAAAAAAAACCACAACGTTAGGGAGAGTTGTTAATTAACGAAAATATATTAACATCTATCACGAGTTATATATATTGATATCTATCTGATATCTGTCAAATGCATACAATTGAATGCATACACAACTTATCAGTCGTATAATTAAAGTCGACATTGAACAGCCCCGGGTTACATCCCTGATAGACTTTAGTGAAGGTAATTTGTTCAAGGGATCCAACGAATTGAAGATTTATTATTGCAATGATTAATTTGCTACCCAATTGTTTTCTCGTTACTAGTAATTGAGGATAAATATGAAACTGGCATTTATCAAGGTTGTTCAGCCTTAATAATATCGGAGACGTTAGAATAGGGTGAAGCGAAAATAAAACCCGAAACCTTTCAATCATTTTTCAATGACAGAAACATCGGAAAATATTCCATTCAAATTAAATGAAATTTGTTGAAAGGGCGCGCACAGCATTTTATCGTTCATAGATCATATCTACATATTTAGTTATAATACTATATTTTAAACTCGAGGGGCGGTTGAATAGCCTGGTTGTTTTAAAAGCGTTCGTTAGCCACGATGAAGACGCGATTAAAGTAATCACACTATTTCTCTTAATGCCAGGGACCTGTTCCACAAAGACTATCGTAACTCTCATGATGCTTAACACAGACGCACGAGATTCCTAGAGCTAAGATAGCTTTGTGGAACGGGCCCCGGCACTGTTAGGACGGTGGTGGGTAGCCTGGTGGTTAAAGCGTTCGATCGTCACGCTGAGGAACCGGGTTCGATTCCCCACCTGTGTACAATGTGTAAAGCCCGTATCTGGTGTCCCCCGAGAAATTGCTGGAGTATCATAAAAGCGGCGTGCAACCTTTATCATTCACTCACTTACTTACACTTGAAGATACCTGACATGCAACTACACACACTTCCGTGCTATATCAATACCAGAATTTTTTTCTGTAATCAATACTTCTAAAATGACATAATTTCTGTTATATTTTCCAATGTGTTTGATATTCTTGTTTAATCTTTCTGAGTGAAGTAATGGCTTTCACCAACGAGCATCTCATTTCCGACAATATACCGACAAACAGTACATTAGCACTAGGACATCTTAGAACATCTTCCAAGCTGCTGCTCTTCACCATGGAAGTAAGTGCATCCAGCTGGGAGCAGAGTAGCAGGAATGGGAATGATAAGATACGCGTTAACTCATTGCCACACGCAAAATGCCCTGAGTATATTGTGGTCCTGTAATAAAAATCTATTTCTCTATTACAATGAAGAAATGTTACACAAGCAATTATTGCCATACGAGAGACTAAGCTATAATTTGCTGGTGAAACCCTTGCGACCTCAAAGTACATTGACAAGGTGACAAGCCTCACTCGTAAAGAACAAAATATATGGATTTTTTAATAGTGTCTCTTACCAGGACGCATTCTACAATGGTTCACCTGCTTTCAAAAGAAACCCATATAGCCTATGTCATAGTGCATGCTTCTAGACAAGTGTTCAGCTTCTTCACTATCGACTACTTTCAAAACGTATGAATACACAATGTCATTTAGAAAGTGGTCAAATTCAACCCTTGTTACAGTTGTGATTACACTTTCTCAATATTTCTAACTGGTGTTTCACTCTACTCACATGAACGTTAACGGTTCCAGAATTAGATGCTATGTTCTGCAACACATCGCCAGTAAACATACTTGAAGCTGCGAATATGAACCGCTGTGTTATGGACCCATGATTCTGCTTGATCATGAATATAGTTGCTAATCCAAACTACGAAGTGCAACTAGATGTATAGCTTACCATTCATTCTGAGGAAACTCGATGAAGAAGAAACTGGGACAGTTGAGTCTTTTCTTTCGTACACATTCCCAAAGGCTTATCTCTACCATGAAATATAGAATCAACCACATATAATGTAAACCATTCATGATCTCGTTCAGCATGGTATTAATAGGAAGTCTCAATGACCTCAGTACTATGACGATAAAAACCAAACCTAAATATTATGAAAATATACGAATTAGCTTTCCTTTCAATCCAACAAAAAAGATGCATCTGTATACACACTTGGCGTCACTATAAGACGAACATATGTGTACATATGTCTTTGATCTGCTGGAAGAACCAATTATTGCTGGTGTTCGACTGTGTTATGATAATGTGATTCTTGAGTTCGGGGACAGGTGGTAACCATAGCAGGAATTTTCAAATGTCTGAATTCCCAGGAACTCATCAGTCTCAACGCCATAAGGTGGGAGCAAAGAAACCGACAGGCAGAACAAATGGGTTTTTTTGTCTTCATTGACATACACCGGAAGCTTGTTAGTCCATTGTACGACTCCGTCAGTATCACGAGCAGGTCTTAGTGAATGACTATCAAACAGTGATGATGACAGGTGCTCGCTAAAGAGTGACCGTTTCCTGTCCCACCGATGGCCCCCGTCACAAAACACGTAAGGGCATGTCAATTGTTTACCTGTAATACAACCGAAAACTTGTCGTACAAGTCAAAAGAAGAAATTACATCGGACACCATTTTGGTCACGTATGCGTTAATTTGTAAATGTCCTCCACATGTCTACCATAAATATTTCATAATCGTAATGATAAAGAGTTTGAAATTCATGTGTGTAAAGAAATAACGTGACGGACTAACGTTTTAAAGACACAAATGCACTGTGGCCTGGCCCAATCAAAATCAGGACGAAGTATATTTAAGTGTGTGAAACTACTGTAACATCTTAGTGAAAACAAGCTTTAAGGGTAAAGGTTAACTGCTAATTCGAAAAACGTCACAAAGGATGTCATTTACTTGAGTCAAATTTGTCTTTACTGTGCGTGCCCTGAACTTACATTTCCTTAACCATTAAACTCCTCCATCGTCCCTTTAATTAGGGAGATAATCGGACAACCATTTGATAAAACTGCAATGTGAAGGTCGGAAGTGATTCCTGTATTGTGTAGCTCAAACTACATATATGAATTTGATGACAGATGGCATTCGGGACGTTTAATGTCAACTCAAATGTTTGTTCTGTTGCCCATATCGGTTTGGGGAGGAATTTGACTGGCATCACTTACGATCAGTATGTTGTAAGGGGACGATTAATCCAGCCTTCTATAACGTTTCTATGGCATTTGCTTCAAATTTTGTATTCCTATCTCATTGATAGAGATACTGACGAATAAACGTGAAACGGTGGACACTACAGAAACTTGCTAACTTCATCAGAATAACAATAAATACATAACCAACAAACCATAACATGTATCATTAAATACTAATAGGGTGTATATGGTCACATAATAATCTAGATTAGATCCTTTGCATTGGTGCCAGCGATCCTAAAGCATGGAAATCACGCCACGTTGATTACACAAATAATGGTTACCCATGAGAAGAAATGAAGGTGAACTATATTCCAGGAGATATATGGTTTAATCAAAGACTGTCTGTTCTTGTTGTCAGATATCACAAGACACAAATCATATCTATAACCATCAAAACACAATAAACAGAACCATTCTTGCCTTTCGTTTTCATAATCATCCTGGAATAGATTGATGGTGCTGTACCAAGTCTGGTCACCAACAATCAATATTACACATATCTGTCCTGACAAGATAACTCAATCAAATGATGTATCATCCGGCATATTTGATTTCAAAGACAGGCAATAGAAATGATTGGATCAACAGTTGTGAACAACATAGCCATAGATGGGCGCCGGGAGAATATCATCCGTGTAAATAACATGCCCAGCCAGGGGGAGTTTGCAGTCAATGTTTGTTTGATGTTTCACGCCGCGCTCAGCAATGGTACGTCCAGCTACATGGCGCGGTCTGTAAATAATCGAGTTCAGACCAGACAATCCAGTGATCGCAGTTGGGATGCAATGACATGTGTCAACCATGTCAACGAGCCTGACAATTCGATCCCGTAAGTCGCCTCTTACAACAAGCATGGATTGCTGAAGACTAATTGTACGCCGAATTTTTACGGATCTTCAATCTGAAACTTTCACATCTTTTTTAACTATTCCAGCTATATGACAGCGGGCTGGACCAGACAACCCAGTGATCAACATTTGGGATCAGTAGGGATGCGATGACACGTGTCAACCAAGTCAGCAAGCCTGACCACCCGATCCCGATAGTCATAACTTACGATAAGCATGGGTTGTTGAAGAATAATTCTAAACCGGATCTTCACGGGTTTTCAATTAAAGAAATTATATCTGAACTTTCACATATTTTCAAAATGATAGATACGTTCTATTTAGCATGACTGACCTTACGCAAGGTCAGTTCTTAAAGAAATCCAAAGAAGATCGATCCAGCACTGATTAAATAAGCTACCCAAATGGCATTGGTTGTCTCCAGAACATTCTATTTGTCAGTCTAAAAACGATTTCGAATCAACACTGGAAAATATGATTTGTTATTTCAATGAATGAACGCACATCATACAATCTTAAGTCATCGTGTCTAATGCTATATCGTACCTAAAAATGCAAACTCAGGTTTTATTCAGCATCCAAAAAACTGTAACAAAAACGCCATCTGTAATCAATACTCCTGAGATGGCATTGGTTTTGTGACATTTGCAAATGTTTTTTGTATTTTCTGTGTAGTTAAGTATCTCATTTCTGACAACGTACTGACAAAGAGTACTTTAGAGCTAGGGCATCTTTAAACATCCTTTTCCTTACTATGGAACTAAGTGCATCTTGCTATGAGCAAGTAGACAGGAAGAGGCATGGTTGTACGCACGTTAACTGATTGCCTCACGCAAAATGGCTGGAGTTCCTAGCCATTATTACCAAAGGTCACTGACACTACGGTCATGTTCATTTTAATCATCATGTGATGTTCTTTTTCAGAATGAGCAACCATAAAAGTCCTTTCGGTTTTCTTTGAAGGTCTAACGTGACATGCTGTATATCTATCTAGCAACATATCTCATAATGTTTAAAAACCTTAACCGTTTCATGCTCAAATTATGTTTAGCTATATATTTAATATATAGATACATCATTCGTGTAATAATTAAAAATGTTTTCAATAATATAAATACATAAATATGATCACAGTTACTTCAAATATTTGGAACAGCATTCCCTTAAATCTACGTGTTTGTACAGACTGCTAAAGCTTCACACACGTTCGATGTCAATGTTGTTCAAAATTCACAATTGTTTCCGAAAAGCGTAAATACACTGATATGTGTTGTCGTTGTCAACCACTGAAGCTACCTCTGATTATCTGAAAGACCTCACCTTAAAATCACCAATGCTTACTGCAGGCATATATCTTTGTTGTGACGAGCAATTGTGGTAAACTATATAGTCTTTCACTGCGTATTTCCTGTCGAAATATGTACGTTATATTCCATGTTAATTATGAAACTGAAAGATTGCCCGTGTGTACAAACGGACGATATCTCCTGTAAGATTTCATATCCCTGACAAGGAATGGAGTCACTTAACAAGCACGGGTGATCTAAAGGTCGAACAGAATTTGCTAGAAATGCCATTTCCTCGAGCTTAAGTTGTATTTAAATATATGGTGCCCCCTCGTCACTTTAATTAAGAAATGTGGTCGGAAAACGCGCCAACGAGGCCCCATGATGGTTCTAACTCAGTACAAATGTCACAGATGGTTCTTGCATCACGTAGCGCAACCTATACCCATGAATTTCCCTGCCTTTGATGACTGGTGACATTTAGACATGTTCAGTATCAACCAAGGTGTTTTAATGTCAAGTTTATTCAGTCGCTCATGTAGGTTAGGAAAGGATTTCCGCGGGTGTTACCTAAGGTTAGGTGTTGTAATGGGAGAATTATGCAAACCTTCCCAAACACTTCTATTACATCCTTGGCTGTTGTGCTGACGTTCCAAACGCTGATGTATAAGTCGACACACGAGGATCAGCATAAACGAGACAGAAGAATTGCTAAAACATGATGGGCAGATCTGTAAGAATGTAACTACACAAAAAGACCCATCATGGTGAATCATGTTCTAATATAGGGTGTGTATGATTGCAGTATTTAGTATTAAGTCCTCTCCAATAGGTACTTTCTATCCAATAACATAGAAATCACGCAGACGTGATTACGAACATAACAGTACGACAGTGAACTGTGTTCCAGGAGATGTATGTTCTAATCAAAGATGTGCTATTCCTGGTGTGACTTCACAAGACACAAATCATATCTGTAGCCATCAAAACACAATAAACGCAACCATTCTTGTCTTTTGTTCTCATAATTATAATGGAAAAAATAGGTTGTTCTGTCCAAACTACGTTTGGTCATCAAAGGACATAATTAAACATACCTGTCATGACAAGATAATCGAGTCTCATGATTTATTATCCGACAACTTCGATTTCAAACTAACATAATGAGGCTGATTGTCTCTGCAACATTGACCATGAACACTGTGTTTGTAGATGGGAGAGTGACCATCATGAATCCAGTCAATGAATGGATATTTCAGGAAAACATGAAATATATTAAGAAACATTCCTTGGAAAAAGAAAAACAAGCTTAGGGAGAGTTGTTAATTAACGAAAATATATTAACATCTATCACGAGTTATATAGATTGATATCTATCTGATATCCGTCAAATGCATACAATTGATTGCATACACAACTTATCAGTCGTATAATTAAGGTCGACTTTGAACAGCCCCGGGTTACATCCCTGACAGACCTTATTGAAGGTAATTTGTTCAAGGGATCCAACGAAATGAAGACAGTATTTATTATTGCAATGATTAAATTGCTACCCAGTTACACCAATTGTGTTCTCGTTACTAGGTATTAAGGATAAATATGAAACTGGCATTTATCAAGGTTGTTCAGCCTTAATAATATCGGAGACGTAGAATAGGGTGAAGCGAAAATAAAACCCGAAACCTTTCAATCATTTAACAATGACAGAAACATCGGAAAATATTCCATTCAAATTCAATGAAACTTGTCGAAAGGGAGCGCACAACATTTTATCGTTCATAGATCATATCTACATATCTAGTTTCACTACCATTTTTTAAACTCGAGGGGTGGTTGAATAGCCTAGTGGTTACGCGTTCGATCGCCACGATGAAGACGCGATTGCAGAAATCACATTGAAGTCAAGCATTGTGGAACGGGCTCCGGGACTTTTAGGACGGTGGTGGGATAGCCTAGTGGTTAAAATGTCGAAGACCCGGGTGCGATTCCCCAGATGAGTACAATGTATAAAGAGCATATCTGGTGTCCCACGAGATAGTGCTCGATACAAACGGCTTAAAACCTTATTCATTCATTTACTCAATTACTTACACTTGAGGATACCTATACACACTTCCTTGCTATTTGAACACCAGGAAAACTGTCTGTAATCAATACTTCTAAAATGACATAATGTCTGTTATATTTTCCAATGTGTTTGATATTCTTGTTTAATCTTTCTGAGTTAAGTAATGGCTTTCACCAACGAGCATCTCATTTCCGACAATATACCGACAAACAGTACATTAGCACCAGGACATCTTAGAACATCTTCCAAGCTGCTGCTCTTCACCATGGAAGTAAGTGCATCCAGCTGGGAGCAGAGTAGCAGGAATGGGAATGATAAGATAAACGTTAACTCATTGCCACACGCAAAATGCCCTGAGTATATAGTGGTCCTGTAATAAAAATCTATTTCTCTATTACAATGAAGAAATGTTACACAAGCAATTATTGCCATACGAGAGACTAAGCTATAATTTGCTGGAGAAATCCTTGCGACCTCAAAGTACATTGACAAGGTGACAAGCCTCATTCGTAAAGAACAAGATATATGGATTTTTTAATAGTGCCTCTTACCAGGACGCATTCTACAATGGTTCACCGGCTTTCAAAAGAAACCCATATAGCCTATGTCATAGTACATGCTTCCAGACACATGTTCAGCTACTTCACTATCGACTACTTTCAAAACGTATGAATACACAATGTCATTTAGAAAGTGATCAAATGTGACAGATGTTATATTTGGAATTACACTTTCTGTTGAGTACCGTCCGGGATTCGAACAAACACCATCAGAGTCAAGCACCTAATGACGTAGTAGAATCTGTACGTTACTGAGGAAGCGTAATCCCAAATATACCATGTGATACTTTCAAAACGCCGTGATAAAATGTGAAATATTTCTAACTGGTGTTAGACACGTAATTCACTCTGCTCACATAAGTGGTTCCAGAAATAGATGTCATGTTCTGAAACACATCGCCAGTAAACATATTTGAAGCTGCGAATATGAACCGCTGTGTTAAGAGCTACGAAGGTGTTTAAATGCAACTAGATGTATAGCTTACCACGTCAATTCCTAGGAAACTCGATGAAGAAGAAACTGGGACAGTTGAGTCTTTTCTTCCGCACACGTTTCGAAAGGCCTGTCTCTACCATAAAACATGAAACCAATAATATATAAGGTAAACCATTCATGAACTCGTTTAGGCATTTCATTAAGAGGAAATCTCGATGACTTCTCGATCGTAAAAATATGCGAAGCAGCTTTCCAGAAATCAATGCAGCTGTATACACACTTGGCGTTACTATTGTTGCAAAACCTTTTTTGAAGGTTTTATTCAATTTGTAGTTTCGATAACGTACATGTATTTGTGATGCTCTGAACTCATCAGAAACACGATTGGAACGTGATCATCATGCATTGTTGCAAATCGACCCCAGATTTGGGAAGGGATATGGAAATGAATTAATAACTAGGCCGTCCCAACGAGTCATGCTTTAAGTAACACGGCTAAATTGTGAACTGTAATAAAAGGATATGATGTTGAGCAAAATAGAAGGATAATTTCTAGGTTTGGTTGTGTTTGTAATTCATTTAGTATTCAATTGTGTAGGCGGGAATAAGTCTGATGCTGATCCTGTGATAACAGCAGAAAATACTGACATAACCTGTTCGCATTCATTGTAAACTAACGGGCGAAAGAATCGTCACCTCGCTTTTTTAACATGTCACAAAACAACAAACTCAGATTTTGGAAATTTAACAATCATATTTGGAAAATTAATTGATTGACAACATTCTGAATGATGAAAGTGTAAACTAAAGATATGAATAATGACTTAGTGTACGATAAAAGATAATAAAATAACTTTGGTGACGTTTCTTTCGCCCGTGAGTTTATTATGACACAATGGCGCTACTTCACTCTGAGAGTTTGGGTTCGAATCCCGGATGTGACTCAACATAGGTCTAGTATCTGTATCTTACTTATCTTATGTGCAACCCCAAATATAACATATACTATCCCCCCCCCAAAAAAAATTAATAATAATAATAATAATAAAAAAAATAATAAAATAAAATAAAAGAAGAGAAAAGCATAGGCGTTTTGTATTTTTTAAAATCTATAGATTGCCTATTGCGTTCAAACAATCGTCAAAATATGTAACAAAAGTGTTGATGACATGCTTTCGCACATTTGCACAAGTTAAAATTCGACTTTACCTGAAAATGTTGATTTTGATTAGATTTCTTACAAGGATTAAAAAGGCATCACCTCAACGCAACAGAAGTCACCTTCCAGTTGAAATTGTGCAGCAAAGAGCATTCACTGTCTGGCTATAAAAATCCAGATTACTTTCGGAAATCGGCATTCGTTTTGAAGGAGTTTCAAGGACAAATCACAACGCCACGTCTTGACGCTGCGACACGGAACATCGCCATTGAAAAAATGCACGCTGGAGATTACCAATCTTCTGTTGCCAGGCGTCCGAATGTTAGTCTGAGCATGATATCACGGCCTACAACTCGTTACAACCAAACAGGCATGACGAATGACCATCCCCGTACAGGCAGACCTCGAGTCACCACTGCAGCCCAAGATCGGTACATCTGGGCACTACATTTGCATGATCGTACTGACACGGGTGAGAGTCCATCAGCCAGGGTGCCTTGACTTTGAAGGTTATCCGATCAAACTGTACGGAACAGGTTGAGAGAGACTGGACTGCGAGTCAGGAGATCCGACGTCGGGCCCGTGCTACGTCGTCACAGTGGCACTCAACGTCTCCGTTATCTAAAATTTTCCACTTGGTTGTAAAGACATTGCCTTCTTCTAAACTGATGTAAAAATTCATTTCTTAAAGTCTATTTGTGGACTTATTGTACATGTTTGTAAATACAACATTTTCGCAACAGATTTCTGGGTTATGCGTTTCTCTTTTGAATAGTATATATTACATTTAACCACTTTCTGCCGTGAAGCCGTGTCAATTTACACTTGAGGCAACACAACCATGTACCGATCTTTGTTTTAGCTCCTAGCTGCTTATTATATTGTGAAACTGTTATTTGTAAGAGTCTCAATCATTGCCTTGCTTCTGTATGGGGGCCCCTGGACGAAATAACCTTCCTTGAGCCTCCCATTTATGATCCTGCAGAGATGATCGGTGGCTCCAGAAATTTCGGGTAGATCACAAATAGTGAGAAAATATAGATTGTAGAGCTGAAAGCTCGTGCCAAGTCGCAAATATCTATGCTGTGTCCTTTCTTTCGTATTGTTTTGGCGTTGTTGATTGGCAAGACAGGAAAATTAGGGCATTGATACCAACACACGAACGATCATGTCAGGACATAGAACCCACACATTCGCTCTTCCCAGATATATTTCTTTTGCACTTTGGCACATATTTAAATCTGATGCTTCAGTCTCTTGTGAAGCATGTTAAGGCTCATGATGAAAACAAGGCCTTCCACTGTTTTCCTGAGCAAGTATGCAGGACATAATATCAATGTCAGTGACGGTTTTGTTGATGGTTCTGTACTGTTGGAAGGCGTCAACCTTGTCACAGAAGATATGCACAGATTCGCTGTTAAAGTGAAGGATCTGTATTCTGTAAACGACCACTGCATCGAGTTCAGAAGAAATGCAATCCTGCAAAGTCCGCCATTTTCATGAAGTCAGTTGGCCTAAAAATTGAAAGAGAAGGCTTTGGATTTGCTGCTTAGGAACAGTCACTTCTCACTTAAAACCATATTATCCTGCCCATTCCGCTTTCAATCACCGTTATGGGGCCATTGTTGTAAGAGGCACATTCGGCCAAAGAAAACCTACATAGGGATCAAACATGTTCAGTAATAACTATGCACATACATCATTTGCCCTGACATATCTTGCCCAGGCCTAATTAAAGAGAATGACTGCGTCAGTAGTAATTTACATTGTTTTACAAGATTCAATTCATATCACGGCGGGGAACACGAAGTATTAGCTTCCTACATTGTACCCATGTGTACAGTCAAAACAGGACTGTGGCGTGACGAATCGACATTCAAAGGGGAAACACAGCTTCAAGGTAAGGTGCCTGTTCTCATGTTAAGTCTCGAGGTTGTAATTAAGGTAACATATGTGTGATTGTGGGACGTTATACGTTTGCAATAAAGCTGGGGTCAACATTAAACGCCAGATTTAACAGATATAATAAATTAGATAAGGCTCACAAATAATGTGGCTTTTAATGACGTGAATCAAATTTCGTTGGATTGTCAATCTGCAGGGATCCAGGTAAGCTATCGTCATCAGGCTTCCCACACTCCCCTTATATCTAAGGAACATGGCCAGACAAGGGTCCAACTACAGGTTCGTGAATATTCTAATTGGCCTTATGAAGCGTTATGTGCACATGTGCATTTAACTGCCTTTGATGAAATTTATGGCAATTGACACGATCAATATCAGCCCAGATTACAATTAATACCATAAAAGCTATGTTGTTGCTCATAGAGTCTTACAGAGGAATTCGATGCCACTGAAGAAAGTCCTAGGAGAATCATGCCAACGCGTTCTAACATTTTGTCATCCACATTAAAACTGACAAAGTTATGACTTGCAAGGACAGCCCCACGAACGAACTTCCGAGTAAACGTGATAGATTAAATAACATTGAATTTGAAACAGTGCATTCTAAGAAACAGGTTAATCAAAATGTAAATACACAAACAACATGAAACCCCAACAAGATTAATCAATTTATTCCTTAGGATCGCATTATGATCAAGGCTAAATAATCTGCTATAAGAACTTGCTATCCATTAACATGGAATTCACAGAAAGCTCTTCACACAAATAAGGCTGACCTTGCAGAAGAAATGAAGGTGGAGCGTATTCCTGGAGATGTGTTCTTATCAGACATGATCTATGCCTGGTGTCACATCTAAAGACATCAAAGAACAATTAATGCAGGCTTGTTTGTCCTTTGTTCACATAGTCATCTACGAATGGAAGCCCTATACAGACTACGTCTGGTAACAAATAGTCGTAATTACACATACTTCTCATAACAAGCTAATTCAGTCTGGTGATTTATCATCGGAAGCTATAGGAATGATTCAATGAACGCCTGTGGACAACAACACGGGTCATAGATGTTTAATCAAGTCACGACAAATGAAAATGTGTTTATATCCCTAGGAACAGAAACATCAACTATTTAATGGAATAGCCACCATGTAAAGACATCTGTTAATCAACGGAAATGTATCTCATAATGTGTATTTGCCGTCCTGGTGATAAGTATCTAATATATGTCAATACTTTCACAACCCTCTAGCCCTGGAATTGAAAGCGACCTTGTGCAGCTCCACACTGACCCTTCTGAACTTACTACCCCAGGTCATTTGCTCAAGGGATCCAAAGAATTGAAGACGAGAGCGATCAATGAATTGATTTATCAGCTTCCAAATACACTGATTTATTGCCGTTAGCAATTATTAATATCAATTAAGGATACACTCTACAACAAACATATATCAACATGGTTATCTCCTATCTCATAGAATATGCAGAATACGGTAAAATATGCAATTATTTTACAGACAAAGGAAGGTTCTAGTCTTATAATTTATTGATATTCTTATTATGGTAAAGGGACCACAACATACACTCTTAAGATGTTATATCCACACATCTTGTTTGTATTCACGCTTGATGCTATCTGACCCCTGAAGGTCCGGGTTAGAATTGATCTTCAGTAACCCATGCTAGTCGTAAGAGGCGACTAACGGGATCGGGTGGTCAGGCTCGCTGAGTTGGTTGACACATGTCATCGGTTCCCAATTGCGCAAATCGATGCTGTTCATCACTGGATTGTCTGGTCCAGACTCGATTAATGACAGCCCGCCGCCATAAAACTGGAACATTGCTGAGTGCGGCGTAAAACTAAACTCACTTAATCTTACATGTAAGCTCACCAACAGAATCTTCTCACGTTTGAATAATATTCTGTCACACACTTTTTGTGAACATTTTCCAGTAACTTACTATCTTTCGACAAGTATTTCATTTCCGGCAACAAACTGCAAACCGTACCTACGCGCTATGTCATCTCAGAACATCTGCCAAGATGTTCATCATTGCTGTTGACCCGTGAAGATCCGAGTTAGAATTGATCTTCTGTAACCCATGCTTGTCGTAAGAGGTTGTTATTTACAGACCGCTGCCACATAGCTGGAATGTTGCTGACTTCAGCGTAAATCTAAACTCACTGACTCATTGCTGTGGATCATTGGGAGATATATCGGAGTCAATCAATGTTGATATGATAATAATGAATGTTCTGAGAGTGCATCACCACTTGCACTTCCTTATGACCACAGTCGTTCGTACAGTATTCGCTCTTGGTGTATGACGTGAAATTTGCATGTGTACGATTTTCATTTTCAAACCCCCAAAATCGGCTAGAAACACCCACTAACAACTGTGTGATGCAAGATGATTGTCAAAATTAATGGTTTACAGTGAGTTATCGCCCTCCAAAAGCAAGAATGACACCCCACGCACATGTATGGGGCTACTCCGTTGTGCACGTGCATCCCATCCGTTGTGTTTTGAAAAGTTTGGTAACGCTTATACGTCCTATCCAAATTGAAAGCTCAGGTTCCCCTACTTTTTTAAGAGTATAATTTGATATTATTTATTCCATTCGGACTTGTACGGTATGCTCCTGTGTTTTTGCATGTAGATAATTAGCTTGCCTTTTCATGTGTTTGTGACATTTGATACTCACGTCACAGTCGGCCTCATTCAATCGACTCTGCTTTAGAAGCAATTTCCCGTGGCTATGGAAATAGTTTTACCACTTTAATTGTAGAACTATATATGATATCAATATGACAAAGTACTGACTGGCATTTCTTCGAATCCACGTGTTTGTATATACATGTATATATATATGTTCAGTTTTACAGACGTTGTCATCTTGGACCGTTGTGTTCAGGGTTCTGTTCTTAATGCGTTATTGACATTCAGAAGGACTATGTTCACTTATGGACACATTTCTGGTGCTTTTAACTCATTTGCAAATAAACACGCCATCGTCTTGTTTTTATTTACACTACCTGTGAGTGAGTGCGAATAGTTTTACGTCGCTTTTAGCAATTTTCCAGCAATATCACGGCGGGGGACACCGGAAATGGACTTCACACATTAAACTTATGTGGGGAATCGAATCCGGTTCTTTGGCGTGACGAACCAACGCTTTAATCACTAGGCTACCCCACCGCCTCTTTAAACTATTTAGAATGTGTGACCATAGTGACCATAAGCCAAGTCATTGTGATCAGATTTGCAAATGCTTTTAACACTAGACTACCTCAGTGTTCCAAACAAATCAGTCCTAGTAAATAGGTGCACGTTCCTTGTTTGAGTGGTATTCCATTATAGAAATTTGAGACTTGTGTCGCTATGATTGCTTTGCCGTGAAGATCCAGCTGCAGTAACCCATGCCTGACGTAAGAGGCGACTCATGGGATCAGGTGGCCAGGCTCGCTGACTTGGTTGACACATCGTATCCTAATTGCGTAGAACGATGCTCATGACGTTTATTACTGGATTGGGGCGGTGGGGTAGCCTAGTGGTTAAAGCGCTGGCTCGCCACGCCGAAGACCCGGGTTCGAATCCCCACATGGGTACAATGTGTGAAGCCCATTTCTGGTGTTCCCCGCCGTGATGTTGCTGGAATATTGCTAAAAGCGGCGTAAAACCAAACTCAGTCAGTCAGTTATTACTGGATTGTCTGGTCCAGACTATGAAATACACAATGCCATTTTTTAGAAAGTGGTCAAATGTAACATATGTTATATTTGGGATTATACTTTCTTAGTAAAGTACAGATTCTAGTACTTATGTTGGGTTGAGTCCAGACTATATTATTTGACTGTGGGAGGTAGTTTAAAGTGGCACAAGGCGAAGGAATGTTATCAGGATGGAACCCAAGACAAGTGGATGATATCAAAGGAAATAGTCAATCAATTTAACACCGGGTCAGCAGCAGGTGAAATTGTGATTATTTTGTAATTGTAACACAGCTCCTGTAATGACAGCTCCTACTGATACTTGCAAATGGAATCAAATGGATGTACGCGATAGGAATTCTATCGTTGCATATTATCATTAAAATTGGTCTTCAGCAACTTTGGGTTGTGACGTAGCGTAGTGGTTAAAGCGTTCGCTCGTCACGCCGAAGGGCCGAGTTCGATTCCCGATGTGGGTACAATATGTGAAGCCGTGATATTGCTGGAACATTGCTAAAAGTGATTGCTACTGACCGCCACCATATAGCTGGAATATTGCTGAGTGCGGCGTTAAACAACAAACTATATACAAAACACAAGTAGCTTACGAGCATAGCACGGATAGTATATACTGTGATGTTCGAACCCTAAGAACTTAGTTCATCTTTGTTGTACATGACCCTTTAATGATTATTGTGTTATGGCGTCCAGGTAGGCATCCAATACATTACATTGTACGGGTGAATAGAAAGGTATGAAATATGGATACAACCAAGGTAAGTAAATATGATCATATTTGTATTAATAAACAATACAGGATCAGGGCTAAGCGTAATGAATCGGGTTCCCCCATGTCAAATGTGCATTGCTTTATGGACGAAACGTAAATATGCACCAGAGATTATGGCCCGATAATTACGACATGCGAATCATCAACTGCTTTATGCCCGCAGCAAAATCATTGGGATAACTTGTGTTGATGTGTTTATCGCCTAAATGATGAAAATGATACGGTTTGAATGAGGTGGTGTTCTCGTAACTTGTGTGTACAAGTTTATAATTTGTAAAACGTGGAGATTAGGAAGCAGGCCAATGAATACGGTTCTCAGTCTGGTTGGCATATGTTCAAAATGAAAACTGCGTATTTTCATTGGCATTCGCCGATTTTAATATTTGGAATAATTAGTTGAATGACCAAAACATGCCAACTCATTAAATAGTCATACATACCTTCTTGATTGTCCTTAGATTTGCTCCTTTCGCGTGTTCGTGGTTGCAGTGACCTTCGGGAACCCTGCCAATTCTCAGTCTATGCCAGACTTGAAGTACCTCTTGCTTAAAAGCCTTCAAAATGAGCCTAACATGTGCTGGCTGTTTCACGTCATAGTGAGGCTTCCTGTGATATTCTTCCAACCATTGGTTTGTGTTGGTACAGACTGGATGACTTACAGACCTTCTTGACTGTATAGCTGACAATTGGACTTACCTTTTGACTGGTCCTTTTTTCACAACTATGTTACCCTTTTTGCCAAATGGATATTCTTTAGCGCTGAAGTTCTATGTTTATTAAAAGTTACCATGTGCATGTTCAGCAGCAATTGTGGCCAACGAATATCCATTTAAATATACTTTAACATGAAAGCAAAACCCTATCCGTAATTATGACAGTTCTCTACTAACTGACGAGAGTGTAATATGGACGGTTCCCATGTTTTGGTTCCAGTTTTGTTGCCCTAACTCGAACAATTGCATATATGTGTCTTATAGCGATGCATATACGTTAATATGGTTAAACACGACAAAACCATTCCATAATCAAAACAGATGTCAGCTGATACGATTAGGACAACATCACAAGCCCAATTGCGTTGATTGATGTTCACTGACTGATCACTGGATCGTCTGGTCCAGATGTGATTATTTACAAACCGCCGCCCTATAGCTGGAATATTGCTTAGTGCGGCGTAAAACAACAAACCAAACCAGCAACCCTATCAAGTGTTCCTGACTCACTGTGTAGGTAATGACACCGGGTGTCGTGTTAGTCCCACTTGTGAAATTGCAAGTACACGCAAATGTACGTTCATCTGAACTAACCTAGACTTGTTAGTTTCAGTTTTCGAAACTAAGCGGAAACTCTCATTTTCCGGGTACAGAAACCTGGCGGAAACCTACACTACGCAGTATCCACTAGGTTTCCGCAAGAGCAGAAACTAACTTATTTTTGCTGTGCCTGTATGGTTTGGTTTAAACGTTTGCAAAAGATGAGGTAGGGATACAAATGTTTTATGGTAGAATCCTACAGGTTCTTCTCTTGGCCATGGTCCACATGGACATTATCTCTGTAACGGACCTTTCTTTCTTTGACTAGACTTTTCCACGTATTTCCACGTTTCATGCTGTTCCAGACGCGTGATCAGAAACCAACAAGTCGATATGTTCTTCATTGCTATGGTTTCTGCGTTAGCCGAACGTACTCTCTTCTTCTGCGAAATGACCAAAGAACTAACAAAATGATATACCTCTATGAAATAATGTAATGTCCACAAGGAAACTATTGCTATTCACGCAATTCCTCCAACGTGAAGCTCAGAACGTATCATTACCGTACAGTTCTAGTAATGTACACCTTAACATAACTTGTCTTGGTCCAAATAAACAGTTTCACGTAGCTTTCAGTGGTAATTCAATACATGTCAAACTGGAAAAGAGACGACAAACTCCACGATCTGGTGCCTAGTTTCCATGGTCCAGACGTGGTAGTTAGTGTAAAACCTGTATAGATGTGGAACGTAATATTTGCATGATAAACCTTGTTGAAAATTAAATGCAAGATTTTGCCTCCGTGAAAAAACGGACAGACAATGTGATATTTAATGACATTTCCTATTGGCACTAGCACTGCCAATGTGCCCGCGTCTTGGTCCGCTACAACTATCACACCACCTCCACTTTCTCCATATCAACGCAGCATGGACGGAAAAGCTCTAACAAGGCCTCATTAAGAAGGTTAGAAGTAGTTCTGGCGCTATGTGTACCAATGGATTCAACTGCCTTTGATGTCGGATGAAATTTGACACGTTCAATATTAACCCAGATTTTTAATGTCACCACAAAGGCTATTCTATTGCTCATATTGTCTTAGAAAGGACTTCAGCGTTACTTAAGGTCAGTTGCTGCAAGAGGAGAATTATGCCAACACTTCCCAGCGTGTTTGTCATTTACTTTAACGCTGACATTCGCATGACATTGATGGATAGACCGACAAACGAGGATCGGCCTAAACGCCACAGAATAAATAACATGAAACTTGAAACGATGGATTCAAGGGAAAACGTGGGCAGTTTCGACGTAATGTAACTGCACAAACAGTAATATGAAGATTGATCAGTTTCTTTAGTAGCATGTATATTATAGCATTATAAAAAAATATAATCGGCTATAAGTACCGGCTAGCAAATAATACTGAAATCACACAACACTGTTCATATAAATAACGATATCAAAGGAGAAGGACTGACGTAGTACTTTAATCCTGGTAAAATTATTCTGATTATTCCTGATAACAGATATCTTCTTGTTCCCTATCTTGATAGTATTGGAATCTCACTAAATGCAATTTAAATCCTATTTTACTAAATAGGTCCTCGAAAGGTATAAGAATGGGAATTGTGGCCATAATAATTACCTTGAAATATTTTCACCATGCATAAGACTCAATAATCTATATTTTAGAATTTATTTTATACTGCCATCTACGAATAGAAACATAGTCCTACGCTAACTAAATCTGGTCAATAAGAGTCATTATGACACGATAATCCAATCGCTTGATTTATCATTCCATTTTTCTATTTAATAGGAAAGTAAAAGAAATAATTTGGTCTGCAACTGCGGACAAGAACACTAATCCATAGATTGGAACCAAACCTCTTTTAATCAAATCAAGTGAAGTGAAAATATTTTACAGGAACAGAAAAACCTACTTACATAATAGAGTATCCACCGTGTAAAGAACTAGAGGACGTGGGGGCTCCGTTAATCAAGGAAAATGTATCTGCAACTGTCACGTCCTCATGATATGAATCAAACCTTTGTCAATACTTTCACAACCCCCTTCCGTAGAATTGACAACGACCTTGAGCAACGCCATGCTCCTCGACTGACCTTAGTCAAGGTCATCTGCTCAAGGGATCCTAAGCATTACCGACGAGATCGATCAATGGACTGATTTATTAACTACCCAAATTACATTGATTTGTTTCTCGTTAGTACTAATGAAGGATGTTCAATAAAATGGACATTTATCAATGTTATTAACCCAAACTCAAATAATATACAGATGCGTTAGACCAATATCCAGCAAACTTTTCAAATAATATGCGCTTAGAGAAACGGTGGAAATATATTCTCATTATTCTCAATGAAGTAAGATAAAAGGACGCACACAGAATACAGTCTTAACACATTATAATCATGCCCCTTGCTGTTTGTATCTGGTGTGTCTGGGTTTTACCTATTTCTAAAACATAAGTGATGATAGCAGACGTGTAAACTGACTCATGCACGTAATACTTCAACACCATCAGCATCACCTGCAATTGATACAATTACATAAATTATGGCCCCTGAAGATCCGGGTTAGAATTGGTCTTTAGCAAATCATGCTTCTCGCAAGAGGCGACCAACGGGATCGCGCGGGTGGTCAGATTCGCTGACTTGGTTGACACATGTCATCGTAGCTTATACTCATGCTGTTGATCACTGGATTGGCTGGTCCAGACTCGAATATTTACAGACCACCGCCATATAGCTGGAATACTCCTGAGTTTGGCGTTAAACAACAGACAAACATAATTTATGATACTTGGAGCAAGTTGATTTGTCTCGTTTTGTCTCTTTCGGAAGTATGGTAACCTGAAGGCAATGAGTATTTCCGACGCGAAAAGAATACTTCAGCCTGGGTCATTTCGGAACACCTTCTAAGATTCTACTCTTCATGGTACAAGTACATCCATCTGTGAACAATGTAATACAAAATTGGGGATGATGAATGTGAAACATTAACGCCAGGGGCGTAGCTACCATTATGATTAAGCCCCGGGCTTACACATAATTGTTGCTAAAAAGGTTGGAAAGCCCTCAAAACTATCTAAATAAAAGCTTTACAACCTATCGGACTTACACGAAAAAATGGCTTGCAACGCGCCTGAACGCAAAAGACAGAAACAGTTGGACGTGAAAGGCAAAAACAGCCGTGAACATTACATGAATGCATCTCTGAAAATGTGTACTAACACATGGTGTCCCCGGAAAGGTTGAGCATGTCGTACCCCACAGATCCCGCCGTGCACACAATTTGCAAAAACCAAGTGTCTAGTCTCCATCAGTATCCAGTGTCACGATAGCGCGCGTATTTAGTCACACACGTTCGTGAACGTATTGTCACGTACAAACTGTGTAGCATTCCTGTCCACCTCATTTAAAAGGTAACTTACTGCGCGTTGTACTTGTCACGTAAAAACTGTCTATGTTATTATATCATGAGTCTATATAATCACGGTTACTTCTTCCCTGGGTTGAAAAACATAATTTCCGTTAAAAACCAATGACGTCTTCAGCAGGAAATTTATGTAAAATGACAACGTTGCAAACATAACAATTTATCGAAGTCTTTGCGGCTTTCTTCGGTGTTCTACGACCAATGAATCCTCACTCTAAGAGCATATTGATGGGTGAGCTCTTAAGAGTGTTTCCTCCAAAAACACATAACCCAATGAGTCATCGACATGGATGAACTCTCTGGAATCATTAATAGCCATCTTCAGGGTTTCAACTAATGGTTCTAAATGGTACTTTGGCAGTCTGTTACCTAGGTGGCGTTTCTAAAGTACGCACGCATTTGTTAAATCATCAATATTCTTTTACGGGATGTGTTGTTGTGTTCAGTTGTTGGTTGAGTGAGTAAGTGAATGTAGTTTTACGCCGCTTTTAGCAATATTACAGCGACATCACAGCAGGGGACACCAGGGCTTCACATATTGTACCCATGTGGGGAATCGAACCCGGGTCTTCGACGTGACGTGCGACCACTTTAATCACTAGGCTACCACACCACCCGGCACGCCTGAGAAAAGCAACTCGACTAGACGATTGGGGCACCGGTATCCCACAGTAAAGAAGGAGATAGGCAATATGTCTCTTCCTACCGCCGTCGGATGACAGGAGTTCCGGGTTTTGGCGTGAGGCAAAAAATGCTTCCTTTTTAGTAAAACTTGTTGCGGACGTCATCAATAAATCTTTACACTTAGCTTTTTGAGGTTGGTTGAAGTAAATATAATATTATTAATACGTTGGGTGTCGATATGAACTCCTTATGCTGAAGGTGTGATTACTGTAGACTACGAAGTTCCATGGTACATACTGTACCAGCAATCAACACACTGTACCAGCAATCAACATACTGTACAAGCAATCAACGTGTTCGGGTACTGACATTAAGCGGTCAACACATTGCCTGATCTACCAGTCTGTTGAAGCTGATTGGTTAAGACTTTGTGTGCTGGTTAACAGGTGCCTGCCTCAGATTGTGGGTTCAAATCCCGGATGGGACTCAACCCAAAAGAGTATTAGAACCTGTACTTTACTGAGAAAGTGTAAACCCAAGTATAACATGTGTTTTTTGAAGTCCCAACAATTACGAATGTTACATTTGACCACTTTCTAAAAGGAACTATGTGAGTGTGTGAGAGTGAGTATGGTTTTACGCCGCTTTTAGCAATATTCCAGCCAAATCATGGCGGGGGACACCAGGAATGGGCTTCACACCACATTGTACCCATGTGGGGAATCGAACCCGGGTCTTTGGCGTGACGGGCGAATGCTTTAACTATTAGTCTACCCCCACCACCCCGGAACAATGTGACAAAAACCCACAAATGTTAATGTCGTTGGAAACATGGCGTTGAAAATGTTACACACATCACTTTGTACCTCTGTATTGTACTCTCGAACATATTAAAGTGGAATAAACATAATGTGTCAATATCAAGGAAGCACAGACAAAAAACTAATCTTCCATGTAGAATTATATTTGTTTAACTTGAAAGGAGTGTTCCATCTTCATCCATCATAACAATCATGTGTTTTTAAATTGATGAGTCATCATAATGAAAATATACATATGATACATAAAAACATGATAAGTTTCTTTTTACTTGAATATATAACGCTCCCGTGAGTTTGGGTCATGTGCATGCCACATATCATACACATTTTGGCCATAATGTACAAGCACCTTTTCAAATCAATTTCCTAAGTTATTTGCGTGAATGTTGAGTTAAGAACACGGAAAAACAATTACCATGTGCACATACGAAACTGAGAGGCCTATCATGTTCTCCTCTTGAACTATATGGAAATAATAAAACAGCTAAATTATCCTTTGCATAAATATAGAGAATATCTCAGATCTTCGAGTGCACCCATGACGAACAATGCGATTATTACTGCACCACATATTTTACGCCCATTCTTCAATTTATCCCAATCTTCACAGACATCAGTTTCTTTTCCAGACAATCCTATGACCAATCAAAAAGAAACAGCCAAACTGGCATCGAAATATCAATATTAGGTTTTAAAAACCTCGACTTCTCGGCGCCAATGATTCCGAAACAGTTCACAACATCAAATAATATGATACACAGTGGAATGGGTTTTTTGTCTTTTGCCAGGGAACTCAACTTGGCAACCATTGGTGCTATGACTCAGCGAATTTGGATTTGAGCTCCTATCTATATGACACCCGGTGCTAAGAATCGGGATATTTGATCTCACAAGAGTGTCGTAAATCACCTAAATATATTTGGAAATGTGTAGCTGGAATTATATTTCTTCTGAGGTATGATACAGATAGAAAACGATATCTGAATGCGATCGCCTTCGTGTACCCAGTCAACCGTTTGCTTTAAAATGCCAACCATTATTCATCGAAGCTTTAAAGTCGTGACGCCACTGTCCAGTTCGCACACGGTGCTCCACGGCGATTGTAATGTATGTGGCAAGTTGTGAACTTAGGGCCTGTTCGATTATTGCGAAACTGGTTTTGGTTTTTGAAACTGGTTTCTCCTGTTATAAACGAGTGTCTAGTTTCGGATACGTGGTTTCAAAGTGAAACTAGTTTCTAGTTTTATAAACGAGTGGATGGTTTCACCATCCGGTTTCAAAATGGATACCAAAACAATGTCTCAGCTACTGCATATGTGGAACGAATTGGATGACAGCATATGTGTTTCATTTTATCAGTGAATTAACAAAATTTATAATAATAAAGAGATGAGATGCTTTTGGAGGTAAATATTTGCGTATATGTAATAATACTGTTACAAGTAATTATATATACAAGTTACATAATATAGTCATGTTCAATTGACTGGGGTTTTCAATAATATTTTCCTAGTTCTCAGTTGATTTTTATCATTGTTTTGGTTCCAAAACTGCTGCTCTATTTTGCCACAAAGATCAGCTGAACTTCGCGCTTTCGTTTCCGCCATGTTTGTTGTGAGAGAACGCGAAACTGAAACTGCGAAACCTGCCTCGGCGATGGTTTCGAAGTTTCAGAACCCAGTTAAGGGTTTCGACATAATCGAGTGCATGGTTTTCCCGAAACCAAAACCGGTTTAGCATAATCGAATAGGCCCTTAGTACATTTTACGTAGAAATTGGATCATGGCTGATTTTACACAGCGATAGATTTATCAGTGAATATGTGATCTAATCATTTGAATCTATTTCTCGACGAACTTTTATAAGAATGTTCTTTTGGTTACATGCATCTGTTTTCTACTAATGAGATTTAATGTTATATTTGCAAATTAGTTACCATGTGAAATCTATTATGATTTCAAAACTATAACGCACCTATTGGGATTTCGATTTTGACTTTTCCTAAGAGAATATCATCCGCGAAGATCCAGGTTAGAATTGGTCTTTAGCAACCCATGCTTGTCGTAAGAGGCGACTAACGAGATCGGGTGGTCAGGCTCGCTGACTTGGTTGATACATGTCATCGAGTCCGAATGGCGTAGATCGATGCTCATGTTGTTGATCACTGGATCGATTTCACAAAGGTAGAAGTCGCGGTGGCTGAGCGGGTTAGGCGGCTGACTTTCTGTGCTGGCGATTAGGTGCCTGACTCTGAGGGTGTGGGTTCGAGTCCCGGATAGGGCTCAACTACAAAAAAGTACTAGATTTTCCCAAATATAACATATGTTAGATCACTGTATTGTCTGTTCCAAACTGGATTATTTACAAACCGATGCCATATAGCTGGAATATTGCTGAGTGCGGCGTTAAACAACAAACAAACAAACAAACAAACAAACCTAAGAGAAGATCGGGGTCTTGAGGACAGGTGGTCAGGCCTGTTTGTCTTGTTATGGTTCATTTCGCATGTAATCAGTCATTGATTTGCTCAACAGGCCTCAAATAATTAGGCTGTTTTAGTAAAGCCTGCATATTGATTACTTGCGTTTAGGAACATTCGCTCGCACACTTGTCAGCCAACTGCGAACGCCGTTTGTACATGGCAAGGACATAGCATGGTCGGAGCTATGGTGTAAAACACGCCGCTTTCACCACCAGTTGCTGAAGAAACTTTCGACCATAATCTCCAGGGCATCCATTGCACAAACACGCATGAAGCATTACTTCAGTACTTAAATCGTAGCATTCATTTCATTGTAGAAGCCTCGCTTTAACCTAATGGAAAGAGGATTTCGTTACTTGTATTCAAGACCTTAGGCTGTGTTTATCAAGTCAACAGTCTCAGGCCCCACTACTTAACAGCAAGCCTCTAAGCGAACATGATGAGAGTGTTAATTGACTAATTTACTCCCCGTGACCTTAGCGTCATTGCCCACAGCGCGGGTGTCGGCACACGGCTGAGCAACGTCATGGTCGTCTTGGAGGTTTTCAATGTATATTGATTTGATGCTATGTTCCCGAGGGATGCGTCTGTGTTGCTGTTGTAATAAGCTAATAGTTTGAATTGCGTAAGAGCGTATCCGTGCGCAAATAATTGATTGTGAAGTTTATCTGCAAATATACCCACACGAAAAAACGTGTAGCTTGACGGTGGACCATTGCCTCAGGGCCCTGCTCAGAGAGGTGAAGATAATATCATATGGAATTAGTCAGGTGTTAGGTATGATTATTGGTCTGCTGGTATTTTCCCATATAGCAACTAGTGTTGTGCGGTGTATGAGTTAATCACGCGTTACCCTCGTGAGTGAGTGAGTTGGTTGTAACATAACTTTAAATAGTATGTAAGTAGTTGTTACATATTTAGGTGGTTGAGGGTGACTAGTGTGGAAATATTAATTTTTTGTTTTTTAGTGGGGGGAAATGCGCCACCACAACGACGATCCTTCCCGTGGAACCATTAACATGAACTTCTGAAACACTCACTGCACCTTTAAAATGAAAACGTGAAGGGTTGCCAATAACCGCTGCTGCTTACAACCACCATTTCTCAGCTCAAATCTAACGTTACTTATCCTCTCATTAAAACTTCCCAACTAATTCGACATTTTTATCTACTTTTTCAGTACGCAAATTGAGGAACTTCATGCTAGTTCGCATACATTGGAATGCCCAAAGTAGCGAAGAGTCAGTTACACGGGAACCTTCTTCTTAAACTTGAATACCAAACGTCCTAACTGCATAAAGTTCAGCTATAATCTATTTAAAACGAGGCCTATAAATAAAATACCACACTCGCGAAGTTCCTAGTATCCTATTTGACCTCATCTGACCTCGGTCACATACCATGAGAAGTTCACTCGTCGCTTTGTATCTAACGAGAAGTCGTGCAGTATTCTATATTTATTGTGCAGCCCATATACTACGAATAGCTCAGTTGAGATTTTTGGAGAAGAAACAAATGCAGACAAAAGCGGTATTGCAGTCGAAATTAACCCCATGAGGACTGAATTAGAATGGGGTCGGGAGGTTGACTCGATGCCTTACTTCATAGCAGGTCGCCGTTGACGACAACTCGGGATATTTCCCATAACTTTATTAATAGGAATATGATTAATACTCAATGGAATGGCCTCATGTAGAAAACATTTATTAGACCGGATGTAACTTACACACCTGTCGGACTTCCGAGTAAAGATGGGTATTCAGTACATTATGCGTATCGTAGGAGCGGTCAGTTTACTGGTCACACTCCGTACCCGAAGGCTTTGGTTGGATGTTGGCCTTGCTTTTAGCCACTGGCCTTCTGGCCCGACCACGATTTCTTAAAGGCTATTACATAGCTAGTATACAGGTACTGAACGATTCGTGTAATAAAAATAGAAGGTTCTTACATGTATTGACCATCATCCTACTAATTCCCTTCTGTGTACACACATATTCCCCGGATTACCAGCATCCTTCTGTGTCCATCAGAATCCAACAAATTCCCTTCTGTGTCCACCAGAACCCCACAAATTCCCTTCTGTGTCCGCCACAACCCCACAAATTCCCTTCTGTGTCCACCAGAACCCCACAAATTCCCTTCTGTGTCCGCCACAACCCCACAAATTACCTTCTGTGTCCGCCACAACCCCACAAATTCCCTTCTGTGTCCACCACAACCCCACAAATTCCCTTCTGTGTCAGCCACAACCCACAAATTCCCTTCTGTGTCAGCCACAACCCACAAATTCCCTTCAATGTCCACCAATATCCCACAAATTCCCAATTGTTCACAAGTATCCCACCTATCACCCTTTGTGTTCTGCATTATCCCATCACTTCCCTTCTGTGCCAACCCGATATTTCAACTGTTTGTCCCAATTCTGTGTTCGCCAGAATCCACCCCATCCCGTTCTATGTTCACTAATATACTTAAGTATACTTACAAAAGTTTAAGTCTCGCCAATGATGTAATCCCTAGTGAAGTTTGCGGTCCTGCAGGCGTTAGCAATTTTTTGAAGGGTTTACAGATGGCGTATTTACAGAGTGTTGCACGCAATCAAAGACTCAGCTGTTTGGCCAACAACGTATTATCTGTCTCGACTCCCATTGCTATTAACATTATCTGTCTCGTCTACCCCTGGTATTATCTGTCTCATCTACAACTGGTATTATCTGTCTCGTATTCAACTGGTATCACCTGTCTCGTATTCCACTGGTATTACCTGTCTCATCTACAAATGGTGTTGTCTGTCTCGTTTACCACTGGTATTACCTGTCTCATCTACAACTGGTATCATCTGTCTCGTCTACCACTGGTATTACTTGTCTCATCTACAACTGGTATTATCTGTCTCATCTACAACTGGTATTATCTGTCTCGTCTACCACTGGTATTACCTGTCTCATCTACAACTGGTATTATCTGTCTCATCTACAACTGGTATTATCTGTCTCGTATTCCACTGGTATTATCTGTCTCATCTACAACTGGTATTATCTGTCTCGTATTCCATTGGTATTATCTGTCTCATCTACAGCTGGTATTATCTGTCTCGTATTCAACTGGTATTATCTGTCTCATCTACCACTGGTATTATCTGTCTCATCTACCACTGGTATTATCTGTCTCATCTACAACTGGTATTATCTGTCTCGTATTCAACTGGTATTACCTGTCTCATCTACCCCTGGTATTATCTGTCTCATCTACAACTGGTATTATCTGTCTCGTATTCCACTGGTATCACCTGTCTCGTATTCAACTGGTATTACCTGTCTCATCTACCACTGGTATTATCTGTCTCATCTACAACTGGTATTATCTGTCTCATCTACAACTGGTATTATCTGTCTCGTATTCAACTGGTATTTTCTGTCTCATCTACAACTGGTATTATCTGTCTCGTCTACCACTGGTATTATCTGTCTCATCTACAACTGGTATTATCTGTCTCGTATTCCACTGGTATTATCTGTTTCATCTACAACTGGTATTATCTGTCTCATCTACAACTGGTATTACCTGTCTCGTATTCCACTGGTATTATCTGTCTCATCTACAACTGGTATTATCTGTCTCGTATTCAACTGGTATTATCTGTCTCATCTACAACTGGTATTATCTGTCTCATCTACAACTGGTATTATCTGTCTCGTATTCCACTGGTATTATCTGTCTCATCTACAACTGGTATTATCTGTCTCATCTACAACTGGTATTATCTGTCTCATCTACAACTGGTATTATCTGTCTCGTATTCAACTGGTATTTTCTGTCTCGTCTACAACTGGTATTATCTGTCTCATCTACAACTGGTATTATCTGTCTCATCTACAACTGGTATTACCTGTCTCGTATTCAACTGGTATTTTCTGTCTCATCTACAACTGGTATTATCTGTCTCATCTACAACTGGTATTACCTGTCTCGTCTACCACTTGTATTATCTGTCTCGTCTACAACTGGTATTACCTGTCTCATCTACAACTGGTATTATCTGTCTCGTATTCAACTGGTATTTTCTGTCTCGTCTACCACTGGTATTATCTGTCTCATCTACAACTGGTATTACCTGTCTCGTCTACCACTTGTATTATCTGTCTCGTCTACAACTGGTATTACCTGTCTCATCTACAACTGGTATTACCTGTCTCATCTACAACTGGTATTATCTGTCTCGTATTCAGCTGGTATTTTCTGTCTCGTCTACCACTGGTATTATCTGTCTCATCTACAACTGGTATTATCTGTCTGTCTCTGTCTACCACTTGTATTATCTGTCTCGTCTACAACTGGTATTACCTGTCTCATGTACAACTGGTATTATCTGTCTCGTATTCAACTGGTATTACCTGTCTCATCTACAACTGGTATTATCTGTCTCGTATTCAACTGGTATTTTCTGTCTCGTCTACAACTGGTATTATCTGTCTCATCTACAACTGGTATTACCTGTCTCGTCTACCACTTGTATTATCTGTCTCGTCTACAACTGGTATTTTCTGTCTCATCTACAACTGGTATTATCTGTCTCGTATTGAACTGGTATAACCTGTCTCATCTACAACTGGTATTACCTGTCTCATCTACAACTGGTATTATCTGTCTCGTATTCAACTGGTATTACCTGTTTCACCTACCACTGGTATTATCTGTCTCATCTACCACTGGTATTATCTGTCTCGTCTACAGCTGGTATTATCTGTCTCGTATTCAACTGGTATTATCTGTCTCATCTACAACTGGTATTATCTGTCTCATCTACAACTGGTATTATCTGTCTCATCTACAACTGGTATTATCTGTCTCGTATTCAACTGGTATTATCTGTCTCATCTACAACTGGTATTATCTGTCTCGTCTACCACTGGTATTATCTGTCTCATCTACAACTGGTATTATCTGTCTCATATTCCACTGGTATTATCTGTTTCATCTACAACTGGTATTATCTGTCTCATCTACAACTGGTATTATCTGTCTCGTATTCCACTGGTATTATCTGTCTCATCTACAACTGGTAGTATCTGTCTCGTATTCAACTGGTATTATCTGTCTCATCTACAACTGGTATTATCTGTCTCATCTACAACTGGTATTATCTGTCTCATGTATTCCACTGGTATTATCTGTCTCATCTACCACTGGTATTATCTGTCTCATCTACAACTGGTATTATCTGTCTCGTCTACACCACTTGTATTATCTGTCTCTGTCTACAACTGGTATTATCTGTCTCATCTACAACTGGTATTATCTGTCTCATCTTCAACTGGTATTTTCTGTCTCGTCTACCACTGGTATTATCTGTCTCATCTACAACTGGTATTATCTGTCTCGTCTACCACTTGTATTATCTGTCTCGTCTACAACTGGTATTACCTGTCTCATCTACAACTGGTATTACCTGTCTCATCTACAACTGGTATTATCTGTCTCGTATTCAGCTGGTATTTTCTGTCTCGTCTACCACTGGTATTATCTGTCTCATCTACAACTGGTATTACCTGTCTCGTCTACCACTTGTATTATCTGTCTCATCTACAACTGGTATTACCTGTCTCATCTACAACTGGTATTATCTGTCTCGTATTCAACTGGTATTATCTGTCTCATTTACAACTGGTATTATCTGTCTCGTATTCAACTGGTATTTTCTGTCTCGTCTACAACTGGTATTATCTGTCTCATCTACAACTGGTATTACCTGTCTCGTCTACCACTTGTATTATCTGTCTCGTCTACAACTGGTATTATCTGTCTCATCTACAACTGGTATTATCTGTCTCGTCTACAACTGGTATTATCTGTCTCATCTACAACTGGTATTATCTGTCTCATCTACAACTGGTATTATCTGTCTCGTCTACCACTGGTGTTATCTGTCTCATCTACAACTGGTATTATCTGTTTCATCTACAACTGGTATTATCTGTCTCGTATTCCACTGGTATTATCTGTCTCGTATTCCACTGGTATTATCTGTCTCGTATTCAACTGGTATTTTCTGTCTCATCTACAACTGGTATTATCTGTCTCGTCTACCACTGGTATTATCTGTCTCGTCTACAACTGGTATTATCTGTCTCGTATTCAACTGGTATTATCTGTTTCATCTACAACTGGTATTATCTGTCTCATCTACAACTGGTATTATCTGTCTCGTATTCCACTGGTATTATCTGTCTCGTATTCCACTGGTATTTTCTGTCTCATCTACAACTGGTATTATCTGTCTCATCTACAACTGGTATTATCTGTCTCATGTACAACTGGTATTATCTGTCTCATCTACAACTGGTATTACCTGTCTCATCTACAACTGGTAT
The DNA here is from genome assembly GCF_003918875.1 of Haliotis rubra. NCBI lineage: Eukaryota > Metazoa > Mollusca > Gastropoda > Lepetellida > Haliotidae > Haliotis > Haliotis rubra. Next base: position 10,074,265 of record NW_025764891.1, read on the forward strand.
TATCTGTCTCATCTACAACTGGTATTATCTGTCTCATCTACAACTGGTATTATCTGTCTCATCTACAACTGGTATTATCTGTCTCATCTACAACTGGTATTATCTGTCTCATCTACAACTGGTATTATCTGTTTCATCTACAACTGGTATTATCTGTCTCGTATTCCACTGGTATTATCTGTCTGATCTACAACTGGTATTATCTGTCTCATCTACAACTGGTATTATCTGTCTCATCTACAACTGGTATTATCTGTCTCGTCTACAACTGGTATTATCTGTCTTGTCTACAACTGGTATTATCTGTCTCGTCTACAACTGGTATTATCTGTCTTGTCTACAACTGGTATTATCTGTCTTGTCTACAACTGGTATTATCTGTCTCGTCTACAACTGGTATTATCTGTCTTGTCTACAACTGGTATTATCTGTCTCATCTACAACTGGTATTATCTGTCTCATCTACAAGTGTTATTACCTGTCTCATCTACAACTGGTATTATCTGTCTCGTCTACAGAGCAATCTTAGCACAAATCCGATCTTCAGACAGTCTTAGTGCTACGATCACTTTGTGAAACGGCTCCCAGGTCCACAGGCCGACATCAGTCGTGGAAAAACAGCGATTTCAGTCGCATTGATTAGAGATCGTTTGCTTGTTTCGGTTCATTGTAAAGCTTTTATGACAGTTCTTTTACATTGTAATTTGGTTCCAACAATAAACGCAGCACACGATTATACACTGAGAATTCCAACCGTTGTTCATGGATTCTCACTATTTATCAAATTACAGAACAGTATGACACAACTAAATCCAAGCCTTTCAGGAATGATATTTAAGTACGCATCGGTTCTGTTGCCCAGGACATGGTTAACCCAAATGCCATCCAGTTTTCGTCTTAATGGACACTTGTCGCACAATCTGGCGTCTTGGGACAACATACCCCCTGATGGCAATCTGTCTCGCCGGTCTGCAACATGCTAATGTCCGTGCGTCGCGCAGAGAGCGAAAAAGCGCATTTCACTTGAGAGAAATGTTAGCAGACTAATTTGCGTTACATCTCTTTGATCATACCAAGCGTGTCAAATCATTTAAGAGCCTTTAGTTAACTGGTTCTGTCGTATGCGAAGGGAGTTGAAATGCACTAGAAACAATCTTCTGTTGGGTTTTCGCGGTTACCATACCATCTAAAACCTCGGATGTAACGACGCATAATTTGTCAATGGTTAAAAGTGTGGCTTCTAAGATTAAGCAAAACCTGTTGTGTTTAATGATGCAGAGAGCGTCACGTGTCTCGTTGAGCATGCGCATTCACGTCTAAAAACAATTCTGTTCTTGCGGCTTTTTAGCCGGCTTCAATGGAGGATTTAAAGATTGGATGGAGCTTGTAGGATTTAATGAAGTGAAAGAATGTTCGTGTCGCGTTGCGCATGCGCTCCCTGATTACTAAACTACCGGAAGTGCGCTCAATAGTTGTATGAAATGTTTGAATAGTGTATGGCATACAAAGGCGTCTCGCCTTCCCGCTGATCATTTGTGTATACGGTTGAGTTGATTAATGACCTTACCCTATTCAACGTAATCACCTCAGAAATAACGTATACAAGCTAGGCTGAGACCAGCAGATTAAGCCTAAATGAACGCAGACTTTCGATCCACAGGTTAAGTTTAAAAAGATTTATTTTTACACCAAAATCCTATTTTGAGTTATGAGTGCTCGAAATATTGAAAATGTTTAAATATCTGAGAATCTGACGTCTTTGACTAAATTTCTTCAACGTGCTTTATTAAACAAGTTTTAGTATCAAATTAATTGATTGATTGGTCAGGGATAAATCACGTCTTAGGCATAGCTATTTGCTGTGCAGAGTTGCGTCCCTTGGGAATGCCAGAATCATATTATCAGGGGTTTGAATCTCATTGGATTGTCAACACTATGTCCTGCTCGTCGAGTTCACAAAAATTGTAACGATCTAAGATCGCCTCCGGTTTACTTCTAATATGTATAAAGCTGACACGTCATAACATAACCGAAGCACTTTCAAGTGGCATTAAATACATTTTATTTATTTTTCGAACCACCGTGCACATCAAGAACGGTTGTGTCGAAGTTAAAGGGATCTACGTAAATAATTCGATTTACCCGAGGTTCGGAACATTGAATACAGTAGAGAGACGCAGGGACAAAGTCTTTAATCGAGATAACTGCATGTTCGAGTCATCAAAATTCGATACAACCGTGTTTGACTGTTTATGACCTGCAGTGATATACAATGTGTAATATGTGAAATGTTCGTACAATACATGTAAAAGTAATATTTATTGTCAGATGAGTTGCAGTGAAGTGCATTGATTCTTTGTTGTTTTAGCACCAATGTTATCATCGTAAGGTACAATATTTTCCAAATGAAGCATGTCGATGCCAGTATGAAAAATATGTAAGCAGATATAATATTCTAAGTAACATACTACATTCGAGAGTGATGGAAGGCTGTTTGATATCACAAACATAGTGAGTGAGTATAGTTTTACGCCGCTTTTAGCAAAATTCCAGCAATATCACAGTGGGGAAGCCAGAAATGGACTTCAGTGTGGGGAATCTACCCCTGGTCTTCAGCGTGACGAGTGAACATTTTAACCACTAGGCTACCCTACCGCTCCACACATATATATTCAGTCTTTAACATGGCGGCATGTAAACAATCGATTCTGGACTAGACAAACCACTGATTGTTCAGCTCTTGTACGATGACACGGAATCAACTAAATCACCGAATCACGTTCCTTCCTACTCCAACAAGCAGTGGGGTGTTGGAGACATATTCTACAGAGGAGTTCTCATGAGGAGCAAATAAAATTACGACCACTAAACGAGACCTATCACTGGAACCTTCACACTCCAGCTTTCTAATTATAAGCACGTCGTGACATTATGAATATGCCCATCACTAATATGAGAAAATATATAACGGTGATGGACATATGACATTGGTTCAGGACTCTGCACCCAACTGGAATTATTCTCTAATGACCTCAACAAATTCTGCAAGGTTTATAATTTATATTTTCAGTGACAATTTTAATGACCAAAAGTATGCATAATGACATTCACTATCATTGTCCGTCCCACCTCACGAATCCGAACAGGGTCCTATCAGACAATAGATCAACATATCAATTATGCATAACACCAGTCATAACCTCATTAAACGTTGTTTCGAAATTCGAAAGTAATTACCAAGTCATATTTTAGATTGGAAAAGAAAACAAGCATTTGGTCACCGCCAGCAGGGGAATTATTCCAGTGTGGGAAAATGCGAATAAAGTCGCCCAAAGTCGTGATTAAAAGCAATATTAAAACACAACATTCACCCTGTTGTGTTTGGAGTAGATGATTTAATTTCAGGCTTCGCCACACAGTAAATATATGATAGGTTTCTGATGAAACGCCCAGTAGTTAACATTCAAACACACAGTCATCCAATCTTTCATATAGGAACCGCGGCTCTGTTATGAACCAAATTTGGGCATTTATTTGTCAAGGGCGGGAGGACGACGACGGTGCAAGTTCTCTTTAAAGTTCAAGTGAAATTCATATTTGTAAAATTTATGCTGAAATAGCGAAAAACACGTCCGACGTTTGACATTTAATCAAAAGACATAACACCATCAGTCCCAAAACGTGTTTCATAAATCTCAGATTATTGCGCGAGAAGTTAAAAGGGCTGTTCGAGGGGCAATCTCGAGACATGAAAGGCACCAAAACATTATTGATCCCGTTTGGCTTTGAGATGGTCTCAGCAACGAGATTAATTTGAATTTATCATCTTTTTCCCCCGGAAAAGAAATCGGACTGACTGGGTCATGGTGAAAAGAGTTTCAGTAGGGGTCCAGCGAAAGAGCAGATTTCCATTTTAATGTGCTGGTGCGGAGATAGGAAAGTCTTTTCTGACAGATCACGTTTTAATCGTTTCACAAGTCTAGATTTCGTGAGGCTTTCTGATTAAACGGGCCCCAAGTCTAAGACAAATGTGTATGCGTTTAGAAAACGTTTTCCGATAAGGTGGAATCAATTAATGGGGGTTTGTGGGGTCCCGCGAAAGACGCTGATTAACACTTCAAGGAACGGTTATAGGTCTTTGAGTACACATGAGTCTTTACATTGGATATGGGCATAACGCATTCTTTGATTAAACCAGTAATGGTGCGAATTTTGGTTACACGGTTCCATAGAATACAATTCGAGGGCTTTGGTAAATGAGAGTGGTATGTACTGATATGATGTCGTTAGATGGAAATAACGCCCTTGAATCGTATTACAGTCATTTGGTTCCTACAATATTTGTCCTCTTTTTGACTTTCTGGACTGTACAGATTATACGTGCACCTCGAAGGGACTCCTTCTGTGCACTCGGCTAACGGTATGATACAGGCAGCAATGACGCAGTGACACAATATGGATATGAAAGGGCCCACAGTTGGCCCTGTCGTCTAAGGCGTTGTAATTAGCCAGGCAGAGGTGTGTCTGTTAGGCACCTATGATTGTGGGTTCGAATCCTGGTTTGCTTCGATCATGTTTCTACGTTAGTCAGCACCATAACCATGCTCATGGGTGCTTCCAAATTGGTAAAAGTCTTGTACAAGTGATACAGCTGAAATACTGTTGAAACCTCACTAAATAACTCACTGAATGTGAATAGTGTAACAGATCCTCCCGCCAATAGTTTGTACACCACGAAGGCCACATTTGGAGACATTATGCCACAGTCAGCACAAATAAGCCATTTATTTTTATTTGAAGGGACAATCAATCGGAAATAATGAGACCAGTACTGGACTAAGACGCACCGACCGGCATGTACAGGGACGTGAACGGGTATACCCGCCAACATGTTGGTCTCGATTCCGAGATGTCGGAACAAACTGTACTGGCATTTCTAGGCGATTGTCAAATCGTGGTCATACAGCACATTGGTGTCTCTACACAAGACGGTACTGTTCGTTGACACTTTTCGCTATCAAAAGTAGCGGTTTGGTACCAACAGTCGTGTGGGTTGATAACCAAAGATAAGAAGAACCTGGAATGTCTACGGTACGCAGTTCTGCATAAGACATAACAGTGCTTTGGAATCCTGGATCCTGAATTCCGAAAAATCGTTGAATCATATAGTATTGACCCTGCACATCCAGTGTATATATACAAGGTAAAGCAGACTGAATGAGGGGCAGTTTACGTAACCCTGGGCGTAATGCTACACGTTCGTTGGTCAATCTCAAGAACTACTGACCCAGAAAAACAGTCCATTCTTGGTGCCTTGTATAACAAATTTGCTCTTATTAAGATTTATTTTAAGCTGCGTGATTTCGTTTCTGTTTCATGCCGAACCAAGAAATATCTATCCTGCAGGAATGAATGTACTCATAAATTTTGAGGATATAGACCAATGATTGATATCATGAGCATAAGAACAAGTCATCTACAGTTATGACCAAATATCGGACCTGGAAGAACAGGAACTATCTGCAACTGAGCGCGGGTTTTTATCGCCAAAGTGCTATACGTCCTGTATAACACGCCTGGATCACATAATAAGCCAAGCCACTGGGCCTGAGCATCCAATCATTAGGCCGGGTTGTACGACAGACACTGGGTGCTGGGGACCATCACTTCTACGGAAACTTTACGACTTTTATGACCTAGCTGACGCCATCCGATACATTTAAAAACAGCCAGTATCATCAACAACTTTGCTATTAATGATACTGATGGTAAGTTACTGCCACCATTTTACCAAATATCCCGACATAGGAGAAAACCAAGTAGTAAATTCACTTTCATGATTATAGCCGCACAAGCAATTCTCTAATTTATCTTTACCGTGTTTGGATACAGTAATCAATATAGAGTGCGAGCCCAGATCTGTATATCTCCACACATTCTAATTCCCACCTACACTAAATCAAGTCGGACGCTGTAATAACTTTTTATCGAATTTACTGAAAGCTAAAATATTGGGGTTTTGTTCAAGCACAAGCTGACAATGCAATCAGAGTTCAAGAGCGTAATGCGACGGAAGAAAATAGATGATGTTGTACAGTCTTTGTCGTTCATCCCATGGTTGTATACTTGTAGGCAGCAAAGTATATTATGTTTGAAAGACATGGGCAAAAAGGAGCACGCTGAGTTTGCTTTTTATGTAATTGCAGAGAAAATTGATAATTTGGTAATTTGATTGTGTCTAGCCATCACTCACTACCTCAACAGTTTGTGAAAAAGTAATCGATGGCTGGGTAATTTTGCATAAAAATAAATTGGTTAAACGAACACGTGAGCAAGAAGTGAATTTGAAACTCTATGATCTCCCCATTTTGCAATGTTTTAAACGTATACCAAATAACATATCTGTTATTAAAGATATGAAGTCTACAATAACAATTAGCATACAATGTGAGCTTATTTGTAACCAGTTTTAATTTTTAGAATTTTTAAACCAATAAGTTGAATTAATACATCGTTTTGGAGTATTCCTCAGATGCTGATTATACACCAAAAAGTTATGTTTTGTACAGTATTGCTAAATTAGATTATTATCAATTGAAATAGTTATTAATAATCAATAAATAAATATTTTTCAACAGAAAATCAAATACATGAGAATATCGTTTCTGTTTCTTATAATTTGAAAGTGAACGCGTACCACAATGGCAACGGCCAAAACAAACATAATACGTTGCTTCATAAACAGCCCGACGTGCCATTTTCTTTACTGGAAGCGATTTTTTCATGAACACTGATTGAAAGGGTTGTGTGTTTCTTGTCTACTGATAATCACTGAATATTATCTCTGACATGTCACGTGCGCTACTGGCGTATAAGCTGTTTCTGGGGGCGTTGTAGTACAAAAGAAAAGAAAAACAGTATAAATAAGTGATTATTGGTAAATAAAGTGCTGGTCGTTGGTTTATTAGTTTATTCACAAAGAGTTCATTTCATTTCTAGCGGCAAGTCCCTGTGAGGAAGGCTGTAGTCAATTTCCGTCAATGTAAATTAATTTTGATTCCTTACATTGAAGAATAAATCAGTATATTCTTGTTACGACTGGACAGACATAACCAGCATCGACATTTATTAAGCCCCAGAGAATGTAAATCGAACACCCGTGATTTTTACAGGAGATGAAATATCGCCAAAGGCCTGAGGGAATCTATACATTGCAATATCCTCGTGTTAAGTAACAACGCCCTCCCGCGCTTATCAAGGGTAATTTTGATACAAAGTTTTAGCACAAACGATAATAAACTCCAAAGAATCAATTTATCAGGAACAAAGGCACATGATGAGGTATTTAACCATGATTGATTAATTCTGTAATATGACTGCATTGTTGAAATAGCAAAGTTTCAAAAGTTTTAAACAATTGAATTTTGACCTCTTATTTCAAGATATCGATGTATTAAAATGAAATCCAGATCGCTCTGAAGGACGTAAAATTAGGATAAGTTATTATATGGGTATTTATATTATATGGGTATTTATATAGCGCTATAGTCCATCCCACATGCATGCTCAAAGCACTTCTTCGTTTATCCCTCGATCATTGGATGTCAATTTCAGCGGCACATCATATTATCAATCTCAACTCGATGGGGATCATACAACTCTTGCTGCCACTAGGCGCACCGAGTTAAAGTGACTTTCCCATCCTTTCGAGGTTCCCATTCACAGCTGGGTGGACTGGGACACATAGTCACAGTACTTTGTCCAAGTTTACTGCCTGTTGCTGTACCCGCAACTAGGTGTTTGCACGTATTCATGTGGCCACCATCTGGTCATTTACCAACGGATTCGTGGGTTCTTTTAAGTGCACAGGGTTGTGTACAGTACACTAGTGGTTGTGACAACACTGAGTCTGCACACAGAGTTGGCACCACGCAGGAGTAAGACACTGTAAATGCATATTTCATGAATGTATTCATAAAATGATGTGAGATGCGGTTACTTAATGCGGAAATTAAAGAATATGGCAAACACAAAACTCAAAGATAACTCAAACTCTCTTCAGGGAACGAAGGTGTTTTGAAACAAGCCCAGACATATTTCTAGGGTAGTTGGTGCCAAGTCATCTGATAAAGGCACTGAAAACTACTATGCATATACAGTTGTCCCACGGACAGTGTGATTTGCTGTTTGAATCAAAGATGTTATCTAAGCATGATTCGTGATTTGACATCACTAAACCCCTTCGCAACCTATGCTTGTTGTAAGAGGCGAGTCATTGGACAGGGTGGTCAGACTCACTACCTTCACTTACTTACCCTTCTTCCATCTGGTCTGTAAATAATCAAGGCTGGACCAGACAACCCAGTGATCAACATCATTAGCATCTATCTACACAATTGGGACACGATGACATGTGTCAACAAAGTCAGCGAGCCTGACCTCCCGATCACGTTAGTCGCCTCTTACGACAAGCATAGGGGGCTGAAAAACCAATTCTAACCCTGTTAGTCACGGGTCCATAAATAGATAAGTAACATAATGGAGATCTTTAACAGAAAAAATATGATGTTTTTGAAATGAGTGAGTGAGTGAGTTCAGTTTTAAGCCGTACTCAGCAATATTCCACATATATCGCTGCTGTCTGTTAAAGGTCGTGTCTGGACCAGACAATCCAGTAATCAACAGCATGAGCATCGATCTACGCAAGTGGGATACTATGACATGTGTCAACCAAGTCAGCGAGTCTGACCAACAGTTCGCTATGAGTGAGTGGGTTTAGTTTCACGCCGCACTCAGCAATATGACTGAGTGCGGCGTGTGATAAGAGGACATCTGTAGCCAACAACGCCATATCATTCAGGTGATGCAATCGCACAGGTCCCATGAAGATCCTGTCGTAAAGTGGGACTTCACTGATCCTGGGGATATCTCGGTTTCACCAACAATTCCCAATAACAGTCGTAGGATGGTGGTTCAGTGTTCCAAGTGAGTTCTCAGTGTACATTGAGTGCCCCATCGCTGTCCCCACTAACTGGTCAAATCAGCCGAAAGTGGTCAATATTCGCAATTGGATGTGGTCATCTGGTAGACAGACTGACGCGAGGTCGTGACCTGAGTGTAAGATATTTGCCGCGACTCTCTATCACGGAAGCGTTGATTAAAGCTTTTGTAATCCTCAGCTTGCAATAGTACGTTGTTCGGGAGGCAATTAACTGTGTCCTCCCCCATAATCAAGCATGCAGCTGCTGTTATTATCAGCGTAGGAGAGTTGTCAGTGTAGGCGGTATATGACAAATGGGGGGTATTAAGAATGTCATTGGCATTTACGTACCTTGGGGAATTGAACTCTACTACAAGAGCTCAACGTGCATTCACGAGTAACCTCTAAATTACAACAATGTCCAAGTCTGACAACCTTGGCAACCTTGACCTGAAACCTCCATTGGTCACAGCTCTTTATTGGGCATGATAGCACTGGGTTTGGCTATTATCCTAAATACTGACCCAAAACCCTTCAAGGTCAAGGTTATTAGGCATTATGACAGCCAACCTGACCAGCATCTCAAACGTTGAACAAAAGCCTCCATGGGTTGTTACTCTGAATAAAGCATTATGCCACTGAGACTGACCAAAATCCCAAAGGGGGACCAAATCTCAACATGACTTCACTTTATTAGGTATTATGACACCGAACTAGTCCGTCATGCAGACTCCAAAACAAGTATATTCAAGTAATCCCATGCAAGTCCATAATAGTTGAGGTCTTGATAACTGCAGTTTCAGGTCTGAAATGAGGAAACTCTCAAGGCCTCTTTGTATTATGTTATATTTATATAATTTAAGTACTATTTTACTGTAAAATATGTTCATTTCATTGACTACATGTTAGTCGAACACCGAGCCTGACAACCGTCCCAAAAAACAAAACAAAATATCGAGATGTGGCATCTCTGAATAAGATATTATGACACCGAACCGAACCATCCCATGCATGTGTTGACCCACATTTCCACAGGGTGCATCTCTGTATTAGGCCTGATATTGCACCAATTATGACCACCATCCCAAGTGTTGACCCGGAACCCTTCACGTTACATCCCTGCATTAGGCATGAATGCACCGAGCCTGACGGTCATCACAAATATTCACCCAAAACCTCCACATGCGACAACACTGTATTGATCATTAGGACACCGAGTCTGACCACCATCCCAAATTAGGACAAAACACTTTGTATTTTAGTATAAGGTAATATGACTGTGAAGCATGGCATCTCCGAAGACTCTTACCACTAGAGAGGAATAATGGGTGTATTTCGTACTGGAGGCCCCTTGAAAAAGCTTGTTGTATATGTGTACGGTGATTTAAACGAGGAGGAATTCACTTGAAGAAATTTCAGCGAGGTTCTATTTTTGGCAATGTTTCCAATCACCAAACGCTCTTGAAAATTTAATTTCGAAGGTTCTTCAAACACATGAAAAGGACATAAAAGATGTTTTGTGACCCTATACGAAAAGCTGATTTTCCTAAATGTACGATGCCTTGGTTCGGTGTGGAAATTTCTATCCCTACATCAGACAAAAGCCATTGAGTAATTAGGGTTTCAGGATCTGTGTGACAAATTGGAGCAAATCACGGTGGAGTCCCAAGCAGCAACGCTTAATTCAATAAATAATACCATCGTAAACGGCTGAAATACCACTAAAGCCCAACTGTATAGATCACTGACTGAAGAACCAAAGTAATTCACAAGACTGCACTTTACCGGTAATAAATCCCCCTGACACGATGAAAAATGAGTTCACATTTACAAATCTTAATTAAAGTTGCTGTGAGAGAAGTCGGTCACACGATGACTTGGATCTAACATAACAAATTTCAAATAAAATCATGGAACTATAATACCACAGACATCAGTCTTGAAGAAACTATTGGGATTGTTCTCGCTACAATAGAGATAAATTGACTAGAAATTTGATTAGATGAACGCGATGATGAACGGGCATTGTACAAGTGGTGTTACGTATACTCCTTCTGACGTTGAGCCAAGATGAAGTTGTGAACGTAAATTACATCGTAGCATCTTTCACCAGCATCCATTTGATGTAATTTCCCGTTCAACATCCAGTATCAATGATGGTAAATGTTACTTTGTACCAACCCGTGAAGATCCGGGTTGGAATTGGTCTTCAGCATCCATGCTTGTCGCAAGAGGCGACTAGCGGGATTAGGTGGTCAGGCTCGCTGACTTTGTTGATACATGTCATCGTATCCCAATTGTGTAGATTGATGCTCATGTTGTTGATCACTAGATTGTCTGGTCCAGACTCGATTATTTACAGACCGACGCCATATAACTGGAATATTGCTGAGTGCGTCGTTAAACAACAACCGACCAAACTAACCAACTTTGTACCATCCAACTTCCTGGTAAATAAAACGCTGTACCACTTATGCGATGAATTCCTTGTCCCACAGACATTATCACGACCTGAAAATTTCACGTTGTACCATCTTACCCCATGATTCATATAGTTTCACGTATTCTTTGGTCTATGTCTTGCATCTTATAAGAGTTGGTAAATATTACGTTAAATCATCTTCAACTAGCATCAAGTGTCAGGATGTGGTGAATTAATGTTATGTGGTAACATCTTCCCCCAGCATGCAGATGGTGTGTGACATATTCCGCATATTACGTTGTATCATCTTCACGCGACACTAATGTGGTGTGACATATTCCCCGTTCTGTATAAAGAGATTTGTTATATTACGTTGTACCACCTTCATCCAACATCCAGATGATGTGACAAATTCCCCGTTCCATACGAGGAACTATGGGATATCACTTTGTACCACCTTCATGCAACATCCAGATGATGTGACAAATTCCCCGTTCCATACAAGGAACTATGGGATATCACGTTGTACCACCTTCATGTAACATCCAAATGATGTGACAAATTCCCGTTCCATACAAGGAACTATGGGATATTACGGTGTATCACCTTCATGCAACATCCAGATGGTGTGACAAATTCCCGTTCCATACGAGGAACTATGGGATATTACGTTGTACCACCTTCATGCAACATCCATATGGTGTGACAAATTCCCGTTCCATACAAGGAACTATGGGATATTACGTTGTACCACCTTCATGAAACATCCATATGGTGTGACAAATTCCCGTTCCATACAAGGAACTATGGGATATTACGTTGTATCACCTTCATGAAACATCCAGATGGTGTGACAAATTCCCGTTCCATACGAGGAACTATGGGATATTACGTTGTACCACCTTCATGAAACATCCAGATGATGTGACAAATTCCCGTTCCATACGAGGAACTATGGGATATTACGTTGTACCACCTTCATGAAACATCCAGATGATGTGACAAATCACCCCCGTTCCATACAAGGAACTATGGGATATTACGTTGTACCACCTTCATGAAACATCCAGATGATGTGACAAATTCCCGTTCCATACGAGGAACTATGGGATATCACTTTGTACCACCTTCATGTAACATCCAAATGATGTGACAAATTCCCCGTTCCATACAAGGAACTATGGGATATTACGGTGTACCACCTTCATGCAACATCCAGATGATGTGACAAATTCCCGTTCCATACGTGGAACTATGGGATATTACGGTGTACCAACTTCATGCAACAACCAGATGGTGTGACAAATTCCCGTTCCATACGAGGAACTATATTTAATGTTGTACCACCTTCATGCAACATCCAGACGATGTGACAAATTCCCTTTCCCACAGTCAGTGTCAGGAGGTTGAACTATTACGTTGCAAAAAGTTCAACTGCCATCCATATGGTGTGAAATGTTCGCCGTTCCACATCCAGTAGCCTGACCTGGTAAATATTCACTTTGCCAATTCCTGGAGGCTGAACTGGAACTGCGTTTCATTCATAGAAGAAAAAAATATTTCGATCTGTCCGTTCTAGGAAAATATTTTCTTGACACATCCAGATTTGGTGGTTTCGAGATGAGGCGGTACCACTCGCCGACACGTACGGTCAGACGTGAATTTTGTGTTAATCCTCCCCCAAATCGGCGATCGTGCCAGGCAGAGGGAAAACCTCACATTTTAATTCTGCCACCATCTTGTATGCGACATCGGGAGCTGGCACTAAGAAATTGACACCAGTCTCGTAGTAATTTGAATCTGATTGCATTGATCTCCACCGCTTCTTCCTCAAATGGAATTGAGCTTGATGCGATACACTGATTTAGATTGATGTCTAAATGATTACAGACAGCGGCTACTATCTCGTAGAGTTATCTCCCTTCTCCTGGATGACCTCTTCGTTTTGGAACTCCTTCAACTGGGATGAAGAAACGTACGCAGGTGTGACGTCAATAGGATTGTTGTGTTGTGGTGAAGTGTTTTTGGTACGGAAACGGCTGTTCTGAAAATCAGTTGTGCTTTTCAAACAGATTTTTTTTATATACCGACATGTATATGCACTGACGGACTGAGTACGTGTGTACTGACAGTTATATCTTTGAAATGTTTGTATTTGGTTTAACAACGTTGTTTTCAATACTCAAATCAAAACCTCATGATAACCCAAAGAATGTCTATATGTTGTCAGGGTGGTCCGTTGATTCCAGAGGCTAAAATGCCTGTAAAGTGAAACAATACACTTGATAAGGGCATACATTATTGTTGTGTTTCACGTAGCCATCAAATTCTAAACATGGGCCGGTCGGGAAAAAAACAAACAAACACAAAAACAAACGTAATAAAGACAAAATTAGCTGAATAATGTTCTTGATTCTCATTTATTGTAATTCTTATTACAATTTCTCGCGTTGTTTGGATTTGTGGCAGCGACTGATTAAAGTATAAACATTTTATATGACGAGGCGGTACGTTTCAGGTTCGAGCCGGCAGTGTTGGAATGAAAAAAAGTTGTTGGTTTTTGGGGTGGTTTTGGGGGTTTTTTGGTGGTGTTTTGTGTGTTTTTGCTTTTGTTTTCTGTTTTGTTTTGTGTTTTTTGTTTGTTTGTTTTGTGTTGTTGTTTTTGTTGTTTTTGTGTGTGTGTTTTTTTGGGGGGGGAGTAAGCAATAAAATTAGTAGGGTCCGGCAGGCGATGAGAAACACAGAAAATAAATAAAAATGCTGCCCTAACTGGATGTGAAGAAAGAGTGCAAACATTAATAAAAGGATACTACACTGAACAGAGGCTCACATTCCTCCATCAATACTATCACATACCATTGCACATTTCAATCCTTGAGATTTAAACAACTTGCATATCAACTTGTTTGAGTGGCATGGTTACATACCTGGAAGTAGACATTTGTGATGTTTAAAACAACAAACCAGTGGAGCATGTAAGGATTTTCAAGTCCACTGCCTCCAGAGAACAATGAACAATGGAGGTTCTATGTTATTTCAACCACATGGGTCATACAAAATGTTAACTGGTAAATAGATGGAATACATCCACAAACCATTCCCAAGGTAAAAACAAAATACATAGCATAGTTTCGTTCTTACTTTTATTTCATAAGTCATATGTATACAATAAAGTTCAATAAATATACACAAATATCACAAAATGATATTGTCAACACTGTCATGTACAAGTATCAGGTATCACTATTTTATTTTATTAGTTCATTTACATTAATATTACATACATAAATTAAATAATAATATACACAAAGCATGATTAACATTGCATTCAGTACTTAGCACTAGGTCTACTGCATCACACTTCAAAGTCACACACTAAATGTCAGTTCACTGTAACTTCATTAGATGCGACACGGCATCAGCGTAAACCATGACACTCATGGCACCATCTCGGAGTTCTTGCTTCAGAGTCTCTAGTCTTGAGTTGACATGGATGTACTTCCTCCTTTTTGGTGGCGGTTTCCTCCCAGCAGCGTACTGAACAAGCTTGATTTCGTTCAGTTTCTGCTCTTTCCTGAGGAAAGACAACATCTCGAAGACATTGGGGTGAGCCTTAGAAATAATTTTCTTAAGGCGACCATGCCAACCTTCCAGGTGGTTATTGGTTCTTGGACCGGTGTTCTGGTAGTGGTTCCACGCTGTCTGGGGTATATGTCCTTCCACCCACTGGGTGGTCACGTAGTCGGCGAGACGGAGGCAGCGAGGGTCGTCAGGCATGTCTGCAAGTGCGTTCAGCCACACGTCGTCTACCTGGAAGCACAAGATTATTTTATGAATACATAATTTGTGATTATTGATCATCAGCCGCGAAGTACACAAAATGAATGACATAGTTTAAGCATAGTAATATATGATTTATAATAATAAAATCCGATTCCAATTCAGGCGCAATGCAATGCAATACTTACATCTGTCACGGGCACCAAAGGCAGTACAGCAGCACGCCTTACGAAGCGGGTGATGTCTTCGTCGTGGTTGTAGTCGCCCTGAAGGCCAACCCCTTGTGTCTTCTTCCACACACACTGTGTGTAGTGGAATAGACACCCCTCCACAGCGTCGTCGGGAAGTTGACGGAGACGGCATTCTTCGCTGCAGATTCGAAGTCCATCTGGAATGATTAAAATGTGGAAATAATGAATACGTTTACCATGTTTTACAAATAATGATAAGTTAATTGAATAAATTATTATATAATTAATAATAATGAATAACTACATGAATACTGACTATCATTTATTAAGAGTTATGTAAATCAATTTACCTGGATGTGTTGAGGTGACATCTGAAGTCCTCTTGCTTCCACTGCTTCCTTCAGGAGACGGAAGGCGCGGTCGTAAGTAACAGTCGCCTTGTCTGGCAGCAAGAAGAAGACCAGCGGAAACATCTGACCACCAACCATAGCATGGAGAGTGTACAGCTGCAGGAAGAGTGATGGTGAGACATAAAGGTTCCGTCACCATACACAACTTCGGCAGCACAAAGATGTTGCATGTTCACCGTTGTCGTCATGCCAAGGATCTTATCGTCGTCGCCATCGTTGATGATGACAAAGGGCTCGCCAGCGTTGGTTGTTTTGAACTCGTCTGGGATCACGATTTCTCGTCGGGAAGATGGGATGGGTGGGAAGGTGGATCTTCGGGCCTGGTACAGTCTGTTCTTGACGGTGTCGTACGTCGGCATTTCTGCGATGAACGACCTGTTCTCTTCCGTCCAAGGACCATCGCTCACTGAGGCCAGAACCTCGTTGTACAGCGTCGGTATCGGACCCAGAGATGACTTGGCCACCATCTTCATCCTGTCCAGTGTCTCTCTGACCTGTAAATAAGATATAACCAAAATTAATGTAATGTTATGGCTGCATAAATCTAATGAAGTGCTTTTCGAGCACATTTGTCTAAAATTGTGCAAATAATGAACAAATGTAGCAGAGCTTTATACCATTTTA
Organism: Haliotis rubra; assembly: GCF_003918875.1. NCBI lineage: Eukaryota > Metazoa > Mollusca > Gastropoda > Lepetellida > Haliotidae > Haliotis > Haliotis rubra. The sequence continues at coordinate 10,090,672 of NW_025764891.1, forward strand.
ATATTATAATTTATAGATACATTTACGCACAACATACCTTTATCTCATTATGGACAGGTCCATGGTTATGTGGGCTGGGATGCTTGGTGATGATGTCGTTCACAGTAGAGACAGTCGCAGCACATGTCTTCTCCTGGCATCTCCAAGATGCCCATGAAGCATCGTTGCGTCTTCGATTCAATCGAAACACAAAGCCTTCAACAACTAGATAACGTCCACCACGTGAAGTCGGGAGAAACTTATAGTCTAACTGCTGGTTTGCCATTTTTGACAGTGATAGATTCTTGGTGGAATTACCATGATATATACCCAGTGTGAGTTTATATCAATCAATCTAAATTTTCTTAAATAATATAGTTAATTTGTGAGTTGATATCAATCAAATAATCATAATTGTGTTATTTGTCATTTAACTAGTGAGTTCATATCAGCAACTATGTTCATAGTTAGAACTAGTGAGTTCATATCACTAATTAGTGAACTCCGAGTTCACTCACCAGTTCAAGTTTTAGTGTCACCCATCTCATTAATCCTTTAAAACAACATGTATCTACCTCGGCCGAACATCAAAGGATTTTTACTGTAATAACAAATGTCTACTTCCAGGCAGGTTCCACATTGTCCACATTTCGCAGTCATTGATATTCTTTCTGGAAAAATCATTGTTTTTACCATTAGATATCTGATGCGATTAATTTCTTTTACTTGAGCCATATGTTCATGTGTCTTTTCAAGCTACCAACTGGCTTGACTTCGCATGTTTTGTGACTCGTGCTACCTTGTTGGGAACACCTGATTCAATCACTATTAAAAGTGATTCATACCCACATTCTTATGATATGGTTGGGACCGTAGCGTGGACTTTGAGCAGAATTTGTGGAAAGGGTTTTGTTGCTATCTCAGCGGATATTCCCTTTTGACATTAGTATGGCATTTTATCTTTCAATTTCCTCTACAAACGAGTTTCCAAACTCATCCTCTCTTAACAATAAAAATATAGAGAAAACTGACCCTGTGACCCACTTGCACTGTATATTAAGCCAATGTGCACTTCTAACCCGAATAATGATTTCAAAATTGATGGTACCTTGAGGAATAGGGGAGGTGAAATCAGAGACAAAGGTCAAAGTAATCAAACTTTACGGCTTTATTAGAAATGTTGCGATGGCATGCAGATTCACGCTCGCTTGGGAAGCACAAAACATCGTAAACGGATATTTCAAACCGAGTTGGTGAGAAACTTTTAGAGCACTAATTTCTAATGAAGGGCAATGAAAATCCAATGAAGCCATTACATGATGTTACCAATGATGAGGGAGTATGTCATAAATTGGAACATACAACATAAAATATGTCCCATGTGAAATTAATGTTTAATTTCCGGTGCTTCAGTTGAGGAAATTTCATGATAATTTCGCTTGGGACACATTACCACCGACTCCGACAAAGGGCTGCATTAGTCATACAATCACTTTTTTCCATTCTAATAAGAGTGTGTATATATAAAAAATGGAAAGCGACTACAGACAGGATTGAACGCCAGATGTATGGTTGGAAGGGGGAATAAAAATCTATAATCATGCTATCATTGAAAACTCATGAGCCCCAACTCAATTACCAAACAATGTCAGCACACTCACTCACTCATTTACCCATTCACTCACTCACATACTCAGTCAATGACACTTCTGAGGTCTTCACTCACTCGGGAGGCAAGAGTGACCCAATCGACTTAAATTGTGAGATGTATTGTTCAGATTAGCGTCTCTTGGTCATCCCAGGATTCGCTGATTCGGGTTCGAATCTAAGATTGACACTGATTATAATTCCCATACCATTTCGTGCTTTCTTTCAAAGTTACCTGTACACGCCATGAAAGAACCTGATCCACTTTTCAATGTGACAAAGATTGGCTACTCACTCGTCAATAAACTGAAATCATGATTCAATGGCATGTTGACTGCAGCATGAAATAACATCGTTTATCCCATGCTGAAGACATGGACCAGGTACAGTCAACTCAGCCTTCAGCAAAGATTTCATATGTCATCGAAATTGTAATGTGGATTTGTTTACAGCATGACGTCAGAGACAAGAAGACACACACGCAAGGACAGTGAGGGATGATATTGGAATAAGGTTGATTATTTATCAGTGATTGTAACAGAGGATTTTCACAGCCTGCCAAAGACACGGGAGGAATGGTGTGGACCGCGGGTGTGCTGCTGACATAGCCAATACACAAATGGAACAATCTGGGTCAACCCACGATCGTAGCCTTCTGGCACGCCTAAGGGGAGTGAGTGAAGGGCTTTTAAGCCGCTTTTAGCAATATTCCAGCAATATCACGGGGACACCAGAAATTGGCTTCACATATTGTACCCATGTTGGGAATCGAACAAGGGTCTTCGGCGTGACGAACGACCGCTTTAACCACTAGGCTACCCCACCACCAGGCACGCCTGAGGAAAAGAACTCGATTAGAATATTGGGCCACCGGTATCCCGAAGTGAAGACTGAACGTGAGCAGTATGTCTCGTCCCGCCGCCATCGGATGACATGAGTCCGGGTTGTGGCGTGAGGTAACAAATGCTTCCTTTTCAGTAAAACTCCGTGAGTAGCGGATGTCATCAAGAAATCATTACACGCTTAGCTTTTTCGCGAACACCTGGTGTCAACATTGATTTCCCGTGATCCATTCCTTTAACTTACCTGACTATTTGGTTTCTTGTGCCCATTGAATCTGTTCCCGTAGATAATTGAGACGTTCTCTGGCGTTGACCCTTTGAATGGGTAAAGAAGATGGACTTACGGCTATCGACGTGGACACAAATGAAGCATGTGTGTATGTAATCGGCTGGAAAATACCATATGGACGGAGTCTTATATGAGGTGCAATGGGTTATAGCCTCGCGTTCTAGCTTATTGCGCTTATATAATATAATAAGGCCACTTATATAGCGATGAACTCCACGCCACACGTACATGCTGCTAAGAGAATATAAAATAATGGATATTATTACCCCAGGATAACCCAAGCCGTAAGGCGCTAGAAAGTTTATAGTCATATGACTTATCCCACCGGGAACCCATTTTCTGTGGGTGTTTCGGTGCGGGGCAGGACAGAAGTCCTAGATATTCTCAGCGGTCAAGCTGCCAAACACGATTACTCATCCAAGGATTCTCCGTGACCAACGTTGCTTGACTTCAACTGATTTGTGACCTGGGCCCTATACACAGGACCGCACACTCAAACGTGCACGCACGTGTTTGTCTGTATGGGTGAGTGAGTGAGTTTAGTTTAACGTCGCTTTTAATAATATTCCAGCAATATCACGACGGGGGACACCAGAAATGGGCTTCACACATTCCCCATATGGGGAATCGAACCCGGGCCTTCGGCGTGACGAGCGGATGCTTTAACCACTAGGCTACCCCATCGCCGTGTCTGTATGGAGTAGAGGGGTCCGTGTGTGTGCGCGTACGTGCATGCGTGTGTGTGAGGCTGCTTGTACTAGTCCTGACTAATGCTGTTTTATAGCTATCGCCCTCTGAGATACCCCGCCACAGTTTAACATAAATGTCAAACACAGACACGTTAAAGAAGAATAATGACAATTATTATGGATATACAACTTCTTTTTTTCTGTGGAAGCGACGTTTCGACATAGGTTCTAATGTCGTTGGCAAGCAAGTGACGACATTAGAACTTATGTCGAAACGTCGCCTCCACAGAATAAAAGAAGTTGTATATCCATAATAATTGTCATTATTCTTCATCAACTCACTTCTAAAATGCCCATCAAAGAAAACAGACACGTTAATCTGACCAAAAGCCGAGTAGTCGTTGTATCCCCCTAATACCAGGAGGGGTAGCACTCTGTAAAGCAATCGGGGATCGAACCGTTTCCACTCACCAGACTCACCATCCATTACACCACGGAGAGACTGTAAATTACAACACCGCTGCTTTACGTTGAACACGTTTTGTAATCAATAAGTGCTATTAACAACAACAACAAAAACAGATTTCAGTTAAAAATGCAACATATTATATGGATAATGTTAATCAATAACATTAACAAATTATATATTATCCACCAAAACAGAGAAATATAATGTCACATTCAAATACATACGTTTTTCCAACTTCAAACAATCAATAAAATGAAGCGGCTGTATAGTAATTATTGACTCAATTTATTTCCGATTACCAACTGTGAACATCCACAAGGCTGTTTCGCGTTTTTCATTAATAACGAAATTTTAAATTGAATTAGAACCTGCAGAACAGCGTTATGCTGAAGGGAATGCGTCATTGTTGATGTATTCATCAGTGAGGCTTCATCTCTTACTTCATCTGTGTTTCATCTGTGCTCCCTGTGTTCATGGTTTTCACCAAAGCGGTGGAAGAAAACGATAGCCAAGTCGTTTAATGAAGGCGCTACAAATTGACGTGCATGTCCAGTCGTGCTAGAATCATGATCGTGTGTTTGCATCGAAACTAGTATGTATGGTTGGTAATACGTCAGAGCCATACCCATGCATCACTTGGGACTCTTCTCTCATATCAACCTGACACGCCGTGATGTAACTGAAATACATTTGAGAGCATGTAAAACCCGGGGCAGTGGGGTCCCCTAGTGGTTATAAAGCGTTCGCTCGTGGCGCCGAAGACCCGGGTTCGATTCCCCCCATGGGTACAATGTGTGAAGCCCATTTCTGGTGTACCCCACCGTGATATTGCTGGAATGTTGCTTAAAGCGGCGTAAAACCATACTCACTAAAACCAAACTCACTTACTCATCTTGCAAACGATACAATCCACACTATTATTAATAATATTCCCGATTTATACGTCACACAAGATAATGCATACATGATACAAGCCAAACTATTATCAACAGATTTCGCGAATTACACGTCACACACGATAATGCATGTACATGCATAATGCATGGAATAAAATGATTCAAATAAGGTTCAATATGAATGAATATAATTTGTACCTTGAATAAAGTATATTTCAGTACACATCACGATGGCACATACTCGACTTATAGGATCACGATTTTCATGTGCATGTTGAGGTAGGTCGCTGTTTCAACAACGACGCATTTTAATGTGGATAGCATACCATGATTCTCAAATAATCAGGTGAGCATAAGACACTTTTTTATCATAAATAACGCTTAAGCGATGCTAAAACTTAACACCTGCTTGCTGCAAAAGGGAATGGCGTTTAACGAAGCTACTAGATATTTTAATGTTCGTCCAAGCACATCATCTCTTTGGATACCTTATATACAGCAAGGCAACACTCTAGACTTGCCACGGGCCGGTCGTCCACGGTTGGATCCGGAGCGTGCACGGGATCGATACCAAACTATCACATTAACAGCTTGGACAATTCTAGATCGAGACCAATTAGTGGCAGAACCGTACGTACGCAATCGGTTGAGGGAGTACAACATCCGGCCCCGAAGTCCAGGGATATGCCCAATTTAGCTTCCACGTTAACGTCATGCACGCCTCGCTCGGTGTTAACAACATCGGAGGTTTAGAGAAACATCATAGGCGTGTCCAAGGGTTTCATCTGGACATCCCTAGAGGTCTACATCAAGGAGAACGTTTTAGACACGATTGTTTTTCTCAAAGTCGTTATTTTCAGAGTTGGGAAAGTGGCCAAGTGCAATGGTTTCGAATGGCATTACAATAGAAGCGACAAAACACTTTCCACATCCATAAAACCTCTGCTAAAAGTAGTCGATTGTACAATTCTGATGTACAAATCATGAGAAGGTGTTTGTTTCACCCAATGTTTTACCCAACTCACGAGGATTACATACTCTATCGGGACGACATCGTCCAAAATCATGTCCTAACGCTTGTGTAAGTACAGCCGTAATTCTTGCGCAATCGGAGCAGGATGTTGTAACTTGTAACATACTTTTTGTGGGAGCATAACATTGCTCCTCTGCCATGACGGCTGCTCCTCGAGAGCAGGCCCCAACAAGCATGCCTTAGACTGAGATGGAACCAGTAATTTACATTTGGAACAACATCTCCTTTGAGGGCAAAAGGTGAGGTGAGGTGAAATTGGGTTTAACGTCGTGCTTGAGAATATTTCGCTCATATGACGACGTGCATGCGTGTGTATGTGTATGTGAGGCTGCTTGTACTAGCCCAGACTTAAGCTGGTTTAATAGTGCTAGCCCACTGAGATACCATGCCGCAGTGAAGCATGAATACCCCACTCAGACACATTATACTGACTCCGAGCCGACCAGTCCTTGTTGTACCCATTAATGCCGAGCGGCAGGCAGGGACCAACAAGTACCATATTTTAACGTCTTTTGGTATGACGCGGTCGGGGATCGAACCCCACGACCTTCCGCTCTCCGGGCGGATGCTCTAACCACTACACCACGGAGGCGGTCACACATATACGTTATGTTACACAACAAATGCAAAATTACTATCGCGATTTCATGGTGAGCATGTCAGTGGGGTGGAAGTTACAACAAGTGACACGTAGCAAGTTATTCACAACCGAAGAGTTCATTCGTGTGATACATGCAGTGTATGTAAAGACCTACAGATACCTGAAATGAATACACTTGGTGACAATGAAAAGTTTCACAATGGTTGCCTTTCAAAGGTTCATCCCTATGTATTCACAAACAGTTCCAAATAAACCAGACAATGAGGACATGCAGCATAACGCGGTTTACGTTTGTGCACATCAAGCAAGTATATATGATAATATTCTCTCACATGTACATATCCAAACGATTTGATTTCTTTCCACATCGGTCAACATCAAGAATACTTGTCATGAGCAAGAAGACGTAACGCCAACACGCCACACGGTTGTATAAAGTAGACTTTGTGTCATCCACAAAGTTTACAGGCTATACGTAAACATTCCCCACCTTCAGGACTAAAGCAAACACAGACCACAAGTGGCCATCTAATTAATACTAGACATCAAAGAGACACGCCTACGGCCTCGCAGGTGCGCCAAGGTATATGTAAGTGTACATGCTTATTTAATTAGGTAAGAACTGACATGGTATCAACGTCAATTCCCAGGACATCGTTACTTCTCTGGCAATTTTTCACAAAATACAAAAAATGCATGAAACATGAAAGCAGCACATCCTTTGATATAAAACACACGTGCTCAGAAAAATAAGATGTTGATGATATACTGCAGAGGAATTATTTAGGCATTTGAATATAATTGAAAAGACGATGAGATGATTGAATGTTGCAGTATGTGTGTACATGTTCTGTAACAGCACCACTTGAAGTAACGTTTCATGGCAATAGTAGCTGTAGCGCTATCAAGATATTTAAGTATCTACTTAAAAGTCTCTTCAAACAGAATACGTTACTTATTGAAGTGCTCCTTTTAGATACATAATGCAATTAGTGATTGTTTGGTTAACGGATCTATGAACCTGAAATTTAACATATGAGGAAAAGAATAAAAATTCAAGAAACAGACATTTATACCAAAAATGTTAAGGAGCATTTGTGTAAGCCAAGAGGTTAAAGCGTTCGCTCCTCACGACGAAAGCTTGGGTTCGATTCCCCACATGTCTACATTAGGGAAGCCCATGCCTCATGTCTCGTCTTGATGTTACTAGAACTGTGCTGATAGCTGTGAAAATCTGCTCACTCACTTTCGCATAAAAACCTTCAAAGGAACGGCTGTAACCTTTCGACTTTCAAAACAAGCGTTTTCCCATTAAATAATTGGGTTTTTTTAATTCATTATAGGCGCTGTTACAATTTACTGAAATGCAAACTTGCTACATTTACATAACTGTAACAGATTTGACAACCGTTTGCATCTGAATGGCAGTATTAACAATAATAATGCTTCATCATACTTTGGATATCCTTCACAATACTCAGAAGGTAACAACTAATTCACGGATATCCTTCACAATACTTAGAAGGTAACAACACATTCACGGATATCCTTCACAATACTTAGAAGGTAACAACACATTCACGGATGTCCTTCACTATACTTAGAAGGTAACAACACATTCACGGATATCCTTCACAATACTTAGAATGTAAAACACATTCACGGATATCCTTCACCATAATAAGGATGTAAAAACACATTCACGGATGACCTTCACAATACTTAGAAGGTAACAACACATTCACGGATATCCTTCACAATACTTAGAAGGTAACAACACATTCACGGATATCCTTCACAATACTTAGAAGGTAACAATACATTCACGGATATCCTTCACAATACTTAGAAGGTAACAACACATTCACGGATATCCTTCACCATAATGAGGACGTAAAAACTCATTCACGGATGACCTTCACAATACTTAGAAGGTAACAACACATTCACGGATATCCTTCACAATACTTAGAAGGTAACAATACATTCACGGATATCCTTCACCATAGTAAGGATGTAAAAACACATTCACGGATGACCTTTACAATACTTAAAAGGTAACAACACATTCACGGATATCCTTCACCATAACAAGGATGAAAAAACACATTCACGGATGACCTTCACAATACTTGGGATGTTCTTTCATAATACTTGGGATGTACATTAACATTCACACATTAGTCATCAATACTTGGGTTGTACCAACTATTCACATTATTTTCACGATGCCTGGGGAGCAAATACGCCTTCATGGCTTTCCTTCACAATAACAAGGATATACATTAACGTTCACATTTCTGTCACTACACTTTGGATGCAAAAATAATTCATGGATTTTCTTAACAATACTTTGGATGTGAATAAACATTTACGTAATTCTTTGACATGTAGACATACATTTACATTTCTTTTAACAAGTGCATGGCAAGAAGAAGTTGTTAAGACGAAAGTCACATAAACATTCAACAGGACCAATATGTCGGTCTTTGTGTTGAGCTACCCTTGTTGTTTCGGAGTTCCGATGCTCAGTAAAACTAAAATCGTTATAATCATTACTGAAATACATGTGTTTTTTATCGAACATTATTCAAATATGTTCGGTTGATTTTGACACTAATTGTCTTTTTTAAGTTGTCAGTTTCGTTGAACGCAGCGGAAGAAGAGTGGTAAAATAATGATTCCTCTACTGAAACGTGCAAACTTTCATTTGAGCAAATATTTGCGTTATATTTGTCCAAGAAATATAAACTTTAATGCCAACGACATCTCACGTCTTGTTGAGAAGTTAAACAAGCAATCGTTGTTAAATGCATTATTCCAATGTTACAGCCATCGATGTCGTATTTGGCAGTCAAGAGCGATTTGTTATTCTTTGTGGTGGTAACATTGATGTTGGCAAGGTGTGGAATTGAATATTTACCTGAAATACGTCCGCGTTTAAGGTGACACTTTGATACGATTCAATCTCATGACATTTTGTTTTAGCTTCAGACTAGTCGATTCGTACATTGATCAACGGGTTCCAACTGTTTACAAATATTTGTCTAAACGTAAGAAAAACGGTCAATTGTTTGAGTGGCACAGAGGGACATTGATTCGCACCTTATAAAGGGTACTTGAAGAGTAAAAATAGCAATACATTGTGTTACAGCATAAGCAATAATTCACCCCAGTATTTCCAATAGAACAATTCAAGATGCACATGCTGGACATCTACCTGAAATACTTCAATGAACTTTCAATTTGGAAGTATAAGCGTTAACAGACTTCCCAAAGACAGGCATCTTATGAACGCAACACCATTTTTCTTTATCACCACCCCTAAACAGAACGCATGGGCTGCACGTGCATGGGGTGTCATTCTTGATTTTGACGGTTTTCAAGAAGGTCGATCACACAGTTGTAAGTGTTTGTTTCTAGCCGGATTATTTTGTTTGAAAATGAAAATAGAACACATGCAAATTTCACGCCATACACCAATCATCTTTCAAGAGCGATTACTGTACAAACAACTATTGTCATAAGGAAGTGCAAGTGGTGATGCACTCTCAAAACATTCATTATTATCATATCAACATTGACTGACTCCAGTATATCTCCCAGTATTTTTTCAATCGTAAATTAAAAATGAAGTTCCCCTACATTGTTTTAAGAGTATATATCCACTGACTTCCCCAGCCTTCTGCGACACACGAACGATGCTGGACTTTTGTGACAGTCCTGATTCTGTCACTCTGAATCCGAATGAACGTACTGACATATCTAAATCGAATTTTATCAGTAAATTGTTTTCTTCAGTTTAGCTCTTTTTATTCTACAACGGGTTAACGAAACAATATTATGCGACATCAGTCTGTTGTGTTATAGACGGACATTCGTTAAGTTGATTTTGTGTCGACATTAGGTATATGTCGTGTTTAACCCTAGCTGCCCAGCTATGAGTGAGTGAGTGAGTGAGTGAGTGAGTGAGTGAGTGAGTGAGTGGGTGGGTGGGTTTTGGGTGAGTGAGTGAGTGAGTGAGTGAGTGAGTGAGTGAGTGAGTGAGTGAGTGAGTGAGTGAGTGAGTGAGTGAGTGAGTGAGTGACGTTTATGTAAGAGTATGGAAGTTACGATGGCTGTAGACGTTAACCACGAACCCAACTGGAACAGAATCAGGGAGAATCGGTTATTCGAATTCACTAACAGTGATTCGTGTCACAGCTAGGGACCACACCTCTGGGAAATGAATGGTATTACTTTAGACACAATGTGTTACATGTGTCGAGTTCTAGCGGTTAAAACATTATGCTATTGATCTGAACGAACAATTCCTGCTTCAAGGCCCCAGAGGTATAATAGGATTGACTTCGATTTCAGAACCATGTGTTCCGTATTACGTAATACCTCCCACCGGGGTCCAATCACTCGCAGGACACCTGGTGTTCCTAGGTGACATGCTATAGTGCCAACTCTCTCTTACAATCATACATTATGGAGAAACAGTTCAATATCCAAATGGGCCACGTGAGCACTTACACAGGCCTACATCATGCATGGGATTAGAGGTCCACAGCCAGTCATATTTAGTTTCATTTTGCTGGCATGAAAGATAGTCTGAGTCATGGTCAACAATGAGCTCATCGCAATTTAAATGACAATTGTTAGCAACGTTGACAGTTACTATGAGTGTGTGAGGGAGTATAGTTTTACGCCGCTTTTAGCAATATTCCAGCAATATCACGGCGGGGGACACCAGAAATGGGCGTCACACATTGTACCCATGTGGGGAATCGAACCCGGGTCTTCGGCGTGACGAGCGAACGCTTTAACCACTAGGCTACCCAACCGCCCGCCACAGTTACGGTGATAAAAATAAACATAATAAAAACATAAGTAAACAATAAAATCACATAAGACAGCTTTGATGATCACAAACGTCAACGACAATGATGTCAAAAGTGAGCATTCATCATGACAAATGTGAGCATTAATCATGAGAGTTAATCATGACAAAAGCCAGCATAAACGTGACAAAAGTCAGCATAATAATAACAAAGTCAGCATTAATCATGACAAAAGTCAGCATAATAATAACAAAGTCAGCATTAATCATGACAAAAGTTAGCATAATCATGACAAAAGTCAGCATTAATCATGACAAAAGTTAGCATAATCATGACAAAAGTCAGCATTAATCATGACAAAAGTCAGCATTAATCATGACAAAAGTCAGCATTAATCATGACAAAAAGTCATGACAAAAGTTAGCATAATCATGACAAAAGTCAGCATTAATCATGACAAAAGTCAGCATTAATCATGACAAAAGTCAGCATTAATCATGACAAAAGTCAGCATAATCATGACAAAGTCAGCATTAATCATGACAAAAGTCAGCATAATCATGACAAAAGTCAGCATTAATCATGACAAAAGTCAGCATAATCATGACAAAAGTCAGCAACCATGATAACAGGTTTCATCAATAATGAAGATGAAAGGCAGCATAATGATGACGAAAATCAGCAATATTGATCATGATAGTCCGAAAATACGGTGATCATGAGCGATGGGTGAGTTTGGTTTAAAGGCACATTGTCACAACACTCTAAAAAACATAATGCAAACCTCTCTCAAAATAATACTATCAGCCCTCAGGGTAGCTAACATATGATTTATTCCCAAAAGATTGCGTATTTAGGTTACAGTGTTAAAGTAAAAGGTTCTAATTAAGAAATACAACGTTGCATTAAATCGGCGCTAGCGCCCTCTACCGTCCGAATATTATTTCAAGCGAACTCAATACAGTTATGTCCCTTGGAGCGCTCTATACGAATACCCTACGCTTGTGATTTAAACCAGTTCGGCAAACACCGACAACACCTCGTGGGATGGTTTTCGATGTACGGAGCAGTTGTTTACATTCCATATATGGCAAGTATTGACTGTAAAGCTGTTCGCTTCGAAGTTTCAGTTATCGATTTCAGGCAAGTCGTAAGGGATAATATGTCTTCTATTGCACCAATAGGAAGCTAAAGTGAGTGCATATGCCCCAATATGTATAAAACAGGCTACAATATTGTCGAAAATGTGAGACATTGTGCCTTTAATGTGGCTTGAACCACAACATTTATTCAACATTTATTCAACATTTAGGTAGTAGTTCAGTTATAGCATGGTGAACCAGCTTGGTGTGAGCCTCATGTAACATAGCTCGTAGAAGTTTACCACTTTTGTGAATCCAACGGAAGTACGAGAATACTGCTGACAACCTTAGAAACATGAGGGGAATCTTGGATTGGAACCCACAAGCCTATATAAGATGGGTTTATGGGCCTGAAGAAGGGGCAGGAAGTAGCCCATTGTTCGTTGTTAGTAAATATGACGATCAGTGAACAACAATAATGACCTAGGTCAGTTATGATGATTACCCATTTCTCAAGTGCATGCACAAAACTTAAACTCCCTGCTTTTACATGATTTCAAAGACTATTTGTGAAAACATCACGTCTAAAGACGTGCTTCAATTATCCGTCTGAAAATAGACTGTGCGATTATGTCAGTAGGAAATTCTTAATTGATTAAAACATCACAGCCTGGCTTCATTAAGGTTTTGCTGATTGTTAGTTTTGAGAAATGTTAAAAAAGTCTTCAAACACGTTGGACCAACTTGTGCGCCTTTCTGTTTTAAGTTTCTTTAACACAAATCAACTGAGAGTTTGCAGTATTATAAGTAGGGCTGCGCAATATAACCTGTTTACCGGTATTTACCGGTTCAGACATGAAAACGATACGTATTGCGATACGCTGATTGAAAACCGGTATTTTGACATGCATTCGGAAAACGTCGTAACACTCGGAAATCTTCGGATATTTCCTAGTTTCATTTGTGCCAAATATTATTCACATTATTATTTTATCATGATTAAAATTTGTTATTAAAGCTTAATCAAGCATAGTGATTTTGTTGTGTTTTGGCTCTATAAATCAAGCAGTAACTCGATTATAAGTAGGTTTTTGTTTAAAAATACTTCATGCAATATATTGCAATGCATATCGCAATACATGCTTTCGCATCGCAATATGAATATTCTCTGCAATACCGACCCCTAATTATAAGTGCTTTGATTCATAAAGCAACCGTCGACTGCCTTACTTCCAATACGGTTTCACTGTCTCAGAACAGGAGAAGGTTAGGAGGGATATTTTACAAGCGCTTCCGATACAGTGGAGTTCGCACTGGACCAAAGGATTATGTCAGTGTTTGTTTGTTTGTATGCTTGTTTAGGGCCGCGCTCAGCAATAACCAGCAGTTATAGTCGAATCCAGGCCAGATAGATCAGCGAAACGAACTTTCGAGCAACGTGTAAACCACTTCATATCTTCCTAAACAAGGAAGGCCTAATTATATTCTCTCAGACAATATATGAGACAAGTAGATTTAATCACATCTTGATCTTGAAACAGTAACTGTTATCAATCTCAGACAAGGAAAATACTTCAAGATTAATCCTTCGATGTCTTTTAAAATTACACAACGAAATGATAGTTCAGACTTAAGTTCATTTGCACAGACAACGTCAAATCTTTCAACGAAAACTTGATAAAAGAGTATTTTTACCTCATTAATCTACCAGAATTGAAACCAACTGGGAAGCAACACATAGCATCTCATCTGGATCTGTGCTGGCAATTCACCATGCTCGACGACTACACGGTCTAAAAGGTGGATGATTTATATTTTCCAATCGTGACTTGTGCCTTCGTGTCGAACAATTCACCATGAGGTCCAGCTTATTGAGTCTAACTTTTTCAATTACTGAGTTACTTTACTTAGATAATGTACATTCGTTTTGCTTACCAGATGCTTAATGAAATTTTCACCATAGAAAGACGTGGTTACGTTTATCACAACCGTGTGAACAATCAGAGTGAGTGAGTTTGGTTTTACCCGCTTTTAACAATATTCCAGCAATATTACGACGGTGGGCACCAGAAATGGGCACATAAATTGTACCCATGTGGGATTTCAATACCGAGTCTTCAGCGAGACGAGCGAACACTTTAAATAACCGCAAGGCTACCCCGGACATTCAGAGAAATTTCCATGACCCTAACGTCGCTTGTCAACATCACCATAAGGCTGGTGTCTACTATGACCTTCACATGGGTATTGTACACACTCTTCCTAAACAACTTTACATCTTGAATGGGAATGGGATGTGTCCCGAGAAGCGCATGGCATGGCTACCCTTTTCAGGAACACCTTGTGTCATTCACCGCCTTCTCCGCTCTGTGGAATCTGTTCACACAGATGTACGAGGCTGTCTCTGGTGTGGACGTCTCCAACCCGAGATGATTTATATGTGATGTAACACCAAAGAAATATCAATAGGGGGATCCAAGAACATGTATTCTCCTGGGTGTCAGCTGAGCTGCTATTGATTACGATCAGGTGTGGTGTATGTGGATTGAACACAAAGGGCATAAAAATATATCTTCCTGCTGTTTTTTATTTGGATTCGTCTCCCTCTTGTCTCTGGCCAATGTCCCGACTTACGTGTTTGCCAAGGCAGTGTTCCCTCTCGGCATTTAGTATATTTTCATTTCCGTCGCCGATGGTACACCAATTAATCTTCCAGAAAGCCACTCGAATCTCAAGGCGATGCATCAAATTACAAGGGGCACGATTTTATGAACCATTGTACAAATATTCTAATTCCAGAAAACAGCTATCTTAATTTTACCCCTGGACAAATTCAGAAAAAAATAACTTTCTTCAAGTCCGTATGATAAAATGGATAATTCCAATATTCCAACAGCATCAACCTTTGGTATTTACATTTCACAACTTTTGAGGTACAGCCTAGCATGCTCTTTTGACCAAGAGTTCAAACAGTGAAATAGAATTCTTGCTCAGTTGTTAGATCAAGGTTCCAACACTTAAGGCCTCAGTTATAGCTTTTAAAACGTTTTATAGCAGACATGTGGACATTTCCAAACTTGACGCATCAGCAACTTATTCTGAGGTTAACACTTGGTATCATCTCATTGATTTGTAAAAAAATGCGGGGCGGTGAGGTTTAGGAAGTGAGATTAGTTTTACGCCGCTTTTAGCAATATTCCAGCAATATCATGGCGGATGACACCGGAAATGGGCTTCACATGTTAGACCCATGTGGGGAATCGAACCCGGGTGTACGGTGTGACGAGCGAACGCTTTAACCGTCAGGCTACCCCACCGCCCCGGGATTCTTATAAGTCGTTGAATTATTTTGTTAGAGGGTCATTAGTGATCATTTGTTTGATTCGTGGTGCTGGTTGTCTCAAATAACCCAAGATCCCTTTCTCCTCCTCCCCTTCCAACAGAAAATATAATAAGTCATCAAATCTCATAATGTCACATAACACCTTCGGTTACCATGCTCAACTACACGTTCCCATTGTCACATCTCTGTTCTGATCATTCATGTCATTGTGGCTCGCATTCCCTTAGAAATACATTACACCGTTCACTGATACCCACTGTACAACAGAGAAGTGTTAATTGCAATCAATAGCAATTCATTTACATCTCATTGCACTGGAGATAGCACGAGGAGCACTATCCGATGTTGATCACAAACCAAATATATTTTTACAAATGCTTCTCTCGAAACCTGCAGATGACAATACAAGTGACTGGTCGACAAGAACGGTTGTCGGTCGAAGTCCACGCCTGTGTTGAGAGTGCACTTTAATATTCATTAATGGTAGAAATAACGGGGACGATCTGAAATCCAACTTTTAGATTGTTTGACAAACATTTGTTAGGCTGAAACGTGCTCTGCGCTACGACTCTGTAATTACTAAAGCAATGTCTACGGAAGTCGCTATGACAAACTGGATATTTAATTCCACGTCCAGGATTCGGCTCACGGGTTTAGGTGATAAAATTAGTGTAAATGCATTCACTTCAACAAACACAATCCCGGATCCCCAAAAACGCTTTTTAATGGAGGTTTAAAGCTCTTAACTCGATGAAGGTAAAGCCGTAGGATTGTCTAGAGCTGAACCATCAATATGACGAATGGATTTTGTGATACACAGTGGTCACCATAGATCGCGGTATCTCAGTACCTAAGGCACGCAATTCCAATCTGGGATTGTTTTAGTCTTTTTGTGTGTGTGTTTTTACATTACAGTCAACAACAGAACAACATTACATGTAAACAAGAAAGTCTTGATTGATAACATCGCCAACGTTTTAAGCAGGTCCGTGATTGAGACAACCATGAAGATCCGGTTAAAATGTATCTTCAGCAACCCATGCTTGTCGTAAGAGGCGACTAACGTGATCGGGTGGTCAGGTTCGCTGACGTGGTTGACACATGTCATCGTTTTCCAATTGTGTAGATCGATGCTCATGCTGTTGATCACTGGATTGTGTAGTCCAGACTCTGTTATTTACAGACCGCCGCCATATAGCTGGGATCTTGCTGAGTGTGGCATAAAGCAAACAGCCAAACCAAAGTAAACTGTGATTGAGCATGGGCTTAAAAACGAGTGATAATATCATTTTAAGCCAATAGGCAAAATATGAAATTATAATAATCCACACTTACGGATTTTACGAATTGTGGAATGTGACTGCCAACGCTTTGAGAGGCTTCCATAATTATAATAGGATTGGTATCCTGTTTCTTTCATGGCGTTTGGTTTGCGCGTTGGTGTTGAACACTTTGTATTTAAAAACAAATGTCGATTCATAAACAAATCGATGAACGTTGTATCTAATCATGCATGCATATTTTCCGTGTTTTAAATAAGGACGAAATAAGTGGTCCAGAAAGTTATAAAACTCGTGCTTTGGCTTAAATGGCAAACAATGTAGATTCTTGGTATCCCAACAAACCTTCTTTAACTAAAAGAATGCAGTATTGGGACAAATACTAACTCTAGGTTTTAGCAATATCACGGCAGGGGACACCAGAAATGGGCTTCACACATTGTACCCATGTGGGGAATCAAACCCGGGTCTTCAGGGTGACGAGTGAACGCCTTAACCACAAGGCTACCCCACCATCCGTATTGGGCGTGACATAGACATCTACAGTATGTATTTACAACAATGCGGAAAAGCTGATAGAACTGGGCACTACATTGCTTGCTGATTATGTTTTTTTCCTGACAAAAAATTAAAAACACTTCACTGATATTCAGCCATCGATGACGTGTCATTATACATGCACCTGCAGCATGTGGGGCACGATCAATATACACCATAAACTCACTGAATCAATGTTTGCGAGTTTTATATTTTAACTTGTTTGATCAAAGTTACAACATTCAAGGCTTCAGTAAAGCTTTAAAAGGTTTTTGGTAGACATGTGGAGGACATTTCGAATTTCGATGCATCAATGACAAAATGCATGTCTGATTCAATTCCCTATCTTGACATGGACCATGCGTTTCCGGTTTATTTCAGGTGAATAATTCACTAGACTTTGCTCATGTTTAAGACAGGTGCCACCGGTGGGGCAGGATAAGCCCACCTTTTCGCGAACACCTGGTATCATCACTATTTCATAAACACATTCTCTGTCATCACCGGATTGTCTGGTCCAGACTAGATTTGTTTACAAACGCCATCGTGCAGCTGTAAAACTTCTGATACAAATATCTGCTCATGATAAAGTCACAATTGTACAATCGAAACTGCTTTTATTCTTTGAAGGTTAATACTTACTACAAAATTGTGAAATATTGGACCAGGTTAATAAGTCAAGATAAGAATATTATTTTGTATAAAGTACATAAATATCAGTATCGTTTAGCTGAAAAGAATCTTGATAGTATGGCGTTGAGAGTTAAGAAACTTCTCTTCAGCTATGGTTTTGGAAATTTTTGGGTTGATCAACAAATTACAAATGTAAACAATTAAGCAGAGGTGTATTGATATTGATCTTCAAACGTGGGCTTCAGATCTTGAAACATATACTAAACTAGATTTTTTCAGACGGATAAAGATGACTGCGTCAGAAGAATATTACATTAGTGCTGTAAATGTGAAGGTATATTGAATCGCCCGCTGTAGATTTCGCTGTTCAAATCATATGTTAATGATTGAATATGGAAGACGTTTAAATCTTGCACGCGACGAACGTTTGTGTCCTTTGTGTGTTATTCCTATGATCGAATCTGAATACCATTTTTGCCTTGAATGCCCATTCTATCACGATCTGAGAGCATCTCTCATACAACGTTTTTATCATGTATACCCTTCTGAAAACAAGCTAGCCCTACCGTTTACTTCTCAAAATAATACTGCTAAATACCTTGCTAAATATATATTTTTAGCTATGATAACACGTATGAAATATTTGGCATCCTGCTGATCTTGTGTTCACATCTCTGTACAATTATACCTCTATGGCCATTCCGTCACTTTTATGGCGCTTCATGTCATATCCTGAATCCTTCTGACATGTATGTGTATAAAGGGCCGGTGGCCCCCTTACTGAATAAACATAACCAACCTATAAATATTCTTGTTTTTACCGCCCGATCCAAAAATTCGACCCGACCCTAACATTTATAAATTTATTTTTTACATTAGAGAAAATGCAACTTTCACTCTCAAAATGTGCATGAATTGTTCACACTTCTAAGTTCTATCACTTCTATCGGACACATGGGCGGTGGGGTAGCATAGTGGCTAAAGCGTTCGCTCGTCACGCCAAAGACCTGGGTTCGATTCCCCACATGGGCACAGTGTGTGAAGCCAATTTCTGGTGTCCCCCGCCGTGATATTGCTGGAATATTGCTAAAAGAGGCGTAAAACTAAACTCACTCACTCACTATCCGAGAAAAGGTGTAAATTTCCACAGAAATCAAGGGGGTTTGGACATGCATTCCTTTGCATTACTGAAAAGTGTGGCCATCAACTTACACACTGACACATACATAGTTTGAAGGGGAAAACATCGAAATGTGACACAAACCTTATGCTAAAAATCACTAACCGATATTCACTTACACTGAACATGACACACTGCCAGAAGCGCGAAACACCAAGACCGACGATAATCAAAGGGAAATAACTCTTATCATGCAATTCGGAATAATCATGCACAGTCCCGCTTGTTGTGTCGGCAGCTGGTCAGATACCCGTATTAAAGCAAGGACGATCGTTTCGGGCCTCACAGTTGCTGCAGATTTTCAAAACTGTGTTCGAAACTATCAGCCATATTAACTATATGAGACGACACGTGTTCTCGGTACAGTCTTGAAAGATTGGTAGGCCTACAGAATTAATTATTCAGTTTAGGAAGTCAACTTTGAAAGACGCAAAGGTGGTATTTTAATGCGAGCGGCACATATTGGCAACATAAAGCGGTCTTAATTACCTGTAGTCCCTCAAACTGGTCGATTCGGCATGTATACATGTTTATCGCTTTCAGAGTCATAACCCAAATTGAAATCGGAAGTGACGTAGCATTTAGCATTGTGGCCCTTTGCGCATGCACACACGATCCCGTTCGGACAACGAATTCACATTCTCCACAGCGTAGTAGGTTGTTAGGTCACATTTATTGTTTAAATGTTAACTCAACCTTAGCGATCTGAAACAATGTTAAAACATGTTTGCCAAAACAGTTACCAATTTAAGAAACCAAAAGAAAAACATTGAATCAATGTTTTGAAAACGTTATGTAACAGGAACGATAAGAAATCAGCGATACCTCTAGCATAAGTAACCAGGTAATCGATCAACAACTGCGTTCTGACGAGTGTCGTATCAGTTTGTGGGGTGGCAAGCGCCTGTAAAATATCGCCTGATTCCTCAGTACCATATCATTAAGCAAATGATTGGTTGGTTGATGCTTAACGCCACACTCAGCAGTATTCCAGCTATATTACGGCGGTATGTAAATAATCGAGTCGGGACCAAGCAATCCAGTGATCAAAATGATGAGCATCGATCAGTTTGGATACGATGAATATATAATGTATATTACTAACATGAATGTATAATATGAACGAGAGAATAACAATTCTTCATTTTCCGACGAAACATATTCCATTGAAAGTAAAAAAGAAACTTGTAAACAATAATAACCAGTAATGAGTCCAGGTATTCGCGAAATAAGATTATTCATTATCGACTGCCATTCTGACCCTCTTCAGCATGCATACATGCATACATGCATACACGAAGACACACTCGAGTCTGGAACAGACAAGCCAGTGATCAACAGCATGAGCATCAATCTGCGCAATTAGGAACCGATGACATGTGTCAACCAAGTCAGCGAGCCTGACCACCCGATCCCGTTAGTCGCCTCTTACGACAAGCATGGGTTACTGAAGATCAATTCTAACCCGGACTTTCACGGGTCAAGATTACCGGATGAAGCATGAGTTGTTGAAGACCCATACACACACGCGTGCGTTATTCGTACATGTAATTCTGCAAGCATCTGTACCAACCTGGGTGTACACAATTGTTTCAGCATGGACTGACGATTTGAGTTTAGTTCGAGGGGAGGAAGGGTTGGTGTTCCAAAAAGTGTTCGCTGGACGATCTGGATGTTCTTCCATCGTACACCAAGAAGCAGTGCCTCCACCTCAAACAACCCACCACCACATACAGAGATGACATCGACCTGTCGTGGCCTTTGGGAGGACAGAGAGACAACAATTTACCTTATGGTGTCTTGAAAAAACGACATTGCCGGGGACAAGCGGGGAGCTGATATTGATGTGTTGGCAGTGTGAGTGAGTGAGTGATCGATGGATGGTCCTGCCTTATCACATTATTGTGTAAAAATCAAAGTCATTGCAGGAAATCGTTTTACCAGTACGAAATCGATATCACTGTAGCCTGAGCTAAACGTACTCAGATTCTTGGCTTGAGAGATACATATGTCTTCTCACTGGGAACCAGATATATGTCAGGAATAACATCGCCTCAAGTGATGACTCGAGTGTATGAAACCCACAGACTATTAATACATTTACCCATAAAGTATCTGAAGTGCAACATTGTATACCATGTTTAAACGATTTTAGTAAACCCTTAAAGTAATAACATACAATTGCTTGCCAGGAGACCCTTGATAATATAAACCCTTTGACAGTAGATCGAGAGTGGTGTGTGACAATTAGACCTAAGTTTGGATCAGAATTACACTTTAGATGATCATATCCTAAAAAGCAATGTAACACGTACAGTGTTACTGTATTAGACAATCGCCGCCCAACGAGATGGGAACAGGAAGGTATATATTTGAGTAAATCGACATACAATGTAAATATAAATACTAAACAGAAATCCACACAAAAATGTGAATAAACACGGTCCAAATATATATTCGCCCGATGTGGTGAATCAGTATCTGCAAAATCAATACTGCCTATAGTCATTCTTTGTCCTTGCTAAACCCTGTCGTTACATCTTTGTCCTGCTGAATTAATTTCTGAAATCAATAACTAGCTCGTGTCATCACCTACTGCACAATCAATGACTTTCAAAGTAAAAGAAATACTAGTTTCCAGAAGAGTATTCCAGTGATTTTTATCTGAGCGTATCCAGGAAGTACTCTTCTTCACGGTTCTCCAAGTGGGAACTTCAGTTGTTTTTGCTAAGCTTCATCTCACCGAGAACAGATTTCAATGTCCATTCAAGACTCTACATAAACTTGTCTTTCTTGATACCTGCGTTTCTTTGAAGCACTGAGTTTGCATAGCTGAAAGCAGCTTTGAAGAAGATCCTTGGTTACAAAGAAACACGATTGAAATCTCGCGAGAGTTTACTGACGACGAGAACACTTGGCCTGAGACTATGCAGGCCTCTATACCTGCTGCGTGGTACGGTATATTCGCATGTATCTCAGGTATGTTTTGTGGCTTTATATTTGTGAGGATGTGTTTGGTTTGTTGAACATAGGTTAGCGCTACACGTTATTTGAAGATTCCTATGTATTTAATTTTGTCGTTTTAAATGTATGCTTCTTCTTGTCAAAATGTTACGAAAGTCTCTATGAAATACAGTATTCTTGGTATATTAACAATAGTGCACTACCATTTATTCATGTTTCATAATCGTAATTCGGATGATTGCAGTTTACAATATGTATTATACGTAAATGTACATCACATCACTATCAAGGATGTATTGTCAGGATACTATGAGAGTGCTGCATTTTACGGCAGCAGGAATAGCCATAGTTTATTTTTTGGTTTTCATTTCCTCGCCTATTGTATTATGGTATTATTAAATATTAAATGGTATAATTTAATATCAAAGGGTACCCCATGGAAATATTTCTGCACTTATGATACACTCTTTTTAATATAAAAGCCTTGCAGGTTAAAAACACACACACGTTACAACATTACTTTTAGAAAATCATTAAATAACGATTGGACGTCAAGTACATTGTGTGCTTTGAATAAACCGTCAAAAAGTATCTGGCAAGTTAATGCAACATACCCATTACCTACAACCTAGTAATATTTACTTACTTACTTATAATATTGCATTCCTTTTAACAGAACTTTTACATTTATTTTTTACCCTTTACACAAAAAGGAATCTGTTTCTGAAGATTGTCAAGATTGGGCATTCTTTTGCACTTGTGTTATATTTACAGACATATTTTACGAAACAGCTGAATAAATATATAGCATTAACCATAGAGTTTCCTGGGACACCAGGTGTTCGCGAAAAGGGGAAACATGTGACAGCGGACTGGACCCTTTTAGAACTAAGATCAGGTAGTGTAAGCAATGTCAGAATTTGTTCGTTTCCGACCTTCCATCCTCAATCATTATTTTAATACCCCCTTCACACTTGAGACGGAATGAGCCGGAATGCCGTCGGAATGAAAATTCATGGAGATTCCTGGAAATTCGAACTGCATTCTAAAACTTCCTACTCCATTCCGAATGCACACAAAAACATGTCAATTCTTGTAACGTGCCCGAATGTTTTGAACATGTTCAAAACTTTCGAGGTACATTCGAAGTGGAAAAATATCGAACAGCATTTGAAGTGCATTCTTACTGCATTCTAACTGCATTCTAAGTATTCTGAACGTATTCGATGGAGAATCCTGCAAGAATGTCCCGAATGCGCCTCGAATGTACTTCGACTGCTGGTGGAATTTAGGTGGAATATTCTTCAAACATATCGGAATATTTCGATTGCACTTGGAATATAGCTCGAATGTACATAGAATACACCTCGAATACAGTCAGAACGTCCCGAATGCTCTTCAAATGAGCCCTGACGTCATCAGAACGCCGCCGAATCGCATAAAAACGTAGCCACCTGTCACTGAAACTTCAGATATCATTCAAGCTGCGCAAGTTGTCTCCAGCCTCCTGGCACCACGTTGTGATGCTCATCTTCCTCATCCACCATACCATTGTGAAGATAAGGATGACGAGTCCTCATCAAGTTGTGCAGGCAGACACATCATTCAATGATGTCCTTCACAACGGAAGGCCTTGGCAGCATGGTGATGAGGAGGATTTGCCAACTCTGGGCCATGATTCCAAATGCATTTTCCTCTACCCGTCGGCCCCTGCTGATCCAATAGTTGTAGATTCTGTCGTCTCTCTGGAGAGTCCCATGGCCATACGGTTTCATCAAGAAGACCCTTATTCCAAAGGCATCATCTTCCAGAATATAGCATGGCATACTCGCGTCATCTAGGGGCAAGGGGAACGGATCAGGAAATCCTATGCTCCCGTCTTCAAGACAATCCTTGAGCTCGCACTGGTTGAAGATCTGAGCATCAGACATACTTCCGTAAGCACCAACGTCCACCCAAAGGAACTTGTAATTTCCACCCACAAGGGCCATGAGGACCACAGAGAAGAAGCTCTTGTAGTTGTGGTACAATGGGCCGCT